>NC_142102.1:11756439-12362064 GCF_054644295.1 Miniopterus natalensis | reverse complement strand
CAACAAATAACACCAAGAGCAATAATTTCAAATTTTTAGTAAGGACTTAGAAAGCAGGTCAGCCTGTGCTACCTCAGCATTGCTCTGATACACCACTTCAGACGAGACACCCTCATCGTTACCCACGTTCCCCTGCAAAGGCACCACCACAAAACTCACCTTGATATGCTTATGTACAACTTGAGTTCTTTGCAACCGCTGGTCCTCGGGAATCCCAATTAATTCCCATATTTCCCGAAGGTGACTCAGGGCTTTCTGGAGACATAATATGGAATCCTCTGCAATCACCTCACTGAAAGCAAAGAGAAACCAGCTGCATGAGCCACTGCCTCTAACACACTAAAAGAAGTATTTACAGAACTAATTTATTGTTAAATCCTGGACATTCTGACCTATTCCAATGAGAGTGAAAATGGGGGGAGAGAGAAAGAGACATCAGTGTGAGAGAGTCACATGCATTGGTTGCTTCCACATGCGCCCAGATGGGGGCTGGGGATCAAGCCTGCAACAGAAATACATGCCCTTGACCAGAATTGAACCTGTGACCCCTCAGTCCAAGGGCCAACACTCTAACCACTGAGCCAAACCAGCTAGGTCAAGGAGTCCGTTTTTACTGTAGGAAGCCAGGGCACCTTAAGAAGGGTTGCAGAAAGCTAAAATGGGATTTAGAAAAATAAACGGAAGCATAGGGTTGTTCCAGGGACGATGAGACGTTATTTCCCCTTCTCTTTATTAATACTTTAGGAAAAACTGAAATCACTGTAAAAAGGGAAATTACTCAGGCCCTTGTAGATACTGGGGCTACTTTATCTGTTCTTAACCCTCCTCAGTTAACTTGCCCTCCCCCTTGAAGTAAAGCTTCTTTATAAATGGTAGGGATAGCAAATCAGCCTAAATCAGAACCTGCTCCCTTCCAACTTGGGAATGTTAAGGGGCAATATAAAGAGTGTCCCTCAAAAATGTATATATAACTTAACAGCTGATAGCTCAATTGATGTTTCTTTCTTTTCAGATTTAGCCCATTGGAATTAATTATTCAGAGTGTGTACACATTTTTGGGGGACACCCTGATATTCTTACTAGTGAAATCTGCCCCAATTCACCAGATAGGGAGAGATTTTCTTTTTAAATTCAAAATGAAAAGGGAGCCCACTGTCTGGGAGAACATATTTGCCAATGGTACATCTGACAAGGGGTTAGTTTCCAAAACATATAAAGAACTCATACAACTCAACAAAAGACCAACAATCCAATTTAAAAATGGGCAATGGACCTGAATAGACACTTCTCCAAAGAGGACACACAGACGGCCAAGAGACACATGAGAAAATGCTCAACGTGGCTAATCATCAGAGAGACACAAATTAAAACCACACTGAGGCATCACCTCACACCTGTCAGAATGGCTCCATCAACAAATCAACAAACTGACTCCTGGTGGCCAGGGGTGGAGAAAGGGGAGCCCTAGGGCACCGCTGGTGGGAATGCAGACTGGGGCAGCCTCTACGGAAAACAGTGTGGAGGCTCCTCAAAAAATTAAAAATGGAGCTGCCGTTTGACCCAGTGACACCACTTGGAGGAATATATCCTAAGAAACCAGAAACACCAATCAGAAAGAATATATGCACCCCTGTGCTCACAGCAGCGCAGTTTACAATAATAGCTAAGATCTGGAAGCGGCCCAAGTCCCACCGGCAGGTGCGTGGACAAAAATCAGCGGGACGTGCACACGGTGGAACCCTACGCAGCTGTGAAAAAGGGCCTCTACCCTTTCAAACCTGTCTTTGGGCCCGTGCCTGCGGGGTGGGCAAGGGCGGGGCCGGCTCCTGGAGAGTAGCGCCCAGCGAGGAAGGGGAAAGGGGCCCAGCAGGGAGCAGACGGGGTGGGGGCTCAGCCCCGTCCCGCCGGCCTCCGGCGCCCTCGGGGCTGTGAACCTGGGGCCGGGCGGGCGAGGTGCGGAGGGAAGGTGGGCGGCGCGGGCCGCGCCCGGTGAGACCCGGGTTGTGCGGGCATCTCGGGGCCAAGCGGCCCCCCACCGGCCACACCTGCTGCTGCCGCGGCCCCTCGGAGGCCGGGGGAGCCCTCCCAGCCCGTAGCGGGAAACCAGAGGAAGCCTGGGAAGAAGGGACCCCCGGCGACACCGGGAGCCCGGGGGCGGGAAGTCAGGTTTGTCCAGGGGAGCAGGTGGGCGGACACACGGGGTACAAGGGTCGCTGGGACACTACCCCCCACCCGGACCCCGGGGGCCCTGCGGCGGCTGCGGGGCGCCACGGGCTCCGGGTCCCGGGGACAGGGCTGGGTCGCTTCCCACACGAAATAACCTCGTGGGACCTTCACTGTACAGGTGAGGCAACAGGCGACACGTCGCCCGAGGTGACACGGCCAGTGGGTGAACGACGGCGTGACCAGGGCGGCCCCGCCTTCCGGCCGGACACCCCCCCCCGGGCACCGTCCGAGGAGCAGCGAGGACCACCGGGAGCAGGTCCACGGTTCAAGCCGCGACCCGGACACGGGAAACGACGAGAAACACGAGCCCCGCGGCTCCACCGAAAGGCCCGCTCGCCGCCTCCCGCCCCGCCGCCGCCTCCCCGGCCTCGCCGCCGCCTCCCGCCCCGCCGCCTCCCGCCCCGCCGCCGCCTCCCCGGCCTCGCCGCCGCCTCCCCGGCCTCCCCGGCCTCGCTCGGGCGCGGCCTCAGGTGACACCCGAGCTCCGGGCCGAGGAAGCCGCAGCGGCCCCGCACCCGGACGGGCGTCGCTCCGGTCCTGCCTCCCTTCCCCGCACCTTCTCCTCATGGCGGACGTCTCCCCGCAGCCCGACGCCGAGGCCCGCGACCCACTCTGCACGGAACCGCCGCAACCTGCCGCCGGTGCCCGTTCGTTCCCACAGGCTCTGCGGCTCCGCGAGCCGTTAGGCACCCGCGGGATTTCAAACCAAACATCGGGGCGGGGCGGCCCTGCGATTGGCGCCCCGGCCCGTCGCTCCGGGCCAAACCCCGCCTTCGCCCCGCCCCCAGCGGCGCGTTCCGAGTGCGCAGTGCTGGGACCGCCTCCTGCGCATGCGCCCAGGCCACGCCCGCGGCGCAGCGCGGCACTTCCTCGCTCGGCCACAGGCGGCGCTCTGCGGGGAGCCCTCCGGCCGCTGGACCCCGCCCTGCCGCGCCCCCGGGCGGTTTTGTTTTTAATGTTTTGTTTAATCCTCACCCGAGGATATGTTTTATTGCTTGAAACTGACTTTAAGAGGGAGAAAGACGGAGGGAGAGAGAAAACACCAACCCGGGCCCGGCCGCGAGCGGCACCTGCGCCCTCCTGACTCACCCACCAGCTCTAAGCAACCGAGCCTCCCGGCCGGGCGGGCTCTTTTATTGTTAATAAATGTTACGTATTAATTTGGGGGCGAGGGAGAATCGCGGGCTCGCGGCTGCGCCTGCTGTGCACGCGCCGGCTGCTGCGGGATGGGCCGGCCGAGCCCGCCCCGGCCTTGCAGGGGCCCTGCTCCGACCCGCCGACGCTGCCCGTCCTCCCCGTGGCCCCGGCCAACTGCAACTTCTAGACATTCCCTTCCCTTGCCCTTTCCCAGAAGGAAAGTCAAGGGAGCCCGCTTGTTACAGTTCGGGACATTTTCCACTCCCGGAAGGCCTCCCCGCTCCCCCCTCTCCCAGGAGGTGCGCGCAGCACCTTTACCTTCCTCCCTTCTGAGCTCCAAGGGCCCTGCCTTTACCTCCACAACGAGTTTCCTAAGCCCATTTCTTCTACAAATTACTTCTACCTCCAGGACTTTCCAAATAAATGTTACTTTAAAAAAAAACACACAGAACCTCATTGGTGCTTTCAACATCCTTTGTCAACAGGGTGCCAAACATTTGCCCCACTAATATCCTGGCCCTCAGGCACTACTTTTAAATCTTAGGGTACTTTGCTGGTTAACTTGAGAGTTTTTCAGAAAGCTTCAGAAAGTTGGGATCTCCAGACATGACCCCAGGGCCAGCATGGTAAGGGTGCAGATAAGAGAATTTTGCAATGGTGTCCTTCACGCTGTAGCTCTAAAGCTAACCAAGTCAGAGACTCGTTGGACGGCAGGCACTCTGAGCACATATTCAAGGTCTAAAACACGGTGTAATGTATCTTGGCCGGTGTGGCTCAGCAGTTGGGCATCAAGCTAGGATCCAGGAGATCCGGGTTGGATTCCGGGTCAGGGCACATGCTTGGGTTTTGGGCTCAGTCCCCAGCAGGGAGCGTGCAGGAGGCAGCTGATGGATGACTCTCTCATCAGTGATGTTTCTATCTCTCCCTCCCTCTCCCTTCCTTTCTCTGAAGTCAATAAAGAGGTTTTTTAAAAAAATAGGTAAATAAAATAAAACACTGTGTAAGTGCAGGACCCTTTTATAGGGACTTACTGTGTTTCTACTGGGCAGCGTGGTTCTAGAATGCAAATGCAATGCACTATCACTGCTTATTTACTTGGCCATAGAATCTTTTTTCGCCACGTAGTCTTTCTACAGACTAACAGCCCGGTCAGCAGTGCCACTAGTTGACACAGCACCATCAAAATTCTAGCTGGACGCTGCAGGTGTGCCTTTTCCTTGGCACATGCACTATAACCGCAGCAGCCTCCTTCTATGGGAAATATTTTTGATGACCCAACAGCACCGGTTTGGATTTTTCTGGATGAGTGGCAGCACTGTGGACTGGGGGACAGATAGGAGGCAGAGCAAGTGGGACAGTCTTGCTAAAACCCGGGCCAAAAACACTCAGTAGCCCTGCCATGGGGATGGTGAGGAAAGGATGGACCAGAAGCATGTAGAAACAATGGGTAGAGGTGAATGTGGGGCATAAAAGTGTAAGGAGTCACAGAATTTTAAAATTGGAAAGGTGCTTACTGATGCCTTTCTAACCCATCTCCTCATGTTATGGTTCAGGAAACTCCAGTACAGGGCAAGTTTCAAGGAAGGACGGGAGCAGGCCCAGAGCCACGAGAGTCCAGTCCATGGAGCACATGAAGTCCCACGTGAAACCCCCCCAGGTGCTCCGTGGACAAAGATGGAAGGACTGGTCCAGAACTAAACATATTCCATTTGAAAGTCGAGGCTTTATTTACAACGATACTCAAGATTTAGCAAAAGCAAAAAAAAACAATCTTCCTTCACATCTACCAGCAAGGGCTGTACTTTATAAACAAACACGGAAAACACCCTGGGGCAGAAAGGGAACTCTCTCCTGTGATGGGTCTAAATCCCAAAAGAGGTCCGTGCTCCCCAGCAACGAGCAGGGTGGCCAGGGGCCACTGTGTTGGCAGCTGCACGCCCACCTCCTGTGTCCCTTGGGGAAGAGTCCAGGGACAGCTTCAGGCTTTCACCTCGCCCATGGCCTCCATGAGGCGGGCACTGTTGGTGACTGCTGTCGTCAGGAAAATAAACCTGTACCCTGAGGACCCAAAGCACCAGCGTATGTGAGTACGAGCAGACTGGTGGCCCCCAGCACTAGCCATGCTACATAGAGCCCTCCCAATTCCGCAGCCAGGGCTGGATCAGAGCACCATGCTCGGGGCACAGTGACAGCCCTGCCCAATGGAACTGGGCTCTCTGCTCTTCAGCCCACAGCAAGGGAAACCCAGAAGGCAGCAGAGAAACCTTCCTGAGCGCTGCCCTTTGTACCTGAGCCCTGTACCCACAGCAGCCTGTTGGCAACCTTCTCACCTTTCTCTCTGCCCAGGAACCGCAGGGCTGAGATCTCAGAGAAAGTGCAGCCGCCCAGGAACACCACCAAGATGAGGCGCAGGGACTCGCTGGAAGCCTTGTCTTCCTTGGTCACGTCTGTGGAGAGCAGGCAAGACTCAGCTCTCAGCTGGCAAGCTAGCACCAGGGCCAGGGACGTATCCAGCCCTCCTCCCGCCACCTGGCCCCACCTGTCACAGCCACGCACCTGTGAATGCCAGCTCACTGCAATTGAGCAGTCGCAGCACCTCGTCCAGGCCCTGCCAGCTTCGCCGCTCCAGCACCTGGGGGGCAACGGGCACTAGTCTCTTGTCTACCCAGAGATGAGGTTAGGAAACGGAGGCCAGAGTGGCCCAGCCATCACGTGTCTTACTAGTCACCAGGGCAGGCAAAGCCTGGGACCTACCGGGGACCAGGAGAAAGGATAGTGAGACACCGACGGGAATGCGGGGTGCTGGCTCTCACCTGCTCAATGACGCGGCAGCTGAGGGGCACGTAGGCACCACTGAAGACGTACGCCATGTCGCGCGGCACCTTCAGATCGTACTCGCCGTCCACGCGCGGGATCTAGAGGGCAAAGGGGCTCCATGAGGCAGGTGACACTCAGCTCTCCGGTCACCTACAGGGTCAGAGAAAAGGGGCAGGTCCCTAAGAATGGTTCCTCCTTCAACTGAAGGGAGAGGCAGCCGCGGCCTGAAAAGAGCATCCGTTCAAGATTCCAGCCGCTGTTCCCTGCCCGAGGTCCTCCTGACTCGGCTCCCATGCCCCCTGAGAAGGGCTGGAGGGGAGGGTCCCCTCTGCTGACATGGGACATGTCAGTGACATGGGAGGCATCTGTCACTGAAGCAGCACTTAGCCCCTTCTTGGCCCTGTCGGGTGCTTGTTACACGTGTCCTGACCGAATGTGTGTCTCGTTAGCACACGAAGCTCATGCTGTCACGCTGCCAAAGACAGGGTCCTGATGAAAACCAAACGAGTTTTTTGTGGATTCAAACGACTACAAGGACTGACCCCGTGGCCTCCCGTCTGTCTGCCCCACATACCAAATTCAGCTTCTTGCTGATGGCACGGAAATTGCTCCTCTTTGCCAGAGAGCTGAAGGCATCAGTGATCTTTCCTGGGAAGAAATCCATGCTTGGTCTTATCTAAGGTCTACGGACTCATGAAACCGCCGCAGACGCCGCCATCCCGGAAACGAGAGGCCCGCCCTTCCCATGTAGCAGGACCATCACGGCTCTGAGCCGGTCATCCACGGTTCCCCGGAACTGATCCACCATCCCCCACCCCCACCCCCTTCCTCCCTGGGTGCTGCCGGTGGAGGGAAGAGGAGGGGGGAAGGGTCACTTGTGCTCCATGTTCACCTGCAGCCTTGTCTGTCACCAGCTTGCTCACTTTGCTCTCCACAGCGGTGAGGGTGTCCCCAGGGGCCTGCTCCGTTAGAAGCCCTGCTCGCCGCAGATTGGAGAAGGTCAGCAGGTGCTCAGGGCCATAGCTCTGAAGAAAATGCAGTTGGGTCTTTACTGAGCGTCCACCAGGGTCTAGCACTGTTTGGTGACGTGGAGGGGAAGGAAGGGAGGATGACACAGTCTATGCCTTAAGGAGCTCATAGTTGTTTGTGTGAAACATTTCTTATCAGAAATAACCAAACACCAAACCGAGAGGAAGACACACACAAAAAAGACATTCTGGCCTTACCTGCAGATACTGTGTTTTCAGGGATCGGTAATCCTTGGGGATCAAACCTGAGAATAAGGAACATAAGACAGGTTCGTGAGCCAGCTGAGGTGTACTGAAGTCTAAGACCAAACCCATCAACCAACCAACTACCCTCTTCCCCCCAAGAAAACCTGAACCAGGAGGAAGGACTCAGTAAATCACGTTAACCGTGTACCCTACACAGTTGATTCTACACAGACTCTTCGATCTAAGCTTGCTCATGGAAAGATAAAGCCTGGGTCGGAGAGGCAAGGAAGAGCCCTGAACCACAGAGGCTCGAAGAGCACAGAAACAAATGCTGATCGTGGAGAGATGAGGTGGGAGGCAGCAGGAGGAGGCAGGACTTCCAGGCATCTTTTCCTGGCGAGGGGCTTGTTCCCCTGGGGACCTCCTATGGCTACTGAGGAACAGGAAGGGTCTTAGATGTGTCTCTCCTCTGGGGTAAAAAGAAATGGGCTTCCAAACACAATAAAGGGGACTCAGAACAAGCACACCCCTTCTCTGGGTAGAGAGCAACCTTAAACACTATTTGCTGGCTGGAAGCCCACAACCGGAAAAACAAGCTGTGGCTTGCTGTCCCTTCTCCTTGGATGGCATCTTTATTATGAAACCTTATTGCAGGTAAGGGGACAGCTGCAGCAAAGAGACAGGTGACACTCTGCTCTACACCTCTGTGGCCCTGAGATGTGATAGCCCTTGTCCACGGGGGCCTGGATGTGGTCCCACTTAGTGTGGGGACGCTAATGTACCCTGTGACCTGGGGATGTCTCACTCGAAAGGAAAACTGCTTTAATTTTACAGAGGAAAGAACACAAAATTACAGGGCAACGTCCTGACTGCTAGGGTATTTATTTCTGTCTTCAAGATGACATTTTCTATCCCTAGGGTACGGCTTTCGACCTGGCACCTTTGGTCCCCGGGGCTCACCATTCTCAGTGATGGACAAAAGGCACATGAGGCGAAGGCTCTCTATGGGTGACACCTGCACAGGAAGAAAGAGCCAAGGGAAGGTCAAGGCTCATAAAACAGGTTCCTCTCGTCTCTTCCGTGGGGGGAGGCTGACCCCCGTTCCCACCCTGCCGTGCACCACCCACCTGCCGGTCGATGTGCTCCTCGATGTAGCTGGTGCTGTCCCGGATGCTGAAGCCCTCGAGCAGCGCTGTGAGCAATCAGAGGACAGCCTGTTAAGGGGAGCGATGCAGCTGCTGCCTGCCGTCCAGGCTAACAGGCGTCTATCTCCCCTCTCCTCCTCTGTCCTGGGTTAAGGGACCCCCAGACTTCTAACAGGACCCAGTGTTCTGCCCAGCCAGTGTGTGCTGGAAAGAGCTAGGGGGCCTCTCTCCAGGGCAGGACGGGGCTGGGGGCCTGGTGCGGCGGGCAGTCACCATGCTCGGTCTTGATGAGCTCCTGGAAGTCCTGCTTGGTTTTCTTCCTCATGATGGACTCACAGGCCCCTATATCTGCAAAGGATGAAAAGCTCTTTACTGTCCAGAAGACTTCAAGGCAAAATGCAGAAGTGTCTCTTCTCACTTCAGACCAAACGAGACCACCATTTGCAACATGACCAGGGATCTCTTCTGGAGGCAGGTGTCCCCGTCACACTCCCCTCACCGCCCGGCCCCCTGCGGAAACCTACGCAGACTCAGCAGACGGTGCTCCTGCTTCAGTCCTTTCAGCTCCTGGGACACGAAGTTCTTCATCTGCTTGATGTCCATGCCTCTCCGACGCTGGGGGAGGGAAAGCCCCAAGGTCACCTCTGCCTGCCCTCAGGTGTGAGAAACCACAGCCCTCCCTCTGTTCCCACTGATCCAGCAGAAAAGTCAGGGAACCCATTGTGGTGTCCGAGGGGTAGCCAAGGGGCAGCAGCCTTGAGAAGCCACTGAGGAAGTGGAACTAAGGACCCGGGCCTGGAGCCTCACGTCATACTGGGCCTGCAAGTTCCGGGCCTTCTGGCTCAGGAAGCCAAAGACATTGGAGAAGTGCTCATTACGAATCTCATGAAAGACCTGTGGGGGGAACAAGATGGGAGACTTCCTGTACAGACCACACCTGGTCCTTCCTACCTGGTTCCTGTCGAGATTGCACAGGAGGGGTGCCCAGCTATTGCAGCAAAAGTAAAACAAGAGCTGAGCTGGCAGCAGAAAGTCTATGTCAAATACCTGCTACGTGCCCTAGGGTGCGTGTGTCATTGGCAGGGATCCCTCTGTCCTGTGGTCTCAGCCTCCCCTCCCAGGATGAGGGCCCACTGTCTCAGGGAGCAGAGCCCCAGGGGGCATCCACCACTAACACCCACCCCTCACCTTGTCCTCGGCGTTGAGCAGCACCTTCAGGCTCCTGTCAGAGGATGTGACTTCCGGGCCAAAGTCCACACTCCCTTTGAGAGCAAGGGGACAGCGATGAGGGTCCCCCATGAGGCCTTCCCTCTCCTACCCTCCCCAGAACCACCAATAAAAGGGCCTCCACACTATCAGAAGCCGGCAGTTTGCTCAGAGTCTGGGTCTTTCCCACCAGCCCCATGCCATGCAGGAGGCCCAGTGGCTGGGGACCACCTCCATCGTGCCAGGATGCCACTCACCACACTTGATGCGGAAGGTGTCGTCCACCAGGCCCTCGTAAACCACCTGGGAGCACAGGGCTGTCACGAAGTCCACGTCTGAAACCAAGATCCAGGACCGTGAGCCCTGATGCAGCCTGCGGCCCAGTTTGCTCAGTATCTGGCTCAGAGGCCTCTCCCAGGCCCGGTCAGCGCTGCACTCCCAGCCCAGCGTGAGGGTCTGGAGACAGAGCAGTACTGCACATCAGGTACCTCGGTCCAGAAGAAAGACGTGTCCAATTTCCGGCTTCCGGCCTTTGGTTTCACACTCCTCCTCCTCCTCCAGTGTCCTCCACAGTTCATGGGCCATCTGCCAGGGACCAAGACACTCTCTTTTACATGGACAGTGGTGCGGGGAAGGCCTGGGGGAGGGGGGGGGTCAATCAGGGAATAAAAGGGGACTTCTGTAATACTTTCAACATGAAAAATAAGTAAAAAAAAAAAGACATTCTTTTTTCCTCCCAACTTTTAGTTTTGTTTTACTTTAATTAAACTTTTTTATTTTGAGATATTTATAGGTTTATATGCAGTGGTAAGAAATATAAGACATCCTTAATCTTGTGTCTAAGTCCCTCCTCGATCCCAAGAGGGGAGCTAATTATTAACATTACCGACTCTGGTCCCATCTGCTCCTATCCCTCCCTGCCCGTCCTGCCCACCCCCATCCCAAAAATAGAGATTCAGGGAAGCTGCCCAGAGGCCCTAGCTCTTGCCCTTCTCTTAACCACACCAGTTCCCCTCTCTGAGGAACTATTCTGCACCAAAGAAAGCAAAGGAGAGAATATAGCTCTGGTCACAGATGCCCCGGCCAGTGGGTGGTGGGGAGAAAACGGAAGAAGCAGGCTCAGCCGCGCTCACCTTGGCACACCTGCCGATTCCATAGCAGTTGGGAAAGGGCCCGTAGAGAGTGCTAAGAAGGTGCAGGGCCTGTGCCACAGTGTTGATCCAACGCTGGTCCCCTTCCTGCATGGGAGACAGGGGCCACAAAGATGGGAGTCACCCAGACAGACCCATCTGGACAGTGGCCAGCCCTAGAGCCCTGGGGCACGAAGGCAGGGTGTGGGGAATGCTTGAGAGTTCACTTTGGCCCCCAAGGAAACCCAGTGGACACCAATCAGTGGCATGCAATCTCCCAATCACTGCCATGCACAGTAAGCTGTGGGAGTCGGATGAAGGTACATCAACAGTGCCAGCCCACTGGACCCCTGCTGGTCCCCACCCGTCAACGCTGAGACCCAAGGGCCCCGCCTTTACCAGGAAGTAGTCCCTGAAGAACTCTGGTAGTTCCATGCTCAGCAGGTCCACATCAAGAGGCAGCAAAGAGAAGGCCCACTCGTCACAGCTCACATCTGTGGGGACAGAGACATAAGCCTCCCCGCAGAAGGTGTGTGGCTCCCTGTTGAGGGGAACACCCACCAGGTATGCAGGACACCTGAGTGCCTCCAATGCCTGCGTCGCACTGAGCGCGACACTCAAAGACGAGTAAGACACAGCCTGCGCCCCGAGGAGCTCAGAGTCTGGTAGGAGACTACACAACAGCCTGTAACAGGGTGTGACAAGGGCTGTGTTTTCATTAGAGTCCCCAGGAAACATTCACTCACAATTTTACAAATAGGAGCTGAAAGACGCACACGTGCGGGCACAGGGAAAACGGTGGGGAAGAGAATGAATGGGCCCCAGCTCCTGGGGAGACCCTTACAGTCTAGTGGGAGAGACACGCACCAGGCAGATTTAATTACAAAGAAGTAAACCAGCAACCCATGAGCACAAACATTTCAGGGTCTAACCTCCAACAGGGGTGGCAGAACCGACTTCCCTAAAGAAGTGACTTTTAGGCTCAGACTCTTACGTGAGATGTGAGAAGGTAAAAAGCATAGGGTGGGGAATATTCTGGGCAACAGGAAGAGCACGGGCAAAATCCCCATGGCTGGAGGGCAGCGAGTCAGAAGAAAGGAGCAGCACGTGACAAGGGAAAGGGGACAGGAAGGGGCAAGGTGGCAGACAGCATGGAGGCCGATGCCATGGTGAGGACCCTGGGCTTTCTCCTGAGCCACTGCAGGATGTTGGGCAGGGAGTGCTGTGATCCGGCGAGTGTTGCGTGGGGAACGGAGTGAGGAGGGCACAGGGGAGGGAAGGCACAATTTTTCCTCGTGGGGGTCTCGGATGGTAACAACAGAGCAGCTGATTTCCACTGATAAGCCCTTGTATCCTGTCCCACTGCCCCCCTAGTTCCCATTCGCAGGCACCTCTCTTCTCGATGGGCCAATAAACAGGGATGAGACCGGAAGGGGAGGGAGGGGGACTGGGCGGGGGAAATGACACTGTTCCTTCTGCCTACACTGCCCCTCTCCGCTCACACTCCTCTCACCTCCATAGATCCCCTCTTCCTCCAACACCATCTCACAGGCGTAAAACTGAAAAAGAAAAGGGAGCTGATTAGGAAGCACGGCTCCTCTGTTCTTTGCGTCCTTGGAGGTCCTCCATGGTCACTGATGAGGACAACACCTACTGAACCTGGTAAGGGAACCCGAATGCTTAGATCTAGAAAGGGCACTAGAGTCACATGGCCTAACACTGTGTCTCCCTGTTGCTTTTTTCTTTTTTAAAATATGTCCTTATGATTTCAGAGAGAAGAAGCGAGAGGGAGAGAGAAACATCAATGATGAGAGTCACTGATCAGCTGCCTCCTGCTCGCCCCCTGCTGGGGATTGAGGAGCCTGCACCCAGGGCCTGTGCCCTGACTAGGAACCGAACAGTGACCTCCTGGTTCATAGGTTGACACTCAACCACTGAGCCACGCCAGCTGGGCCCTGTTGCTTTTTTTCTCCCAAGAAACCAGAAGAGCTTTCAAAGGAGGAGGTAACGGGGCTGTCACGGAAGGGCTATGGAGAGGCCCCTCGGACAGCCCCACAATCTGGATTGGGGACAGTTTATGACAGCACCTCTGCTCAACAGTCAGGTCCCCATTAATGAGACAGCGGCAGGTGTTCGTTGTCACACGCAATGCGCTTTGAGGGAGACGGAACTGTTGGCCCCTTGCCCTTTCCTGGTCCTGAATCCTGTCTCCTACCTTATCCAACTCCCCCGCCGGGATCCAAACTCACCTTCTGGGGGCTGAAGATCACTTTGTATCTTCGCGTTCGGCCAGCCAGCTTGTCAGCATTGACAAGACCTGCAGAGAGGGGAACAAGGAAGCAGATACCCTCCACCCGTGGCCTGGCCACTCCGACACTTCTGTTCTTACGAAGGGTCCTTATGGCCGAGGCCCTGAGATCTCCCCCACCCCTCCCCAGATCTTGGCTACACGCTCGCTGCGCCGTGACATACTCACTGGCGATGTATCGCATGTTCCTGATGCGCGGTCTGACCAAGAAACACAATCTATGGGGGAGAAGGGGAAAGGAAACTCAGTGCAGGAAAGTCAGGAGGCTGGTGATGGCTCCATGCGAAGAAACCAAAACAAGGCCAGCTCTTTTTTTTCCTAAACATGTTTTTATTGATTTCAGAGAGAGGAAGGGAGAGAGAGAAAGAGGGAGAGGGAGAGGGGGAGAGAGAGAAACATCAGTGGCAGGGAGGGGAACCGTATCACAGACACCACGGTACAGGATCTCAGCCACAAACACATTAGGGGCAAAGTGCGGTACATCCCCGGTGTGGAGCCGAGTCTGACTCCCCCAGACACTCACTGTTCGTTGGAGCTCAGGGCCGGCTTGGTTTCCACCTTGTACAGCTTGTCTACTTCGTGTTGCTGCAGAGAGAAGCCACAAGGCATGGCGCATAGAGGGTTTGAAAACCCAAAACGTGATGCAAAAATGGGGGACTAGGGCTCCTATTTATGCTAATTCTGGGAACCGAACTGCCTCCCTCACAACCATTCACTGAACCTTACTCAAACTGTCAGCAGATAAACCAAAAATAAAATAATTCAAAAAACAATACAGACAACAGCACTGATCCCCCTTTTTGCACCCCGTCCAGCTACCCTGTAAGGGTAGTCACTCCTTAATAATTTGTACTGTTCAACAAAAGAAAAACTGCTTAATGAGGAAAGAGTGGCCTGAGGCGACCTGGAAGAAAGGGCAGGTACCTTTAGGATGGAGACACTGGCAATTCGATCCAAAGGGCTCATGAGATCTGCCTCAATGAACAAGTCCTTCTTTCCTGGAAGCTGAAGGAGACATAGTATCCTGGGTCACTCACACGTCATGAGCTCCCTTGGCTAAGAGCTCATGCAGCCATACCTTTGTGGGGTTTTTTTTTGTTTTTAATGTTTTTATTGGTTTCAGAGAGAGGAAGGGGGGGGGAGAGAAATATCAATGATGAGAGTCACTGATCGGCTGCCTCCTGTACACCCACTACTGGGGATTGAGCCCGCAACACAGGCATGTGCCCTGATCAAGAATCAAACCATGACCTCAACCAGTGAGCCACGCCAGCAGGGGACAGCCATTCGTTTAACAGAAGCACAGTCTCTGAGCTTGAAGGGTGCCAGACATCATCTACCCCAGCACCTCATTCACTGATGATAACATATAAACAGCTGACATTTCTCTATATAGTCACTCGTCTTCTCATTTTCTGTACCAGCAGAAAACTATGTCACCATCTTTCTAAGGTTAACTCCTTGTCACTCAGCCCTCCTGCTAGCCTGCAGCCTTGTTATGCACCACTGTCCCTCTTCTCCACGGCCTCCTCCACTCTGCCTCCAGCAACCCCCGGGGGGCAACTCGTCCCCACCTACACAGCATTTACAAGCTTTTCTCCTCGGTCTCACTTACTCTCTTCCATGTGGCTCTCACCTGAGCTAGTGGCCTTAACTAGCATCTCTTCAACTCCTGACATTTGTTGGGTGTCTTTTATGTGTGAATCAGGGCACGGAAAAGAGAAATAAAATACGGTCCCAAATCCCCTGGGTTTCTCCCAAGTCTCCACATTCATCCAGCTGCAGCTCTACGTCTCCATCTGCTGGACGTTACAAGCAGTGTTTCCTACCCGCGAATCTTCACTTCACCCTATCCTAACCCAAACTAACCAACTTTCCCCACCGAACCTGTACTTCTAATTCTTTTCTTTGTTTTTCCTACTTCCATTCAATATTCACGCAACATTCTATGTGCCTGACTCTAAGCTAGGTACTCATGGGGTATATAGAGTGTTAAACAAGACGGACGCGTTCCCTGTCCTCCAGGGCCTTCCAATGCGGTGGGGAACGTCGGCATTAAACAAGTAACTATGTATGTAACAATTACGTTTACAAGGGTACTAGCAGCATTATTTTACTATTAACCCAAGTTTTAAAAAAAACCCTCAAACTCAGCTTTGCTTCCCCTTCAACCTTTACAACCGGTCAATACGTCCCCGAATCTTCTTTCACCAGGACTTAAAATTCCATCATTTCCCTCCATTCCCAGTGTCGTTAATTTTGTGCAGGCCTTTGTTACCTCGGTCTCACCGATGCTCTCCGAATGGGCCGGCCTGTTGCCCATGTACCTGCCTCCACACCCATATCTACGGCTGTTAGAATCACTCCATGCCCCAGATGGGGAAAATACCAGTGGCTGCCTATTGTGTAACGTCCGATCGCTCTCTTCCCTGTGCATGCCCCCTCCTCTCCCGGGCCCTCCACTTTGCTCCTCTTACCCAGCCACCTGCCAGGAACCATGGCCTTCCATCTCCAAGAAAAACATGACTATTCTTCACGTTCCAGCTCCTTGAAATTCCCAGATGGCTCGGGCTAGAAGTGACTGCTTATTCTGAACGCTTCGGGCACCCTGGCTATCACTCATTCACCCCGTGTTATGGCTCCTATTGGAGTGTGAGCTCCCTAATAACAACGAAGTCTCAACCACCTTCCCATCCCCGCGGTGCCTGGCTCGGGTGGTGTCGCCCTTGCCTGTACAGGAGAAAGGGATTTCCACGAACTCTCTGGCCAGGTCCAGGCAGCTGGCTGTGACTGCCCTCTGTCCCCGTCCACACCCCACCACACCCCGAGTGCTTCATTTTGGATCTGCCACGGAAGATCCAAGGATAATAATACCAAAGGCCAAGAAGAAACTCAAGGGGACTCTGCAAAGGAGAAGGAATCATGAGCCCAGCGGGTGCAGCAGAGGCCCCGGCCTGGCGGGCACTGACCTGCTCCAGCAGGTAGATGAGCTGGTCTCGGGCCAACCTCTTGAGCATGGAGAAGTCGGGCAGCTCTGGGGCGTCCGGACGATGGGGGAAAGCCATGGCCGCGGGGTGTGAGAGGAGGGTCGCCCTCCGCCCTCGGGGCGCCGGCTGCAGCCCAGGGCAGGCACCGGGGGGCTCCCCCTTCAGGCCTGGGCCCAGGAAGCGCCCTCGCTCTTCAGCGGCGCTCGGGGGCTGAATGGCCACCTCCCGGCCGGGGAGCGGCGGCCTCGGGACACACTCGACTCGGGCCTGCAGCCCCCGCGTCCCGACCCCGGCCCTCCCCGCTCCGGTCCGCGGGGCGCCGGGACTCTGGGCTCCTCGGCTGCAGGGAGAACCCCGCCTCTCGCCAGGCAGAAGCGACTTCCGGCACCTTCCGGAAGTCCCATTCGCCCAACCGGCGCGTGGCGTGTCGGGAAGCCGACGGCGTCCTGGAAGGGACACATGGAACGGAAGTTGACGCGTCGACGTCGCAGTCTCGTTTCCGGCCAGAGGGGAGCGTGCCTAAGATGAAACTCGGGTTTAAGGGGCGCCACCCAATTATCCTCGAGGGTTGGGCAGTTGCTGGAGTTTCACGTGTTGGTACAATGGGTGTGCAGGACGCTGATCGCTGGGGGCCCCGGCTGTCAATCAAACCTCCCCCGGTGCAGCAGCGAGCTCGCCGGCTGCGAGTCGCAGGAGACACTGGGAGGGGAGTGGTCTTGAGGTGAAATCCTGCCGGCTGTGACCTTTAGATATCGGCGTTTTGGCTCATTAATGCCCTTCGTGGGAAAATGGATAGACTGTGGCATAGTCATAAAAATAAATGAGTGAAAGGAGCCCGAGAGTGGCATCTGTCTGATGCCATTTTAAGATGATGGAACTGGACAAACCAACCTATGTAAAGTTTTTCAGAAAAGGGATTGACTTTGGGATGGTCTCATCGGCTAGAAAAGTAGGGAATTTTCAGGGGTCATGGAAATATCTATTTAAGGAGGGGGGAAGCTTGTTAGAGTCCTAAGGGATAGATCCACTGACAATAACCTGAACTCACTAATTGTAACATCACACCCTCATCTGGTGAGATGCACAGAAGTACAGAGCACCACCCACTGCCAGAAACTTGGCCTGATCAAGCCTCAAGAGGAGGTTCCAGTTCATAGGAAACAGAAGGTAATGAGAACATGTTATAAGACATCATGGTGATGAAATGAAAATGCAGGAAATCACATGGGATAAAGAACCCGTCAAATGGTGAAGGAAATAAAAGTGGAACAGGAAACCACTTTAGGGTAAGAGACTTTCCAAACTTATTAACACAATGTAGTGTTAGTGTGGACCTTGTTTGGATCTTAATTCGAATAAACCATAAAAACCATTTATGAAACAATACTATCAGGGTATTTGCTGAAATAAAGGAGTTACTAAAACCTAAGTTATAGCAATGGCTTACATATCTGGGCTAAAAAGGAGTCTTTATGTCTTTGGGATACATAAGTACTTATAGATGAAATGTCTGGAGTTTAAGCCAAGGGGAAATGTGGGGCAAGTATAGGATCATGAAAAGATTGGCCATTTATTAAATGTTAATGCTGTGTGACGGGTACACAGGAGTTCATCGCATTACATTATTTTCTCTACTTTCATACATTTGAAAAATTCTGTAAGATTAAGCAATCTTGAAGCCCAGTATGATCTTTTGTGCTCATACTGGGCTTCAAGAGCTCATCTAGAATTTAAGTCTCTTCTGTCCTCCAGTTTCACAGCCTGTTGAGCTTGGCCCTAAGGTCTCTGCTGGGGATCCCTGTGGCCCCATCTCCCTCCCAATGTTAAAGACAATGGACCCTTTGCCTCCTCCCTTCCCTTCCTCCAGGTTCACAGGTAAACCCTCCCACCCCACAGAGCACCAATCAACACACTGCTACATTTCACTTTATTTTGCACATAATGAATACTACCAATTGACTAAGCAGTTCCAGGACTGTTAGTGTTCATTAATCAAGAAGTAAATAAAGTCAGAAGGCAAACTTCAATCCCCCTAAACACATATTGCAAGTATAACAGAAACTCCTAACACATGCAACACAGGCTGGTTTTGACACACAGGGAGGCTAAGGAAGAAGGTAAGTACTGAATATTCACATGGGTCAGGCCAGGAGCCATGCTCCAGGAAGCTAGACTATACCAAGCCAGTAATTCACGCTGCCCCCATACACTTCTGCCCTGTGAAGCCCACTGTCCCTTTCCTCCATTTTCGGACTCCTCACTTCCTCTTATTCCAAGGTGGATAATCAATACACAGAAATCCAGGCAGCTCAAATACACTTGCCCAGCTCTATTTGACATGCCACCTCCACAAGCCAGGCTCCAGTTCAGATTCTGTACAGGAAGTTTCCATTGTCATCAAAGAACTCTCGCCCCCTCTGCACTACTTTGCTGCTGAAGTTCTGGTCACCCAGTTCTCCTGCCTTCAACTTTTCCAGTTTCTTCGCACTTGGCAGTCCATCACTGTTGGTGCCCCTAGTGCCCTCACAGTCACAGGTGGAGGACTTCTGCAGCTCTCGCTGATGACCTCGGGCTGCAGCAACAGGCATAAAGCTCTCCTTTTCCAGGCCCTGGATTCCTTTATTCCTTTCCTTCTGTCTCCTTGGTGTATTTGTACTGTGAGTATTCGGTTCTATCACCTTCAAAGCTGTGCTGTGACCTTGGCCTTGGGATGAGGCTTCACCTCCTGACACAGAGAGCAGCTTCCCGGTATCCACGGAGCCTGGAAGCTGGCGGAGCGAGTGAGCAAGCCCAGCTTTCCTAAGGACATTTTGGTCCTGCTTCAGTTTCCGCTCCAATGTGGGCACAAACTTGCTTTTTAAAACCCTTCTGATCACATCGGTGCTAACGTCAAAGCCTTCAGCCAATCTGGGAACTGACCAGGACTCTGGAAATTCTTCATGTAAATACCTACAGGGAAACGAAGCAGTTTTTCAAGTTGTCAAAAAGTCTATCTGAAGAGCTCACTGGTAAATTAGTAGTAAATATGTAAGAGTAGGTCCAAATGTAGGATGTGTTCCATTCCTGTGTGCCAACAGCAACACCCAACCACTCAGAGCACTTTATTTCACATCAACTCACCTCCCCCCACTGAACACCAGCCCGTTAGAACCTGGGGAATGCATGAAGACTGTCCTTCCCTTTAAAGAAGATACAATCAGTGGCAGAGACAGATGTATTAACACAACACTGTGATAAGTGTCACAGCAGAGGATGCTGTGAGCACCCACCAGGGAGATCAGAGTCATTCTGATCAAAATTAAAAATGGCACATAACCGATGGAGGGTTATTTAGCAGATCAATCTGCCCTTGGACCCAGCAACTGTACCTCTGGGAACATATGAAACAACTATGGCCAGTAGATATGTGTGTACGGTTATTCACTGGAGCACTGCTTTCAATAGCAAGCAAGTGCAAACAAGCCAAGTAGCCGTCATAAAAGACTGGTTAACTAAAAGATGACTTACTAAGATTTCTATACAAAATAATGAAAAACTTCTGCCTCTGAAGTGGGAAGATATTAAGTGGGGAAAAAGCATAGACAGCATGTATAGTATACCACTGTTTGTGACTAAGGTGAGAATAAAAATCTGTATTCATAATTGCTGTATTTGCACAAGAAAACCTGGAGAAAGGCCCCCAAAATGGTTAAAAACAGCACCCGCAGGAGCTCGGCTGGAATTACTATTTCTCAATGTGTATACACTATTCTGATCCAATTCTGCGCCATATGTAACCTGTTCAAAACAAACAATAAAAACCTTAGATTTAAACAAGGACCTCTCTACGATATTCTAAGACACGGATCCCGCTCCTGAAAAAAACGTGCACAACCGCGGAAGCTCCTGTCCCTGGACCTTTAGGTTAAGAACGTCCCGATTTACTGCTTTAGGGTTTAAACGTTGCGACTTTCTGCAACTGACCTTTTTATTTTTTTAAAGCTTCAGCAAAATGCGTCACAATGTTAAAAACCATTCAACCAAGATGGCGGGATTATGCAAAATCGTTAAATTACTTTAAAGAAACCCTAAATTATTTTTTAAAAAAGACGTATTAAGAGCGACCCGGTCCCCGGCGCGCGCGGCGGCCTTACCGGATCTGGGCCATGGCCTCCCGCGTCAGAGTCCTGGGCGGCGCCCCCGGCGGCTCCATCTGCCTCCGAATCTTCTGGAACCGGATGGCCTTTTTCTGTCGTTTCAGGGCGCTGAGGGAGAGAACCAACGGCACAAGCCATGCGTGGGGACGACACGGGTGGGTGCAGAGCCTCGGGCTAAGTGGCGGGGCGCCCGGCCCTCTTCTCTTTGTTCACCGCCCCGGGAACCTGACACCTACGACGATGGCCCCTGCGCGAGGCCGCGCTCTACGCGGGGGATGCAAGACGCCTCCGGTGCTGGGACCCGCCGTCCCAAAGGCCCCGAACGCCTGCCCCCGCGCCTCGGAGAAGGGTGAGAAACGAGGGCCGCTGGGGGGGCGGCGGCGGGACGCCCGGCGCCGAGGGGGCGCGGCCTGCAGCGCCGGGGGCGGAAGGCCCTGCTCAGGCCGAGGGCCCGGGGAGGAGCCGGTACCTCTCCACCTCCTGCAGCTCCCGCTCCTCCGGCTCCCAGTCGGAATCGGGGTCGGGCTCGCGGCCGGTGGACCCCGGGCCTGCCACCCCGCGGGTCGCGAACACGCAGCGAGCGACGGCAGCGCGGGCGCGCCCGCCCAGCAAGAGGCTCAGAGCGCCCGCCATGTTGACCCAACTGCCTTCTGCTCGAAACGCGGCAACACCGGAAGCCGCGGGGCGGGGCCGGAAGTGACGGGGCGGTTCCACGTCTTCCCCGCTTCCGGCGGAGGGCGGGCTGTCTGGGCTCGAAGAGTTCCGGGGGCCCTCCCTTCCCTCTGTGACTGTGGGGAGAGCGTCCCAGAGACGCGAGAGTCCGAATGAGGTGGGGGACGCGCCTACAAAACGGCATAAACTTTAATAAAATGACGGGTTCCGTTGCCAAGAGCCAGCCCTCCGCCCCAGCGGCAGCCCAGGCCCGCCCGTCTCCCCCCGGCGGCGGGAAGGACGTCGCCCCTGCGACCCTCCGACGGCGCCCGCCCCGCGCCGGGCTGAGCTCCAGCCCCGCGGCCGCACCCCGGGTTCAGGCCCATCCTCTCGCGACAAATCCAGGCTCAGGGTTCAAGGGCGGAGGTGAGTGCATGGCCGGCCCTGGCCCCTCTTCCTCCACTTTGTAGTCTTTTCTGTTCCGAAAATAATCTTGGGGTATTGGGGAGTTTCCTGGTGTCTTATGTTTGTGCCCTGTGCAAACGGGGGTCCTGGCCGCGGCTTTCAGACTCAGGCTTGGTGGCAGTCTTTCACGGAGCAGGGGTGGTTGAAGGCCCTGTGCCCCTTGGGAAGCCTGAGGGGGTTGTTTCTCCAGCAGAGCTTGAGCGCCGGGCTTCCTCCTGCGTTTACCTGTGGTGGCCGGTGTCCAGGAGCGCGCTGGAACTCTGCGTCAGGGGGGCGGAGGCAGGGCAGAGGGGGAGGTCTTGGGCCTTGGCTGCTCTGTGTTCAGAATTTACCATGGAGGGCAAGGTGCATTCAGTCCATGGGTTACTTACCACTCTTTCCCGTTGCAGAAAATAGCCCTGCTTTGGGGTTAAAGAGGTTGGCACTGATCCTGCCATGGCTCTGTTTATGGCTTCTAGCCTCCTGCTGGCTTGGCCTTCTGCAGTGGAAACATGGGGCCCCCTGAGTTGCTACTCACAACTCTTTCCCAGCTGCTGCCCAATTACCAGCACAGAAGCAGGGCATCCTATGCTCCCCTCCAGCATCTTTACCACACTGCAGTGTAACTGGTGCGTTTGCTGAGTGCTGGGACTGTACTTCTGCCAATTCTATCACTAGGCTCTAGTACACAGGAGGAGGTAAATAAATGGGCCCACTGCCTCCCCCGTTCCCACACTGCTAGAAGTGCCATATTAAATTTTGGGAGCATCCCGGCTGGAATATTTGCTAGTGGGAATTTACACAAGTCAGAGTGACCAAAGCTAGTTTCGAATACTTACGGCTATTGGGCCTGACCCTGGGGATGGGGAAACAGCGCCTTCCAGGTTTCTTCATTGACAATGAACAGGGGCCAGAGGCGGACGGATTTCTTATCCAGTTGAAGTTCCTGGGCTGTAGGTAGCACCGGGAATGATGCAGGAGTGCAGGGTTCATGCTTGGCAGTGGCCCTACGATCCTGGGGATCAACTCGTGGGGTCCAACTGGATGCAGGAAATGAGGAGGGCCCTGCTCTCTGTAGGCTCCTCTCAAGAGGACCAGTGGGAACAGACTCATAGACAGCAGTGGCTGACTGCACAGCCCGTCCTGGTGAGATCTAGGCTAGAGGAGAAAGGCAGCCTCTTACACCACATTTCTGGTGAGGCGAGATCTCCAACCAGTTACTCCTTTGGGGCTCAACAAAAGCAGGCCCCAGCAGGTTTGCTAGTAGCCCAGGGAACAGTGAATGCAGCAGCTGTTTTGTTGGCCCAAGATTTTACTTATCTCCTGTTACAGCCACAGCACTGGCAGTGTGAGGAGAGATTACACAGAAGCCACTGAGGATGGTGGGTCAGTCACGGGTTTGGGGCTATTGCCAGATAGGAATGTAGAGAACCTGTCTTGTGTGAAAAGGTTGAGAGCTGCACCTGGCTGGGTATCGTTACTAAAAAGAAACCAACAGACCCTTTCCTAAGGCCCAGATACACTGCTTTCCCAGGCTCCACCGCCAAATACCATCACATTAGCCTCCTGGGCCATCGCCACCACCATCTGCCAGCACAGCCCTTGTCCCCTGTTCTGCAGAGATGCTGTGTAGGGACCCTCACCCGATACTCAAGCCTTTTCTGGCCCTGGTGGCTGGACTGCACCATGCTGGTGATCTGCTCCACAATACCCAGGCTCCGGATGATATTTTCCCTCCGAAGCAGGGCCTTCAGCCGCGCCAGCTCCTCTTCTTCCACAATTTCTTGAGGCTGCATGGTGTCCAGGTATTCTGGTAGCAGCTACAAGGTACATGAGAGGTGCATGTAAGATCTCTAGTGACCCGTCCCAAACCATCCACGAGTCAACTGCGGGACTCCTGCCCACTCTGCCACTACATCCCTTCCCAGACCCTAGCGCCAGGTTCCCTTTGCTGTGCATCCTCTCACATCCTGTTCCAGAGAGTCGGATCCCAAGTACTCATTAGGAACTCATCTCTCTCTCAGGCAAGGAGGGGAGGACAGTAGAGATTCCCTTTTCTATTAGTTCCAACCCGTTTTCTTGCAGAGAGGCAAGAGCCACAACGCCCCTGACACCTCTTTCTCCCGGGTCCAGCTCCTGTATGCCAGGTGGGTGGAAAGGGCCTGGATCCGGGCCCTGGACCGGCTCTTCTCCCCCGCTGACTCCCCCTGGTTCTGCTCCTTGTTTTCCTTTTTCCTCTTAGTGTCTAAGATCTGCCGCTGCTCCTGCTTGAGGCGGATCTCTTCCCGCTGCTGCCTGGCAAGACACAGCAGCTTCAGACACTGGAGAGATTGTGTTGGGCAGAGGGGGGAGGAAGAGGGCAGGGAATGTGGGGGAGGGAAAAAAGTAGGAAAATTACCATCTGTATGGGGGACTGATGGGAGAAGAAAGAGGGGCAAGATGGGAAACCTACTACACTGAGTCATTAATTCGTAGAATTTATAACGCCATCTCCACCCTGCTGGGGAGCAGTTCAGCTTCAGGGTTTGCCCCTTCCTGAGTAGAGGAGCACACAGGGCAAAGTACCTGGCGCATTCCTCTCTGGCCTTGGAAGCCGCGGTCTCTTGGAAGAGGGAGCTGCTGTGCTTAAAGAAGGGGGCGTACTTCTCCATGTCGGGCCCGGGGTAGATCCTCCGGTACCCCCCGAGGTGGGAATTCTCATAGCACTCCTGGTCCAGCAGAGCTGCCTGAGACAGCTCAGTTTGTTCTCGCCTGTGAAAAACAAGCTCAGGGTGAGCCCAGGGAGGTCCGTGAGAGGGCCTAGTCGGGAAAGGAAGTCTGAGAACCTGCTCTTTGTTCCTTCCTTCCTTTGTTTTAGATGAAGTTGGGATCATACAACAGCATTTTTAAATGGCTGCCGAGTATTCTAGTTCATGATGGTACCTCTGGTTATTAAGTCCAGTCATTTTCGACCTTTTATCCCCATTGGAAGACACAATTCATAGTCATGTGCACAGTCCAATCTCACATGAACATCCAGGGCACGTAGTTACCCTTCACCTCCACCTCACACAAACATTTGAGGGCCTACTGTGTGCCAGGCCCTCAGGATATTATGGCAAATCAAATACACTCTGGCCCTGCATCTTGCAATGCAAGTGGGAAAGAGTGATATTATTATAAGAATAACCCTAAATCTACTCCAATTCACTTTTTATTGTCTTTTTTTAAGAGAGAGAGAGAAACATTGATTTGTTGCTCCACTTATTGATGCATCATTGGTTGGTTCTTATTTGTGCCCTGACCGGGGATTGAACACACAACCTTGATATATCGGGAAGGCGCTCAATCAACTGAGCTACCTGGTCAGGGCCAATTCATTTTTACGATTCATTAACAAACTGTAATTTAGAATCAGCAACAAATTACCATGTTTGTAACCCATTTTAAAATTAAATCAATAGTGGGTGAACAATACTGGTTTAAACTGTCCCCTAAAAACAAATAAACTGTTCCCTGATATTGAATGACTAAACTGTTGTGTATTTCATTACTATAAACTTTCTTGGGAATTGTTTTCAACAGGAACTTTGTCTGTTTGTGAAAACATCCGCATGGCCCAAAAGAACACTGATTGGCCCTGAAGGGGGGGGAAGGGGATGGGACAGCTGGGTAGCTGGAGGAGTAGGGCAGGAGGCAGACTAGTCACTGTATCTTGTGCACTTTGAACACGGCATGTGATGTATTGTCAGGAGACTGATAGCAAAGAGGACAAGTCACACAGCGGAACACGCTGGCCCCGGCATACCTGGCCTCCCGCAGCTCTTGGCGGCACTGGGAGAGACGCTCTCTGACACGACGCTTCTCTTCCTCTAGCACCTTCCTCCTGTCAGAGCCCCGGAGGTTGGCAAGGATCATGGCATCACAGAGCAGTGCGTCCTTCACTTCCCGATCCAGGCGTGAGTCAGTGGTGAAGCTTGGAGAGTGGTTCACCTGCCAGGAGGAGTTGTTATCCACCCCCTTCCCAGACCGCCTGCACAGGCGGTGGTCCCTGGCGGGCCCTGCTAGCGCGTCTAGGAGAGATGTCCCCCTCTGGTGGCCTCAGCCAGGGCCACAGGACCCTGCCACAGAGATCCCTCTAGCACAGGCCGGTGAGAGCCACTCAGACCGCCTGCCCATGTAGATAGGACGCCCTAAAAGGAAAGGATGACACGAGAAACATTTGGGATCCAAAACCTGGATTCCCCTGGTGGAGGCCAGAGACCGCCGAGATCTGACTCAGGGGGCCCAAAGGGTAGGGATCTCATGCCTTCTGCAGTTCCTGCCCACCCCTGTGCCGCCGCGTCCCCCTTCTCTGGTCCACCACCTGAGTGTACTCCAGTCCTCGGTGTCCTGTTCAAGGAGGCCTTTGGACCTTGGTTTTGCAAAGCCTAGGAGATAATCCTCACCTCCAGAAGCCAGGGCTTCAGCTTGTGGTCCAGCAAGATGTCAAAACCAAGGATCTCAAAACAGGCACAAGTACCTCCACTCAAATGTTGGGGAAAACAAGTTCGGTAGTTGTGGCGAAGGACAGCGTGGGCCGAGATGATGGTTTTGATGATGATGTCTTCGATGTCCCCCCACATCTCTCGGGGGTCGTAGCTGTGTTCCCGCAGCCAGGCATTGAGCGTCGACAGCTTCCTGTGAGGCCCAGTGCTCAGAGGAAGACGGGTTTCTCTGCCAGTGGGGCTGGGCTGCAGGCAGGAGGCTCCCTAACTCTTGCCTAACTCCATGCCTAGGTCCCTTGTGCTTTAAGGGGTGGCTACCAGCTTGGAGCAGGGTTTGCTATCAGGGTGGGGTTCGGGCCACACTAGGTGGGTGGTCAGGCACAGGATGAGGGTCTGTAAAGGCAGAGTTTTCCTGAGCAGCCAGCCTCCCAAGAGCCAGTCTCAGTTTCTTTCATGGGCTGCTGAGACTGGGGCAGAGGAGCAGAGGAAGAAATCAGAGTAGGGAGTGAGTACCTCTTACTGCCCACGGCGTCATCCCGGACAAAATTGTTGTTGTGTTTGTTGATGGCGTAGTTGGTCAGGTGCATGCAGACATCATCCTGGGGAGAGGGCGGTCAGCCTGTGGTCTCAGAGCCATGCGGCTCTCCGCGCCAGCCCCTCACTGCCTTTGGAGTACCCACCCCTCCCAGGACTGCTCATCTCCTGTCTCTCCTCTAGGGAGGACGGCTCCTGGGGAGGAACATGTGCTCAGGGGCTCACCAACTTCACTCCTTGTTGTGGGTGAAAAGCTAGCAGCACCACAAGCCTCTCTACCTGGTGTCTCCAAAAACCCCTTGGCGATTAGGGAAAGGAAAGTGTGCCACCCTGTCCCCAGGGTGCCCCAGGTCCCTTACTAGGTTGCTGTGGTTGGGCTCCACATAGGGCATGGTGGCAAAGCGGGCCAGGCCTTCCTCGTACATGAAGATCCGGAGTGGGTCGCAGGAGGTGAGCAGGACGTAGATTCGCATGTCAAACTTGAAGCCGTCGATGAGGAAGGGCTGAGAGTGCGCAGACCCCCGGGGAGAGAGAATCACGCTGTGAAGTGCTTACTCTGTGTCACACATGGCCATGAGCGCTTCGAATACGTAACGACTCGTGTAACTTTCACAGTAGTCATACGACATGGTTACTGTTACCATTCCCATTAACAAATGAGGAAACTGAGGCCCAAACCCAGTATATCTAAGAAGTGGAAAAACTTGGATGCAAACCCAGGCAGGCAAGCTCTGTACCAGGGCTCCATAGGGCCTCCAAGATGGGGGGGGGGGCGGAAGGGGAGGAGCCTGGAACTGGCTGCCTCCCTGGCTTTGGGAGAGAAGGGTACCCCAATGCTGGCAGAGGGACCTGGTGGTCCCGAGGCACCCTTCACCTTGGAGATGTACTGCTGGCAGATCATATGCTCTCCCGTCTTGATGTCCCGAGGATTTCGGGTGATGAAGATGCCCCGGCCCTGGCAGCCACTGTCCGGCTTGCAGATAAACGTTCGGGTTCTCCGCTGACGACCACAGGCCAAGAAGTCCCCGTAGCTGTGTGCAGACGGGAGCCGTCAGAAGGTCCCTGTCCCAGGGCCCCAAGGCGGCCCTCCTGCCCTCCTGGAGCCCTCAGGCTCAGAGCACTCCACTTCTGTCCCCCAAGGCGTTCAAGGTCACGATCAGGGTCAGGAGGCCCTTTCCAGCCCAGTGCCCTTGCTCACTCGGCCGGGAGGCACCAGGTGCGCGGGAAGATGTTGTACTCCAACGGGTAGATTTTCTGCATGCGCTTCAGATTTCGAGCCAGTAAGTCTTTGCGGCAGATTTCTGTCATGCCAGGGAAGTGGTTGATTTTCTGAAATGGAGCCAGTTGGTTACACTACCCCCCCAGAGGAAGCGGCGGTTCCCGGGGCCAGAAAGCGGTTGGAGGACGACTGGGAAGGTCAAGATAGAAGTGAGTGCAGGTAAACACTACCTAGTCCCCAGGAGGAAACCTACGGCACCTGAGAAAACCCTCCTTGGCCTCTCCCCCAAGAAACACAGAACACTGAGGTTAGGAAATGAGGGGTAGTGAGAAGGAGCTAGATAAGATTTTGGACCTTCTAGCTCCCTTATAGCATCCCTCACGCCACCAGGGACAAGTCCTGTAAGAGTAACCGATGTGGCAGCACAGAGCATCTCCCCAGAGAGAATAGGACACTGGGCACCGGCCCACAGAACGCACCAGAACACACCACCACAGCAGCCTCGAGGGCACGGCGCTGCCCGGCAGCTATGCCCTCCAGCAGGCAGCACCGCACCAGGGCTCGGGGTCCCCTTCACAAAAGAGATCTGCCACTCGGGGTGGTTTTTGAGGATTGAATGAGGTAGGAACCTAAAGGCAGTGTCTGACTCTGGCCCTTCTCGTGGGACAGGTTACAGACCCTTTTAAATCATTTTACTGCTAACCACCACAAAGACCCCATGAGAGGACCACAAAATTACCATGCAGAAGTTATATGCTTCTCGAGAAGCCTGGTCTTTCTTTCTTATCTTTCTTTTTTTTTTTAATCCTCACTTGAGGATATTTTTTCCATTGCTTTTCAGAGAGTGTGGAATGGGGGGGGGGGGTAGAGGGAGAGAGAGAGAAAAGAGAAACATGGATGTGAGACAGACACATCGATTGGTTGCCTCCCGGATGAGACCAGGGCCAGGGATCGAGCCTGCAACCGAGGTACGTGCCCTTGGGTGGAATCGAGCCCAGGACCTTTCTGTCCACGGGCCGATGCTCTAACCACTGAGCCACACTGGCCAGGGCCTGGTCCGACTTTTCCTGACTTTCTTGCGGCCAAGAAGGGCCCCATCCTGACTCCTAGTGGAGGCGGGATGCTAGGCTAAGCTGCTTGGAAGGCTGGATCACTCAGCTGGCTGTGTGTCTGAATGAGTCTTCCCCTGTGGTGGGCTCACCTGCCCTGGAGGAGGCCAGCTGGGCACACATGCCCCCAGGCAAACAGCAGATACTGAGATAGGATGTGCCCAGCAGGCACTTCCTCAGCTACTAGGAGTTCCAGATACTTAAGAGGAGAGTATTTCCATTGGAACAGAAGCCCCCGGCCATGGCCTTTCCTGCTCTGCACAGGGGTCTAGCCACAGAGGGACAGCCTCAGGCGCTGGGCAGAAGCAGGGAAGTAGCAGCTCTGCGGCCACAGCCCTTTTAGGAACTTGGGTCAGGAGGGTGTACCTGAAACCTCTTCATGTCCAAGACCCGTTCGAGGGAGACAGAGCAGTCCGTCCAGTACACACTCCACTCCTCGTCTTCCCCCACCTCCTTGAAGCCACACATTTGGGCTGCCCGCCGCACTGTGGAGAGAGGGAGGTCGGGGGTGCTGGCCTGGGCACTGGCAACAAGCCTTGGGACAGTGTCTGGGTGAGGTCAGAAGGAGCACTAACTGGCGAGCAGATGGGAGGGGGAAGCAGCTCTTACCTCAGGTCTGCACTGTAGTTGCCACGTGACAACTCCAAGTTCATGAAGCTGTCAGGGCCCCTCCAAAATCTGTGACAGAGAAAACTAGAGCCTGGCTCTCTGCTCCTGTGATTCCTCTCTCAATTAGGACGGTTTCTGGCCTTGGTAGGGGTCACACTGGCACCTCACATTTTGGGTGGCCCCTTGCACAGATGACAGTAGGGGTAAGAGGGAAGACACGGCTGACCTAGCTGGTGATTTTCTTAAAAATTGCTGAAGCCGCAAGAGCTTCCTTGAGAAAAAAACACGGTTTTAACCTGGTCGCGTCTCATTTCTAATAAAAACTGAAAAGGGGGAGGCAATGGTGACTTTCAGCCATTTTTTTCTTGTTAGCTAACTGAGATTCCCACGGTACCACTGAGACTAACTGGAACTGTGATGTCTCAGCTGCCAGGGGCTGAGCCAGGGGGCTCAATACAGGCCACAGGCCAGCCTGACAAGATCCAGGGGCTGGGAGCCTGATTGGGGGACCATCCCCAGAAGAAAAGTGACAGCAGACGGTGCCCTGATGTGCAGTGGTGCGAGTGACGAGCCGGGCGCTTACCGCTCTCGTATCTGCAGTTGGTCAGGTTGATGGCCAGGGTTCTGGAATGCAGGAAGAGCAGAAATCAGGCACGACGGGAGAGGAGGGCAGACCCTGGGCCGCCAGGCACCCAGATGAACAGACACCCAACACATTCGCAGTGCAATTCGTTTCTTCCCGAAGCCACTTGAGGGCCAGGATGACATGAGACGTGCTGAAGTTCTACACTAAGCCAGCCCAAAGGGTGCTGAGGTGTGTGTTTCCTCTGTACCGAAAGGTTAGCGGTGCTCCAGTATTCCCCGGCGTCCTTCCCGGGCTAACGGGAGGACCGTGGGTCCCAGCCCGACTACAAAGAGACGTTAGGGGGTGAGTCTGGGGCCGGGCAGGCGAGGGGGTCCAGGGAAGGGTTACCTGCATTTCCGCCTTCTCTTTCGTCTCCCAGCCTCCGAGTCAGCTACGCCCGCTGGGGCTGTGTCTTTTTTCGGTATTTGCGTGGCCACGATGGACAAGTCGGCTCCACTGTCCAGTGCCTTCCGGTCGGCCCCGGAGCGTGTCTGCCGAGAAGGCTTAGCGGCGCCGGTGACTTCCCCCTTGTCGCACTCCTCCCCGGATTCCTCTTCTGCAGCATAGTCTTCCTCGGATTCACTGGTCTTCGAGGCCCCTGGCTCCATCCTTTAGGCTCTGGAGGCACAGGGGCGGGAGCGAGATGTGCCCGGAGCCCCTCCAGGCCGGGCAGGCGGCGGGGGTGACCCCAGGAGCGCCCGGGGTTGGAAGGGACTGCTGCTGCTTCTCCAGAACCGGACGAGCCCACTGCGGAGGGGCCGCTTCCGAGCCCGGTGGGGGCCCTGAGCCCCCGTGACATGCTGGACTGGGAGACAAGCCCGGACACCCAGGATCGCCCCACCGCACCCCGGCTGCAGCAGAGGCCGCACAGAGCCACGGCCGCGGCCACGGCTGCTTTTGTTTTCCAGTGGGAAGGGGGATGGCTGGAGGCGGCGGGACCTGGGGTGGGGCGCTGGGGGGGCTGTGCTTTTAAAACAGAGCAAAGGAGCCAAGGCCCCCCTGGCCGGCCGCTACCCGTCCCGGGACTCAGTTTCCCCAAAGGGAAGAACTGGGGCCGGGCAGCCTTGGCTGTGATGGCGCAGGGGGCCCCCAGGACTCTGCCCGGGAGGAGAGGACACTGACTGCTGGGTCCGCTCCTAGTGGCCTGGGACAGGACTCGGCCGGTCGCTCATGTCCGCCCTTCCTTCCCGCTGTCGCTGGGCCTCCGGGACCGCCTCCTTGTTCCTTCCGCGGGACTTGCTGTCCCCGCTGATCGCAAGGGGGAGCCGGCTCCCCACGGGGTTTGCTCTTAGCGGAGCGATCCCGGCGGCGGCCCGGGGGTGGCGCCTTCCGCAAGCCGGCTGCCACCGCCCACTGTCGCCATGGACACGAGAGCGGCCCCCATTGGAGCAGCGTTCTGGGGGCGGGGCCTCCCGGGAGCCACACCCGCCCGGCCGTGTTCTGGAGGCTCCCGCGCGCTCTGGGGGAGGCCCGCTTCCGGTGGCAGCTGCCGGGGTGCATCATGGGACTTGTAGTCCTTCCGCTTCGATGCCCGTTCGCTCAAACCCACGGCCGCTCTTGAACCAGCGGGCAAAGCACGGAATTTGGGCAACTCTGTTCGGTCGACACACCTGCTTGCCTGTGTTACCTTTTTTTTTAAATAACCGCGCCTGGGCAGTCTGCGCCCGGGAGGGGCAGCCGCCATTCGCACCCGTGCCCCCCTGGTGGCCGAGACAGCTCCACTGCCTAAGGAGAAACAACCGCCTCCTCAGGCTGCTCCTTCGCTCTCTTTTTCACATCCATCTAGAGGACACTTCAAAAACGTCCCTCCTTTAGCCCTGGCCGGGTGGCTCAGTTGGTGAGTGTCCTCCCAGCACAAGGCTGCAGTCCCATCCCGGGTCAGGGCACATACAAGAGTCAGCCAGCTGCGCATGGCTCTCTCTCCCCCCTTTCCCCTCTAAAATGAATAAATTCAAACCGTTTAAAATTTTCCTCCTTTAAAAAGACACTTTCTGATTCACAGCCTTCTCGGTCTTTCTTCAGCATGTGATACCCTTGATTACCCTTTCCTTGAAACACTTTGGTGTCCTTTGCCTTCCAGGACACTCCCTTTTCTTTCTTTTGACAAATATTTAGTGTTCCTGGCGATGTTCCAGGACCTGAACCATCATTTCTTGCCTGAATTGCCATCATTCAGCAGCCTGGACTCCCTGACTCCATCCATCCATCCAATACAGCTACAGTAGTCTTCCTAAAATGCAAATGTTACTCCTCCGTGGAAGACTCCTCAGGATTTCCCATTCGGTGAAATCCAATACCTCTTAGTACGTAAGTCCTTCATCAAAAAGCAAGCAGAGGTGGACGGGCCTCTGCTAGATCAGCCCTTCATACTACTCTCAAAGCCCAGGGCTCTGAGAACAAAGGGTCCCCTATGTGTTCCATCCTCAAGATTAGAAAGCGCTTCCATATAAATTCCTTTCTTGAGAACTCACAAAGTATATAAATGGCTGAGAAAACCATAAAGAAAACCTACTGATTTTCCCCCCTTTTTTATGGAAAAACTTACTGAGCCAGAGAAGGCTTTCCCCTGACCATCAGTCCTAGGGATTAAGTGGGGAGATCCTCAAGTGGGGTATTTGGGCTCATCACCTTGGACACAAAACCCACTTTGCTATAATGGTCACCTGCACACCCTTCAGAGGGTGAACAGGCAAAATAAAGTGGAGCCTGTATATGCAGAGGGTGCAGAAAGAGGCACTAAGCTAAGCAGTACATGACACTGTGCATGCCCCCTTCTCAACGACAGGCTGGACATCCCTGGGGCTCGCCCAAGAAGAAAGGTAAGTAAGAAGCAATAGATACATCCATGAGAGCTCATGCATTCGATTTATTCCAACGTATCTCCTCTTGAAAGAGACCATTTTTATCAGTTCTGGATCCCTCCTCTTAGGCCGACACAAGTGAGAAGGCAGTTGTGAAAACGCCCAAATCGCTGTTGAAAGGGACATAGATCAGTTAGAAAAATAAATACTTCCGGAAGGATTACTGCTCCTCCTGGGCTATCAAGGCCACCAGTGCTGCCCGGACCTCTTCTGCCTGGGCTGGGGGCAGCAAACAGTCTTGAATGAGGGCCAGAGCGGCTGCCTCGGTCAGGCTGCTGAAGTCCTGGGATGTTTTGACAGGGAGGTGCCCAGCCAACTCACAGAGGGCAACATTGAACGCCTCGCCTTCCTTTATCCCAAAGCTGGACTTCCGGGGCCAGAGGATTACCCGGACCCCTGTGAGGGCTGAGGAAGGTGAACTCTTTCCAGGTGAGGCTCCCCGGGTCACAAACAAGTTATGTGCAATCTCACGGTCAGTCAGATAGTCAGTGGCTCGACAGACCCTGCTTACCAAGGCTTCCAAGTCTGACCCTGGCCCACTGGTGTAAAAGAGAAAGCCAGGAGCTGGGACAGCCTGGAGCAAGTGCAAATGGCCCCCAGGGTCCAGAGGCTCACTTGGTGCCCCCTCCACAGGCAGTCTGTGGGCCAGGTAATAGCCATGCAGGTGGAGGTGGTTCACGGAGGCCAAGCCACCCAGACTGTTGAAGCCGACACGAAAACCTGGGTGTGAGCTCAGCAGTACAGCCTCGAGCCCGGCTCGCAGTGCACCTGGCAGCAGGCGCTGGGGGAGTCCCCGGATGGGCTCGGGCACCAGCAGCACATGGCCCCACTCTAGGGGGCTGACGTTGACCATCACGAGGATATCCTCTTGCTCAAGAACACCTGGGAGATCAGGCTCCCGGCGCAAACGGAAAAGGACTTCTCCCGGCCGGATTTTGTTGAAGTTAAACTGTTCAGGGTCAAAGGGCTGCCTCACACTCTTGATGTTCTGGGGGGGCCGCCTCTGCACCCCTCGCTCCACATTCAGCTGAGCCACAAAACCTATGGAACCAGGGAGGGTTTGGGTCTGCAGCTCCCCCAGGCAGTATCGGAACAGCCCCAGCTCCATCCGCTGCCTCCAGGCAGAGCAGAGTGCAGAGTCAAAAGGAGAAAGCTGCAGCGTGTCTGGGAGGCTGGGTGCATCCCTCGACCACTGAATCCCATCCCACACGAGTTCCTTCTGTCCGTAGACAAAGTCAGGAATGCCTTGCTCTTCCCAGTCCTCCTCATGTGGAGGCAGCAAATAGGAAGTTTCATTTGAACCATTTGAAACAGCCATGGGGCTGACCTGAAAAATCATAAGAGGGGAGAAAAACACTTGAGACTACCCCATATGCTAACCAGCCCCACCAGGGACTGCTGGGTGACAGAATGCCCATTTAATAATGTACATGAGAAATATGCCAAGTAGCACAAAATGTCTTACTGGCTGGTCAGTATAATCCCTCCTCTGCACAAAAAAATCTACCAGGAAGCAAAATTATAACCAGAAGGTCACTCAATAAACTCTTAGGTTCACAGCAAAGTGAGGTGGCTGGAAGATCTAGCTCACAGCTGGCCACCATGGCTCCAGGCCGATTCCCACATCTTCGCCGTGAAGAGACGAAGTCTCACCACGAAGTCCAGGGATTTGCCTTGGCTGGGAAGCGCTCCCTCTCCTCAGCTGAGACCCAGTGATGGCTTCTTGCTCTTTGCCTAACCGTTCACTAACTAGAGACCAACAACCCCTTCAAAATGACCTGTACACTCAAGTCGCTTTGACTGGTTTTGGTGTTCGTTCCAAAAACTGGAAGTTACTCTGCAGCCTCCATGTCCTGGGATGGAGTATTTCCACCATGATGGCAACGGTGGGGCTCATACCCTAATTACTGACATAGTGAGTCTTACCAGAGTCGCTCTCAGATGATCATCTTGTTACTGAGGTCTGGGCAAACTACAGTCACTCAGTAAACATTTACTCAACAAATGCCACATCTCAGTTCCTGGATTTCACAATTCTCAGTAGCTCATGGGGCTTACAGTGCAGTGGGGGAAACAGACATCACCCGAGTAAATATAAACTGCAAACAAGATACATGCCCTGGAGAAGCGCTGGGTACTCTGCCAGAGTAGGACAGATTCCTAATCTATTCTAGGGAATCAGAAAAGGCTTCCATGAGGATACTACGTAAGAGGAACTGCCCCACGGGCGTGGCTCAGAGGTTGAGCATGGACCTAAGAACCAGGAGATCACGGTTGGATTCCCCGTCAGGGCACATGCCCGGGTTGCAGGCTCCATCCCCAGCACGGGGCGTGCAGGAGGCAGCTCATCCATGACTCTTTCATCATTGATGTTTCTCTCTCTCTCCCTCTCCCTGAAGTCAATAAAAAAATTTTAAAAAATAGGAACTGACAGCCCACAGTGTCTGAAACAACACAGAACCTCCCCCCCCCCCCCCCCAGGAGATGGCAGAGAGAAGCTGAAGTCCGGTTGCAGAGGGGCCAGAGTCAAGAATTCACGCCTACAGTTTCATCTGTCAGGGCCGCCCCTCGGCAAGGCTGAAAACGAAAGTAATAATCTCATCGCCGCCACCTTGCAGTCTGTCTGGGCAGCTTGGCATCCTCGCCGTTTGGGCTCGTTCATTCATTCATTCACCCACTCAATCATTCGCTCATTCACTCATTCATTCGTTCACTCATTCATTCATTCACGCACTCATTCATTCGTTCACTCATTCATTCACTCACTCGTTCGTTCATTCACTCATTCACTCACTCATTCATTCATTCATTCATTCATGAGCAGCCTCGGTCGTGCATTTGGAAACGGGCACCCACCTTGCAGGGCCGTTGCACAAGTCGCAGTCACGATGCACACGGCGTCTGGCACCCGGGGAGTGTGGGGGGCTCTCCAGCCGGCAGCCTCAGCAGGCGGCGGGTTTACGGTGATTCCCGGAAAGGCGGCGAGGGGCTTGCCACCCGCGAGGCGGGGGCCGGGTGGTCACGTCTGCCTGGAAAAGCCGTCCTCGGGCTCAGGGGCAGCCACTCAGCCAGTTCCCCCGTCACCCTGGCTCCAGAGCCTTCCCCGCTGCTCCTTACCTGACCTCGCCCAAGGCCGCCGCCGCCACCGCCGCCGCCACCTGACCGCAGGTGAGACGGAAGCTCCGCGCGTCCTACCCCAAGCGCCCACTGCGGCCATGGCGAGGTCGTGGTGCCCTGCACGCATGCGCAGCCTGTGCGTGGTGCCCTCCACGCATGCGCAGCCTGCACGCACATACGCACGCACGCAAGCACGTAGGCGGTGTGCCGCGCCCACCCACCCCTAGAGGCGGGGCCATGAGGTCTGGGCCCCTCCCAGGAGCGCCTGGCCCCGCCCTGGCCCCGCCCCCAGCTCTCCAGGGACCGCCCCGAGCGGGGAGGCGGCGGCTGACCCCGCCTGGGAACCGCCGGGCGCTTTCAGGACGGGGCGGGCGCGGGGGGGGGGGGGGGCGGTGGCCCCAGGAGCGGTTGCCGCGGGGACGGGGCGGGGACGCGGCCCGAGGGCGGAAGTAAGAAAGTTGCCGGCGTCCCGAGCCGAGTTGGCGGCACTGCGCGCGCGGCGCGGCGATGGGGGGCTCGGGCAGCCGCCTGTCCAAGGAGCTGCTGGCCGAGTACCAGGTGCGCGGGGCGCGGGGCGCGGGGCGGGGCTGCGCGCGGGCGGGGGCCCGCTGACCCTCGGCCCTGTCCCCCCTCCAGGACCTGACCTTCCTGACCAAGCAGGAGATCCTCCTGTAAGTGCCTCGCGCCCCGGACGCGCTGGAGACGGCCTCGGGGGGCTCGTATCCCCCCCGCGGGGAAACGGAGGCCTCCCGCGGCGGGCGGCGGGGTCCCGCCCGCGGGCGGCGGCGGAGCCGGAACTGGAGCCCCGCGCGCGCCCCTGGCCCGCGGGCGCCCCCTGCTGTCCGCCCGCCGGGGGCGCAGCGGGGCCGCCTCGGGCCAGAGCCGCGCGCCCCGCGCCCGTGCGCCCCGCCGGCCTCTGCGTAACGGACCCCCAGCCCCAGCCCCGGGGCGCTCGGCTGACCGCCGCCTGACAAAGCCACAGAAGCCTTGGGGGGCCAGGCCCCCGATTCCAGGAACCGTTAGCGCTTCTGGAGCGCCTCCCCTGCGCTCCAGAAGTCACCCCACATTGCCTGATTTTAATCCTCCTGGGGGAGGTACTGGAGCAAGGAAACAGGTCCAGAGAGGTCCGGTACCTTTGCCTGAGACTACACCCCAAGCAAGGATTTGAAGTGGGGGCCGGACCCCCTTTCCTAGCCGTCTGTCTAGCAGTTTTATGTGGCCAGGGTTCCCCTTGGCGAAAGTAACCCCTGGGGTGGGGGGGCGGGGAGGAGATAGTTCTAAGGTCACTGCCTTGAGGAGCTGGAGATCCCCGAGTTTTGCTTATTTCTCCCAGTTCCTCTGAGCCAACTTGTGGCTCCTTCCCCAACCTCTCCATCCCCCCAGGGAGCTCTAGACCCTGTGCCCGGCGCACAGCAGGCCCTCGGTAAATACCCATGGCAAGAAGGGACTCCCAGCCTGCACTGTCTGGCGACCTGTCTCCCTTTGGCTTATCAAGCCGGATGACTCAGAAGTTCTCCTACAGGGCTTGGTTCCTCACCTGGGGGGTAATGGGCAGCAAGGCAGGCACCGCAGGGATGTGATGCCCAGGGGAAGGTGGGCCGACAGGTTCCCCTCCTCCTGCCAGAGCCCACAGGCGCTTCTGTGAGCTGCTTCCCCAGCAGCACCGGGGTGTGGAGGAGTCGCTGCAGGCTCGGGTGCCCTTGGAGCAGATCTTCAGCCTCCCGGAGCTCAAGGTGCCAGCCTCCCGTCATGCAGTCCTTGGTCCCGCTCTGCTCTTTTCTCTGCTTTAGCTCTTAATTTCCTGGGGGCCAGAGGGCTTTACCTAAATCACCCGGTGGAATTACCTAGAACGGTGCTTTTCAAATTGAGATTGATTCTAGGAACCTGTTCTTGGAGCTTCTAAAGAAGTTTGGCTCTTTAAGGGGAGCCTAAAGTCTTGAGAAACCCTGTTCCAGAGGCCGATTGCCTCTCTCCATAGGGCTGCTGTGAAAATCTCCACACAAAGGGCCTGGCCTAGTGCCTGTAACACAATTAGGGTTTGATCAAATGTTCTCTGTGCTTAGGATGCCTTCCCCTTCCTCCTGGGCCTCCAGGCCTAGCTGTGGTTTGACATCTGACCCCCAGTAGCTGCCCCTGCCCCCTCCCCAGCTGGGTCACCGGTCCTCCCGCCCTTGGCAAAGTGCTGGCATCCTTCCCCACAGGCCTGTGCTCAGGGTGCGGGCTCTGTGACCTGTTCCCTCCAGTTCCCTGTAGGGTTTGCGTGCGCCCGGGGCTGTGTCCTGTGGCGATCGCAGAGGCTCTCTTCCTAGGCGAACCCCTTCAAGGAGCGGATCTGCAGGGTCTTCTCGACCTCCCCAACCAGAGACAGCCTGAGCTTCGAGGACTTCCTGGACCTGCTCAGTGTGTTCAGCGACACGGCAACGCCAGACATCAAGTCCCACTATGCCTTCCGCATCTTCGGTGAGGGCCGGAGGAGCCTCGTGGGACCCAGGGGCTTCTGCAGGGTTTTCCAGGTGGTGCCCCTTGGGAGGTGGGGGTCATCCCAGAGGCCTCAGAGCTCATGCCCAGCCACATCCTTTCGGCTCTTTAGATTTCGATGATGATGGGACCTTGAACAGAGAAGACCTAAGCCAGCTTGTGAACTGCCTCACTGGAGAGGGGGAGGACACGCGGCTCAGCGCCTCAGAGATGAAGCAGCTCATTGACAACGTGAGCGCCGGGCCCAGTGGGGTGGCCCGGGGAGCGGAGGGAGGCCTTTGGCCTGACGCGCTCCCTTTCCCAGATCCTGGAAGAGTCCGACATTGACAGGGACGGGACCATCAATCTCTCCGAGTTCCAGCACGTCATTTCCCGTTCGCCGGACTTTGCCAGGTATGATCGCTGTCCCATCTGTGGCATCGGGGCCTGGAACGTTACCATGATGGGGACGGTGCCCAGGGAGAGCCGCCTGCGTCCCCTGAATATCTCAGGGTAGCTGTTCTCTCAAAGACGACTGACAGATGGGAGACACGGCCCGTTACAAAGGGTCTCAGGGTGGGTAAGTTCAGGTTCGGTTAATCTCCTCTCTCAGCAGAAAATCCATCCCATTCTTCTCTTGTTCAGCTCCTTCAAGATCGTCCTGTGACACGAGCCGCGGCCTGGCTCCCAGCTCCCCGTAGAGTAACCCCGCCACCGCTGGGCTGTGGCCAAGGTTACACCCTCTGTTGCCAGGGCCAGCCCAGCTGGCCCAGTCGAGCTGGCGCTGTGAAGTCTTGTCCCGGGCAGGGAGGGGCCCTCCGTGTCGGGGCCTCACCCCTTCTCACTGCCACTGTCATCGCTCTGTTTGCTTCTACTAATCCACAATAAAGCTTTAGAAGTGTTGCTCCTGTGTGTGATGCTAGAAACACTGGTCATGAGGAAGGACTGGACTCCTGGGAGACTTGGGTCGTACCGGGCCTGACTAACCGCTAAAGAAGGGGCCCCCAGAAATACAAAGGGTACATGGGGGAGCGAACCCTGCTGTATGCTGACTGGTGGTGGTGGTTACATGAATTTCTACATGTGTTAACATTATAGAACTGTTTATAAATGATAATAACTTACTGTATGAGCATTTTTAAAATAAAAATTTTTAAGAGTTAAACAAAAAACTCTGTTTCCCTGCACCCCGACCCCTGGACGGAGTGAGGGGTTGAGATGTCGTCAGCCAGGCTAGTCTGGTTCTGGCCCACGAGCCCCTAGAAATAAGGGGTTTGGGATTCCCCCCAGAACTCAGAAGACTAGACCAGCCTCAAAGAGCAACAGTCCTTTTAAGAGGAAGGGATCACGATTCCATTTCAGTTCTTTCGATTTTATTTAAAAAAAGGACAATATAAAGTGCATTTTAAAAAATGTATAAAACACATATAAATTCAAGCCCTTGTGCTGGGCAGTGTCAGTCCCTTGGATCAGAGGCAGGTCAGGTGTGGGGGTGCAGGGGGACTGGGTGGATGAAAGAACAGGGACACGGGTTTCCAGCCTGGGCGGAGGGAAGGAAGCAACAGCAGCCTCTTCTAGAATCCAAGGGAAAGGCCAATGTCGGCATAAACTCTCCTGAGCGCACACTGCCTGCCTGCTGTCCAGTGGCCATAGCCTGATACAGGCCGGAAAGGTCCAGAGGTGGCTCGAGCCCAGGGCCCCGTGAGGGCCATAGCCAGCTAGCTCTCCGGTCCCTGAGGCGTCGGGGCGATGGCCGTAACAACTCCGCCAGCTGGCCGGGCAGGTCCCACAGAGCCTGAGCTGGCCCCTGGCACTGGCATAAGGCAGAGATTCCAGCTAGTCAGAGATTCCCAGCTCTGTCTCCAACCACCACGGTGAGTGGTGGGTTTCCAGAGCCCCCCGCCAGACCACGAGGCTGGGGGCTGGGAACCAGAGCCGTCCAGTAAGGTGGCACTGCATTGTCTCTCCTCACTTCACATTCTCAGCGGTGATTTTTAAACAAAAGGCTCAGTTTCCATAAGGAGCGCTGTTCCGCCCACGTAGGCAGACACCCATCTTCAGCCGGTTCCTCCGGTGCCACGGCTGCGGGGTCGGAGCTGCCTCACTACTTGAAGAGCACCCGGCCTGCTGGCCCCACCGCTCCCGAGGGCTGGGCACCGCCTGCCACAAACAGCAGAGTCCAGCCGGCCCCCTCTGAGCATTCACGGCCGCCCGAAGCCAGGGTGGCCTCCTCCAGAAGTCAGCTGTCACACCACCGAGTCCCTGATCTCAGAGCCCAGGCGCACCCGGGGCCGGGGGCACACAGGGGACACCTCCACGAAACTGTCGTGGATGCTGAGTGGCCTCTTCTCGGACTCGGTGAAGACCTGGGGCCCCGGGGAGTTATCCGACAGGGCCTGGTAGCCTCGGTGGTCGAGTGCCGTGCTCGGGGGACCTACGCCGTTGAGAGGCCGGGTCTCGGGGGGCAGCACCACGGGGTGGGTCTTGGGGTGCACGCTGGCACACTCCCCCTGCTTCAGGAAGATTTTCAGTCCCTTCTGGTGTCCGTAGAGGAAAAATAAAATCAGGAGCACGCTGACCACCACGAACAGCACGCTCATCACCAGGAACTCGGTCCAGTAGGACTTGTCCGCGCCCCAGCTGGCCTTGCCGTGGGCTGGCGCGCTCACCCGCGACGTGTTGATGATGACAGGCGCTTTCCCCCTCCGGTCTACCACCGTGCCCTCCACCTTTGGGCAGTAGCTGGCCACCAGCTGCTGGAAGTCCTCCTCTAGTGACCAGCACTGCAACACCCCCAGCTCCTGCTGGCTGCCCACCAGCAGCAGGTCCCCACTGGGCAGCACCCTGAAGGAAGCCGAGCCATTGACAGGGACCCCGTTGCTCTGCCAGATCCGGGTCGCCAGGTTGGAGAGCAGGGGGCAGGCCAAGGTGTTCACCGTATTGGGCTGGAGCAGGACCTGCTCGCATGGCTTCTCGCCTGCGGGCAGGAGAGGCACAGACGCAGGGTGAAGGGGGCCTGGCGTCCACGGCAGCCCCAGCTCACCCACCTCCCTCTGGGGGGGGGGGTGCCCATCACTCCACGATGGCAACTCGGAGGACTTCGGGGATTGTGACTCTCACATCCCGGAACCTTGCTCGCAGGCTTGGAGGGCCGAAGACGGGAAGACAGGCATTTACTCCCACCAGTGCCTGAATTCAGGAGCCTTCTGAGCAACTTGGGCCCTGCCTCGCTTACCTGCTGACACAGCAACCCGGGATTTGGCCGCGGACGTGTTGCAGAGGTCCTTGGTGTCAGCCCCCTCGATGTTCTGGACCCATGGCCTGAGGACCAAAGAGAGTCTGGGATAGGCCGGAATCCCCCGTGGGCCCGCACCCCTACCCGAGGGGCAGCCCTGCAGGTGAGGGCCCAGGACTCAGGGGCCACCAGGCCCGGAGCAGGGTGAAAGCTGGGCCAGCATCTCCTCTGTCGACAGAGTGTTTATCTCAAATAAAAGTTACTATAATACTCCCCTGAATTACGGAAGCAGCAGGAGCCTTTAGAGAAAGTCGGGAAGGACACTGGCTCTGCATGTATACAGTTGACTCCCTCTGCTTTCTGGGTGGTTGTTTTTTTTAATTTTCACCCCAAAATATGTTTGGTTATTTTTTTCAAGTTCTCATGGTGATTCTCTCCAGGTGGTGGGATTAGGGGGAGTTATATTTCGATTGGGTTTACCCCCATTTTCGAAGTTGGCTCTCTGAATGTTTTATAGCCCAAACAAGTTATTCCGCAAACAGCTTTGAACGGGCCCGTGAATGGCCTGGTGCACAGCCCTTCCTTTCTGCTATTTAAACACTCGCACGCAGGTCCACACGCACAGCTGCGACGCTTCCTAATTTTCCAAATCACGTCCCCCGCTTACGGGCGGGTAAAGCACACAGTGTATTTATTGTCTGAACTACAACACCTCTGCGGAGCTCGTTACTAATTACGCCCAGACAGTGGGCACAGACGAAGCCCTGCACTGATCCTACAGGGGGCCCGGGGCGGCTGCTCTGGGAGGGACAAGGGAGAAGGGGTCTCACCTGGAGGCCACCTCAGGGTGATAGAGGCTCACGTGAAGGCACCTGGAGCCGCTCCAGGCGCAGTAGGGGTCCCGGGCCAGGAGGCAGTCCCCACAGCTCCGGTACAGGTCACAGTTGGCCACGGGCACCTGGACTACTCCCAAGTGGGAGGCCACATACAGCAGGCCCTGCACAGATGCCAGGGTGAGGGGCAGGCAGGGGCGCACAGGGCCCACCCACAGCCACCCACAGCCACCCACAGCCACCCCTGGCTCAGGTGCCCAAACACAGCCACTCCCAACGGCCTCCTCTCACGCTCCCGGGCACCCCGCTTTCTGACAGCTTGGCAACGGAGGGGCACCCCAAGCGCGCTGGCCGGCCCGTCCCGCCCGCTTACCCCGTTGGGGTCCAGGAGCAGGTTCTGCACCGGCTGTCCGGGCGGGAAGACCTGCACCTCCTCGACGATGTGCACCGTGGGGCCCACGTCCACCGCCTTGTGCAGCCGGCCATCACCTGCAGCAGGCACAGCGCTCAGGCCCCGGGCAGAGCCTGCTCCCCACACCCGCAGCTATGCCCCCCCCCCCGCAGCTATGCCCCCCCCCCCCCGCCTCCGAGCCCGCCGGCTACGGGCACTCACTGGTGCCCAGGAAGAGAATGTCATAGGTGCGGTTCAGGCCCCTGACGCGGTGGACGGCCACGCGCTGGTAGCCGGCCCGGGGCTGCAGGAGCAGCATGCGGCCTCGGACCTGCCCGTCCATCAGAAAGTGGTCCTTGAGGAAGTTGAGCACACGGTCCGGGAGCTGCAGGGAGGAGTTTATCTTCCTCTGCCGGGTGCTGTTGGTGATGCACTGCAGGAGAGGGTGATGGCGTGAGGCCAGTGACACGCGGGCCGGGGGGAGCAGGGGCACCCATCCTGCCGGGACCGCCTCTCCAGGGGACGGCCGGAGGGTCCGCCCCACCCTCGGAAACCAGGGCGCACCGCTTGCAGGTCTGCAGAGCCAAGGTGCTGGTCTGGAGGCCGCGGGGCAAAGCCCGGGCTGTGGGCACCCAGGGGCCCCCACCGGCAGGTTCCCCGGCTGTGCGCTCCGGGCCCCTCCCCCAGGCCTCGAGCGGCACAACCACGCTTCCTGCTCCATCAGCATCCTCTGGCTGACCAGATGGCCTGGTGGGGGACATGAGGTGCCCACAGTTAGTTCCCACTGATTCTCTCTGTAAGAGCCCTGAGATTTTATTTTATTTTTTTAGTCTATCTTTATTGATTTCAGAGAGAGGAAAGGAGAGGGAGAGAGAGAGATAGAAACATCAATGATGAGAGAGTCATTGATTGAGCCCGCAACCCGGGCCTGTGCCCTGACCGGGAATCGAACCCCGATCGCCTGGATCCCAGGTCGACGCTCAACTGCTGAGCCACGCCCGGCCGGGCAGCCCTGAGATTTAATACCCAGGAAGGACCCTCAACCCGTGAGGTGCAGGGACCGGTGATAAACACCCAGCAGAACGTTGCTGAGATGTGCTCCACACCCCCCCGTATGCCGTCTCAGCTCTGCTCTGGGGGGAGCCCCTCAGGCTGGAAGGAAAGAAGAAAGAACTCTCTCTCCAAGTCCTGGCCATTCATCACTCAATAAATAAATAAGGAGCTCACAGCAGAGGGGGAGGCACCCGTGAGCCGACAGGTACAAAGGCCAGCTGGGCCCTGGCCAGTCTGGCTCAGTGGTTAGAGCGTCACCCCTCAGACGGAAGGGTCCCGGGTTCGATTCCAGCCAAGGGCACATACGTCGGTTGCAGGCTCGATCCCTGCCGGTCGGGGGTGTGTGCAGGAGGCAACCAATCAATGTGTCTCTCTCACATCGATGTTTCTCTCTGTCTCCTCTCTCCCTCTCTCTGAAAAGCAATGAAAAGAAATATCCTCAGGTGAGGAATTAAAAAGAAAGGCAAGCTGGGAGTGCCCAGGTGGGGATGCGCCTGCCCCACCCTGAGACAGGTGTGAAGCCATCTGACAGTCATGGTTACATTAACCCAGTGGGACAAGCAGGCCTGGGCTTTTGTCCCCACTTTTAAGATGAGAAAACAGACTTGGAGCAGCCAAGTGATCCCCCATCTACCCGGCACCCTTCCCCGCACCCCACTGCTGGGGGCAGTCCTCACCGAGCCGGGCCTGGGCGTGGGCACCTGGTAGGACACCGTGTGCCACTGCAACGTCTCCCGGTTCACCTCCTTGTAGAAGCCATCAAAGACCCTCTGCACGTCCTTCATGGAGAAGACACAGACGGCAGAGCCCTCTGTGGTCCCCCTGTGCCTACAAAAGAAACGGCCAGTTAACTGGGAGCCCTGAGGCTCAGCATGAGGCCGGCTCCTGGGCTCGGGCCCCAGCCAATCCCTCGCCCTCCCATCCCCGGCTAGGTCCGGGGACCCTACCACTGGGATGTGAAGACCCCATAGAAGAGGGTGTCCTGCCAGTCCTGGGGGCTGGGGCTCAGCGTGAAGACGTCCTGCAGCACGTTGAACGGGAAGCCGTCGTCGGGCCGCAGGCACAGCAGCTGGGCCTTCAGGAAGGACGTCCAGCGCTGCTGCAGGATCCGCCCTCCACCCTCGTCGCCCTGGGGGAGGGAGAGAGAGGCTGGGCTCAGACGCTTAGGCCGGGGGCTGCATGCTCCTCAGTGTCCCCTCCCCAGGGGTAGCTGAGACTGACACCAAGGAGGGTGGGCAAGCCAAAGCCAGGCCTGGTTCCCATTTAAGACCAAGAAGGCTTGGAGGTGCCCAACCGGTGTGGCTCAGTGGTTGAGCGTCAACCCATCAACCTGGAGGTCAGGGTTTGATTCCTGGTCAGGGCACAGGCCTGGGGTACAGGCTCCTAGATCCCCAGCAGGGGGCAAGCAGGAGGCAGCCGATCCATGACTCTCATCATTGATGTTTTGCTCTCTCCCCCTCTCCCTTCCTCTCTCTTTAAAATCAATAAAAATATATTTAAAAAAAGACTTGAAGGCAACATATAGGCGCCACTGCAGGGCTAAGTAAATGCCAGTGTTTTCCTTGCTGTGAAATCCCACGAAACAGGACAAAGGGGCATCTACCTACAAATATGGAAAGAGGTCTTGGCTTCCTGCAACCCGGGCATGTGCCTCTACTCTTCTGTTCTGCTTCACATTTTTCACATAAGAGGCATTTTGACTTAAAAGGAGAGAAACGCCGTTAGCGAAGCCGTTCCTCCTGGAGGGCTAGAGAGAAGGTCACAGAAGCGGGACCTCCCGGCGTTTCCTGACCCCGGACCCGGGGAGCCGCAGGGGGCTCCGGGTGGCCCATGCCCCTCACCTTGCAGACGCGGGCGATGCGGGACACGACCGTGTTCTCAAAGAAGTCAAACTCCTGGCCGGTCTCGCTAAAGAAGAAGTAGATCTTGTCATCGCCCCCGTCGAGGCTGCCCAGGCTCTCGGGGATGTGGGCCGAGGCCACAAACGCTGGGTCTGTGGGGCGGGCAGGGGTGTAGAGTCAGCCCAGCCACCCCAAGCAGGCGTCTCAAGCAGGCGAGACTCTGCTCTCAGGCCCTGCTGGGGGGCAGGCCCGCGGCTGGGCAATGCGAGGGCTTCACCTTGGAGCCAGTTGAGGGAGCTCTCGGTCTTGGTGACGCGGCGGCTTTGGCTCCGGGAGATGACCGGGTCATTCCCCTGGAAATTGCTGACTGTCCCAGTGTAGAGTTCGCCATCTGCCAAGGAAACATTCCCATGGGAACGGCCTCTCAGCAGGGCCTCCTCTCCCGCTCGGGCAGGGCCTGCAGGGACCCCAGCCAGCCCTGCCCACCTCTCTTGGGGGTACACAGAGGAGGGAGGGGGAAACTGGGAGAAGCCAAAGCTAAGGGCAGCCCAAGGGCAGCCCAAGGTCACACCTGCACATAACCCCCATGGAGGCCCAACACTCACCAACCATGAGGGCCGTGGACTTGAAATTGGGGTCAAAGGGACAACGACCCTTGCCATCTTCCAGGAGGACGTTCCCCGCCGGGTCCCGTGCCAGCGTGAAGTTTTCCACACTCTGCGGGGGAGCAGACAGGCGGGCTCAGGGGCACGCCAGGGCCGGAGCGGGCTCGGCAGGAAAGGAAGGCGATGCTGGGAAAGGCGACTCTGAGGGGTTGGGGAGAGGCCCTCCCCATCTCAGCACCCAGGGCTCGGTGCTGGCACCGCCTGGCAGGGACCTCTGGGTGACCCACACCCCCCCCTCTGCCACCTGGGGCTGGGCTGCAGGGCTCAAGGAGCCTCGCTGGGCCCTGCCCTGCACCGGCAGCCAGAGGGGGGTGCTGGAGAGCAGCTCCCTGGGGCAGAAAGCGGGGACGCTCCCGGGCCAGCTGGACCGGGGAGGGGTACTCACAATGTAGGTGCACACGGGGCTGAAGGCCCCGGTGCCGCAGGTGAACAGGTGGGTGCTGTTGAACGGCAGGAGGATCTTGATGTAGTTTTGACAGTCTCGCTGGGGAAAGAGGGGGAGGGTGTCAGGCCCACGCCGGCCACCAGGGGGCACCACCGAGACCCAAGCCCAGTGCAGGGTGTGGGTCAGGCCTTAGGTCTTAAGGTGCAAACCCACGGTCCCTCCAACCCTCGGGGGGCGTCAGCCACAGCCCAGAGCAGCCCGAACCCAGCCCCAGGCTCATCACGTGTGAGTCTAAGAGCGTCTCCGGCCCAGCTTCCGATTGCTCCCCCAAACCTCTCTCCTCCCGTGACATCTTCCCTTTGGCAACCCCACCCCCTTGGCTGCCGAGGCCCCAAACCTCCCAGCCAGCCTCGAATTCCCATCTCTCACCCCCGGCATTTTCCCATCAGGAAATCCTGGGGGCCCCGTCCATCTTCAATACATCGGGAATCTGACCATGTCTCCCTCCCTGGCCGGGGCCACCATCACCTCCCGGACCTCGCTGGTCTCCCTCCCTCTGTCCTCGCTGCATGGAGGCCGCTGTCCACCCCTCTTGACACACCTCAGGCCATGTCACCCCTCTGCTCGGCCCTCCAGGGGTTCCCCCAAACACCCCACTCAATAAAATCCACAGGCCTGCTGTTCCTCCGGGTACCCCACGGTCCACTCCCTCAGCACCTCCTCTTCTTGGCTCGGATGCCACTTTTTTTTTAATGAAGTGTGAACCTGACCTCCTTTTAAACAAACTGACTTCTGCCTGTTGCTCTTTTCTTTTTTTCTCACAATTATATCTCCAGTGTCTAAAAGCACCTGGGCACTGCCCGGCCAGGATGGCTCAGTGGTCAACCTATGAACCAGGAGGTCGCGGTTCGATTCCGATCAGGGCACAGGCCCGGGTTGCAGGCTCCTCGATCCCCAGTAGGGGGGCGCCCATGAGGAGGACTCATCACTGATGGGGACACTAAGGCTCAGAGAGGCAAATCTACTTGCCCAGGATTCAGAGCCAGGTCCGAAGCCCGTGCCCTGCCCACCACAGCTGGGGGCACCTGCGCCCACTCCTGCTTCGGTCCTAGGTCCAGGTCCCCTACCCTCCACCGCAGCTGAAGCCCAGGTCGCCTTCAGGTGGCGGCTCACCTGTGGGTCCTTGCCCTTGAAGCTGCACTGGTACTTCCTCTCGGCATCTGCGCTCCACAGCAGCTGGGGGACAAGAGGCGGCAGGTGAATGTGCACCTGGGAATGGAGGGGCCACCTCCCCTCCACCGTGCTCCACCCAGCTTACCCAGCCCCGGGCATCGTCTCTCACCTCCTGGTACTCCCCTCCCGGCAGGAAGCTGGCGGTGCTGTTGAGCGCGAAGAGTGCCTCTCGGGCCCCCACGTACAGGGTCCCCCCGTCCCTGCTCAGCAGAAGGGCCGTGTAGTTGGAGATGTTTTCATTTTGGAATCTGAGCAACGGCCGCTCTTCAGAGCCTGGGGAGAGGAAGATGGACATGACTCGGGGGCCCCCGCTCCCACAAAAAACCCAACCTCTAAAATGGACCAAGGTAGGTCAGCAAGGCAGTGGGTGGCAAGGGGCCGGGCTCACAGGGAAGCAGGATTCCCGCCGCGCAAACATTACGCAAGGAACAGAGGCACAGAGACAAACGGGAAAGGACCTTGATGACACAGCACAGCTCACGTTAAGGAGAAATCGAAACCGTCTCAATGTCCCACCGCTGGGGGCTGGGTGGAAATCAACCCTAATACTTCACTGGACGGAACATGAGCAGCTGGTAAGAATGGTGTGTGTGTGTGTTTTCAGAAACCCCAGACAGACAAACAAAGTTACATAAGAAAGGCGTGGTCAAAAATATGCCGGGAACTAGCCCAGCCAGCTGGCTCAGCGGTTGAGCATCGACCTAGGATCCAGGAGATCGGGGTTCGATTCCCGGTCAGGGCACAGGCCCGGGGTGCAGGCTCCTCGGTCCCCAGCAGGGGGCGCGCAGGAGGCAGCCGGTCAATGACTCTCATCATTGATGTTTCTCTCTCTCCCTCTCCCTTCCTCTCTCTGAAATCAATAAAAAGATATTTAAAATAATAATAAAGAAATAAATTGCAAGGGTAACCAGATAGAGCGGCAGAAAATTTTTGGAAGAGGTGGGGAAGGGTGGGGGTGCTACACAGCCTTCCCCCACCCCCCACCCCAATCCTCACCCAAGGATACTTTTTCCATTGCTTTTCAGAGAGAGAAACATCGACGTGAAAGAGACACATCCATTGGTTGCCTCCCACACAGGCCCCAACCGGGGCCGGGGATGGAGCCTGCAACTGAGGTGCGTGACCTTGGCCAGAAGCGAACCCGGGACCGTTCCGTCCGAGGGCTGACGCTCTAACCACTGAGCCAACCCGGCCAGGACTAGTTATCATTTTTGGATGCTACAGGTTACACTTGGGTGATGCACAAGCAATCAATCAGGGAGGAGTTCCAGGGCCACCGTCTTGTGCTGGGAGTGGCTGATGGATTTGGAGAGAAATTGCTTTAAAAAAATTCTAAGCAGCTGATATGAAAAGGAAAACAAGCTTTCGGAAGCAGCCACCCTGCCCAACCTCAGGCATCTCCTAACTGACCGGCGGACTCCGACCACGCAAGCAAAGAGCCGCACGAAGCGCAGGAAGCAGAAGGCCGGCCACATGCCAACAAAGCAGCTGGGAAGACGGCCCCGTGTTTGTTTCCACGGTGAGTGGTTTTACATACCCCCAGCCTGGTTCCATAAGAGTGAGGAAACACAAAGGGAAGAAAGCAATGAAATATAAACACTAAAATCCGGAGCAGAGGAAAATTAAAACAAGTCTGAAGAAAACATGGAAACCGGAGAGGAAGGAGATTCCCACGAGCACATCACAGGTCCTCACACATTTAGTGCTGAGCCTCCCAGCAGCCGAAGAGAAAAGGGAAATGAGTCTATCTTATCCTCACTGTCCAAGAGGAGGAGCACATACCAGGGACAAGCCTCGCCCCTAGAACCTGGGCTGCAGAGTCCTGCCTTGTGTCCAGAGCCTGAACTCTCCTGCTGAACCACACAGGGCAGCTGTGGTCGGAGGAGTTAAGGCCTCTCTTTGAACAAGCAAGTCCAGAATCATGCCAGACTCGAGGTCTTTTGCCTCAAATTCCCGACTCCTCGATACTTCCTATGGGCACTCTATACACCAGGAGGCCCGAGGAAAGTTTCCAGCACAAACCTCCCACATCTTGCAAAGCAAAGCTTCCCAGCACGCTAGGTCCCGATTACGTTGCTCGTGCTTTGTGCCGATGAGCTGATGACCCGACCTTTCTGAGCTCTGCTCCCAGCAAGAACCACCACAGTCAAGAGAGCCTTCCCGGCCCAGCCGGTGTGGCTCAGCGGTTGAGCGTCAACCTATGAACCAGGAGGTCGAGGTTCGATTCCCGGTCAGGGCACAGGCCCGGGGTGCAGGCTCCTCGATCCCCAGCAGGGGGCGCTCAGGAGGCGGCCGATCAATGACTCATCATTGATGTTTCTCTCTCTCTCTCTCCCTCTCCCTTCCTCTCTCTGAAATTAATGAAAACATTTAAAAAAAGAGAGAGAGGACCACCAGAGGTCCACTTGGGGGGGTGCTTCGCTGAATGTGTTGCAGACACTAACTCCTAGCACGCCCTCAACAACCCCGGGAGGTAGGGGCTGCCGTTCTCTCCACTTTACAAACGAAGAAATGGGAGCTCAGAGAGCTGAAGCGACTTACACAAAGCCACACAGCAGAAAAATGCGGCTGCATTGGGAGGCTGGCTCGGGAGGCCTCCTTGCTGAACCCACAGCCTGCAAACTGCAGGGTGGGACAGAATCACGCACCCGGGGGATCCCAGCTCCAGATCCAGGGCCTGCCTGGCTCTGATGCCTCGGACCCAGGACGGGGCCTACGACTGTGCAGTTTTCACAGGCTCCCAGGTGATCCTGGAGCAGGAGGCCCAGGCCCGAGGGCCACGCTTTGAGAAGCGCCGGCTGGTCTTCCGTAGGGCAGTGCACACGTCACCTCACTCGTGTGACCGTAAAACTCCCAGCAGCCTCACAAGGAGTCAGCGAGGCCAGGGCAGGCGGCTGCTGTGCGGTTCCCCCCTTTTGCTCCCATCCCCCCAGTGTCCTGAAAGCAAGGGCTGGCCCCAGTGTGCCCATCCATGCCAACCTGCCTGCAGAGGGGACCTTAAGCCTGGGTGGGAGGCTGCTCTAGGCCTCTGGCCAGAAAATTCAGAAACGCTGAAGGTCAGAGATAAGAGCTGAAGCCCAGGTGGCAGCTCGGCCCCGCTCAGGCCTGAAGGGAGCGGAAACCTGCCCAGGGTCACGCAGAGCGGAGCAGAGCCCGGATGGAGGAGCAGCCAGGGCTCCAGGTGCCCAGCCCAGGTCCGGCCCAGCCCTCCACCCAGGCCAGCTGCTCCAGGGCCCCCACAGCTCCTCCAGTCGCATTGGGAGCACAGGGACATGGAGCAGGGACACGAAAGCCTTGGGGAACCAAGCCAAGGCCACCTTCACACTGCGACTCCCCACTCTGGGGACACTCCTCCTATGTCCCCTTGCCCTGGGCCTCTCAGACTCAAAGTCCTGAAGGCCTGGCCCCCACCGTGGACTTCACTGGGGCTGGCTTCCCAACTGGGCGTCTCAACGAGACGGACCAGAAGTGCAGACTCTGGAAGCAGAGACCGGGGTTCACACCCCGCCTTCGCCAGCAGGACAAGCCAGTCGCGCAGCACCTCGGAGCACCGCTTTCCTTATCTGGAAAATGGGAATAATTGCACCTCACCTCACGAGGTTGTTAGGAGAAAAGAGGAGATTACGTATGTAAATCACAGCAGGCCTAACGAGCCGCGTTTGCTGACGGCTCGCTCCGAACAACTGCGCGCACGTTCCCCGGGGCTGGCGCGGGGTCTGGCACACGACCAGCGCTCGAGTGGATCCAAAACAAAACCCCAAAGCCCTGCAGGAAAATCCAGCCCAGCCGGGGAGCAGGGCGGACGGGAGCTCCGCCTCCCTTGTCTTCCAGCTTAATTAAAAACGCTGGGGCCCGGCGATGCTAACTCGGGGCTGCCCCTGGTCACAGAGGGGCTCAGGGCGGGTCCCAGGGCAGCGGCTCGGGCGCGGGAAGGTGCCAGTCACGCGTGGGGCGTGCGTGCGTGTGCGCGTGTGTGTGAGCACCGAGGTCCCTGCCCCATGGTGCTCTGAGTGGCCCCCTCGCCACCTGCACCAACAATACCTGGGTCACCCCGAGTCACAGCACAGTGTGTCTGAGCCGGCCCTGCCTGAGCTTGCCCGTGTGTGTTTGTGTGTCTGTGTCTGTCTGTCTGTCTGTCTGCACACCCCACCGCAGGGCTTGTCCATGCTTGTGTGTTGGCTCCGGGGTCCTGTTTATGCTGAGGTGACAGGGAGGGGGTGCAGGCTGGCACACACCTCGGGGTCGGCCTTTAGCGTCTACGGAGGCTGCCGTGTGTGCGACACCAGGCTCCCCGCTCGGCCACACTCACCCTCTACCAGCCCAGTACAGAGAAAGCCAGGCCGCCAGCGGCTGTGGCCACTTTTTCCAGGCGGGACGAAACCTTTGCATGCACCTGGCAGACAGGCCTGAGCCCGGCGGTTTGCCCAGGGCTCCAAGGAGGCCGGATAGGGGCATCCTGGGGCTCCTCTGACAGGTAGGGTGAATTTGGGGACACCTTCAGGGCCCCGCTCCCCATTACCAGCAGGAAGTGATGCGGGGACAGCTCAGGCCCCAGCCTCACCTAGAGGTTCTGACCTCCCCTGTGACTCAGCCGGAAGCAGGAAACAAGTGTGGAGCTCTCAGGAGTGAGACTGGAACAGGGCTCAGCACCACCCCCACCCCAGGCAGTCCCCACCCGGCCAGAAGGGTGGTGACTCAGAGCCCCACCCCACCTTTCTCCACACAGCTGACCTGGCCTTCACATCCCGCCCTCCACAGGCCCCGGCAGGATGAGGCCGGGAAGCACCAGTTTCCAGCCAAGTGGGAGCCACGAAGGTGTCCGGGGCAGGGGAGGAAGTCCCTTAGCCCTCAGCTGGGATGACAAAGTCCCAGAGATGGTCTGGACCTGGGACAGGCCCTGAGACCTCCCAGAGGCTCAGCAAAAGCACCTGCTTCCCCGGAGACACATTGGACCCTTGGACCCACTGGTGTCAGCAGGACCAGCACCTCCAGGGAGAGGTGCTGACTCAGTGACTAGGGTGGCCAGTGACCCAGACGCATGCCCTCCCTCCACAGTGCCCAGGGCAGGGCAGCCTCATGAGCCAGGAGCGGTGAGCACATTCTGCCAGGCCCACACCGGTGCCAGGGCAGAGTCCCCGACAGGGAAGTGGGCTCGAGTACCAAAAGTCCTCCCGCTGGACTGGGGTGACCGAGACAGAGGCGGGAAGGCAAGGGGGCCCAGCCTCATAGCATCCAGCGTTCCTGGGTACACGAGGGTCTCTGCTGTGGCCCCCCTGGAGCAGGCCCAGGGCTCCTGCCAGCACCCCAGGTGGCCCAGCCCCTCACAGACCACCCTGTGCCCCTCTGGCCAGCAGGGCCCTAACCCAGGACCTGTCATGAGCTGCCCTCACCTGGGGAGCCTGACCTCTCACCACCCCACCAGGGACGCTCTGCGCCCTAAGGAGCCCTCCTCTCACCACGTCTCCTCTTTTCTAAGGATTCTGGGGCCGCCAGGCATAAACGCACTCAGCTCCCCACTGCAGACCGAGCTCCGCAGCACTAACCTCGGCCTCCCAGAAAGCAGGCCTTTCCCTCAATATTTACCCCAGAAATACACGTGCCTCCCTCCTCCCCTTTCTCAGCCAAAATCCTTTCAAGAAGAGCCGCCCAGCGCCGTCTCCGTCTCTGGCCTCCCACTCCCTGGAGTCAGGTCTCAACCAGCCCCACGCTCGCCAGGGCCCAGGCATCGACCCACGGCCAGGCCCCCGCTTCCCCTCCTCCAGGAGGCCTTCCTGAACCCCCACCCCTTCTCCATGCGCCCCCCCCCCCGTTTCCCGCGCACCCCTCCGATGCATGGGCCCCACGGTTTGATGACGGAGGGGCTTTCTGTCTCTCCCGCTCGGCTGAGAGCAACTGTCCTGCTCACATTTGTGGCCCATACTTTCATCACCTGGCCAGGCGGGTGCCAAGGAGGTGTTCGATAAACATTTGTTTCTGTTTGTTTAATCGTCACCTGAGGATATTCTTTCCATTGCTTTGCAGAGAGAGTGGGGGAGAGAGAGAGAGAGAAACATCGATGTGAGAGAGACACACATCGATGGGCTGCCTCCCGCACAGGCCCCGACCAGGGCTGGGGATCGAGCCTGCAACCGAGGTTCCTGCCCTTGGCCAGAATCGAACCCGAGACCCTTCAGTCCGTGGGCTGACGCTCTAACCACTGCGCACGCCAGCCAGGGCTGAACTTTGTTGATTGAATGAATGATTGACAGAGTCCTAAGTCCCCATTCGGATGCTCCAGTACAGGGAGGGGCCCCAGATTCAAAGGGGGCAGTCGGGAGGCCCCGAGGCCTCACGCTCACACTGCCCCAACTCTGCCCCTTCCCCAAAGCACCCAACAGGCTGTCCGGGGGTCCCAGGGTGCAGACAGAAGGGTGAGAGCCGAAGGTGCTGCAGGGAGACAGGAGAGGCCACAGGGACCGGGAGGCCGGTGCGGGAGGCCGGTGCGCGAGTCCTGACTTTGCACCAGCTGTGCAGCCCCAGACCAGCAGCTGCCCTCTCTGAGTGGGAGCCCCCTCGGGGTTGCTGGGAAGACCCCATAAACGCAGCACGTGGCAGTGCCAAGCCCTGCTCCTGGGCTGCGGAGTCACCGGGCCCTATCCATGCCCCCCACCCCCACCCCCACCCCATGCTAGCTGCTAAATGGAATGGGGCCCAGCTTGCCGGATCTTCACAAGAGCTAAAAACCTGGATTTTTATATAAAACTTCCTGAATGTTAAATATTGGTGACCGATTCGAGCTTTTCTAAAACACTCAGAGGCCAAACAAAATATATCTGCAGCTGGCTCTGGCCCGCTGCCCCCAGGACGAAGCGCCTGTCTGAGGCGTTGAACCCGCCCCCCCCAGCGCCCCCCCCCCACACACACACCATGCTCTGGGCCAAGGCTGCTGGGCTGGCCCTATTTCCAACCGGGGCAGCACCATCAGGGGCCTCAGCTGGATCCTGCCCCATCCAGGGATTGACCTCAGCAGATTTCATTACCAGATGGAAACACATAACCCATCCGTTATTCAAGGCTGGGCTGGGTCCTTTGGCTGCTTTTTTTGCACAATTTGCACATGACGCGGGAGGCAGCTGTTCCGGTGGAAAGAACGTGGCTCCCGTGGCTGGCAGCTGTGGCTCGAGGCTCAGCCCCCAACCTTTCTAGCTGTGCGACCCTGACAGTGTGAGGTGGCTTCTCTGAGCCTCAGTCCCCTCACCTATAGGAGATGGGACAATGCCACCGCCTCCATAGCCCAGGGCAGGGCCTGGTCACTGTGGGCCATCCTGGGAGGCTCCCTCCCTCTCGCTGTTAGCATCTGTCTCAAAGGATGGGCAGGGGACAGCCAGAAAGGAGGCTCCTCTTTAGGAATCCTGATAAAACGAGGTTTCCGTCTCCTGTCCCCGCTGATCCCCCCTCGCCACAGGGCTCTCCAAACCCCCCTGGGCTCTCAGGGTGGGTGTGCTTCTGAGATGACCCACGAGTGCAGACCACAGAGGTCCCACGGAGAACAGGTCAGGCCATAGGCCTGGGGCCCCCGGCAGCTCTACATCTGTTACCCATCTTCTAGTGTCTCCTGAGCACTGAACACTGGACGCAAACATGAGGACACCAGCTGTGTCCCCTAAGGGCTGGAGGGAGGGCCTTGGAGTGGGGATGGTCGCGTAGGAGTGGTGGCCAAAGAGTGACCAGGGAGAGGGCACAGGGCTAGGAGCTGGCCCTTGGGAACGGCAGGAGATGCCATTATGAAATCTCAGGTGTATGTCCCAAGACAGCTACCTCTGTGTAAGCCACTCTCCACCCTGAGCACAGGGGTCGCTGCCAGGACAGGGAGGTCAGAGTGCGAGGAGGCAGGGGCAGGGCCAGCCGGGGGGAGCCACAGGCGCCACTGAGGGCAGGTCCACCTGGACCACCTGGACCTCGGGAGGAGTTTGCTCCACTCGCCCCCAGGGCCCTTTCCACTCATCCTGAGCACCCGTGGGGGTGGGGGGTGGGGTCTCAGGCCCTGAGAAGGGGCCGTAGGAAGGGGAGATTGACAACAGGCCCGAGTCCAGCCTTTTCCTGCAGGCCCTGTGCCACCTTCAGTCTCTTCTCTCCGGTCTGGAGAAAGATGGAGCAGGTGTATCCAGATGTGCCCCAAACATTGTGCAAGCTCAGAGCTCTGCCAGGCTGGCACACAGGCATTTCGACACCCAGCTGGGCGTGGGTCACGCAGAGGTCAGCGTGGAGCCAGCGAGCGCGGGGCAGGGAGGAGGGCGGTGAAGCCCAGGCCCGCGCAGAGGCGGCCCTTAGGAGAAGCCAGGAGCCCTTGAAAAGGTGTCTGCATGAAGCAGGACCGCCTGTCACCTTTGCCCTCTCCCCCAGGGCGGTGCTGAGGGTGTCTGCACCGCGTCCTGCCCTGGCCTGGCCGTCTCCACACCTCGCTGTCTACCAAGCGAGTGCAAACCACCTCCCAGGGCAGGCGGGCGGGACGCGTCCACCGGGGAGAGCAGGGGCTCCTGCCTTTTACTGGGGGGGCCGCCCGAGCCAGGCTGGACCTCCACACTCTCCCCCACCCCCCCTCGAGATGGTTCCTGCTCCTATTTCCATCTGGCCCATGTGAAAAGGGGCCTGGAGGAGGCAGGAGTTTGCCCAGGCCCTGCAGTGAGTAATTAAGGCCTAGTTAGCCCTGGCCGGTGTGGCTCAGTGGTTAGAGCATCAGCCTGCAGACTGAAGGGTCCCGGGTTCGATTCCATCCAAGGGCACGGACCTCAGTTGCAGGCTCGATCCCCGGCCCTGGTCTGGGTGCATGCAAGAGGCAACCAATGGATGTGTCTCTCTCGCATCAATGTTCCTCTCTGTCTCTCTCTCCCTTCCACTCTCTCTGAAAAGCAATGGATTAAATTAATTAATTTAAAAAGAAGGGCTAGCTAGTCTTCCACACCGGGCCATCAGCACCCACACTTACAGCTCCGTCTGTGCAGCTCTGGGCCACGCAGATGCCAGCCCAAGGGACAGAGCTAAAGACATACCCTGGTGGGAGACCAGTAATCAGGCCTCATACGTGGCCTGTAGCAGTGGGGGCTTCTCGGAGCAGCTGTGACCTTTGTGCAAGCTCTGGGTCAGGGGACAGCTAGCTGATGTGCACCCGTCCTCTGGGCTCAGTGGGGTTTTGTTTTGACCACAGGGTGCAGGCCTGTGGATTTATTCCCAATCTGGTTTGGAAACACTGTGTCCAGAGAACTTCCCAGGCAGGTGCTTCAGGGCAGGAGAGAAATTAATTAACTCCTTTTAGTTGCCCAAATAAGGGGACCCAATAAGACTTCCACGCGCCACGGGGGCAGGTTTTCATTTCTTCCCCTCGCAGCTCACACACCCGGGCCATTTATCGTCTCCACTCAGCATCTCTGCTGCTCCTGACACAGCAGGAACCCTTGGTCTTGGAAACCCAGACCTCCCGGCTTCCAATGCGGCAGAACCCAGATTCCACACACCTTCTCCGAAGCGGCCCTTTCACAGAGACAAGCCGCTTCCGATGAAGGTCTCCGAGTACTCTTCTGACCCTGGAGCCCCCAGGAACCTGACAGACAGTAATGAGGGGTCCCCAGGAAGGATGCTCCACATCCAGGGTTTGTTGCAAACCATAGACACGCACAGTCTCCAGGCATCCAGGCCCTCGGGGGCCTTGGATGGGAATTCAGGAGGGGAGGGCAGGCGGCAGGGAAGGGCGCGCGGGGGTTCAAGTTCCACACCTCTCTCCCTGTTCTGAGAGGAAGGGGCCCTGGGGCCTTGTGCCCAGTGTCCCACGGTCACCATGGACCTGCCCAGGATGGGCAGGCTGCCTGGAACATCTAACGAGCCCCCAGGGATGAGGCAGGAAGCCGCCTCGGGCCACGCTGGCAAGGTGAGCCTGGTCAGTCAGCGGAGAATTCCCCTCTGGGGCACCCAGCCTGCATGCAGAGCGGAGGGGCGGGGGTACCCAGGGCCGGGAGGAAGCCCGGTGGGGCGGGCACTCTGAGCTGTGCTCAGCTCCCACGTTCAGGTGCCAGGATGCTGCTAATCCATGCCAGGGCTTGGCGGGACTAGAAAAAGAAATCCCAGCCTCAAGAACACAAGGGGAGATCTTTTCCCCCCAGAATCCACAGCCGGGAGAGCAGGATACAGCCCGCATCTCAATCCCTCGGCAGTGCACAAAATGCGTGTCATCTCGGGGAGTGGGGGGTCCTCACAGGTGAACCCCAAGTGTCTCAGTCTTCGTGGGGTTAGGACTTTAACATACGGATTTTGGAACGACACAGACATCCTGACCGTGGCACCGAGTGACCTGTGCGGGGGATGCTGGTGTGTGACAGGAGCCCTACTATGGCCTTGCGGTGGCCAAGCATTTAAGAAAGGGCCTAGGTCTTGGGTAACAACTGCAAAGTAGTCTCGCTGCTCTCAGAAAGCAGATTGCTCTCGGTTCCTCCTTCTGGTTCCCCAATCTAGTCACCCTGTGAATGGTCCCCATCCAGTTCCAGAGCCGGATGCAACAAGACCTTGCGCATCTGACATGCCCCCTGGGCTAGCCCAGCTCTCGGGGGGCCATACGTGGAGTCGCTCCAGCATTCGTCCCCACCTCATTGCACCTGCTCCCAAAGCTGAGAGGGTCTGAGAGCCAAGGGGAGCTGTGGCCACAACAGAAAAACACAAGCCAGCAGGCCTGGGTCCGGATACACGTTTGAGCCTCACTTAACCAGCCGGAGCGCCCAAGGGGCTGTGGCCAAACCAACACGCCAGCAAGGCCCTCCCCCCGCCTGGCAGAATCGCCCCAGTTCCAGGCAGGACACGCCGGAATGGAGCCTGTGTCCCCAGCCCTGTCTGAAGGACTTTTCAAATGTAAACCTTGACCCGGGTGCTAGTATTAACCCCATTTTACAGATGCAGAAACCGAGGCCCGGAGAGATTAGGCAGCTTGCTTGGGGTCACATAGCGGCCTAGGCAGGTTTTGGGCCAGGCCACCTTCTCAGAGCTGCCGGGCCCCCGTTTCCGACAGGGTTACTCGGGGCCAATGGGTTACTCTGAGTGCTGAATCTGCTGCTTTTTCGCCTTTGCAAGTGAAATGCTTTTAGGGGTGGGGATGCTGTAAGGAAAGGAAGTCTGTTTACGGTTTCAGGCTGCAGCCTTGAGCTAGCGGGTAGGTCCTCACCCCAGTGGGACAGCCAGCAAGTTCAAGGGCTTGGCCCAACAACATCCACTGGGCGCTTGTAGACGTTACGCCCATGCAGTGCACCTAGTCTTGTGAGCTCTCCAAGATGGGCTTGCCAGGCACCTGGGACTGTGCCCATTTTTCAGATGAGCAAACTGGGGTTCAAAGGAGAAGGGGCTTCCTTGCGCAGTCGTAGAAATGGGTTAGAATCCAGATTTCAAAGAGGAATTGGAAAAGCAACCAGGTGAAAGGAGAGGGGGGTAAGGAGAGGGGAAGAGCAGAGGCCTGGAAAGGGAGGGGACCACGGAGGCAGCCGTGCACCCCAGGAGAGGGACCCGGCCCATGAGGATGGCCCTCCTGGGTCACTCCCAGGACCTTCCTGGCTTCCAAGGCCTGGGGGTCTCGGCGCCCAGACAGCCCCCACCCTTAGTACGCTGGCTCCCAGGTCCTGGAGGGGGGACCCCACCGTGTCCACCAGAGCGCAGGCTCCCCAGTCCTTCTAGGACTCGCTGGAAAACCAAACCCCGGTGTTTACAGCCGCGAGCACAGCCCCCTCCACCCCCGGGGGCGGCACCGCGGCTGGCTCTGGTCAGCATCAAAGACAAGCAGATGGGCAGGCGGACCGGCGGGTGGCCAGCACCCGGGGGTGGGGCGCCCCACGAGCAGGGGAGCCAGCGCGGCCGAGGACCCCTCCCCCCGCGTTAAAAAAATAGCAGAAAGGGGTCCGGGCCCCAGAGCCCCCCCCTTCTGTCCCTCCCTCCCTCCCTCTGCCCGCGCGGCGCTTGGAAAGCAGGAGGGGGTCCCCGGGCGCCCCACGTCTCCTGTGCGCCTTTGTCACCGCAGCCTCCGCACGAGGCGCCGCGGGCCGCCCCCTCCTCCCGCCCCGCGCCCCGCGGGGTCCCCGCACTCACCCAGCGGCAGGCTGATCCGGGGCACGAGCGCCCGAGCCGCGGGCGGCGGCACCAGCAGCACCAGCAGCACCCGGAGCAGCAGCGCCAGCGGCGTCCCCGGGGCCATCGCGGCGCGCGGGGCTCGGACGGCGGCGTCGGTCTCCTCCCGGCTCAGGTGGCTCCACCGGCCTCTCAGGCGACGGCCCCGCCCCCGGGACCTGGGGGTTGGGGTTCGGGTCACGTGGCAGCAGAGACCGCTCCCCTCCGCCCCCCACCAGCAGCGGCCGCGAGGTCCCGGTGGCCCAGCTCGGAGGCGGCGGCGCGCGGGGAGGAAGTTCCCGGCCTCCCGCCTCCTCCTGCCGGGCTCTGCTCCCCGCCCTGCCCGTCCCTGCTTCCTCTCTCCCTCCTTCCCTCCCGCCCTCCCTCCTTCCTGGGCGCTGCGGCCTCGGGGGGCGCCAGCTGGGTGCGCGCCTGGAGAGGCCAAGCCCGGGGATCCGTGGACGCCGAGGCGGCTGGAGCGCGCGGGGGCGCGGAGCCAAGTGGAGCCGCAGGTCCCCACCCCCACCCCCAGACCCTCCACCGCAGCCCCGGCCCCCTTCCGGCTGCTGGAGGGGGGGGGACCCTCTGAGAGCCGGAGGTTTGGGAAACCGTCCCCTGTGCGCCTCGCGAGGGCCTGGCCCCCTTTTTTCCCCCGCCTCCCCCGCGAATGCTCCTGGCACCCACTGGTCCGTGACCGAGTGCGCTCGGCCGAGCTCCTGCCCACGCCGGGGCCGGTGGTGTCTCTGAGCGTAATTTCTGCACACGGGTCAGTCCGCCCGAGGTCTTGGCTGCGCTCACCGCGGGCCCCGCACTTAGCCCGGGTCCCTGCGGGGCGTCCGCAAGGCTTAGAATTCTGCGCGCACGAAGCCAAACCTCGGGTGGGAGGAGCGGGCCAAGATGAGCTTACGTGGAATAATAGGATTTAATATACAGCCAAGGAGGTGAGACCTTCTCTGCAACCTGCACGTGGCCAGGCAGGAGGCAGGACTCCCTAAAGCAGGAGGGATCCCAGAGGCGCCCCTACGGGCCACCCCCAGGCCCCCAAGCCCCCAGGCCCCCAGACCCCCAGGCCAGTCCTGGTTCCTACCATCCCCAAGCTGAGACCAGGGGTTTCAAACTGAAACCTGCACCCACCCCTTAGCTGGTCTCGAAATCAACTTAATGGCCCCCTATCAGCATTAACAAAACAAACCAACCAGAAACAAAGTATCAAAGTGCAATGATCACAGAAAGGAAAAGTAAGCTTCCGGAAGGAAACATGTTTCAACCTCTGCTAAGCGGCCACAGCGCGATGTAATTCTCCGCAGATCCAGTGGAAAGTGGCTGAAAGTCGTTTCAAAACCTCGCTGGGCATTTCCATGGCACTGGGAACCGTCGCTCCGGGAATGAGCCGCAGCCCTGGGAAAGGTCCTCTTTATTCCCGGCCAACACCAGCTTCCTCACTCAGAGCCAGCGCCTTTTGCTCTCAGCCCATCTCCAGTGCCAGTCACATCCTCTGTCACAGGGTGGCTGTTGGCCTGGCTCGGTGGTTGAACCTGGACCTATGAACCAGGAGGTCGAGGTTCGAGTTCCCGTCAGGACACAGGCCGGGGTTTCGGGCTCGATCCCCAGCAGGGGGCGAGCAGGAGGCAGCCGATCCATGACTCTCATCATTGATGTTTCTCTCTCTCTCCCTCTCTCTGAAATCAGTATAAAACTTTTTTTTTTTTTTTAAATAGAGTTCCTCCCAAACCTGAGATTATGCAGTTATCTTTCTTCAACCTAAGCACAGCACGTCCTCTTGACAACTCTTTCACACCTATAGGTTCTGGTCCAGATCTCAACCTATCGAGGTCATTCTGAATATATACTCTATTATCGTTCATATTGCTTCCCCTCCCAGCTTTGAGTCACCTCTGAATTTGATAAGCATTCCTTATGCCTTTGTTCATCGTTGATACACCTATTAGGTGAGCACACCTGGCACCCCTAAAGATCTCTCTCCGATAAAAGATACCGGGATTTTGGGGAAATTAAAGGGAAGGTAAGAGGTGAGCCTGGGGCATTTTGCTGGGCCAGAAAGCAAGGAAGTGGTTCAAGATGAATGGGGTCATGTCCAAAGGACATATAGGACCAGCTTGATGACCCAACTTGGGACAAGTTGAGCATCTAAAAGCACAATGAAATAATAGACTCGACTGCATGAAATCAAAGATAGTTCATTAGTCCGCAGTGACATTCAGAGAAACACAGGGGGAGAGCAGGGATGGAAAGGAAGCCCCCTCATACAGAAAAATGCTGGCCGATAAATTAGAGGAACTTACAGAATTGGGAACTCTAGATTTAAGCAAGGGTCACCCTGGGATGCTAAACCGCTGGGTGAAAGATTGTTAGGAAACTATGTATCAACAAGGTCTAAGTCTGTCCACAGATGACTCAGTAACTGCTGAAGAGAAACTGTATCTCTTAAGGGAGAGCTCTGGCTGTCACCATTTAAAAAAAATAAAAAAGTTTTTATTGATTTCAGAGAGTGAGAGAGAGAGAAACATCAATGATGAGTCACTGATCACCTGCCTCCCTCACACCCCCTACTGGGGATCGAGGAGGCCACACCTGCCGGGAATTGAACCGTGACCTCCTGGTTCATAGGTCAACGCTCAAGCGCTGAGCCACGCCAGCTGGGCTGTTCTGCTCAGATGCTTTAAGAATGTCTTATGCCAAGTGGGTGGCAAGCCCCTGAGGACAGTGATGGGCCTTCTGTCTTCGGAAGCCCCAGTGCCAAGCATGGCACTTGGCTGAGGAAATGAGGGGCCCAGCTGTTGGCCTGTAGAGGGGGCCCCCCACTGCACGGCCCCAGCCCGGTGGCCTCGGCCCCTGTGAGCTCTAAATTGTCCCCTCCCCAGGCTGCAAAAAAAATACACACAGGAGGATGGCTGAGAGAAAAAAAAACAAAACAAAAACCTCATTCGGGCTGACTTCCTGTGGGCTCAAGAGTGGTTCCCAAGCCAACGCCATGTCTCCTGCCCCTTTGCCACTCTTGGACGTGGGCAGGTCTTTCTCCGCCAGACTGTCTGTGCCCTGTGTGTTGTGTGTTTTTAAATAAAGAGCTCAGGGGGAGGCTTGGAAAGGATGGGGAGAGATGAACAGAAAAGCAATGTTTCCTCTGTGCCCCCGATGGACGGTAGGATGAAGCCACCATCGAGCCCGGCCCTCCTCCTGCGTCCACTCACACAGCCTCGCTTCCTCCCGGCTCTCTCGGGCGCACAGACACGCGGGTCAGACAGAAATGCAACAACGGAGAGGCCAGAGGTGCGCAGGACACATCCAAAGAGGCCAGACAAAACCTGTCTATGGCGAGACACCCCAGACCAGGCGGCTGATGCCTCCCCGCAGGCAAGGAAACCTCAGAGATGAGACCCTGCTACGCCTTGACCTGGGAATCGGTGTCTCGAGCGCGTGCAAATGTTCCAATGTTTCGACGTGCACGCTTCAGACGTGTGTGTGTGTGCTTGTATGTAAATTTACACCTTATACCTGTTACCATGGGGGGGAAAAAAACTCTCACCTGCAGCATCAGGGGGAAGAAAAACAAAAACAGAGAGCCACAGAAGAGGGAGAGCAGGAAGAGACATAAGAAAGGCTCCAAGAGAAAGGGACAATTCAACAATAGAGATAAATTTTAAAGCAATAATAATAAAGACAAGGCCTAATATTAAAACATAAATAAAAGGGAGGCAAGGTTAAATATATAAGGCAACGAACTCCTGTGCCCGCTGGGCAATGGAATGGTCAATCCGGGCCACGGGCAGCCTCGCCGGTGATCAATACTCACTGATCACCTACAGGGACAGCCTCTGCCAGGCCTGCAGCTCTCACCCCCACCCCGGGGAGCCTGGCCCTGCAGCTCCCACAGTGCTGCTCAGGGAGCCCTGGCTTTGTTTGCAGGCCGTGGGGGAGGGGCCTCCTGCCTGGCCCAGTGGAGCCTGAACCCGGACGTCCCACCCGCCCCCTCCTGGAGCAGCACCCTCCCCTTTCCCCAGTTCTGGTTGGCAGGCATGCAAAACGCTGGCCTTGGCCCAGCTCCCCGGGCCTTGGCCCCCTGCCAGGGTCCCCTGGTAGCCCTCAGCCCTCATCTGTATGCCAACCTGCAGCTGCAGCTCCCTGCCCTGCCCCTGCTGTGGGCACGCCCGCTGGTGTCTCCTCCCCTGGGGCTGGGCAGCAGCTCAGCTCAAGATTCATCTGTTCGCGCTGATCTGGAAGCTACACCAGCTGGCACGCCCTGTGTGTGCTTTTAAACCAGCCAATGGCTTCTGGATCCTGGTGGCTGGCAGCCTACGAGGGACAGTGCCCTCTGCAAGCACTGGGCGCTGCCACCCAGGACGGCACTAGGGCGGCCTCACGCCTTCCAGGCAGCTGCTCACCAGGCCTGGCGACGCCTGTAAAAGGTCCCCCAAACCGTGTTCCTCCGCTCGCTTGTGTTTCCCGCTCGGGTAGGTGCCCAGGAACGTCTCAGCACCACCCCTTCCTCTGCGGGCTGGGAGCAGGCCACACACCGTCTGAGCCACAGCTGCGTCTGGAGGGGGGAGCTCCAGGGGCTGTTGGGAGCGCCGGCTGGTACGAGTGCACATGACGGGATGGGGCCCTGGCTTTTGGCTCAGTGGTGAGAGCGTTGGCCTGTGGACTGAAGGGTCCCGGGTTCGATTCTGGCCAAGGGCACCTGCCTCGGTTGCAGGCTCGATCCCAGGCCGCAGTGGAGCTGCGTGTGGGAGGCAACCGGTTAATCAATGTGTCTCTCTTATATCAATATTTCTCTCTCCCTTCTACTCATGGAAAAGCAATGGAAAAAATATCCTTAGGTGAGGATTTAAAAAAAAAAAGGGATCGGCATTCGTGGATGCTCCGTGGACTGAGCCACACTTAGGATGTTTCCAGGCCCCCTCACCTATCTGAGTTGCCCCCGCCTCCGTAGCTTGGATGCCCGACCCCGAGGACCCCTCCTGGGCTCTCCCTCAGGGGCAGCTTCCTCCCTCCAGCCTAGTGCTGAGGCTGCAACTCTCACTGGGACAAGGAACCAGCCCGCCCAGCTCAGGCCCCGGGTGCGCCTGCCCTGCCGTGGGCCTGTTGGGGCCTGAGCCAGCCACTCCCTGGGAGGGGATCACCGGCCCCCTTGGGGCTGTGGTGCAACCAGCAGGGCTCAACCTGTCCTTGCCCTGACAGGGTAGAACACGAAGTCGCCCCTGTCATTCCCCTGAGCCCAGCACAAGTTCAGGAGGGGCTGTGGCCTGGAGCCTGCTCGCCTGGGGGCATCCTGGGTAACTGGCCTGGCTGGTGCTTGGCACCTGCCACCCTGAAGGGGCACAATCATGCCTCAGTGACTCTCTCTCTCTCTTGAAACCACAACAGCCGCTCACAGGTGGGGGGTGGATGTTCTAGGCCAGGTGAGGGTGGGGGGCAAGAAGTGTAGGTTCTCTAGGGAGAGTTTTGGCTTCCAGTCTGGCCGATCAGACCCGAGGTCCCTCCATTTGTAAAATCCCGAGAAATCAGGCACCTGTCTTTCCCATTTTCCCACCAAATTCACCCCCCTTAAATCCCTCTCTGAGCCCCAGGCCCCTGGCCATTGCCCCATGAAGGAGAAGGCAGCCCAGGCCGGGGCCCTTCCTCCATGACCACTGCCTCAGCTCCTTCCAAACAGCCCAGAAGCAACCCGGCAGAGCAGGGAACCCCTGAACCCTTGGGGTGGGCCTCAGGGAGCTGTGGACTGAAGCCCAAGCATGATATGCTGTTTGGTGAGAGGGATCAGAGCTTCCAGTGATTTCAAAAAGATCAATGTCCCCCTCTACCACCCCTCCAAAAAAGGTGAAAAACCATTTCTTTGAGGTGTGCTCATCTGCAGACTCAAGGCACTTTCAAAATTAGCTTTTATCAGGCGAAAAGAAATGATTCCTGCCCAGCCCGGGTGGCTCAGTGGTTGAGCGTGACCCATGAACCAGGAGATCGCGGTTCGATTCCCGGTCAGGGCACATGCCCGGGGTGCAGGCTCCTCGATCCCCAGCAGGGGGCGAGCAGGAGGCAGCCGATCAATGACTCATCATTGATGTTTCTCTCTCTCTCCCTCTCCCTTCCTCTCTCTGAAATCAATAAAGATATATTTTTTAAAAAAATAAATAAGAACTTGCTAAGCTTACGTAAGTGGTAAGTTGAGGCTGGGACCCGAACCCATGTAGATATTCTACCTACTCAACAAGTATTTCTTGGGTATGGCTGCCTCCTAAGCATTGCTGAAATTGAAGGGGACAGACGGGGTTGCTGCCTTCAGGGAGCCTCCACTTCACCAGGATCCCTTAGAGCCCTGTTCCCAGAGGACACCCCTCCCCGCCACACTTCCCTGGATACACTCAGTCATCCCTGGCCTCCGACACAGGTAGGGGCCAGGCCCAGCCTGGCCGAGCTCCAGGCCAGCCCCAGGCCTCCCGGGCCGGAGCGCTGTTGTTTTCAACTGATTTCCGGAGTCTCTCCTCCGGCTCCCCCTGCGCCCTGCTCAAATTTCCATTCATTACGCTGCAGCGAAATACTCATTTACACACCGCATCCCTCTGTTCCCGTCTCTCCTACAAACGCCCTGAGCGCCCGCACCGGGCCGGCCTGATGGGGGTTTTTGAACCTACAGCCCTTCTGCACAGAGCTTGCAAATAGCGGGCGCCCAGGAAAGAAATGTTCGCTGAACGGGTGTGCGTGAGTTTTCGGCGCCAGCTGACCGTCTCAGATCCTTGGCAAGCGATTCATTCGAGGGTTCCTTCCCTGGATCTCTTTCCCAACCTTCCTCTGCCCCTTTTTATCAAAAGAAAAGACACCTCGCTGATGTGGGAAGTCCCACTTCTCTGCTGTAGGGCAGCCAGAGGGTTTCTTGTTTGCACGGTCTCAGCGGGATTTTTGGCTTCATAAGAGAAAGGTATTTTGGAGAGCTGGGGAATGCTTAGCTCCTAGGGACTCATGGAGGGCAATCCTCGCCTAAATGCTACAGGAAAGCCAAGCCCCAAGGCCCAGGATCTACACGCCAGGGACAGGGGCTTTCTCTGAGCTCCACCCGAGGCCCCAGTCTCCTCTTCTCTCCTTTATTTCACCTGCTGCCAATGTCCCAGTCTTTTATTTTATTTTATTTTTTATTTTATTTTTTGAGGATATCTTTTCCAATGCTTTTCAGAGAGAGTGGAAGGGAGAGAGGGAGAGAGAGAGAGAAACATTGATGTGAGAGAGACACATGGATTGGTTGCCTCCTGCATGCGCCCTGACTGGGCCTGGGGATCGAGTCTGCAACTGAGGTACCTGCCGTTGGCCAGAATCAAACTCAGGACCCTTCAGTCCGTGGGCTGACGCTCTAACCACCGAGCAACCCGGCCAACGCCCTGTCTTTAGGTCGCCCATCCCCCAAAGCTTCCCCAGGTCACAAGGAGACACATCCCCGATTTCCCCGAGTTTCCATGAGAATTATCATGGGAGGAAACCGCCACGGCCTGGAAGTCGGGAGCCTGGGTTCAAATCCTGACCTTCCCCACTTGCTGTGTCATCTTGGGAAGTCGTTTAACCTCTGGGTCCAGTTTCTCCTATGAAAATGAGGGGTGGGACCAGAGGGATTTCTAAATCCCTTCCAGTTCTAAAGCATCTATGGGCAAAAATAAATAAAGAAAGAAGAAATTGTTTTTAAATTGTGCACTTCCTGCCCTGGCCGGTTTGGCTCAGAGGTTAGAGCGTCAGCCTTTAGACTGAAGGGTCGCGGGTTCCATCTGGCCAAGGGCACCTGTCTTGGTTGCAGGCTCCATCCCCAAACCTGGTTAGGGGCGGGTGCGAGAGACAACCCACTGGTGTGTCTCACGTCGATGTTTCTCTCTCTCTCCCCCTTCCACTCTCTCTGAAAAGCAATGGAAAAAATATCCTTGCTTGAGGGTTAAAATAATAAAAATAAAAATAACTGGGTTAAAATTAAAAAAATACAAAAAATAAAAAAACAAACCATCTTTATGGCATTCGCGCCTGCCAGGAATCCTGAGAGGTGTAAGTCACAGGCCAGACCCGCATCGCAGGCGAGGACATGTGTGCGCACAGGTTCACCACCTTCCCCAGGTGACCCAGGGCTCCTGAGTCCTTTTGCCGGACCCCAATGGCTCCAGGGGGCCCCCTGGAGCGCCCCGTCATTTCCAGGATCCTAATTTCCTTTCCCTCCTAACCCCTGAATCCACCTGTCGCTCAAAGAGAAGCAGCCGTGACAAGAAGCCAAACTGAAAGGTCCTACCCACGATGACGACTCCAGGACTTTCCCAAGAGGGGCTCAGGACTTTCCCAAATTCCAAACCATTTCCCCTCCGCGCCTGGATCCCTGCCCATCGGTGTCAGGTGTGGGAACAGGGGTGGTGCAGGGCGTGCTAAAGGGACTGGGCGCAGAGGCCCGGGTGGCCCGGAGAACCCGGGCCCAGGCCCCTGCGTTGCCCTGGCAACGGGCTCCCCAGGGGCGCGCGCGCAGGTGCCCCCTCCCAGCGCGCAGGTGGCGCCCTATTGGAGACTCCCGGCGTCTGCAGTCCCCCTGGGCCTCCCCTGGGCCCGCCCCCTCCTGTGCCCGGGGCTCCCGCCCACCCCACACCACCCTGTCCCTTGCGCCTACCTGAGCGCGTCCTCCCCAGGCGCACGACCACCGGGCACAGCAGGGCCACCTCCGGGGCGCGCCCCCTCTCCCCTCGGTGTCCCTAGGCTCCTCCCAGCTGCTAGGCCAGCCCGATGCCCTCCCTGGGGGGCCTGGAGTGTCCCCGCGTACACCCTGGATCTGGCGCAGAGTCCCCGGAAATGCGGGGCTGCTTCCAAGCTCCGCCCCGCCTCGCCCGTGTTTACCGGAATCGTGGGGAGGCGCCAGGGAGGGCACCCCCCAACCACCACTCGCCCTTGGGCGTTGACGGCCACTCTGAACTCGCTGCTATCCGCCCATCCATCCCCTCCCCCCCTCGGTCGGGACCAGCCCCAAGAACAGCTCTGCGGGGGGGGGGGGGGGGGTGCGCCCTTCCTGACCCAGGGGACAGTGTCACTAGCTGGAGCCGGAGGGGCCAGGGCAGGAACCCTAGATCTACTACCACCTCCTTGGCTGTGTTACCTAGGGAGAGTTCCTTAACCTCTCTGAGCCTCTGCAAAGCGGGCATCAGCGCAGCTGGGACCTCACAGGGCGCGCAGAGCAATTATTCAGGCTCACAGCTGGCACGCGGTCAGCTCGGCGCAAAGGCAGAGCTGTTTACGGGGGAGGCGAGTGAGAGTGGAGGGCAGGGCCGCCCTGCACGAAACCACCCACGGCCCAGCCCGCGGGGAGGTCCGAGCTGCTCGCCCAGTCCCTCAGCCTGCACCCTGGGCCAGGCTGGGCCAGTGAAACCAACCCGGGAGGCTTGCAAGAGGGGGTGAGAAGCGGTTATAAATACCCAGCATTTATCAAGCGACCTTGGCCTGTCCCTCCCCAGTGCTTTGTGTCCTGGCTCTGCTATCTTCCAGGAAAGCCACAGCCTCTCTCAGGGCGGTTCCTGAAACAACGAGTTATGGGGCGTGTGTGGCGGAGAAACCACAGGCCACGCACAGGCCTGCATCTCCCCGAGCCAGCCCAGGGGCTGCCATGCTCCCCAGACAGTGCTCCCCCAGAAAACAAAACGGTGATTTCGTTGTCTGTCTACCAAGGCGAACACCTATTTACTACAAAAAAAAAAAAAAAAAAAGGCTGGAAAACAAACAACCAATAAAAAATCATAAAAAACACCCATAATCTCACCCTACCTGGAGACCGGCAGTGTTAATATCTTCTAAAACCTTTTTTCTTAGCTAAAATTTACACGTCAAGTGCCCAAGTTCTTAAGTTCGCCGGTGTTAATATTTTTAGTGACTATTCTGTCTCTTTGCTAAGCAGGGATACATGTATATCTTTTAGAAAAAAAGAGTTACTTTGGACATAATTGTAACCTTTCCCTAGGACAGCAGCAAACATGAAAAGATCCTGGCACACCTTCATTTTAAATGTATCCCAGCGTTCGCATGTATCCAGTCTCTATTATTAGATGTTTCCTTTGTTTCTAATTGTTCCTTATGGTAACTAAGTAACATCCCACTGCCCATCCTCATCAATGGGCCTTCAAGCACTTCCTCAATTATTTCCTTTTGTTCCCTGCAGCCTTCCTTCCTTTCCCTAGCCGCCCCAAGAATAGTGAGACGACTGCCTTCCCAGCTGAAGGGCCCCCACGTCACTTGTGCAAATGACTGTAACACTCGGGTAATCATTCCACGGGGCCCTGCTTTCTGTAGCAAAACAATGCGGGGGGGGGGGGTGCGGGTGCGAGGATGTGCCGAAATTCACTGCTACCAGTTCCCACACAGACCGCATCCTGTCCCCCCCCGAGCCCCCGCTGCTCCGAGAAGCTCCCACGATCCAGGGCCCCCGAGGGCTCTCAGAGCTCCAGGGCCTTAGGCACCCGGGACCCATCCTGTCCCCAGACCTGTCCCCAGCTCGCTGTCCACATCTCCTCTCCACCCTCCCCACCATCGGTGTTCCTTCTGCCCCTCCCGCCCTTTTCCTGCCTCTCCCCCTCCTCCAACCTTCTTCCAGCCTCCTATTGAATAAAGGGAAATCCTTTAATGTATTGGAAAAAGGTCTTATCTTGAACGTCAGGGACCCCCCTCCTCCCACCCCCACCCCCTTTCCTGGCTGTGGACCGCAGGTGCAGAGAGCCTGGAGTTAATCACCCGGGCCCTGGATCAATGTAGCTGTTTACTCCCTTCTGCCCAGGCCCCCTCTCCTCCCACTCCCCCCCAGGGCGGCCCCTGCGACGTGTTCGATGCACCCGCTTTTGTTCCAGCAAAAGGTGCCTCCTATACGTGTCTACACACACCGCTCTTTACCTTTTTATCTCGACAGAGTTTCAGATCCACACAAAGTTACGAAACGGTACATAGTGTCCCGGGAACCCTCCGTCCGTCCGTCCGTCTGGCTTCCCCCAGGGGTGGGGTGGCGGGAGAGGACTTCGGGACGCTGGGAAAACTGAGGCATTGCCAGTGATATGATAACACTGTCACGGAGAGAGCAGTTTTTCCATGCCCGAGTGTGTGTGTGTTTCCATACTTTTCAGTCCCGTGAATAGATTTGTGTAACCACCGTGGAGATACAGACACTGGTGTCCCATTGTAGCCACACACACCCCCCCCCCGCCCCCAGGTCTTCCCATCTCTCTAGTCTCCTGTCATTTAGATAATGTCACATAAGTGGGGCCTTTTGAGCTTGGCTTTTCTCACTAACCACAGTGCCCTTGAGATACACCCAGGCCTTTCCTTTTTTATTGCTAACTAGGCCCCCGCGGCAAGGCCATGCCCGACTTTCACCCACTGAAGGGTACGCGGGTTGTTCGGCGCTGATGTGAACATTCGTGTCCAGGTTTCCCTACAAACGCGAAGTCCTGTTTCCTTGGGATACAGGCCCCAAAGACGCTCAGCCTTATGGTAAGTACATGTTTCACTTTATAAGAAAATTGCCGTCCAGCCAGTGTGGCTCAGTGGCTCACGACCTATGAACCTGGAGGTCACGATTCGATTCCTGGTCGGGGCACAGGCCGGGGTTGCCGGCTCGATCCCCAGCAGGGGGCCCGCAGGAGGCAGCCGATCCATGACTCTCATCATTGATGTTTCTCTCTCTCTCCCCCTCTCCCTTCCTGTCTCTGAAGTCAATTAAAAAAAAACACAAACATTAAAAAGGAAAAGCCCCCCGAGCAATGAGTGTCCACAAAGGCACAGAACATACCTATCCGGGTTTACCTGGCCATGTGTCACCAGAGCCTCATACAGAGCCTGGCGCTTAGTAGGTGCCCTGTAAACGTTTGTAGGACGAATGAAGGAATGCATTGCTCACTCGGCCCACGCTGTGTTCCCCTCTCAGCCCCTCTCTCCCCTCCAGGCCCTCTATCACCCTCGCCTAGGCCTCCTGCCCCAGATACTGGGAACTGATAAAATGACTCTGCGGAGGTCTCTGGGCTAAAAGTCTCTTCTGCGCCCCTCTTGGGATCTACCTCCCCAGACAACCCGCAGAAAAACAGGCCCGACAAATCTTCCTAGCTCCTCGGAAACTGGCCTCTTTTTTGCTGTTTTCTGTTTCAGGGCTGTGTGGAAAGGGTTACAGCCCTTACAGAGAGCGAGGCCCTCCCCCCCCCCCCCCCCCGGCCCCCCTGGCGACTCTTGAGATGCTCTGGAAAGGTCAGATGTTTCCAGAATCTCAACAGACTGCCAGTGTCTGTTTAAAGGGAGAGACGAATTCTCGGCCCCCAGCCAGCCCTCGTGGGCAGTTCCCGCCTGGTTCTGCGGGCACCGGGCCAGATGCCAGGCCAAAGAGCACCTTCCCCTCCCCCTCCTGATGGCCGTGGGCAGGCCGGACAGAATTCTCCAAACCCCAAGCCTGGAGTCCTGGGGGCCTGGGGAGGCTGGGAACCCCCAAACAGGGGCACAACACCAACTGTTTGGGCCTGGGATGCACCAGGAATGATGGGGGAGGGCCAGCTCCCTGCGGACACTGAATGTTTTCAGCTGAAAGGGGCTGTATTCTGACCTGTCACTGTAGAGATGAGGCTCAGACAGGGGTGGCTGCGATGTCATGCAGAAACTCCTGGAGAGCTCAGTTGGTTAGAGCGGCACCCCGATACCCCAAGCTTGCAGGTTCGATCCCCGGGAAGGGCCCGTACAAGAATCAACCAATGACTGCATAAATAAGGTATAAATATGAATCTGGGATGAGACCTAGCTCTACCTGACTGCAAAATCCGTGTTACATTTTTACATCACTGCAAAGCTACTATGTAAACAGAAGGGCCTGGCAGGATACAGTTGCTCGGGGTGGGTGGTGGACATTCCCAGGGCTCACCCCTGTTTCCAGCTCCTGAAGGATTGGACTTCCACAGGCTCTGGACGTCAGTGAAGCCGTGTGACTTACACGTGTCCCTAGTGGGGCCGGTGTGTGGTTCTCATGCTTTCTTCCCTCGAAGGGGTGACACCTGAAGCCTCATGTTGGGATGGTGGTGTCAGGAGATGACAGGTGACTCAGGTGCTGACTCAGGTGAGCCTTTGCGAGCCACGCTGGGAACGGGGCCAAGAAGTTCATCTTTGCTGTTTTTAAGCCACTGAGACGCTGAGGGGTATTTGTTACTACAGCATAACCCAGCCTGTCCTGACTGATGTGAGTGGTGATGGGGGAGTTTCACGTCTTGGTCTAAATTTTCCCGTGGTGTTCATCCCCTCACAAGGAGAAGATACCCATTTGTAATTTTAAAAGTAAGAGTCATAATTCACATCCACACACAGGAGAGCGTAAGATACCCACTGCCATGGAACGACCCACGTATTGTTCTCTTTCATTTTAAATATGTTTGCATTGATTTCAGACGGAGGAAGGGAGAGGGAGCGAGAGAGAGAGAGAGAAACATCAATGATGGGAGTCATGGATCGCCGGCCTCCTGCACGCCCCCTGCTGGGGATTGAGCCTGCAACCGGGGCACCCACCCTGATCCAGAATCGTACCCTGACCTCCCGATTCATGAGTTGATGCTCAACCACTGAGCCACGCCAACCGGACCCTCTAATTCTTAAAACCGATCATTTCCTATGTCGCATTACATAGATGTACCCCATTTTTTTAAAACAGCTGCGAAGTATTCTACTCCCCATATATACTGACCACGAAGGAGAGACTTGTAGGTTATTTCTGGTGATTCACAAAATACACCCTCTAAGACTATGGCCAGGCTGTTGCAGCAGGGATGGGGAAAGGAAGTACGGATATTTATTTTCTCTTTTTTGGTTCTTGTATGGAAGTTGACAGCTCAGCACCCAAGAGGGCACATGGGTGAGTAAGCTTAGCATGCCTGCGCCCTTCCCAGGATGCATGCATGAAAGGCTGGCGAGTGCTTACGTGTGCACGCATGGAGCCGGGAGCCAGCCCTGGAAGAGCAGGCCAGGAAAACACGCACATACACAGCCCGGGCTGGACGTGAACCTATCGCGTAAGTTCAGGCAGATCAGTTAACGGCCTGGAAACTCCAGAGCTCTGACTGAGTTCTGACTCACGGACAGTCATCCATGACGCTTGCTGGTTTTCTCCCAGCACACCGTGCAACCTTTGGGAAGGGGCTTGTGACGTTCATTGGGCTTCTTCTTGTTCCTTTATTTCTATTTAAGGGCTTTTTCCCCCCATTGCTTTTGAAGTTGAAAATGGCTTATTTATTTTTTCTTTCTGATGATAAAGGAAATGCTTGCTCACTGTAAAAAACAAATAAATCAGACAATACCCAAATGCATAAAGAAGAGGGTGAAAACCACCCAGAGATGCCACCATTGGCAGTTTGGAGCACATCCTTCCAGACTCTCTCTGTGCACGCCTGACACAGCAACAAAGTTGCCAGTCGTGTAGATTTCCACCCTCCCATGGAGGACGGCCGTGTAGTCCATCCGAGGGGTGCAGCCCAGAGCATCTCCTCTCCTCCCTCCCTGCTGTAGATCAAGCGAGACTTAATAAGCCCTTAATGAGCTTCATAAAGGCATCTAAACATGGCGTGATGATTGTAACCATTTACGGATTGTAACCATTTACGCCTTGAAGAACTCCACCTTCCTGCAGCTGGGAGTAAATTCACAGACAGGTGAGTGGGCTGGGAAGGGAGCCTTGCTCAGGTCGGACCAGTTGGTTCTAGGGTTGAGTTCTATTTTTTTTTAAAATCCTCACTCAAGGATGTTTTTTTCCATTGTTTTTTCCGAGGGAGTGGAAGGGAGAGAGAGAGACAGAGAGTCAGAGAGAAACATCGATGTGAGAGAGACACATCGATTGGTTGCCTCCTGCACTCACCCCTGCTGGGGCCGGGGATCGAACGTGCAACCAAGGTAAACGTTCGAACCCGGGACCCTTCAGTCTGAGGGCCGATGCTTTACCAGTAAGTCAAACCGGCCAGGGCCCTGGGTGAGACTTAAAGGTAACACATGTCACGGGATCCTAGAAAAATTTAGAGCAGAAAAGAACCTCAGAAAGGGGAGTATTACACCCTTAAGCAGTCATGTTGAATATATGTATGGTGATAATGTAAACCAATGAAACATGGGTTTGAAATGTGGATTTTTTTTCTCTTAAGGGGCTCCCCTGTCTGACTCGGAGCCTTGGAAAGTGCTCCCTAAGCCTCTGAGCTTATGAGGCACAGGGCTTTGGGCAGGTTCCTTAAGCCCCTGGGTGCCTCAGTTTTCTCATCCATAAAACGGAGCTTCTGGCCCTGCCCTACCTGTCTTACAGGTAGGTCAGCGTGAGGTGCCAGTGAGGCACCGCGTGTGAAAGTGTTTGGAGATCTCAAGTGTTTTCACTCCAGGAATTGCTGCCTCATCACATCCCCGGTCCGCGGCCCAGAGCAGGAGAGCAAGATAGGAACACACACTGTTGACTTCCTAGCGTGAGACTCACGGGGAGGGAGGGGCGGCTACAGGGAGCCCCTGAGCGCCTGGCACAGCTCTGGGGCTGGTACAGCAGAAGGAAAGACGGACAAGCCATTTCTCACAGAGCTTAGATGCCGGGGAGACTCAGGCAGGGAGAGGGGAGAGCTCTGAGGGAAAGGAAACAGGTTGAGGTGGGTGGAGAGGGACCAGCTGGGGTGCATGCAGGGGTGACCAGAGAAGGCTTCTCTGAGGAGGTCATGCCTGAGCGGCAGGGACAGCCGTGCCAATACCTGGGCACAAAGTGTTCCAGTGCAAGGGGACAAGTGCAAAAGCCCCGAGGCACAAACAGGCTGTGGTTCAAAGAACTCAAAGGAGCTGGCGGCCTGGAGCAGCAGCAGGAGAGGGAGGCCGGGAGGAGGGCCAGCCAGGGCTTATGGCGGGTTTGAGAGGAGGCGACGTGTGATCTAGTTTGCGTTGTACTAAGATGACCGTCTGTTGGGTCTGCAGTGCCATCCCCCACCGGCCGAGCTGGGAGCCCCAGAAAAATTTTAGGGCCTGCAAGAGTTTTATCTGTGAACCAGCCCAACTGTCAAAACCGACATCCTAGCAAAACTGAGACACGGTGAGAGAGGCAGCTGGTCTAGGGTCCCCCTACTGCTCCACCCTTGGGCTGGCATTCAAGCCGAGGTCTCTGATCCTGGCCCCTGAGCCCCAGCCTTCACCCCCAAGGCCGCCGCACCAGGGCAGGATGAGAGGATGTTCTCACCGAGGCCACAAGGCTGGAAGGGGGCCCAGCGCCCCAAGGCTTCCTGCTTGGGTCTCAGCCACTGAGACCCGCAGGCTGGGGTCCAGAAAGGAAGTGTGTTGCCCAGCTGGGCCTTGCCCTGCACCCCCAGGCCCAGTCCTCCACCTTCAGCTGGTAGGGGCAGGGAGGAGGAGCCCGTTCCCTGAGCCCAGCCAGCCAAGAGCAACCTGATCCAGCAGGAAACGGGCCTTGAGCCAGGCAACGCACCAGCCCAGCACCTGGAGCCTTTGTCCCCATTATTACCGTTGCAGACTTTCCCAGGCACCTGCAGCTGGGCCTCGGGAGCACCTGGGCCTGGCCGGGGCTCCCACGAGATCTGGTTCTCCTGCCACAGGGAGTGGCCCGACGCGTGACCCCGAGGGAGGCCTCGTGGTATTATAACAACAACAACAGCAGTAGCATCCACCTCTGGCACTCTTACTACACACAGGTGCCATTTCACTTTATCTTCACACCCGGCCCATGACGCAAGAACTATGATCACCCCCATTTTACAGATTAGGAAATGGAGACACGAGGAGGGACAGGGACCTGTGCAAGGTCACATGGTATAAGGAAGTAAAAAAACAATATGAGGCCCGGCCAGTGTGGCTCAGCAGTTGAGTGTCGACCTATGAACCAGGAGGTCTCGGTTGGATTCCCTGTCAGGGCACAGGCCTGGGTTGCAGGCTCCTCGATCCCCAGCAGGGGGCGAGCAGGAGGCAGCCGATCCATGACTCATCATTGATGTTTCTCTCTCTCTCCCTTCAAAAAAAAAAATTAATTAATTAAAAAACAACCTAAAGAACCCCACCCTTTTTCTATAAATCAACCAATATTTATCAAGTCCTTGTTTTTGCAGAAGCGTTCTGGGCATGTATGGCCCGTGTCCCCCCCTAACAGGAAATAAACATGAAAACATAAGCCCTACACTTGTTGTAGGGAAACCTCAGGATGGTGGACCCAGCTCTTCCCAGCGGCCGTGCCTGTTTCTCCCATCCACATTTTGGGGATCAATTGCTCCTACTCCAGGGGCTGCTAATCACCCTACGTCACCGCCCTTGGCCACTGTGGTGGGTCCAAGGGAACAGCGTGTAACCCAGAAAAGCCAAGCCCGTCGGGGCTCCCGCCAGGATGTAAACATGGGAGCGGGAGAGAAGCCCTGTACCTCTTGGATTGCTGAGCCAGAAGGATGTGACTCTGGACCAGCCGACAGACACTTTCTGGGTGGAGAAAGCTTGTTTGCAGAAGCAGGGGAGGAAGACACGCTGAGTGGGGAGAGAGAAGCCACCAGGAGTCCCAGATTCCTGTGGGCCCCAAGGCAGGCTCGGCCTTCGGCCTTCCTGCCCATCCCCCGGCGGTGTGGTTCAATGAGCCAGGACATTCCTTTCTGTCCCTTGCCTCACCCATCCATCAAGCATCGGTCCAATGGCCGTAAACACAGCAGTGCAGTAGGAGAGATGTCACGGGCAAGACCTGAAGGTTTGCCAAGTGAAAGTTTTAAGCAATCGGACACAGACCAGAACACCTACTCCCTTCACGTCAATGAATATTTGTTCAGCCCTTACCTGGGTTATGTGCTAAGGACATGACAGCGACGGAGACAGGGGAGGTCCCTTTCCTCGCTCGGGAGCATCGCCCTAGGATCCTGGAGATCACCTTTGGATTCCAGGTCAGGGCACAGGCCCGGGCTGTGGGCTCGATCCCCAGCAGGGGGCGTGCGGGAGGCGGCCGATCCATGACTCTCATCATTGATGTTTCTCTCTCTCTCCTTCTCTCCATATCTCTCTCTGAAATAAAAATAATCATCATAATAAAAGAGAATGGATTTAACATCTCTTGTGTTTTTTTTTTTTAAAAAAAGAAGACTGTAGTGTCCCTGAAAGCACAGACAATGTCTTGTATCTCCTTAGTGCCTGGCTGGCTACAGTGGGCCCTCAATAAGTGTTCATTGCATGTGTGAGCGAGTGAATGAATTAGGGAACGAAGGAAGTAAAGTACAAGTCGTCTGGGGGGACGGCAGGTCACCCAGCTGGGCTGCAGAGGAGCTACTTTTAGAGAAGGTACCGCTGAGGAAGGCAGATGGAAGCCAGGCCGCAGAGGCCCTCGCTGAGAAATGTGCACTTTGCATGGGCCACATCACACAACCCCAGGGCGGGGCCGGGCCGGCCAGGCGGCAGAGTGGCTCCCGTGGGCCCTTGTGTGGCCCCCCATCTGTGTTGTGGTCGCCACACCCAGCCAGGCTCCACCCAGTGCCACAGCACCCAAGGTCATGCCCCAGTCACCGCCGCCCTCCTGGCTCCTGGGCGAAGCTGCCAGCACAGCACTTCTGCCCAGGCTGTAATTTCAATATGATCTCCTCCCCAACCTGACCACTCGTGGCCTTTGCACCCCGGACACACACCCGCTGCGGGAGTTGCGTGAGGGGGAGAAGAGGTCTGGTGTCCACCCCAAACCCTGACCCCTGCTCCTGGGCTCCAGAGAGGGGGTTGAAGTCTGCAAGGCTCAGGCTGGGCCCAGCTGGGGCCGCCCGACTTGGCTCCTTAGCCTGGGACTAGGTAGACGGCGCCCCCTTGTGGCCAGGAGCCACCCTGCACCCTGATCTTCCTGGAGACTCGCACCTTTCCTTTAGTTTTTAATTTAATTTTTAAAAGAAAATACCTTTCTGAAAAGCCAAGCCCACACATACATCATTTACCTTGCACACACTGCTCTTTCCAGGAACCTCACAGTAAAGACTTTTGGGGAAAAGCTGTTTTGGATTTTCCCAAAGCCTGAGCAGATGTTTCTGACTCTTAATCTCTATGAACACTCACGGGCTGAGGCAGAAAGGTGAGATAGATGTCTGAAAACGGTTGTTTTAGTTACTCCCCGGCTCCACAAAGGGTCTCCTCAGGTCAGTGTGTTCTAGGGGGTTATGCAACAGGCCTCTCCCTCTGCTTTGTAATTCTAACAGCTCCATCCGGGGCAGAGAGATGCCTCATCTGCTAAATGAAAAGCGCAAGCCGAAGGCTCCTCTGCACACGTTCCTCCGCTTTGAAAACCCAGCTCTTTCTTTGCCTCTATAGTGTTTGTTTACAGCTCTGCGTGCCGGTGATGTTAAGCTGTTTACAAGGATTTTTGTGTGTTTCGTAATGCCCGGTTCAGATTTTCCTCCTTGCTGTTGGTGCCGGTGGTGTGTGCGGGGGCAGCAGGGAGATTGATTCCACAACAACACAAGACAGATTCTGATCTCAGGCGCCCAGATCCACCTTAGACACAACACCCACACATGATGCAATCCGCAAACCACCACAAATCAGCGGCCAAGTGTAAACTAAGCATGCACGTGCCGAGAGAGCAAGCTTGGGGTGGGGGTGGAAGGCTCGCGGCAGGATAATCCCTGGAAATAGAGTTTGAGAGGAGTCTGGGAGGATGCCAGACTCACGGACCGAGGCCTTCTGGGGGCTGGAGCGATGTCCAGGAGGGGGGTCAGCATCTATGCGTCTTTGGAGATACAACCATTATCTCCCCCACCTGGACTTCCTCTGAGAGTTGTAACCTTGCCAAAGGCCCCACACGCTTTCCACCTTCCTTCTGCCCACCACTGGGCTGCCAAGTGATCAAACACGAACCGTTTAATCAAACACTACCTGGGAGCCCAGCCGACAAGGTTCAGCGGTTGAGCATTGACCTAAAATCCAGGAGATCTCGGTTCGATTCCCGGTCAGGGCACAGGCCTGGGTTGTGGGCTACTCGGTCCCCAGCAGGGGGCGCGCAGGAGGCAGCCGATCCATGACTCTCATCATGGTTGTTTCTCTCTCTCTCTCCCTCTCCCTTCCTCTCTCTGAAATCAATAAAGACATATTATATATAAGAAAAAGAACAAGCAGCCTTCTTACCAGTAGCCTTCCTACCAGCCCAGTTCTGCATTTGGACTCCACCAGGACTTTGACGCCCCCAGATGCAGCCCCCTCTCTCGACCACCAGGATTGAATGCCACCCTGGGCACTTGCCCACCAGTTTTCAGAATGGGCTCACGGCCAGTTCTCTGGGAGAGATTTGGCCCTTAGGGATGACCTCAGCGTTTGGACATGGACCTGTTTGGAGTTGGCTCCTCACGGAATGGCTCAGGTAGACGCTGAGGTCTGGCTCCTGATTGATGGGTCTACGCTCAGCCACTGAGCCATGCTGGCTGGCCCAGCTGATGCACAGTATTATATTAGGTGTATAACCACGTGGTTAGGCGTATATATAACTTACAAAGTGATCACCCCAATAAATCTAGTACCCATCTGACACCATCTATAGTTATTACAATATTATTGACTATATTCCCTAGGCCATACTTTACATCCCTGTGGCTATTTTTGTTTCCTTTTTTAAAAAGATACAGATTTTTTTTTAAAAAAATGTTTTTATTGATTTCAGAGAGAGGAAGGGAGAGGGAGAGAGAGAGAAACATCAATGATGAGAGCCATGGATCAGCTGCCTCCTGCGCGCCCCCTGCTGGGGATCGAGGAGCCTGCACCCCAGGCATGTGTCCTGACCTGGAATCGAACCAGAGACCTCCTGGTTCATGGGTTGACCCTCGACCACTGAGTCACCCCGGCCCGGCTGTGTCCTTTTTAAAAAATAAAATAAGATGTAGCTGGCAGACCATTTATCATCGCACCCGTGGCCTGCATTGTGTTGCAATAGGTGGATCAGATAGTGCCGGCTTAGAGCAACGCCTGGTGTGGAGCGAGAGCAACTGCGGCCACTATCAGTGTTTAGAGCCTGGCCCAGCGTAAGCGCTTATCAAGTGGCGGTTTTTGTTCCGGAGGCTTCTCACCCCGCCCTCTGTGCCCCTGATTTCAGAGATCTGTCCCTGGAACACGGTGTCTCGTTTCCCAGCCCAGCTTGTCCTAGCCACCCACCCACGGGAAGGGCTTTTGATCTTTCCTTTCATCTTCCCACCCCCCGGACCTCTCCAGGGGCGTCTAAACACACACACACCCCCCACTCTAGGCCTTCATCGAAATTCTTTGTTTCCTCCTTAGGCCCTGAACCCCCAAGACGCTCAGACAGACAGAACGTTGCCAGAAGGGGCTGTGGGCAGGCTGCCAAGAGGCTGCCCAAAGTGGCCTTTTACACCCCGACAAATCCGCTCCTGGGCTGCCCCAGGTCCACCCCCCGAGTCTCAGCTGCGGGTTCGGGCCACTGGGTCTCTCCGCTGCAATGCACGCCCCAGATGGCAAGTCCTCCACCGGGTGAGCAGGGTGCGAGCAGTTTTGTTTAGGAAAATATCTCCCTCAGCCCAAGGACATCGCCGAAGGGAGGCGGTTAAACGCGAGGAAATGAACACCTTTAGTGTGGTTTGCTAACAGGAACTCAGGGGAAAGGGACCCCAAAAAGAAAGAACACAGGTGAGAAGTTGAAAGAAATGAAATGGGGGGAGGGGATTCAATGGCAGGAGCTTAGGAGAAATTCCCAGTGGCAGGGACACCCGCATTTTATTCTGTGTCTATGTAGATATAGCGTCAGATGGGTGCTGGATTTATTGGGGTGATCGGTTGTAAGTAATATAAATGCCTAACCACTACGTTGTACACCCGAAACTAATATAATATTGTACATCCCCTGTAACGGAAACATAAAAAAATTATTTTTTTAAAAAGATGCAATTGTATTACGTGGCAAAATATACGGATCACAGGGGACAGTCCATTCACACGGCTGTGCAGCCATCACCGCCACCCACCTCCAGAGCTGGTTTCATCTTCCCACGCGGAAAACTCTGTACCCAGATCACGGACTTTGTCATGGGTGGACCAAGTCGGGGGCCAGGCCACGGGAGAGAGGCCGAGCAGGCTATGGTCAGGTGAAGGGCACCTCCTTAGCCAGGGGCCCTGCTCTATGCCCCTCCCTGGGTAGACACTGCCACCTGCTGGCCCATCTTTTGTGTGTTTTTTTAAATTGATTTTTAGAGACAGAGAAAGAGAGAGAGAGGGAGAGAGAAACATCGATCTGTTGCTCCACTTACTCATGCATCCTTGGTTGATTCTTGTATGTGCCCTACTGGGGATTGAACCCAGAACCTTGGCTCTAACCAACGGAGCTGCCCCCGGCCAGGGCCTTGCCCCGTCCCATCTTAAGAAGAGCTTTCTCCTGCGTATAATCCTATCTTCCTGGGGCCCCACCCAAGTCACCTGCTGCAGTTTGACCGTTTGAATGTTTGGATCTCCGCCCACTGATGGCTTAACACGACTGTCCCCCTAATGCCTCTGCAGAGGTGGCTTTGTTTGCCTTCCTTTCCAGTTGGCCGTGGACAGCCTGGGCCCTGGGATAAAGGCGTGCAGGCCACAGAGATGTTTCCGGCCCTTGTCTGTTGTTTCTTAGTCTGACGGTTGGTTTGGTTTTTTCATGTATTTTAAATTTTTATTTTTTAAAGCATTCTTTAAAAATTATGTTTTTATTGATTTCGGAGAGAGAAAGGGGGAGAGAGCGATAGAAACATGAATGATGAGAGTCATGGATCGGCTGCCTCCTGCACGCTCCCTACTGGGGATCGAACCCGAAACCCAGGCACGTGCCCTGACCGACCTCCCCAGACTCCTCCAGTCTGGAGTAGCTTCCCCTGTCCTTGATGTTCCCTCCATCCTCATGACATTTTATTTCCTTCTCAACACACAGCCCTTTCTGAGGCTTCAGGGCCTCTCTCAGGCATGGGCCCCTTCCAATTTTTATTCTTGAAAAGGACTTTCCCTCCTGGCCAGCCCCAGTGTGTAAGCTTCAGACCCCATCGAAATCCATTTGTACCCAGAGCACGGGCCCAGGCTGCATCTGGGACGTCCTGTGCCCGCCTCTGGCAGGAAGACAGACTCCAGCGCTCCTCCCGCCGGGCTATTTTCACAGGCCCTTGGCCTCCCCAACTCTTCAGATCTGGGCGCCAAGAGGCAGCCTTGCCCAGAAACCTTGGTAACTGCCCCGCTCAGTGTGCCCTGAATTCAACACAGGGGTGGGGGGTCTACAGACCCTGAGAGCTGCTACCTTCTCCCCCTGCCTTGACTTCCCCAGATAGACATACACATTCCCAGTCAGCAGCCGTAGCATTTGAAACACCCAGAGAGGGCCCAGGCCGGGGAGCTCGGTTGGTTAGAGGGCCCTCCCGGTACACCAAGGTCGCAGGTTCAATCCCCCGTCTAGGTCACATACGACAATCAATTAGTGAGCCCAGGCCGGTGTGGCTCAGTTGGTTAGAGCGTCATCCTGTACATCAAAAGGTTGCGGGTTCGATTCTTAGCCAGGGCACATGCCCGGATTGCGGGTTCGATCCCCGAGTCGAGGTAGGTACAAGAGGCAGCCGATCGACATTTCTCTCTCCCTCTCCCTCTCCCCTCCTCTCTCTCTAAAATCAATCAATATTTTTTTTTAAAAAAGAAACTACTCAGGGAACAAAAATGGAAAAACCGAGGTCTCTGTAGACTCTCTCGTCTCTTCCCTTTCCAAGTTTTTCTGACGAGCACCTCCTTAGGCTCAGCGCCTGCCTTACCTCTGAGCAGCCTGGGCCCTTACTTAGCGCCCAGGGTAACCACCACCCAGAGACCAGAGAGGAAGCCTGTCTGCCTCCTCCTGAAACTCGGGCCTGAATGATAGAAGCACTAAATCAGGTTCACGGGCAAAGGGCCGATGCTTGCAACGAATTCCTACGGCCAGGCTGAGTCCAGGGAGGCCGGCCGACTCCTAGGCCGGAGTTTCCGTCTGACCAAGAAAGGGGAGAGACCGAGGAGCCCACGGCACCTGGTGGTACATCTCGTGACACGGTGAAAAAATCGCTGACCTGGTGCCGGGAAATCCAAGATCGAGGGGTGCTGGTTGCCTCCGTGCCTGGTGAGGGCCCTTTCCCAGGTTGCAGACGGCCGACGTCTCCTGTCGCCTTAGAGGCTGGGAAGCCACCCAGAGACATCTTCACGCCCCTTTTTACTGGGGGGCCCCCCCGGCGAGCTGTCCTTTGAAACTAGAGAGAGTGTCGCCTCCTGGTGGCAAAAGCAATAAAGAAAGGAGATCCATCCGGTCAGAGCACATGCAAGAATCAACCAGCGGCCCTGGCCGGGTAGCTGGGCCGGTTAGAGCATGATCCAGACGCGCCAAGGTTGCGAGTTCGATCCCGGGTCAGGGCACGTGCAAGGACGAATCAACCAATGAATTCAGTGGAACGACAAATCCCTGTCCTGACACTGGACTGGGTTAATTCTAGAGCAAGTCCCCAGAGCATGTCGTTGCCGACGTCACGATGGCCTGTTACTTGCGAGGGGAGAGCAGCAATGGGGAGAAGTGAGGTTACACTGAGAAATGGTCATTTGGACCCAGGTTTTGAAACATATGAAGGCAGTGGACTGGGGTGTGTGTGTGTGGGGGGGCGGTGGACTGCCCTGGGCTCCCCCAAACCTGAGAATGCAGATGTTGTGCATCTGAGAGCCCAGGAGCAGGCCGCTGCTCCCCGAGGCGCCCGCTCTCCTTCTGGCCGTCTGGATGCCCTTGGGAGCACCTGACGCGACCCGGCCCTGGCCGAGCTGGCTGCGGTCACTGCACGTCCTGGGCATTCCTGACATAGTCTGTCCTGAAGCGGGGGCAGGTGCTGGTGGATCGGCATGAAAAACAGCCCGGAGCCAGGGAGGGGAAAGGTCGCCGGGCTTTGGGGCTGTGTCCTGGGGGAGGGGACCCGGTTACCAGGGGAACAAGCGCCGGTCCTTAAGAAGGACACCGACCCTGTCCTGAGCACCTGTCCAGTTGCCGGGTCCTGACCCAAACGTGAGGGCCGTTTGTCCGTCAGGAGGGGCTCTAAGAGGGGACCGGGGGGCTCATTCAGACGGCTCGTCCAGGCTCACGGGGCCACCTGTTACCTTGTCAGGGGTTTTGCAAGCCCGTTATTAAAAATTAAGTTATATAAACTTACAGTGAAAAACATTGCATTAAAAGACTCAAAACTCATCATTTCCAGGTAAAAAAGCAGAAAAAACACAACAAAAAAACTCATAGACACACAACAGTATGGTGATTACCAGGGGAAAGGGGGGTGGGGGAGGTAGGAGATGGTAAAGGGGGAATAAATAGTGATGGAAGGAGACTTGGCTTTGGGTGGTGAACATACAACATACAGATGATATGTATAGAATTGTACACCTGAAACCTATTTAATTTTTTAAAAATATGTTTTTATTGATTTCAGAGAGAGGGAGAGAGAAACATCAATGATGAGAGTCACGGATCAGCTGCCTCCTGCTCGCCCCCTGCTGGGGATTGAGGGGCCTGCACCCGGGCCTGTGCTCCGACCAGGAATCCAACCAGTGAGTCGACACTCAACTTGCTGAGTCACACCGGCCAGGTGAAACCTATATAATTTTATTAACTGATGCCACCTGAATAAATTTAATAAAAAAGATTCTGATCAAACAAATCTTGCAAAGGAAAGATAACTTAGCTTCAAGTCTACGATAGAAAGGCCAAGAGGGAATGACCGATTTTCTGCTCCCTTACGATGTTTAGGATCATGCCAAGGAGGGTGTCAGCTCCCGGGGAGCAGAGCTACGCTCTGTGTGCCAAAAAACGTCATGTGCTGTCCTTGAGCACGGACGTAGTCAGGTGGCTGGCTGCGTGCGGCCCGCGCTGGTTCTCCCACAAAGAGCCACCCGGCCCTCACCTGGTTCTGCCATCCAGTGTGAAGCAGCGATTAAATCCTGCGGGAAGTTTCCATGTCTCCTTTCTCCATGAAAATCCGGACCCACTTCTCTTTATCTCTTACATCAAAGTAGCCACTGCCGCCCAAGACGCAGCAAATCTTACATCCACGTGTAAGGGCGCCTCGCAAATATCTTTTCTTTTTTTTTTTAAATGTTTTTATTGATTTCAGAGAGAGGAAGGGAGAGGGAGAGAGAGATAGAAACATCGATGGGAGAGAGAAACATCAATGGGTTGCCTCCCTTCACACCCCGACTGGGGACCGAACCTGCAACCTGGGCATGTGCCCTGACTGGGAGCCAAACGGGGGACCTTTTGGTTTACTGGACGACACCCACCCCACTGACCCACCCGGCCAGAGCATGAATGGATAATTTTAACACCACTGCGTGTCTCGATGGTACCATTCTAAGCATTTTATCAGCATAAACCTATTTAGTCCTAATAATTACTGGTAGTTAGGTGTTACTGTGTCCATTTGCAGATAAAGAAACTGAGGCTCGGAGAAGTGTAGTGATTTGCCCGGGCAGTGAGACAATCATAACAAATGATTTCAGCGTCAGGGAACAAACTTGAAGCTCCAGAAAGGTAGTATTACCTTCCAATCATTTCCCTGTTGCTCCAACTTTCAATCTCTCATTTTGTTAGGAATTTTTAGGATTAATTTAAGCAATCTGGAAGTCCCATGACATTAAATAGTACTTTAAAAATCTTCCCAAAAAAATAAATAAAAATCTTCCAAACGTGTTTCTGGACCCTGCCTGTTACCTGTCCGCAGATTTAAATTTTACAAAGTTAAAATCAGAGTCGTTTTTTGGTCTCTTTTACCAGGACGGGGCCTGGGGGGCGTCTGTTTACCTTGTGTGGTGACTTAGGTGTGAATGGATTCTGGGCCCTGACCCCTATACCCACCCCGGTGCAGGCTACAGAAAGTGGGCTTGAACTTGGCCACCAGGGATGAGCTGGGTCTGGCCACGGGGAGTGGAAAAGAGTCCACTAGATGCAAGGAAGGGACAGTGCAAAGGCTCAGAGGCAGGATGATTCTGGGCAATGGCTGAAGTTCGGGTCCATGGGGAGAGATGTTGATGAGAAGGGTGCTGATGGGGGAGGTGACAGCTAAGAAATGGTATAAGAGGTTCGGGTTTTATTGTTTGAGGCGGTGGAGAGCCGCTGCAAGTATTTGACTGTGAAGTCACTGCTCTGGGCAGGACAGAGGGGAGGGCAGATGGGGGGGAGGGAGCACAGACTGCTGGCAGAGGAACCCCTTTAGAGGCGACCATAAATAGCTCTGCCATCAGCACCTCCCCCACGGCCCTCCTCTCCTCCTGCGCTCTGATTTCTAATAACAGCAGCAAAATTCTTCCTGCCCCAGGGATGCACGACCGAGTCACTCTGACTCCGCCCCCTGCCACAGGTCCAGGGGCTGCCCCTCCTATCTCTATCCCATCTCCGCAGTCTTGCCTTTCTTGGGGTCCTGCCCCTGGCTCAGGGACCCTGGCCTGACTTCCTCCTTTCCAGGCCTGATCCCCTAACATCCCCTCACTGCTATTGCCCGATGTTACCCCCCTGCCTACCGACACCCACCGAACCAATGCCCTGGAGTGTCCACGGGGGTGAAATGTAAGTCCAGCCCCCCCCCCCCCAGGTCTTAAATATCTGTGAAAAGCCAGCTTGATGGGTGTTCCTTCCCTAAACTCATCAAGGTCTCCCCCATCAGAGGTGACCTTCTCTCTGCCAGATGCCTCCTGTGTCATCTAAACTCCTCTTAGGAGCCCGGCTGGTGTGGCTCAGCGGTTGAGCATCGGCCTATGAACCAGGAGGTCACGGTTCGATTCCCGGTCAGGGCACAGGCCCGGGTTGCAGGCTCCAGAATCCCCAGTAGGGGGCGAGCAGGAGGCAGCTGATTAATGACTCTCATCATTGATGTTTCCCTCTCTCTCCCTGTCCCTTCCTCCCTCTCAAATCAATAAAAAACATACTTAAACTCCTCTTAGGACACTTCCCTCCACGCTTGCTGTGTGGTGATTGCATAGATTGTTCCTGAAGGGTAGGGACTCAGTGTCTTGCACAGGAATCTAGAACCGATAGCTAATTGGGATTTGATTACAAGTGTGGAAGGGAGGGGCTTCCCAATTCTGTCGACCAAACTGCAGGATTTAGCACCTTTTCTTGAAATTCCAAAAAAGGACAACAAATGGGGGGCTCTGGTTTCTTTTTTTATTACTTTTTTTCTCCTTAAAAGAGCCATGATCTATAAGCTAGACACTGACGACTTCCCTCCCAGCTGTGTGACTTTGAGCAAGTGTCCTGACCTCTCTGAGCCAATGGAGCTGACACCAGCTGCCTCGCCAACACAGACACTGGAGGCCTGGGAGGCGGGCAGTGAGAGGCAGTTTAACCTGAAGACTTTGCCTCTACTCCCCTGGGCTGCTGCTACTGTGCTTGCAAAGGACACAGGTGCCCCCACTCTGGTCCCTCTGCAGGCAAAGGCCAGAATCTGGAACACACCGAGGCTTCAGTGCTGCCTCTGGCGGCCAGGCCGCTGACACACTGGTCCACCATGAAGAGGAACAGATGAGCCCCTGGGGGTGAGCAGCAATTTACTTTTATTATTTTTTAAAATTTATCTTTATTCTTGAAAGTATTACAAATGTCCCCCTTTTTCCCCCATTGAATCCCTCCACCCTGCACCCCCCCCCCAGGCCTTCACCACATTGTCTGTGTCCCTGGGTTACACATATATGCATATAAATTCTTAGGTTAATCTCTCCCCACCCACCCAGCCACCTACCCACCCCTTCCCTCTGAGATCCCTCAGTCTGTTCCATGCTTCCATGTCTCTGGATCCACTTTGCTCATCAATTTTGCTCATTAGATTCCACATATGAGTGAGATCACGTGACACTTGTCTTTCTCTGACTGGCTTATTTCGCTCAGCATAATCCTCCCCAGGTCCCTCCATGCTGTCTCATAGGGTAAGGGATCTTTCTTTTTCACAGTTGCATAGTATTCCATGGTGTAAATGTCCAAGAAGATGCTTGATACGGTCTCAGTCTTCTTGAATTTGCAGAGACTTGTCTTGTGCCCTAACATGTGGTCTGTCCTTGAGAATGTCCCATGTGCACTTGAGGAGACTGTATATTCTGCAGTTTTGGGGTGAGATGTTATGCAAATGTCAATTGGGCTGCAATTTCTTTTTTTTTTAATCGAGGCTGTTTTTCCATTGCTTTTCAGAGCGAGTGGAAGGGAGAGAGACATGGATGGGAGAGAGACACATCGATTTGGTTGCCTCCTGCACAAGAGCCCTGACCAGGGCCGGGGATGGAGCCTGCAACTGAGGTACATGCCCTTCCTTGGCCAGAATCGAACCTGGGACCCTTCAGTCCGCGGGCCGATGCTCTAGCCACTGAGCAAACCGCTAGGACAGGCAGCAATTTCTTTAGGACCATTTCAGTCCGGCACACAGCACTGGATGCTATGAATCTGAATGTCTGGGTCAGAAGGATCCTCGGCGGGTGCATTCTCCCGGTTGACAGGTATGCACCCCGAGGCCCAGGTGTCGCAGGATAACACCCAGGACGGCATGAGAGCCACATACCCACAGGCTTCCCTGGTCTCTGCTTGTGTTTTGAGCAAGAGAATTGGGAACAGAGTGAAGGGGATAATGGGTCATTCCGGGACACGCTGGCCCAAGAACAGGCATTTGACTGAGGCCTCAGGCTTTGGGGGGGGGTGCCCAAAGCAGCCTCCCCTTTGGGCTCAGTGTGCTGGACCTCAGGGCTAGAGCAGTAGCTCTGCCTGGCTGGCCCGGCCAGGGAGAGGGAAGTTTGGAAGTCAGTAATTCAAGGTCGCTCTCCTGGCCCAGCTCCATCTGGCAACGCCGACCGCGGACAGAAAGCTGGGAACACAGGCCCGAGAGAGTTTGGGTGTATCTGGAGTGAGATGTGACTGGGAAAGAGGGGAGCTGGGGTCAGGTTTTTCTACATAAAACCCCAGTCCCCTTGGTGTCTCGTTTCAAGAAAACTGGTGGAGGCAGGGGGGGGGGAACTGGATGGGACACACACTTGGGGTGTTTTTGACGGAACCAATCAGCATGGTGTTTTCTATGAAAACAGGCAAAAATGGGGCTGTTTACCTGGGTAAACGCTGAGCGTGTTCAGCCCAGGAGGCACGCTGAGCCCCATCTGGAAGCCTCTGCTGGTTGTCCTTGGGCACAGCGCGCGCCCAGCCTTTCAGGCCCGCTGGGCGGCCAGGCCTTGCGGCTGGGAGAAGTCCCCCCGTCTGTCCGCTGCGGGACAGGCTCTGGCTCCGCCGAACGACTCCGGGGACTCGCAGCTTGACCTCTGGTGAGACGCAGAGGGGCGCCCCAGCCGGTCTAGCCCACCCGTGGAGGGGAGAGGAGGGGCTGAGGGCGACCCTGAGGAGCCCCGACGTGCCCGCGGCCCGCGTCCAAGAGCGCAGACTGCGCCCTGGGCGAACGCGCCTTGGGGTTCGGCCCGGCAAACGCGAAGGACGCAGGTGCTTCCCCGGATTTGCCTTTTTTGGGGGGGTTGAAGCTGTGCGGGCAGCCGACACCCTGTAGTCCCGCAGAGAGGGGCGCGCGGCTCCCCTAAGCCTCCAGCGCGCGCCCCCGGGGAGGGTGCGGGGGGGGAGGGGGGTCCCGCCCGAGCCCTGGCGCGGGTCCAGCGCCGCTTCCCGCGATGCCGGCGACGCGCGGCCCTGCGTGCGGGGCGGGTCCCGCCCGGCCCGGTCCCGCCTCCTCCCCGCGAGGCCCAATGGGGTGGCGGCCCCCGGGCCCCGCCCCGGCCGTGCCTGCGCGCCCCGCGCCCAGGTCTGGGCACCCGGCCGCCAGGCAGCGGGAGCAGCGGCCGGCGCTCGGATCGTGCCTGCTCGGGATGGCTGGCTACCTGCGGGTCGTGCGCTCGCTCGGCAGAGCCTCGGGCTCGGGGCCGGCCTGGGCGCCCGCAGCCCTGACACCCCCCAACTTGCAGGAGCAGCCGCGGCGCCACTGTGAGTCCCCAGGGGCGCGGGAGCCGGGGGGGGGGTGGTGGTGTCCGAGCGGGTGCGCGACGTGGCGGCCTCGGGGCGGGGGGATCGGGGAGCGCGAGGCGGGCGCTCGCCCTCCGGGGGCCGCGGGGCTGCGCGCACGGAGAGCCGGGGACGGCCTGGCTGCGCCGTGTCCTGCCCCCCAGCGTCCAGGCGCCGTGGTGGGGACTTGAAGGACTGTGGCAACTGGTGGCTCCGGGCGATGCCAGCCCTGCGGCCCTGTGCGCGCGCGCAGGAGGGGGGGCGCGCAGAGCCGGGGGGGTGGAAAGGGGGCGCTCCAGGCTGCCTCGCGCTCCGGATGAGGCCCTATGGGGTGCAGGGGGTGGTACCCCGCCCACCCTGGATGGAGACGAGCAGCCGAGCGGGGGCCGCGAGCTGTTTCTCGCTCAGACAAAGGCAAGGGGGGGGGGCGCATCCACTTCCCCTTCCTTTCCAGCCGTGCGCGCTGGAACCCCTCGTGGCTGCCAGGCCCCCGCCGGCTATTTTTGGAGCCTTTTACGCGACAGCTGGAGGAGCGTGCTGTTCGTCTTGCCCCCTTTGTTCCGACTGCCCCCTTTCTCCTTGCCGCCGCGCTTGAGGCTCCCTCCTGGGCCCTCTCCGTTGGCCCGCGCGCCGGCCCCTTGCGCTTTGTTCCCAGTGCCTGGGGGGGACCCTGAGCTCCTTAGCTCCTTAGCAGAGGTCGGGGTCCTGAGAAGCAGGGCGCAGCCGGGGCCTCCATGACCGATGTAGGCCGCTGGCCCTGCTGCTCTGCGGGCACTGCCTGCGCCCTGGCTCTCCATCGCCAGCCACGCGTGGCCGGGGAACCGTGTGGGTCCCTTGGCCCTGCCTGCCTGATGCCTGTTGTCACGGAAACCCCTCTCCTGACCTGGCCGGGAGCCCCTAGGGGTTGAGCCAGGAGAGTGAGGGGGGGCGGTGGGGCCCGGGTGGCCTGGCTTTCCTGCCAGTGTAGGTAATCTTTAACCCAGTGTGGGAGCAGCTGACTAGAGCTTGGGCCCCAGCACAGCACCCCCCCCCCCCACACACACACACACATCGCCCCCAACCTGCCAAGGAGAAAGGGCATTTCTGCTTTGGAACTTCTAGGATTTGTCTCTAAAGGGTCAGACCTGCGATCCCAAGGCTCCAAGTGCCCCCAGACTCCAAGTTTCCCAGAGGGCTCCCCCTTCAGCAACATAGGGGGCAAGTTAGATACAGTCTCCAATTCTCCCTTTTATTCTGCATGGATGATAAATAAAATTAAAGAAGGGCCCCGGCCTGCATGGGGCAGTTGGTCGGATGTCCCCCTGGCCTGGAAAGGTTGCAGGTTCGATTCCCGGTCAGGGCACATGCTCAGGTTGCTGGCTGGATCCCCAGTAGGGGGCGGGCCTGAGGCAGCCAGTTGGTGTTTCACTCTCACATTGATATTTCTCTCTCTCTCCCTCTCCTGTCTTCTCTCTCTAAAAATCAATAAAAAAAAATATTTTTAAAAAGGAAGAGACACCCCGCCCCTCCACACACACACACACACACACACACACACACACATATGCACACAAACAAGAAAACAAAAAGCGTTTGGGGGCCTGAATTTGGGTGACACATAAAAAGAGCAAGCAGTTGCAGGTCCTTCCGGGAGGCCTTCCGAGTACATTGGTTACTGATCAGAAGAATGCCTGCTGTTTGAGTTGGACGTGCAACTATTCAGTGGTGACATCTGCTGGCTTGGTACCTGGCCACGCTGCCAGGGAGCGACAGACTAGTTGGCATTCCCCTTGATGACAAGGAAAGAGTATTTTTGGGCTAAAACACCGTGTCTTTGCTGCCTGGTAATCCCCACGTGCGTCTCTTTGTAGTCATAAGCCTCCAGCGACTGCTCGTGTGGTTCTGATAAGCTGGAGTTTGGGGATGCGAGTGAGGGTGGGCTCTGCCTGCCACTCCGTGGGAGAGTTATTTATCTAGCCTTCCTTTGCTCCACTCCTGGCGTGGGAACTTCTTAATTTTCTCAGCTGCCCTTGAGTGCTTCAGATCCTGGTGACTTGCCCGCTGTCACAGGGCAAATTATTTAACGATTGTTCAAGGTTTTGCAAACCCACCGGTAGAGTTCTTACGTGTTCTCCACGGAGCCCTGTTTCAGCCACATCGGATAAGACCGCAGCGGCCGCTTCAGAGCTGTTTTGGGCGGTTGTGTTTAGGGACCAGGTTTTGAGGAAAGGCCTCTCTGGAAAACCTGGGATCCTGCCCCCAAATCCCGTCTGTGAGGTTGAGGCCTCGTGTGCTGATTGCTGATTCCGTTTAGGGTATGAGCCGGAAACCGCTCTCTGATTCCTGGACCCAGGCTCTGTGGCCTGCCCTGGACTTTATACTCCTGCAAACTCAGGTTTAAAATGCCAGCAGATGGGAAATATTAATACACTATAAATTGTGAATTTCTCCGGAGGATGGAGCCCATTGCCTGGCAGAGTGGCCACTGTGTACATTTTTTTGATGGTCTGGTGCAGTCTGACTGTGAGAAGTCACCGGCCACACAGGAGGTGAAGGCAGGGCAGCCGACGGAACTGACCATAAGTAAATTGACATTCATTCATGCCTTCAGCAAATATTGTGCTTCTCCGGTGTGCCAGGGACCGTGCAAGGTGCCAGGGGCAGAGCTGGGGATAAGAGGCACAGCTTTGTGCCCTTAATGGAGCTTAAATTCAGATAATAAATAAGGCAGAAGTCAGCTACTCTGATATAGGGTAACAGCAGAATGAACATGGAAAGGTGTGTGCGAAAGTTTGAGTTAGGGTGGCCAGAGGAGAAGGTACTGGAAGATGCCCTAAGGGAGCAGAAGAAACAGGCCGTTGAGTCCTCGAGGGAAGAGAGAAATGCAGGGGTCAGGGCCATGGTGGAGGGGCACGCAGGTGCAGAGAGGAAAGCTTGGGTGCGTGAGGCTCAGACTGCACCTCGGTGGGTGACAGATGGGCCAGGTCGTGGGGTCCATGGATGGGGGACTGGCAGGCCGATTTTGAGGACCTCGGCCCTTACTCCGAGTGAAAGGAGAGGCTTTCCAGGGTTTTGAGAGGAGTGTCATTCTGGCTTCGGGGACCTGGGAGGAGGCATCACCTGGCAAGAGGCTGGTGGCTGGGACCTCGGTGTGGCCCTGGGGGAGGGGAGAAGTGGTTGGATTCTGGATGTATTTCCCAGAAAGAGCTAGTAGAGGTATTTTTGTTTGTTTTTTTAATCTTTACCTGAGGATACTTTTTTGATTGCTTATCAGAGAGAGTGGAAGGGGGAGAGAGAGAAACATGGATGTGAGAGAGACACGTCGATTGGTCGCCTCCTGCATGCAGGGCTGGGGATCGAGCCTGCAACCTCTGGCTGGAATTGAACCCGGGACCCTTCAGTCCTTGGGCCAAGGCTCTGACCACTGAGCAAAACCGCCTAGGGCCGGTAGGATTTTTTTGATGATTTGGATGTGGGTGCGAGCGAAAGGGAGGGAAAATACTAGAATGTCTCTGGAATTAGGGCTCCACATTCTGCTGAGCTGTGCTGCCTGGAATGTGGCAGAAGCAGTTATCCTGGGTGCGGCTGGCTTTTGGGGCACCTTGAGCCTTAAGCTCGCAGCAGCAGGCAGATCCTGAAAACTGGGGGACAGGTTTGAGATCTTTACTGGGTGTTGGGCACTGGGAGCCCCGCACGGGGAGGACAGTTGGCCTAACGGGCCTCCTGCGACTGCTGTAACCGCATCCCACGCTCTGGCCCAGAGGACAGTGTTTGTGCAACGTCTCATCTGAAGATCTCAGGGTGTCCCTTGGAGGCTTTCGGGGAGGCCCTGCAGCTGTTCCTGGGATTTTAGGTTGCTTGTTACCACTTGTCTCCCAGTGGAGCAGACGATGGGAGTGTCTTTACCAAATATTGGCTGGACAACAGACAAGGTCTGAAACTCCGATCTGATGTCTTGGGGTGCTCTGCGGGCACGTGGCAGGCCTGGCATGAGGAGAGAGGCTGCTCAGCCCAGCCCCCCCATGCCATGAGCTCAGTATGAAAGCAATTAATTCTTCAAAAGAGGCTAGATTTTTTTTCTATTCTTTTAAAAAAATTATTATTATGTTTTTATTGATTTCAAAGAGAGGAAGGGAGAGGGAGAGAGAGAGAAACATCGATGATGAGAGTCACGGATCGGCTGCCTCCTGCACACCGCTTACTGGGGATCGAGCTCGCAACCCGGGCCTATGCCCTGACCGGGAATCGAACCGAGATCTCCGGGATCCTAGGTCAATGCTCAACCGCTGAGCCACGCCGGCCCGGCTTTTTTTTCTATTCTTAATTTTTGTGTATTTCATTTTACTTTTTTAAATTAAAATTTTTATTTTCACGTACAGTTTGCACTCAATATTATTTTATATTAATTTCAGGTGTACAACATAGTGGTTAGACAATCATACACTTTACAAAGTGTCCCCCCTGATATTTCCAGGCCCCACCCGGCACCATCCATAGTCATTACAATATTATTAACTATGTTCCCTGTGCTGTACTTTACGTCCCCGTGACTGTTCTGTAACCACCAGTCTGTCCTCAATCCCTTCACCAGAGAGGCTGGATTTTTTATGTACAACCTCCTGAGGGTGTTTTTTTTTCCCCACTGGTTTAATTTTATAAATTAATTTTTATTTCTTATGTTTTATTGTACAAAGGCATAACAGAAATTTCTATCTTATCCATTTTTAAGTCTGCAGTTCAGTGGTTTTCAGTATATTTACATTATGTGCAACCAACATCTGGAGCTTTTTCATCTTGCAAAACTGAAATCCTTATACCCATTAAACAACAATTCCCGGCTCCCCCCGCCCCCAGCCCCTGGCAACCACCATTCTGCTTTCTGTGTCTGTGACGTTGACCCCTCTGGGCACCTCATATAAGGAGAATCGTACAGTATATGTCTTTTTTTGGCGACTGGCTTGTTTCACTTAGTGTCCTTAAGGTTCATCCATGTTGTGGCATGAGACAAGATTTCCTTTTCAAGGCTGAGTAATAGCCCATTATATGTATATTCTGCCTGGCCAAGGGGGTGAATGGGGAAAACAAGAGGACATCTGTCATACTTTCAACAATAAATTAAAAATATATGAAGTTAAAATGTATCGACTTTCTAAGTACAGTGTAGGAATTGTAAAAAGCTTAGGGGATATAGTAAATAAATATACCTATTTAGCCCGGCCAGTGTGGCTTAGCAGTTGAGCTTTGTTGACCCACGAACCAGGAGGTCACGAGTTCGATTCCCCATCAGGGCACATGCCCAGGTTGGGGGCTCGATCCCCAATAGGGAGCGCGCAGGAGGCAGCCGATTGATGTTTCTCTCTCTCCCTTTCCCCTTCCTCTCTCTCTCAAATCAATAAAACAATATTTTTAAAAATCCTTGCATATTTAACACCGCTCCTAATTTATCACAGGAGTTACTTCCCCAAAATGTTAAAAATGTGAATCGCAGCTGGACTGGAAGAGTGTCTGGGAAATGTGGCACTCTTTTTGAGAGATGCCTCTCTGGCAGGACTGGCCGACCTGAGCCACTCAGACCGCTTTCGAGGTCCCTTCCCAGGTGCCCTCCTGCAAGGTACAAATCCTCAAACTGTCGCCGCCGGCAGGCGGCCGGGAACCTCAGCCTCCCCACGTTGAGCGTGGAGGTAACGATACTCCCTCGGGGAGGGGCTGGAGGGCTGAATGGAATCGTGTGAAGTGCGGGGTACACTGTCTAGCACCGAGGAGGTGTTAACACGCTCTCTCCTCAACGGCAACTTAGTCAGGTTCTCAGGTTGCAAGCAACAGACCGAGTGAGTGACTGGTCGGCTTTGAGAGGATGTTATTGGAAAAACACACAGGGGGGCCCGGCCGGCGTGGCTCAGTGGTCACAGTTCCATTCCCGCTCAGGGCACAGGCCTGGGTTGTGGGCTCGATCCCCAGCAGGGGGCGAGCAAGAGGCAGGCGACTGATGACTCTCATCATTGATGTTTCTCTCTCTCTCTCTCCCTCTATCTTCCCCTCTCTGAAATCAATAAAAACGTATTTAAAACAAAGCAAAACACAAGGTAGCTTCATAGAACTGCGTGGATCGGATTAGCGGGGATTCCGGGGAACCAGGTGGAGCAGCCCCTGGGGCGGCCTCCCTGGACTTGCTCCTGGACAAGGGGGCCCCAGCTGGCCCTGGTTCCCTGTGTTCTCTCCTCTGCCTTCAGAGTCCCAGGGAGGAGATCTCACTGGCCCAGGCTGGCATCCTCTTGACTGGCCATACCCAGTGGGGGGGCAGGTGGGATTCAGGTCCCCAAGGCATCCGAGAGCTGCCCCGGCAGAAGGGGAGTGACCGCTGGGCAGCTGGGCCCTGGCTGACCACTGCTCTCTCCTTGGCGGGTCCGGCGGGCAGGAGGGGGGCTCCCCCACCCTCCTCCCCAGGGGAGTCAGGCGCCCTCTGTGCCCCTTCTAGATGCCGACAAGAGGATCAAGGTGGCCAAGCCAGTGGTGGAGATGGATGGCGATGAGATGACCCGTATTATCTGGCAGTTCATCAAGGAAAAGGTAGTTTCCTCCAGAGGGGCCCGGCTTTCCACGCGGAGGTCCAGGCACTGGGCTCCTCTCCTGGGCCCCACCCAGCTCCCTGATGGACCTGTCCCCCGGTGGGCAGCCGCGGTCCTGTCCCCAGCTGTCTGTGTCTCATGCTGGTGATGACCCTGCGTCCTGCCCATCTTGACCCCCTCTGTGCCAGCCTGCCTCCCCGAGGGAGTGAAAGGGGCACAGGTCTGCCGGCCTCTCTCCAGAGCCCCGGCTCCAGCCAGCTGGGGGGCCCCTTGGAGGAATGGGTGCCCCTCCCTCGTCCCTGCCCTACCGAGTGTCCCCTGCCCCAGCCAGCACGTGCCCCTGAGTCGTAGTGATATGGGCTGATGCCTTGGCCCTGGCTGTCTGTCCCTAGCTCATCCTGCCCCATGTGGACGTCCAGCTCAAGTATTTCGACCTGGGGCTCCCGAACCGTGACAAGACGGACGACCAGGTCACCATCGACTCCGCACTGGCCACCCAGAAGTACAGCGTGGCTGTCAAATGTGCCACCATCACCCCCGACGAGGCCCGTGTGGAAGGTGCGGGGGCGTGGGAGGTGGGTGGGCTGGGAACCCCTGTAGATGGGGCTGGGGAGGGGCGCTTAAGGCGCTGGCCTCCGTTTCCACAGTCAGGCCATGATGGAGCTGAGACCAGAACCCATTCCCCTGCCCATTCGCCTCAGAGAGGTGCCCCCGCCAGGCTTGGACTGGCTGCTGGCCCCTGGTCCTGGGGGCTGCTCTTGAGGCTTCCATGAAATGGCACTGATGTGTGGATAGAGGGGCCAGGTTCAGAAGGTTCGAGAAAGCGTGGCGTAGGAGTTTGCGGAGTTCTATCCCCCTACAGTAGCAGGGACCCAGAGGAAGCATTTGAGACCCCCCCCCCCCACCTCCTCCTGTCTTTCGGGTTGTACTGACCTTAAGGTATTGGGATCATTTCGGTGCTAAGCTCTTCTCGCAAGTTTTCTTTTTTTTCCTCCTGAGCCCTGGGATGTATACACCCCCATTTTCCAGACAAGGAACATCGTGGACAGAGGTGGTAGAGCTGGACCCTGAAGCCAGGCAGTGTAATTCCGGAGCCCACTCGTTCGCGCTGTAGACCAGGGGCGGGGAACGTTCGGCCCGCAGGCTGTATAGGTCTGGTCCTGCCGAGGCACCTGCAGACAGGACTCAAAATTCAACAACTCTAGGAGCTATTTTCAAAGCTAATTTTTAAGTTGATAATTTTGTAAGGCCCTCGAATGACATCATAAATAATCCAAATGGCCCTTGGCAGAAAAAAGGTTCCCCACCCCTGTTCTAGACTCTTCCCCAGGGATCACTTTTTAGGACCCTCACCTGGCTGCGTTGTTGCTTGGGGTTCAAATTTTGGTTGGAAGACAAGGGCCCCAATGGGGCCGCTTCATCTCTGCCTGCCTAGAGTTCAAGCTAAAGAAAATGTGGAAGAGCCCCAACGGAACCATCCGGAACATCCTCGGCGGGACCGTCTTCAGGGAGCCCATTATCTGCAAAAACATCCCCCGCCTGGTCCCCGGCTGGACCAAGCCCATCACCATCGGCAGGCACGCCCACGGCGACCAGGTGGGCCCCGGCGGGAGTTGGGGTCTGCTGGCCTGGGACCCCCACCTGCGTGGAGCCCCTGGCCTGAGTCACCTTCTCATATCTCTGCAGTACAAGGCCACGGACTTTGTGGCGGACCGGGCCGGCACCTTCAAGATGGTGTTCACCCCAAAGGATGGCAGCGGTGCCAAGGAGTGGGAGGTGTTCAACTTCCCCGCCGGCGGCGTGGGCATGGGCATGTACAACACCGACGAGGTGAGGCCGGCGTGAGGTGAGGTGCATGGAGCCCGAGCTCCTGTCCCCCAGCCCGGGGTCCCTGACAGCTTGACTGTTTCTGCAAAAGTTCCAGCCTGAGTCACACGACTACCTCTGAGCCAGTCACCAAGGCCCCCAAGAGAGAGGAAGAGCTCTGATCGGATAAGCCAGACACACAGTCAGCTCTAGAGACAGGGCCCATCCTAGCCATGGGGTCTAAGAATTGCAGAGGGGACCCTGGCCGGTTTGGCTCAGTGGTCAGAGCAACAGCCCAGGGACTGAAGGGTCCCGGGTTTTTATTCTGGCCAAGGGCACGGATCTTGGTTGCAGACTCCATCCCCGGCCCTGGTCAGGGCTCGTGCAGGAGGCAGCCAATCGATGTGTCTCTCTCACGTCGATGTTTCTCCCTCTGTCTCTCTGAAAAGCAATGGAAAACATATCCTCGGGTGAATATTAAAGCAAAAAAAGAATTGCCGAGGGGGAAGTAGCTTCCCAAAGCAAAGCTGGGGGGCTGATTCTTCCCAGAAGCCAGGAGGGAGAGGCTGGGCCACTAGAAACAGCAGATGCTTGCTTAGGGTGGCTGGATTAACCCAGATTGCCAGAGAGGGTCGTGGGGAGGGGAGGGGTGCTGTTTTTGGGTGGAGCCTGGCTGGCCCCCGGGGGACGGTGCCAGGACCTCTCTCTCTCTCCCTGCAGTCCATCTCGGGTTTCGCGCACAGCTGCTTCCAGTATGCCATCCAGAAGAAGTGGCCCCTGTACATGAGCACCAAGAACACCATCTTGAAAGCCTACGACGGGCGCTTCAAGGACATCTTCCAGGACATCTTTGACAAGTAACAGCCTCTCCCTTTACGGGATGCCACAGCCCTCCCCCTTGTGTCCCCCACCCCCACACCCCCCAGCCTCATCCTACCCGGGAAGGTGGCTCAGGAGAGGGATCCCCAGCCCGCCGGCCTCCTGCCCTCCTCCCACACCAGGCCCCTCTGCTTCCAGGCATTATAAGACGGACTTCGACAAGAATAAAATCTGGTACGAGCACCGGCTCATTGATGACATGGTGGCTCAGGTCCTCAAGTCTTCAGGCGGCTTTGTGTGGGCCTGCAAGAACTATGATGGAGACGTGCAGTCAGACATCCTGGCCCAGGGTACGCCGGGAGCACCCTGCTCCCTGTCGGGGATGGGTTGCTCGGCTTCTCTGGCTGGGGGTCATTTTCAGACCCCTTTTGGTAGAAAACTCCAGTGTAGCAGCAGCGGCCTCGGGCTTGCCGGCTGATTGCAAAGCCCCCCCTGTGGACAGCAAGGGGCAGGAGCTCCCTGGTAGCCGAGTGAGCGTCACACATTAGTGTTTGGGCTGGTGCATTACTGAGGCCGCCCGTTGAAGCGAAAGGACACAGGAATTCAAGTTCTCAAGGGCTAGGTGTGTTGGCCTTGAGGTTCCTGTCCAGGAAGGGGACAAGCGACTGGGTAGGTTTGGCCCCAGATTTGAAGGACGTTTGGCTCCAGTGGAACCAAACATGGGATTGAGCACAACTGGGTGCCCTTTACATCGCAGAGAACTTAGGTTGCACGGCAAGCCTTTTAGGGGTAGGAAAATATCGGAGAAGGCAGAAAAGACCCCAGGCCCTCCAGTGTCCCGAAAAGTGAATCAGATTCCAGCGGAGAGCCTGGGCGGGCTGTTAGAGGGGAACGGTGAGAAATAGCCGAATTACGTGGGTAACGGGTGCAGGGAAGACGGTTGGAGAAGGCAGCTTGGAGCACAGAGGATGCAGGAGGAGCAAGGTTGTGTGAGGTGGGTGAGGCCCAGCCCCCGAGAAGGAGAAATGAGAAGCCCAGGCCAGGCTGCAGCAAGAAGGCAGAGGGTCTCGAAGCTTTATAAACCTTTGGTTTTATTTGGAAAAGTTCAGTGGTCCTCTTACTAGAGCAATCCCCATCTAGGCCGCAAAGACTGCAGACAAGAGAAAGGCATGACCATGGCCCCTAAACAGATAGGGAATTGGTGAGTTCAGGGAAGGTTCAGGGAACCGTGGAGAAGGGGCGCCCCGCTCCCTGCCCCAACGGCAAAAACTCGTAGACAGTTTTTCCAGAGGAGTTGTTCAGTTTTCCTTTTTTGGGACTTCACAGTTTTTTTTTTTTAATATTTCTTTATTGATTTCAGAGAGAGGAAGGGAGAGGGAGAGAGAGAGAGAAACATCAATGATGAGAGTCATTGATCACCTGCCCCCTGCACGCCCCCTACTGGGGATCGAGGGGATCGAGCCCACAACCCAGGCCTGGGCCCTGACCGGGAATCGAACCGAGATCTCCTGGCTCATAGGTCGACGCTCAACCGCTGAGCCACGCCGGCCAGGCGGGACTTGACAGTTCTTACTTTGGTGCTTCGGAAGCCCAGGAGACCTTGGCAACGGAAAAGGTTGACTTATGGATCTGGGAGAAATTGGAAATATATCGTGAAGCTTCTCCATAGCCGAAAAGAGCAGAGAATAAAGCGATTCCTGGGAAATGCTGGCAACAGGCTTTATTCTTTTTGCTCGAATGTGCCTCCTGGCCACGAGCCAGGCTGGGTGGGTGCACAGAACTCTGTGGGGTCCTGGGACCTGGGGGCCACGGGGCTCTGGGACACCCAGAGATAAAGCCACAGGTGTATGCTCACAGGCCAATAACAGTCATGTTCAGTGCTCCCCTGCCCTGTGCTGGACCCTGGAGACCCACGACCAGGGTGACAAACCAGAAACGGCTCCTGTCCTCCCAGGTACAGCTGGGGGTGGGTGAGTGGAGTTCTAAGTTGAGTGACAGCAGGAAGGCAGGTGGGCTCCATCCAGGTGGTCTGAGGAGAGGCACCGATGCTTAGAGGTGGGTCTTCCCACTCTTCAGGCTTTGGCTCCCTGGGCCTGATGACGTCTGTGCTGGTCTGCCCCGATGGAAAGACCATTGAGGCCGAGGCTGCTCATGGGACAGTCACCCGCCACTATCGGGAGCACCAGAAGGTGAGCGTGGGGGGCCTGCCCACACCATCTACCACCGGAGCCCAGAACCCACCAGCTTGCATCCCTTATTGGCTTATTGGCTCTTAATCCCCCTGCCCCCAGGGCCGGCCCACCAGCACCAACCCCATTGCCAGCATCTTTGCCTGGACGCGAGGCCTGGAGCACCGGGGAAAGCTGGACGGAAACCAGGACCTCATCAGGTGAGCGCAGAGGAAGGGCCTGAGCTGGCCCGGGGCAGGTTCGGGGCCAAGACCCTGCACAGCCGGGGTCTCACTCTGCCCCTCCCCCTGCAGGTTTTCCCAGACCCTGGAGAAGGTGTGTGTTCAGACGGTGGAGAGCGGAGCCATGACCAAGGACCTGGCGGGCTGCATCCATGGTCTCAGCAAGTGCGTGGCCTGGGTGGAGGGAGGGGTGGGACTGGCCTTCTGGGACCTCAGGGACAGGTGGGAAGAAGCCCAGGACACTTAGTAGAGGCCCCCTGCCGAGGCAGCCTTGCCTCCAGGAGCTGCCTGGGGCAGGACAGGTCCCCAGCCCTGAGGCTACAGCTCAGAGCCTTTCCACCCCATCCCCGAGCTTGTCCCAGGAGAGCTTGTACCCAGCCGCCCATTCACCTGCAAAAGAACAGGCCGACCTTCCCAGGCTCCTGCTGCGTCTGCTGCGGCCCTTTGGCGGTGGGCTGCAGGTGACCGGGGACCTGCAGGTAGCCTGGCCATGCCCCTCCCAGGACACAGGGCCCAAGAGCAACAGGGCCACCACTCGGGCATCTGCCCCTCACGCGCGTGCTGTTCTCTCGGCAGCGTGAAGCTAAACGAACACTTTCTGAACACCTCGGACTTCCTGGACACCATCAAGAGCAACCTGGACAAAGCCCTGGCCCAGAAGTAGTGGGACCGCGGGGCAGAGCGCGCACCCGGCCGCCCCGACGGACGCCCAGGCCACGCGGTGGAGGGTGAGCCTCAAGCCCTCTCCGGAGGCCTTTCTAGGGGACGTTCTTTTTTTTTTTATAAGCAAAATGTTTTTAAAAGTATCTGCGTTTCCCCTCGCGGTGACGTGAGGCAGGAACAGTGTGTTTTACCTCAGCCGTCAGTATGTTTTGCATACTGTAATTTATGTCGCCTTTGGAACACATCGTGCCATATTTAGCTACTAAAATCTCTTCACAAAACCGTCTGCTGTGTTTGTCCCTCGGGGGGGAAGGAGGCAGCTGGGGCCCGGAGGCCGAGGGACAGTCTGGAGCCTCAGGCCACATAGGTCTCTGTCCCAGGCTCCATCCAAGCGGGGCCACCGTGGTGGGAGGGACTGGGTAATACTCTATGGGAACCACCCGAGTGGCCTGGAGGTCCCCTAGAATTTCCTAGCACGGTTCCTTGATCATTTGGGGGTTATCATGTCTTGATAGATTCAGGTTATCAGTATTTTTTCTTTCTGTGTTGGTTTTCATCTTCTAAACATCTCCAGACCCCTTTCCTCTTTTCTCTGTACTAAAAACAGGCCCCGCTTGGCAGCTGACTCTGGTTCTCCGCTCACGGCTGCCTGGGGGGGGGGGGGGGGGTGGACAGAAGGTGGGTCTCAGCCTTGGGTTCATCTTCTCCATTCTTCAGCACAACCAGAAAAGTAATGAGGTTGCCCTAGACTTAAATAGATCCAATATACAAGGCTGTCCTTGTAGTATACACTTTAGGTGTTAAAATGTCCTGGGAAAGAACTGTGTCATAATCACTTGATAAATGGTTGGCAACTCTAAGTCCACTTCTCAAATTTTGGGGCACGAGGGGGCGGGGGCGACGCTCCCAGATCCTGAAACCCAGTGGCTGGGAACCTCAGTAGCTTTGAGATGGGCCCTAGCCGCCCACCACACTGGCGCCCCCTTCTGTTCGGAGGACCACTCTTCCTGGGTCATCACCCTGAGCCCCCAGGGTGGTGGGAAGAAAAGCTGGGGAGCTCCTTCTGCTAGGCCCAGCTCCTGGGAGGAAGCTCAAGGTTTCCAGCTCCTTCTTGCCCATCAGTAGCAAAGAGCTGGCAGCCCCCCAGAACGCACAGCCTCGGAAGCCCAGTCTGGCACGGTGAGCTGGCTTCTGTCCCAGGGCCATGTTGGTGGGAAAGGAGGGATAGCGGCTTTTCTCTGAAAGTGGTGGGAATTCTGGACGTTGGTCTGTCCCCCTCTCTTGGGCTTCGTGCAGCACAGCTCCCTGTAGGCGCCTGGCCCTGCGGGGGGGCCACTCGGTGCAAAGGATGGTCCGGGTCTCCTCCAGGCCCTTGGAGGGAGATGCCCCTGCTGGGTAGGGCTGCAAAGCTTCGTGTGGGAGTTCCTTCCAGGTCCCCCCAGAACCATGGAAAGAAGCACTCGCAGTCGCCTCACTAAAGAATATTCATTTATTTATAATTATTGCTAAGTAAACTTCTCTTTTAAACGGGAACATAAAAACACAGTAGGGCTCTGCACGAGTGGGATTTCTAAACAGTTGGTCTGTGTACACGTCAAAATAAGTTAGAATGGAATTCATCCAGGAGTTTCCAAGTCACCCGAGAGGCCACACAACACCTCTTTTGCAAAGGTTGGGGGCGAGGGGTGAGGACAGGAGCCTTGCCAAGACCACTCCCCCAGCCTCCCCCCTCCCCCCCAGCTCAAATCGTGAGTTGTGCTATCCCCTTCTCTTAGCTTCGCCCAGGTCCAAGGCACAGGGCAGGGGCGTTCAAGTATCGAATCTTGCGGAGGACCGGCGCTGATGGCGGGGCTGGGGGAGGGAAGGAGAGCCCCACCCCGGGGCCCAGACCTCCTCCCTTGGGTCCCCAAGACCAAGGCCACTGCGCTGGCAGGAGAGAGAAAGAGGAGGTTCAGGGTTCTTTTTGGTACCAGGGGAGAAAGACGTTGTGGGAAGAGGTAGTTTGCAGGGGGTGGTGCATCTGCTCAGCAGGAGAAAATGTCTTCTACAGTGACAAGGTCACTGCCACCTGAGGGTCATCATGGCGGGCACCTGGGCGGCTGGGGGCAGGGAGGGCCTCGGGTCTGGAGAGCCACACTTGGGGAGGGGCCCCCGTTGGCCCCAGCCCTCTCATTTGTTGCTTAGTGTGAGCTGCGGCCGAGAAGGGGCACCCGGCTGCCTGATCCCAAGGCCACCGTGTCCACCCCGTGGTCCTGATCGCAGCCACCCTGAGGCCTGGCTTGGTCCTTCACTGAGAATACAGCCTTGGAGGGGAGGGGGGAGCTGCATTTCAGAGTGGCCCCCCCACCCCCAGATGTTTTCCCCCCCAACCTGATTTCTGGGCTGAAGTTGGTGGCTTCACCTCCTTCTGTGCCTTTGGGGACAACCTTGCCTGCCCCTCCCCACTACTTAGGCCTCTGGAGGCTGGCGGGCAGGAGTCTGGGTGCCCTGGGTTCCTGAACGTGCTGTTTCCCTGCCCTGGGCCTGCAGCCTTAGGTTCCAGGGGCAGGAGCCGGGGTGGGGACAGGCGATGAGAGCGGGCTGGTGAGGGGCGAGCCGCTGGCTGAGCAGTCAGCGGCTCTGGCCTCTGGTGGGTGATGAAAGTCACTGGCGAGGGGCTGGGCAGGGGGTGGAGGGCCTGTCCCTCTGTCTGTCCTGCCTCTTACCCTCCTCCTGAGGCTTCCTGCCAGCAGCAGCCCCTCCAGGCCCAAGTCCTGCCGTGTCCCTCTGGGCCAGGCGGCTCCAGGTTGGGGGGTCACAAAGCGCACACAGCACGTAAGAAAGCTTCCGTTGGGAAAAAGGAAATGATCTCCGTTAGGAAAGGTAATAGGCGACACAGTTGGAAAGGAAAAAATAGTCATAAATTACCTTCCAAATTACCCCCATTTGCTTAAAAAAAAAAAAAAAAAATCATTTTTTCCCCTCTATGGTCTTCATTTCTTTTTTAAATGCTGCTCTTCCCGGGAGCCTGCTGACTCTTGGCCTGTCCCTGTCCTCAAAATGGATACTTGTTACGCCGTAAATAAGAAAAACGCTGTCCCCCCCTCCCCCACCCACAGGACAGCCCCCTTGGGTCCCCGGTGACCTCTTCACGGTGCCCTGGCTCCTCGCTCTAGGGGCGTCCATCTGTCTGTGTCAGTGTGGCTCACGTGGGGGACCCTGGAGTGGTGCCCCAGCTCAAGACAGAATTGAGTGGCGTTTGCTGTAAGATGGGGGCCTTCTGGGGGTTGGCTGGAGAAGGCGTTCGCTGGGGGGCTGGGCTGCACCCTGCTTTCCTGCCGGCCGGGTTGGGGGCCGCATGCACACTTGGCTCCAGGAGAGCTCGGGAGGCACCAGGAGGTAGAAGGCAGAGAGGCCCTGCCTGGCTGTCCGTGGACAGGGTGGGGAAGACGGCTCTGGGGCCTGGGCTTTTCCCAGCCCGGGGGCTAGTGGGTTGGGGTGGTTAAGTGCTGACCAGCACGGAGCTCCAACCTCCCTAGAGGCTGGCAGGGGAGATACAAGGCCTGGCTCCAGTGATCCCCGATTTCCAGTGTCAGGACCCCTGAGGGGCCATCAGCACGGCCCTGCCCACACTGGCTGCCCCAGCTCTGCCAGGCCTGGAGACACCTGAGAACCTGTGCCGTTGTGACCTGTCCCTAAATAGCCCCCACCAGCATTCCCCCCCCCCCACCCCCCTACAGGAGCAGGCCAAGGAGACGCAGACCTGGGCCTCCGCCTTCCCCTTCCTTCCCCCGCAATGCCCGGGGCCTGGGCCTGGTTCACAGCTGAGGCCAGTGGTACAGTCCATTTGGTCTAAAAGTCCCTAGTGGTGCAAATGACTCATTGGGGGAGGGGGGAGGGACAGTGGAGCAGTAGCTTGTTTCCCAGCTGCAGGAGCGGGTGTCACCCCCACGCCCAGGCCCCCTCCCCGGTGCCAGGTGGCCCAGCTTTGCTATAGCACGTTGTAGTAGGCCATCTCCTTCATGGCCTGCTCAGTGAGGACGCTCGCCTCGGCGCCGGTGTCTACGCCGGTGTAGGCGTAGGCGGTCTCCTCGAAGTCTTCCATCTCCTGCTGGCCGTCAAGCTCAGAGGGGTCGGTGCCCGTCAGCTCCATCATGGGGTCTGCAAGAGAGAGGGGGGCACGGTTAGCCCCAGATGCCACCCCTCCTGGGAGGAGTCCGTCAGCCCCACATAGGAACCTAATGAGCTTTCTGAAGAAAGAACTAACTGCCCGGCCGGTGTGGCTCAGTGGTTGAGCGTCAACCTATGGACCTGGAGGTCACAGTTCGATTCCCGGTCAGGGCACATGCCGGGGTTTCAGGCTCGATCCCCAGCAGGAGGCAGCCGATCCATGAATCTCATCATCGATGTTTCTGTCTCTCCCTCTCCCTTCCTCTGTCTGAAATCAATAAACATATTAAAAATAAAAATAAAGAACTAACTACCCAGTCATTGCTTCCACAGGATTCTCAGCTGCCTCTCAGGCTTCCCCCTCGGGAAGTCCCCAGGCCCTTGTGGCTGCTCTGATGGGTCAGCAGACCTGAGCCCTAGGGCTGTGCACGTGGGGGGAGGCTCGAAGGCCTGGCCTTGGCCTCTTCTTTGCGTCTTGCCTCTGTCGTCCCTCCTAAGTCACTCCACTTATTTCTTCTCTACAATGGCCACATGAAGCTTGCTGCACTGTTTCCTGTCCCTGCATCACCCCTCATTTAGCACCTACTGCATACGAGGCAATGCACAGACATCGGCCCCTGCATGCTCATAGCAACTCGGGAGATCACAGGGAGGTTCAGAGAGGCGCATCAGCTTGCCAAAAGGCACCCAGCAAGTGCTGCCAGTTTCATCCACTGTGCTGCTCTGCCTCCCCCGGCTGGGAGTTGCTGATCTCCTCTGACCTCCTGCAACATCCATGCTTTTTATTTTTTTACTTATTATATTGATTTGAGAGAGAAAAGAGATGTTGTTCCACTTATTGATGCAGTTCATTGGTTAATTCTTGTATGTGCCCTGACCTGGGATTGAACCCACAATCTTGGCATATCGGGACGACACTCTCACCAACTGAGCTACCCGGCCTGGGCCAGCATTTGTGCTTGAAGCCAGTTCTATCCAGGGGCCTCCCTGGGCTTTGCTCTCCAAGGACACACACACCCAAGAGAGATCAACACAGACGAGGCAAAAACTCTAAGAGGCCTCCTGTAACTTTGTCAGCCTGAAATCACCTTTTACACTCTTACGGTTGGGACAAGAGCCAGATAGAAAACTCCACACAGGAGGCCTGGGCTGCCTTCCAGTGAGACCCGGAGGGTGGGGATCCTGAGGGATGATCTGGGGACCCCGGGCCGATGGCCACCAGGGACTGGAGCTAGGCCTCAGTGTGCATCCTGCCCCTGTCCACCTAGGACATGGAATGTGTTTGGGGGAAGAAATGGATCCCAGACAGGGGGTGTAGCCCTGAGAAGTCTAAGGCAGGGCTTTCAACCCTGGCCCTTTTAACATTTGGGGCCATAATTATTTGTTGTGGGGACCATCCTGTGCATCGTAGGATGTTTAGCAGCATCCCCGGCCTCTCTCAGCTCGATGCCACTAGCATCACCCCAGCTGTAACAACCAAACATGTTTCTAGACACGGGACAAATGTCCCTTGGGGGTAAACTCACTATTCTGTTGAGAACCCCTAGTCTAATGGCAAATCCCACCCCTTGCCCGATGAGTGGCTCAGGAATAAGCATGGGACCCACTTCTGGCCGATGAGGAAAGGCTGCCTTGTGAATCCCTGGAATGTCCTTGTTGGTTTCCTAGAGCAAAGGGGGGCAGGCTCTTATGCTTCCACTGGGTGTGCATAAGGAAACACTGCCCTGAAGGCCACTGGCAGCCACTTTGTGACCATGAGGACAAATACTTTTTTTGCCTTGGCCACTGGGGAGCTCAGAGCTCCCCTCTGCGTGCCTTTCAGACCTCCCTCCCACGGTACATGTGCAGTTGTGACCTCACCTGGCTCTCCCTCACCTTTCCAATTGCCATTTTCCCATCTGATCCTTTCTTTCCCATTCATTTTATGTCATCTCTCGGGAATGAATAAAAAAGTTTCTTTCACTTGCTGTCTGTGTTGTGATTTGGCATGAGCTACCTAACTTCTCTGTCCTCGAGTTTCCGCATCCGCGAAACGGCGATAGTAACAGAGCCAACCTCACCATGAGGGTCATATGAGTTAATAAAGGCCTGGCACACAGTTAGCACTCAATACACGGTATTATTTTTATTATGTTCTTCACGTGAGCCCATTTAAATCCTTTGAAGAATACATAAACGCCCCATCGTCACCGTGATGGCCCTCCAGGGTGCCCCCTCTCCAGACCTGAGCCCACCCCAGTGAAGTCTGAGGCCTGGCCAGCCTCCCGCCTCCCCTAACTGGACAGGAGGCTCCAGCCTGTGCCAGGAGAGGACCGCTCCTGCTCCGTCCGCTGCGCGTGGCCCACCCACCTTGGCTGTCCAGGCCGATGTCCATGACGCCGTGCTTGACCTTCATGTGCCGGCTCAGGTTGCCCTTGAGGTTAAACTTGCTCGAGCAGTAGGGGCACTTGAAGGGCTTGCTGCCCGCGTGCAGGTGCATGTGGCCCAGCAGGTTGTACATGCGGTTGAAGGATTTCCCGCACACCTGGAACACATCGCCGGCACCATCAGCCCACAGCGAGCCCGCCTTCCAGAACCCCGGCCCCCTGCCCACCTCCCTGGCTGGGCTGCCGTCCCCCTCACTATGGATCCCACTCATTTCGTCCTTTCCTGTGTGACCCCAGAGAGAGGCCCAAGAGGCAGAGAATGAAGCCTCCTCGCTGGTCACTGTTCCTGGGGGTCTGCCCCACACTCTGAGCTGAAGTGGCCAGAGTATCACAGCTCAGATCTCTGGCTGCACCGAGTCCCCAGCCTGGGCTCTCTCCCTGTGGCTGCACCATGACCTTCACCCCCCTCCCCAACTCTCAGCCCGGCCGGCGTGGCTCAGCGGTTGAGCATCGACCTAGGATCCAGGAGATCTTGGTTCGATTCCTGATCAGGGCACACGCCTGAGTTTTGGGCTCGATCCCCAGTGGGGGGCGTGCAGGAGGCAGCCGATCAATGACTCTCTCATCATTGATGTTTCTCTCTCCCTCTCCCTTGCTCTCTCTGAAATCAATAAAGACATATTTATTTATTTATTTGTTAATTTATTTTTTAAAATATATCTTTATTGATTTCCGAGAGAGGAAAGGCGAGGGACAGAGGGAGACAGAAACATCAATGATGAGAGAGTCATTGATCGAGCCCACAACCCGGGCATGTGCCCTGACCGGGAATCGAACCCCAATCACCTGGATCCTAGGTCGATGTTCAACCGCTGAGCCACGCCCAGCCGGGCAATAAAGACATATTTAAAAAACAACTTCAGCAGCTTGTAGGATCTGAACCCCCAGTGCCCACTCCAACTCCCCCAAAGCCCAGGCTGTTTCACCCAGCCAGTGCCGACTGTGTGCACTGTCCAGGCCACCTCTCGGTGGGCTTCAGCTGCTGCAGTCCTGCTGACTCCGGGCCACCCGGGGGATGGCGCCGCTTTGGGGCCCAATGGCCTGGTACCTTGCACTTGAATGGCTTCACCGGCGAGTGTACAATCATGTGGGTCTTGAGAGTCTGCTTCTGCACGAAGGTCTTGAAGCAGATGTGGCACTGGTAGGGCCGGACGCTGGTGTGGATCAGCATGTGCCGCTTCATGTTCGCCTGCAGCGTGAACTCCCGGCCGCACACCTCGCACTTGAACTCCTTCACGCCCTGCGTGGGGGGGAGAGGGGGGGAAGCAGTGGTCAGGGCACAGCCTCTGTGCAGATCCTGGGAAATGACTTCCTGGGGGTGTTCCAAACAGGCACCACTTGTTTAAAAAAGCACAGGGAGATCCACTGGCCAGGTTGGCTCAGTGGTTAACGAGCGTTGGCCCTCGGACTGAAGGGTCCCAGGTTCGATTCCAGCCAAGGAATCAATCCCTGGCTCGATTCCTGGCCCCAGCTGGGGTGCTTGAGGGAGCCAACCAATCGATGTGTCTCTCTCACATCGATGTTTCTCTCTCCTTCACTCTCTCTGAAAAAGCAATGGAAAAAAAATATCCTCGAGTGAGAATTAAAAAATAATAAAAAGAAAACCCCGGGACAATGCTGGGACAGGGCCACTGACTCCAGGAAGCCTTCCAGTATTAGGCAGAGATTGGCTGGGCCTTACTGTTTCTACCTACACACCCGCTGTCTCCTGCTCACCAGGCAAATGTTTTAGTTCATTCATTCACAGATTTAGTTCATCGACTCATTGATTCATTCAGCAGCCATCACCAGGCACCTGCCACAAAGCAGCAGCATCACGCCAGGCACCCAGGGCCCAGGGCCTGCAGCCAAGAGGACCCAGCCGTAGCCTGGTGGCCGAGGATCACTTCCTCCGATCCAGGATGTGTTTTTGTCTTCAGTGCATCTCTCGGGGTCTTTTCCGTGCACAGGCCCCTTCGAGAATTACGACGAAAGCTATGGACACCTCAGGAAAAAATGACACTCGGGCCTGTGTAGAACTGAGACCCCCTCAAACTCTCAGAGCCCATCACTGCCTCACAAGAGAGAGTTTCCCAGCTGTCCCTGGTGATAAGGGCCGCATGGAATTCTTGGTGAACCAAAAGCCACACTCAGGCCGCTCCCTGGAGATTCCCACTCAGTGGGATTTTTGGTTTCAATAGATTCCTCAATGCAATTCCTATCACTGATGGGGTTTGGGACAGTCGGTGCCAAGAGACAAAGACTCCAGGGAAAACCCTCTGGTCTGGGCAGCCACCCACCATGCTTTGCCATGGTCTGGAGGTGGCCCCAGAGCAGGACAGGGTGCTGTGGGCACAGGGAGTCCCCTTCATTGTATGGGGAGAAATGTGAGGGCAAAAACTGGGGAGCCGACCTCTTTGCTAGAACCCCGGTAATTCAGTAGACTCCCAGCTGGACGGTCATGTCTCCGCGGTCACGGCTGCTATCCCAACTGCTGTTGGGGACGAAGTTTCGTCTAGTAATTTAATGGCTCCCGGGCCTGTTTCTCTGACCAAGCAGGCAGGGGCGTGTCTCGAGTCTCACGTGCCCGCTGGAGTCGGCAGGATGCGTGTGACCAGCAGGGGGCCCCGCCCTTTGGGAGCTCGCTCAGCTGAAATTGTACACATTTCAGCCGACGGGAGGGATGCTTTCCAATTGGATTAGCCTTTGATTTTTTTTTTTTTTTTTGCTCTCAGCTTTCTTCACCGTATTATTTATCCTTTAACACTCTGCAGGCAGGTGGGGGCTTTCAACAGAGGAGAAAGACGGCAAATATATGGCCCCTGAGCTTGTCGCTCCTCACGCCCCCCCCCCACCGACAGACCCTAATCATCAGACATCTGGTTTTTTTTTTTTACTTCGGGCACATTCCACGTTTACGGCTGAGCCCGGATTCAGCTTCAGGTTCCTTCTCACCGCGATGCTCTTGGCAGCTACGCCAGCACCAGTGCCCTGCACTGAAGCCTGCCAATCGTTTCCGCTCTAAGCGGAAAAACTTCCCGGGGCTGGGTTCCCGTCGCTGCAGCACCGCCCCCCCCCCGCCCGCCCCCCAACGGTCACATCCACCGTGAGAGATACGGACGCAAGCTTGACCTGGAGAAGTCTCCTAAGGGCACCACCACCAAGAGAGGACGCTCGGCCCGGCCGCTGTGGCTCAGCGGTTGAGGGTTAGCCTCTCAGGCCCGGGCAGAGCCCCAGGGGAAGGCAGAGGGAGGGACCCGGAGGGCTGAGGGAGACGCGGGCCCGGCGACGGACGGCTACCTTGTGGGTGAGCGAGTGCTGCTTGAGGTGGTGGACCTGGCTGAACTCCATGCCGCACTCGGTGCACACGAAGGGCCGCACGTTCTGGTGCTTGAGCATGTGGTTCTGCAGCTGGCTGCGGTAGTGGAAGGACTTGTCGCACTCGAGGCACTGGTAGAGGGTGGGGCCCTGGTGGGAGGCCAGGTGGCGCTTGAGCTGGGTCAGGGTGGAGAAGTCCAGGCCGCACTCGACGCACACGTGGCAGCGGCCGCTCTCGTGCTTCACCTCGTGGGCCTTGAGCTCGCTCGGGTAGGCGAAGCCGCGGCCGCAGAAGTGGCAGCTATAGGGCTTGACCTCCGAGTGCAGGAGCATGTGGCGCTTGAGGTGGCTGGTCTGCGTGAAGGCCTTGTGGCACACCTGGCACTTGTGGGGCCGCGTGCCCTGGTGCGTGAGCAGGTGCGTCTGCAGGTGGCTGGGCTGCTTGAAGAGCTTGCTGCAGTGGGGGCAGGAGTGGGGCTTGATGCCGTTGTGGCCCAGGATGTGCGTCACCAGGTTGTACTTGGACGTGTAGGACTTCTCGCACATGCGGCACTGCCAGCGTTTCTGCCGGTCGCCCGCCTCCACCAGGTAGGAGTCGTCGATCTGCACGTTGATGTCCAGCCGGTCCAGCTGGGCCTTCTTGTGACGCTCCGCCGTGGAGCCGCCCGCGTCCGCCTCGAACTCGCCCGCCTCCTGCCACGCGAGGCCCGTCTCCGGCTTCACGGGCTCCGGCGACTCCAAGGTGGGGGCCTCGGGGTCGCTCAGGGGGGCCAGGTGGGGCGTTTGGAAACCGCACTCGGCGGGCAAGGCCTCGGGCCCCGGCAGGGCCATGCTGGGCTCCGGGAAAGCATCGCGGGCCGGGAAGTGGGGGTCGTAGGGGGCCACGTCCAGCTCTGGCCGCGGGGCTCGGGGCAGGGGCCGCAGCGTCCGGGGCTTGCGGCTGAAGGCGCTCAGGTCGATCATCTTGACGGCGCTGCTCTGCACCAGGGCCTCGCAGCCGCCGCCGGCCGCCTGGGCCGGGGCCTCCGCCGGGCCTGCGCCCTTGTCGTCGTCGCCGGGCACGGACACCTCGTAGACCTCGCGTTCCTCCTCCTCCGCCTTCTCAAACTTGACCTTGGGCACCAGCCGCACCGGGGGCCGCGTCTTCCGCCGGGTGTGCTTCTCCAGGGCCGCCTCCACCTCCAGCACCTCTTCCTCCGCCGGCTCCTCCAGGGCGCGCCCGTTGCAGGCCAGCTGGTAGACGTCGGGGCCCGGGGGCCCGGGCTCCCCCATGGAAGCCCCCGACAGCTCGGGCCCCAGGTCCGGGTAGAAGGCTTCGGCGCTTATGGTGGCTCCAAAGAGCTCATTTTCCGAGACCAGGCCCAGCACGGCAGCCTGAGCCAAGGACAGCACCACCACGGCGTCCGTCTGTGTCCCTGAGTCCATGAAGCCCTCCATCCCTGGGCGGCTGGCTAGGAGGGCATCGCTGCGGGCAAGGGGGAGAAGGGAACATTAGTGCTGCGGGCTCGCTGGGCACAGAGACAGGCGACAGGCGGACACACAGTCAGCAAGGGGTGGCTCATTTGGGGTGCGTGGGGCCCTGACGTCTTCCTACTCCTGCCTTGGGAACAGGACACACATGATGACGGGGGGCAGCCACCCCCTCTGTGGATCTGCCCATCTCCTCCATCTCCCAGGGGGACCCTAGGTAAGCCCCGCCCCCCGCCCTCCTTTGCTGGCCTCAGTCTTCCCATCTGTAAAATGGGGAGGCTACATTTCCTCTGCGGTTCCCCAGCTACGTCCCGCATGCCCTTCCGAGCTCCTCCAAGATCTCCCTCGAAAACGGCAACCACCAAAGCGCCTTCTGTTTTTAAAAGTAGATTTTTTTTTTAGAAAAGCCCATCTTCTCAAAGGTATAGGGCAGCACTCCTCACTCCAACACATCCGCTGGCCCCACCGGCTTTGTTGCCAGGGTGATTAATTTTGCGCAGACCTTGAGACTACAGCGAGGTGCTAAACAACTGTCACCATTTGTAACGGCTTGTCCATATGAATGAGGTGTTTTGGTTCTGCCAAGAATACATATTGGGCAAAAACAAGGCAACGCACAAAAATAAATGAGGGGCCAAGGCCGACCTCAGACAGTGGCTCCCACCGGGCGCCCCTCGTGCTAAATGACGTATCCACCCCAGGTCGTGGGTCCTGATTAGCTATGTGTTACACATTTAAATAGCTAAATGTATACCGATTAAAACGATAGCTTATTTTTTTTCCATGTGTACCCTGGAATTCCTTGTAAGATCTGAGTTGAAAGAAGGGTTTGGGGAAGGCTGATGTGTTTGAAACAACTGTCTGGAACGAAGGCGCAGGCCCCCAGCGTCTCAGCCATACTCTGATTTACAGGCTCTTTAAAAAGCCGGCGTGGCCCCCAGACCCCGAATGCATGGGCCTCCTACCTTCCCAGGGGCACCAGCCCCAGCAGCGGGGCCTCCCACCCTCGGTGCCCTTTCCCCAAACCTGCCGAGCTCCTGGCTCCTCCCACGGGCCTCCCAAAATTCCACCTGTTCCTGGGGCTCCTCTGCCCCCCCCCCCCCGCCAGCCCGGTGCCCTCTCCAGGCCTCTCCACGCGTTTGGTGGCTCCGAGGGGGCAGTGCCCAGATGTGGGAGGGCCTCTACCCCGGCCTGAGCTGGACACTCATGAATTAAACCCCCGCTCCCAGCTCAGAGCCTTGCTCCTGGGAGGCGCACCATAGGGACAGAAGGGCATTGCTGGGGTGGCTCCTGCCTGCCTCGCCGGCACCCCTCCCAGGGCCACGGCTGGCAGGTTGGCGCAGGGCCCATCAGCGAGGGGCCCTTCCTCAGGAAACAGGCCCTGGTCTGGTGTCTCCCTCCCCCCACAGGCCAGTGGAACCTCCCCTTCCTGAAGCCGGCTAAAAATAAAATACCCCAGACAGGAATTCAGCCTCCTTGAAATGGACACTATAAGACTAAACTATTAAGCTTTAAAGTGGGGCTCTCGTGGACGCGGGGGGAGAGGGGGTTCAGAAGCAACAATCCTCTGGCTCGGGGCTCAGGGCCTACCTGAAACAGGCTGGAGGGGCTAAACGTGGTTCAGAGCCCACCCCCAGCCCCCTGTGGGAAAGTCAGGCAGCTTAGCCTCAAGTCCCAGCTGTGTCACTTACAAGTGACGAAGCAATGTCATTTCAAAGTCACTCCTGCGCCTCAGTGTCCCCATCTGAAAATGGGAATGAAGACCCTGCCCGTGGAAGGGCTGTGGGGACCCAGGTTGTAACTCAGGTGAAGGGGCTCAGCTTCTTGTAAAGCCCTCAGCAGATATCAAGAATCACTCTTGCCCTAGGCGGTCTTGCTCAGTGGTTAGAGCATCGGCCGAAGGGTCCCAGGTTCGATTCTAGCCAAGGGCACGTACCTCGGGGCACATACCTCAGTTGCAGGTTCGATTCCCGGCCCTGGTTGGGGTGCATGCCGGAGGCAAACAATTGATGTGTCTCTCTCACATCAATGTTTCTCTCTCTCTCTCTCTCCCCCTTCAACTTTCTGAAAAGCAATGGAAAAAAATATCCTTAGGCGAGAATTTAAAAAATAAAAATACAAAAATCACTCGGATTATCTGCCCAGATCTCTGGAAGGAGTCCTTTCTGAAAAAAAGCCACAGAGCTGAGAGACTTCTCCATTCTGGGGCCCAGAGTTCAGCTAAGGTTTGGGGTCACCCTGCGGACAACCTCGAGAAACGGAGTCGTCACTCGCCCATTCGGGCAACGAACACTATTTGCTGAGTCCCTGCTGGGGGTCAGGCCCTGTGCCTGGAGATGCAGGTGGAGAGGCGGGGGGGGGGAGGCCCGGGCGTCCTCACGGAGACCACAGAGAAGACCCCTGTGCCCACCACAGCCCCTCGATGGGGGCGCGTCACTGCCTCCGGTCACAGCGACCCGCATGACACAGCACCCGGCAGCACCCACCTGGGGCGGCCCTCATACCCGCTGTGGGTTTACGCAGACAACGAGCTCGGCATTTTTTTTTTTCAAGACTTCCCCCAGTGTCAAGGCCAGGGGGAGGGGAGGGGAGGCTCCTATGGTGGGGACTTGGCCCCGAGTTCTGAGTTCAAATCCAGACTCTGCCCTTTTGTAGCCGGGACACATCCCATCGCCGGGAGAGCTAGCTTTCCCCTATCAGGTGCTCGCCCTAGGTGAGCCATTTAATCATAAAGCAACCCCATGGGGCTGAGGGTTGGGGGGGGTGTACCCCATTTCACAACCCAGGGATCAGGGGCCTGCTCACGTGTTCACAGGGCCCTATTTTCTGCCGGCAGAGCGGGGTCTGCGCCAGGCCCGGCCCCGTCGGCCCCATCGGCTGTGTGACCTGGGAGGTCACACCCTGCTCCCCGCAGGTGCTGAGGGGTCAGCAGGCGGGCCCCCCCCCCCCCCGTGACGCCGCCCGGCTTGCTGGTGCAGCCAGGCAGGCCGTGTGCGTGCATGTGTGTGTGTGTGCGTGTGCGTGTGCGTGTGCAGGAAGGGCTGTTTGCTGAGACAGAGGCCAAGAGAAAGAAGGGGAATCTAATTTGCCTGCATTCCGCATGCGTGTTCTACCTGTCACGCATGGAAATGACTAGCGGGAAGCTGGGGGCCCTGCGGCCCTGACGTCCCTCTTCTCCCCCTTCCTCCCGGGCCATCCTTTTGGTCCCCCCCACGCCCCCCTCATCTGGCTCCTTCTCACAGGCTACAACCCTCCTGTTTCAGGCCCCGCAGAGCCTGCCAGGTTCTCACCACCCGTGTGCCAGGGCAGGGCCCCGGGTGTCCTCAGCCTGGGGGCCCCCTTGGGGCACCTCCCTTCTGGGGCCAGGCCTCCCCCCACTGCTGGTGCTGCAGATTCTGCCCCACGTCCAAGGGGGAGAGGGGCTCAGGCTGGAGAGGAGCTCAGGCTGCCCTTGGCTGTGAGACGAGGGGTGTCCATGGAGGGATGCCCATCGGACGCAGCTCGGCCCCCTACGGACGGTCCCCGGGGCGCACGGAAAGGAGACGGCAAAGGCAGGGAAACAGAGGAAACCGAATAGCTGCCTGATTATCGTTTAAAGACTTGTGCTGGGAGTGGGGGAAGGAAGGACACAGCAGAGGGAGAGGGAAGGGGGGGAGAGAGGAGAGAGCATGAGGAGGGAAGAGGGGAGCCAGAGGGATAGGGGAGGGAGGGAGGGAGCGAGGGAGAGAAACAAACAAAAGCAGAGGGGGAAGGGGAAGGAGAGGAGAGGAGAGGGGAGGAAATGGCGATGGGGTGACAGCAGAGGCCAGGCCCTGGGGAGGGACCGGAGTCTCGGGGCTGAGGCCCAGCAGGGACCCAGAGCTCTCACTGCTGCTCAGCTACTTCTATGACCACTGACACCCGCCTGCCAAGTGAACCAATGACTGACTGGCTGGGTGAGCCTGGACAATCCGTCGGAGCAGCCTCGGTTTCCTCATCTGTAAATGGGGCCCAAGGGGCCTCTGGGACCCCTGAGGGCGGGTTGCTGCCTGTCATGGGAGTCCCCTCCCCGGGAAGGGACAGCACCTCCTCTCACCCTGAGGATATTTTTTCCACTGCTTTTCAGAAAGAGTGGTGGGGGGTGGGTGGGGATAGAAACATCGATGTGAGAGAGACACATCGACTGGCTGCCTCCCACACATGCCCTTGGCCGAAATCGAACCCAGGACCCCTCAGTCCTCGGATCGACGCTCTAACCACCGAGCCAAACCGGCCAGGGCCCACCCCATGCTCTTTTTAAAAAGCTCCTGGTCTCGTCTCTGCAACCCTCCAGGCATCCCTGCTCTCACAGCAGGAGAGGGCCTCAGGGAACCTGGGCGTCCCCGGATCACAGACGGTGGGCGCCGAGCTCAGGTGTCCGCGCTCGAGGCCTGGTCTGATCGGGGCTGGCGAGACTAGGCCCACTTTTGAAGGAGGAACCCACAGGACCTGCCTGAATCGTAGACTAACTCCCACCACCAACATCTCAAAACCCAAGTGGCACTGAGGAGTGCTGGGGTCTGGCTCCAGCTGCCCTCTCTGCCCTGTCACCAGCTGCACCACCTGTCCTGTTGGCGTTGGGGGGGGTATGTCTGGGCCCTTTGTCCCCCAGCGGCCCCAGGCTCCCAGAGAAGGTGAACCTGCAGTGGGCAGGGAGTGGACACGGCTGTAAAAAAACCACTCGTGGGACTTCAACGGGTAGCGAAGCCCCTGTCTCCTCGCGGTCGACTTAATGGTGACAGGAGAGGAAGTGAAAGCGAAAGCTGACGGCCAAGCAAACCCCAGGCTCCTTGCTGCAGTCTCACTTCTGCAGCGGATGGGGGGGCCGTGGGGAGGGGGGCCTGGCTAAGTGTGGGAGTCTCTTCCTTAGAGGATTCTCTCTGCCTCAGCTAGCTTCCCCTTTTCTCTGCGGACGGATCTGCTGAGCCACCAAGGCAGGGCCACCCGCCCACAAACCACACGGGGGGCCTGGTGTTCGCTCTGCCGGCCACTTCTTTCTCTAGATAAGGCCACTGAGGCTCAGGGAAGGGAAGGGGACAGGTCCGAGGCCGCACAGTGACACGGAGAAGCAAAGGACTAGAATGCAGGGTGCTGGCCTGGTGCTGGCCTAGAAGCCCACCCTCGGCCACAGGTCCTATAGGGTGAAGTTCTCCAGCCTGTCTCTCCATGAAGCTTGCTGCCCCTCTCTGGCCATTTCCTACCTCAGGGCCTTTGCACAGGCTGATCCCTCTGCCAGGACCGCCCTTCTAGGCACTGGGTGAATATCCTCGTGGGGCAGGGCGGGGGCCTCTCCCACAGCCGGAGGACGGCAGGTTAATTTTATGTGTGACTCGGCTAGGCCGTGGTGCCCAGCTGTTTGGTCAAAGGCTAATGTCGGGGTCGCCGTGAGCTACTTGTCGGTGGGATTAGCGTCTACCCCCATCGACTTCAAGGAAAGCCGATTACCCTTCCTAACGTGGGCAGGTCTCACCCAATCCGCTGAAGCCTTCAGAGCAAAACTGAAGTTCCCAGACTAGGATTTCTGCCTCAAGACCACATCGCCATGGAAAACCCGACTGAGCTTCCAGCCGGCCCTGCAGGTTTTGGACTCGCCAGCCCCCACAATCGCGCGAGCCAATGCCTAAAAATAAACCTCTCTCTCTCTCTGTGTGTATATATATCCTACTGGTTCTGTTCTCTGGAGAACCCCGATACAATCACACCGATTCACAATCTTATCTGTTTACGGGTCACAGGGGAGCATACTGGGCCTAAGAGAAGGAGGGGGGCGGAATGCAGTCACCGAGGGGCCCTAGCATGAGTGAATGAATGAGACACGGGAAATCCTTGCCTGAGCGCTTTACAAATGTGCTCGCCTCCTTCCCAGACCTGCCTCCACCCCAGGGCACCCTCCAGGCTGCAGAGGAGAATTGCTCTGGCACATGCCCAGGGCTGGGCCTAGGAGCTCCGACTCTCCCCGCCAGGCACCCTCTGGACACCCTTCCCTTGAGCTTCGGAACCAGTGCCATCCCCAGGGGCAGGGGCGGGGGCAGGGACAGTGGGCCTCGTGTCTCAGGAAGGCCCGGCGCCTTTCCTTCAACCCCGCAAGCAAAACAGCGCATCCGTGTCCCGTGCAGGTTCACTACTCGGGACCCAAAGACCACCAGCTTGACCAGACAGGGACAGACAAACAAACCAAACCCGGCCTCTCAAGTTCACGGGACAGATATAAGCACCACCGGGAAGGAACCAACCCCAGGGGCGTTTATCGGGCTTGGATTTTTTGGCCCTGTGACGAGCGCACGCAATTTCTAGGCTTCCAGGGTGGGGAGCCCCACTTCCATTTCGCAGGTGTGGAAACTGAGGCTCAGAGGGAGGCCGTCCCTGCAGGCAGCTCCCTCCACCCTGCCAGGTCCAGGCGGGGATGAGTTTCCTGGGCCGTGTCCTTCTTCCCCTGCCAGCCTCAGTTTCCCCACACTGGGGCCTGATCCAGCCCTGGGAGCCCCTCATGGCTTCCCTTCCTGCTCAGCGAGTGGGCCTCGGCCCCTCCCGCGCTGAGCCCTCAGCCCCCTCCATCCCGCCTTCCTCTCCCTCCATCATTCCTCCCTCCTCCCGTTTCCCTGGCAACCCCACCCTCCCACCCTCCGCTCCGCCGCTCCGTGGTCCTGCCTCCCCATCTTTTCCCTCTCTCATCTCTTCCCTCGTCGCAGTGTATGGTCCGTCCCGGAGCCCCCCTGTCCTTTGCTTCTGGTCTCTGGCTCCCTTTTATCTCCTTCAGTGCTCTCTTGTCATCTCAGGGCGACATTTATTTATCTCTTGCTTAAAAAAAAAAAAAAGAGGGAGGAAGGAGGGAAAAGAAACCCCATTTCATCAACCCTGCTTCTATAGTTCAGTCCCAGGCTCCTTTCTCTCGGGTCATCTCTGAGGGTCAACTTGGAAGTCCCAGAATGGACCCCCTGCCTGGAACCGTGCAGGCTCGCTATTGATCTCACCCGCAGGGCGAGGGATCACTGGGGGAGACACCCTGGGGGGCTGGGCTGAGGATCCACTGCTGGAGACACCTCAGGATGAAGCCAGCGCAGGACCTAGATGGTAAATGAACGGGGCCCAGGCTCCATCCTCGGTGCTGACCCAGCAGGAACTCACAGCAGCCCAGGGAGGCCCACCCGGGGCCCCTCCAGGCCCCACCCGCCTGGTGGGAATGAGACACAGCAGCTGCTCAGGGTACCCAGTGCCTCGCACTCCAAACAGGATGGTGAGACTCATCCAGGCTTCACACTTCGCTCTCTACCGTCTACCCCAAAGTCCTGGGATCCAAAGGTCCCTCAGGATACAGCCGGGCCCAGGGTCCAGGCCTGCTGAGCCCATGGGTGGCCAACGGCTCACCAGCTCTTCCTCTCTCCTAAAAGGCTGGTTCAGCACCTCAGGGACCCCAGGAGCAGGACACAAGGAGGTAGAAACGGGAGGCAGAGATGGGGAAGGACAGCCCTCCATTCAAACCCCGCTCTGCCAGTTTGAGCTGAAGGGCCTCGGGCGAGTCCCTCAACCTCCCCGGGACTCAGTTTCCTTATCTGTGAGCCAGGGGTAGTGACATAAAAAGCGTCTACCAAGAATAGAGCTCGTCCTTCCGAGGAGACCATGGATATAAAGCGTGGGATCTTGAAAAACAAAAACCCGCTTTCCAGAGAAGGAAGGGAAACCGAGGCACAGAGGAGCTGTGACCTGCCCAAGGTCACAGACATACCAGAGGACAGGTGGGAGTTCTTGGATCTAACTTAAATGCGCTCTGACCGGGCTGGGGAATCCAACGTGCCACCCAGGTATGTGTGCCCTTGACCGGAAATCGAACCCATGACCCTTCGATGCTGGGGCCGGCGCTCTAACCACTGAGCAGCACCAGCCAGGGCTGAATGCTTTGCTTTTACTCTAAAAGAGATATCAAGGCTGGTGCATAGTGAGGACTCTGTTACTGGGCTGGGCTGGTGCCGGCTGCAGGTGAGACACAGAGAGATCTCCACCCCCAGAGACCTCGCAGTTTGCTTAGAGAGACAAGACTAAGAACCACGAAACAGCAGAGCAAAACACCAGACAGGAAGCGAGCGCTAAGCATGTGGGGGGCCACAAGTGGACGGCGTCCCGTCGCTTTTTTTTTTTTGCTTCTTTTTTTCTTTTTAAGCGTCAGGGGTCAGGAACATTGTCCCATGTGAACTGGCACTTAGGAGGCAGCAGAGGCTCAGAGCCCCACCCACCCCTGCCCATAGGCCTGTGTGCACCTGTCTCCCCCTCTGGGACATGGGATCACGGACCCCACTTCCCAGAGCCGCTGGGAGGGTCAACTGAGCCCATCAGCCCAGTGAGCATGGTCATCGGGGGTGCTTAGCACCCCAAAGTCGGGCGCAGGGGACCGGGAGGCCTAGCAATGGGAGAGCCTGGCTAGGACCCCCCTCCCTCAACATATGGAGGGGGAGCTGGAGGGGGCCTGCCCCAGCTGGAGGCACAGGAGAGCAGTAGGCAGAAGAGGTGCCAAGCGGAGCGGGCGAGGAGTGTGGCCTGGGCACGGAGCCCTCTCCCTGTCTCTCAGCCGCCAGCCTGCATGCATCCCGGGCCTCCATCCCAGCAGCGCCCCTGGCAGCCCCGCCTCCCGAAGCTGCCGTGGTGATCAACATTTATTTTACAGTCACCCACACGCCCGCCTCGAGTACGGATCTGTGCCAGGAGAGGAGTCAAGAATGCCTCTCTCATTCACGGAATGCCTCGGTGCATCTCCGGGGGGCGGGGGGAGGGACAGCTGGCGGAACGTTGGGGCTGACAGTGTACACATGCAGACACACACGCACACACACACACGCACGCACGCACGCATGCAGACATCACACACACACAGGCTGCAAGCCGCCACCAGCAGGAGGAGTGACGCGAAGCTCCATTTCTCAGTCGCCTAACAGGCGATACTTTCATGCAGTAAGTCCAGCGACAGGACGCACGGGAGGGGTGGAAGCCCTGTGTGCACACCTGTGTGGTGGCAGGGACAGGCGGGCAGTGTCCTGGGCGGCCCCGGAGCACTCGGGGCCAGATCTGGGTGCCAAAGAGCAGGATAAAACACAAGCTGTTCGGGGACTCAGAAAGGCAGGCCGGGCAGGGAAACAAGCAGGCCCATTCCCCGGGCACAGCCCTCTACAGTTTGCAAAGCCCTTTCCTGGCACGATGCCACTGAGTGGGTGGTGCTTTTGCTCCCGTTCCGCAGATCACCAAATCCCAACCCCAGGAGACCGGCCGGCCTGTGCCAACTCTAAGTTCATTATCCAATTTAGCACTGACCGACCACGGTGTGTGTGTGGCTGGTACTCACACAAATAAAGAAACGGAGGCACGGAAAGGTTAAGAACGCCTCTAGAGCAGGGCCCCCTGGGACTGCTTCCACGTGGACAAGGGCATCATTTAGAAACTTTTATAGCCATTTGACATCGCTGTGATGCCCGGGCAGGGTTGACAAAATATTGGTCTTCGAGGATTAGAGATACTAATTTAAGAAACAGGATGAGCCCGGCCAGCGTGGCTCAGTGGTTGAGCATTGACCCATGAACCAGGAGGTCACGGTTCGATTCCCGGTCAGGGCACAGGCCCGGGGTGCAGGCTCCTCGATCCCCAGCAGGGGGCGCGCAGGAGGCAGCCGATCAATGACTCATCATTGATGTTTCTCTCTCTCCCCCTCTCCCTTCCTCTCTCTGAAATCAATACAGACATATTTTTTTAAAAAAGAAACTTTTATAGCCATTTGACATGGCTGTGACATCCGGGCACAGCTGATAAGATATTGGTCAGCAAGGGTTAGAAACAGTAATTTAAGAAACAGGACTAGAAGCGGCGCTTTGGGGCCCAGACGCTGGAATCTGAAGGCCCGCGCTTCAGATCCCAACTCCGCTGCCTCGTAAGGGCGACTTCCTCTTCTTGCTGGGTCGGGCTGGTGCCAAGCGCGGCTGGCAAGGGCCTTACCAGTGAAAATATGCAAAGTGCTCACAGCAGAACCTGGCAGCATTGGTAACGTGCTCGGGGGCCACAAAGCTACTTACTAGAGGAGCCAGGCTTCGCGATGCCAGTTTTTGAAGGGGGATGGAGCCCCGGGGTCCTCTGCCACCCTGGACCCCCACCAGGAGGGGAGCTGCCCTTATGGGGAGGAGGCTTCCCTTTCATCTCGGGGCCAGGGCGGCTGTGGGTGCCTTAATGGGGTGTAAGGAGGTGGTTCTTGCCCAAACCGGAAAAACCTGACAGGCAGCCAGGCCGGCTCTGGCAGGCTCTGGGTCTGCCAGCAGGTGCCTGAGAAGCAGGTAGAGCCAGGAAGAGCCGCGGTGCCTCCCCACCCGGCTCAGGGAGGCTCAGCGAGGGTGGACCTGCCCCCCGCCATCTCCCCCTGCCCCCTGGAGTACAAATCCCCAGATAACCAGCCACACTCCCTACCCTACCTGTCCCACAGCTCACCTTGTCTCGGTCACCCAGAGGGAGGGCAGAGCCTCCTGCCCGGCCCTTGAGCCCCAGCTGTCCTCTGGAGAGAGGGTGTCATTCTCAAAACCGGCACCCAGTAAGGTGCCCAACAGGTGTCCCAAATAAACCACTCTTAATGGGGCTTCAGACTCACTCTCCTGACACTCCTCTCCTACCTTGTCCCCAGTCACCACCTATAATGGAGGTGCAAAGGGTCCCCCAGGCCTGCTGCCTGAGGCCCCTCCGTCCCTGAGAAGACTGGGCCCCCAGCCTGGGTCCCTCACTCATCCAGGCCTGCCCTGCTCTGTTCCACTCACGCCCCAGGGCCCCCCCCCGCTCAGTGCCTAATTTCTTGCCTTCTTTCTGCTCCCTGAATGGGGGGGGGGGGTCCAGTCCCCTGTCCACCGCCTCCTGGACCCCTGATCCCTACGCCCTCCACTGAGCTCAACTGTCCTCTCAAAGTCACAGAGGCTTAGGTTCCGGCCTCCTCCCTGACCCGGCAGCTGCCCTGCCCCCCTGTGCCCCTCCTCTGCCTACTTCATCCCAGAGGCCCCGGGGCTCAGGCCTTGGCCTCTGCTTTCGTGTCCTGTGGGTGCTCCCTGGAAGAAGCCCTCTCCCCTGAGAGGCTTCCTCTCACCTCTGAGCTGATGTCACCGGACCTACGTCGCTACCCAGGCCCTTCGATGTTTCCTAGATGCCAAACCGCCCATCAGTCATCACCCGTCTAAACTCCAAGCGCCACCCGCCTCCTTGGAGGCATCACCACTTCCAGCCGCCTCCTCTCTGCGGATCCGGCTTCCCTGCCCCCTCCCCAGGGCTCCAGGGCCTGCTGTCCCCACCGCAGGGCCCCCGCCAGACAAGCCCAGTGCTGTGTGTGACCCTGTCCTTCCCCTTGAGCTCAGCCCCTGCACGATGTTCCCACGGCCGAGAAGGCCCAGCTCCCACAGAGAAGGGAGCTTTGGGGGAACCTCATCCCCCTCTGATCCTTGCCCCTCACATCAAGACCCCCTGAGCCCAGGCAGAGAGGGAGGCCGACCCCAAGGCGATGCCTGAATCCTGCAGGCGGCTGCCCCAGGCCATTCGCCGACTGTCCTGGTGACCCGTTCGCGATTTCTCCACGAGACACCCCCTCACCTGTGATAAACAGGCCCCTCCTGTCCGGCCGAGGGAGACCCGTTCCTTTCCCTCTGGACGTGGGGGCCCAAAGGAAACCAGCGTCCCGCATGCTGGTCGTCCCCCCCCTTCTTAACACATTCAGAGCAATGGGGGAAACGCAAACATTCAATTCTCCCTTCCTCAAATAAACAACTTCTCTCCTGGCCCGGTCCCTTGAAAACAGAAGCACTATTCAAAAAGGGAAAGAAAAAAAGAAGTTAAAAAAAAAAAAAAAAAGGCAAGAAGAAGGGAGAAGAAAAAAATGAATTGAACAGAAGAAAAGGGGGGGAGGAGAGAGGAGGAGTGGTCCCCGAGGGAGATGGCGAGAGTGGAGGGAGAGAGAGCAGAGGCACAAAGGGGAGAGAGGGACAGGGGCCTGGAAGGAGCGAGCGAATGGGGGCGAGGAGAGCTCGAAAGGGAGCAGCCGGGGGCGCCGTGACCCCTCATTCACAGGAGATGCCAATCACGGCGACAATGCCGACCCTTTATTCCTTTCTCTAGCTCTCCTTTCGGCGGAGAGAGGGAGGGAGAGGCTGAGAACCGATGGCAAGTTAATTCCGAAAAGTACAGAAAATAAATGCAGTTCCACTCAAGCTTCCCCTGAAAGCCACTCCATGTCCACGCGAAGGGCTCCCCGCTCGGGGAGGAGGGGCACGGGCTGGTGGCCATCGGCTTTATGCCCTGGCCCCGGCCGCAGGGCTGTGGCCTCCTCACACAGGCCCTGGGTGAGCCCCGACGGGGACACTGTGGGTAAGGCCTGGTCCCCCCCAGGGCCTGGCTCTCTCGGGTGTGTTCTGGCTGCCAGCCCAGAGCCCAGGTAGGTGGGCACCGGAGAAGGGTCTGGGCCCAGCAGCTGTCCTGGCGACCACAGGCTGGCCCGGGCTACGTCCACGCAGCAATCCAGCTGCAGGGCCCCTGGGGGGGCACCGGGTACATGTGGAATGGATGGGATGGGCTGCCCACTCAGGCCAGGCCCTCAGGCCAGGATGGGGACAGGCTGGGTCGGTTCTTTTCACTGGCTGCCAACTGTCCCGTCATTGTCCTCACAAGGGAGGGGCCTCTGTGGACACTTCCCTGGGTTAGCTAAGACCCGACGCTGACAAGACACACAGGTGTCCCTGAGAAGCCCAAGTCCCTCTTTGAGAACAGGCCCGGCTCAGCCAAGAAAGAGAACGGGAACCGAGCGGATCCGGTTATGGGGACAGAAACTTCTTAGGGGAAGAACAGACACAATTCCAGAAAGAGAATGGAGGGAAAGTACCTCCGGGAGACGCCTGCAGGCTATTAGCATGTGGCTTTAACGGCAAAATCGGAAGCACCGGGGACCTTTCCCTGGGAGCCCAGGGGTGAGGGCTGCCCAGAGCTCTCACGCAGGGGCCCGGACCCTCGGCAATCCTAGGCGGGGGGGGCCTCTTAATACAGCCGGCCTGGCAAAAGGCAGGAGAGTGGAGGTCGGAGAGGGTCGGAGAGCACGGGCCTGAGCCCTGGGACCCCTGGAAGGAGGCAGAGGGGGAGGGAGGAGGGGTGCTGGAGGCTGTGACAGTTAGCTGACAGCTAGGGCACAGGATAAAAAATGACCCAGCCCGGCTGGTGTGGCTCAGTAGTTGAGCACCGACCTAGGAACCAGGAGGTTGCTGGTTCGATTCCCGGTCATGGCACATGCCGGGGGTGCGGGCTCCTCGATCCCCAGCAGGGGGCGCTCGGGAAGCAGCCCATCCATGACTCTCACCATTGATGTTTCTCTCTCTCTCCCCTCTCCCTTCCTCTCTCTGAGATCAGTTTTAAATAAATAGGCCAATGGCGGGCTGGGAGCACGCTGGGTGGGGCGAGCCATTCCAACACCTCGGTCCACAGTCCAGGGAGTAAACCCCTTAACCAGGAGGCAGAGCTGCCGAGACAGGTCAGATCACAGCCGAGAGAACATCCCACATTCTCCGCCTAGGGGGCCGCGGGTGGCGGGTCCAGGGCCGAGGTTCGGCGACACCACCCTGTAGCTTAGCACAAACACACCAAAGGAACCGATTCTGCCCCATCGCCCTGCAGAGGGTCAGAGGGACTGGGCTCTGGTCCTGTCTAACGCCATGGACCCGGGCCCTCGGCCTCTCAGAATCTCATCCCCTGGACGAAGCGGGCCAGCGGGCCTGGCTGCGGGTCAAGCAAAATAGTTCATCTGCCGGGACATTTTCAAACTACGATGTGACTGAAGTCACCTCTTTTCCTTGGTGGCTGGACAGGACATCCTCTGACTCACCCAGGGCTAGGGGACAGAGGAGATGCCTTCTGCCCGAGGACTTCTTCCGATACAGTGCAGCAGTTATCGGGGGAGGTTCAGAACCGTGCAAACTGGAAGGCACGGAAAGCCAGAGTCTATTCTGGAAGGCGGCTGGCCTGCTGGGCTGCACACACTCACCGATACACTCACACTCACACTCACGGAGCAGGGGGCTGCTCTGGGTCACAGGAAGCTAAGGAGCCCCGGCCGGTGTGGCTCAGTGGTTAATGAGCGTCAGCCCGAGGACTGAAGGGTCCCGGGTTCGATTCCACCCAAGGGCACGAACCTCGGTTACAGGCCCGATCCCCTGGGTTTATCTATGTGACCCCTTCGCGTCCCCCCCAGCCCCAGGTCTTCACGAGAGCCCCCGTCTTTGGGAACCAGGGCCAGGTCTGCCACCAGGACCCATGGAGTGTCACAAGGGAAAAATGAAGCCGGCTTTCTCTCTCTCCACGGTGGCCAGGAGGGCTGACAGCTGGAGGCGGGGAGTGACGAACGCCAACAATGAGAATTCAATCCAGGCTCCTACCGGACAGAGACCATCTGGACGGAGCCAGGGGCCACCGAAGGGGCGTCCCTCGTCCCTCGGTGGGTGGGGGAAGGTGCTCGCTCGATCCAAGGCGGGATGTGAAACTCGAACAGGACCAGACGAAGGGCTGAGAAATGTCACACAGCAAACCCGGGAAGGGGTTTCCTCCAGGAAACGCAATGGGAAGAGGGGGAGAGATGGGGTTGGGGGACGGGGGAGGGAGGAAGGAGGGAGGGGCGGGCTGGAGGCTTCCTGAGTTGTAGAGAGGGGGGACAGGGGACAGAAAGGCAAAGTAGAGAAGCTGCCGCAGTCACTCCGACCCTTGGCAAAGCTGCCCGTGGGACAGGGCACGTCCCGGGACTCGGCTGGTTTGGATGTCAAGTCCCTCTTCTACCAAAGAGAAGCCCAAATTTGCCACCGCGCAGGGTCTTCCCGGCATGGGACAGGCTGAGCCCAGGGTGCCGTCCCCCGTGATCTGGGGAGGACCCAAGCCAAGGAGGAGCCACCCGTGTCCTTGAAATTCTTGGGGCCTCATTTTCATTTCGCACCGGGCCCCGCGCCCATGGGAAGCAGCCGGCCCGGGCCGACTTTTTGCAGAGGGCCTTTTGCTAGAAAGGGGAGAGCGGGAAGGCAATGGGCTGGCTCCGCGGCTGCTCCCTGTTTGCTAACCAAACACCGTCCCCCCTGGTGTTGTTGACTCAGCCATTAGGGCTGAGCCAGCGCAGGGCCTTCCGTCCCACCCAGCTGGAGAGCCAGGCCTGGCTCGGAGGAAATGCGTGAGGAGCTGAGCGGGTGCTGGCCCTGGCCCTGTGTGCAAAAAGCATGGGTCCTGCTGAGGTCCAAGAGCCAGCCCAGGCCTGGGAGACCTGCAGGTGCCAGGGTCTAGCAGCACAGAGATGTCGCTTCTGTGGGAGCCGAGGGGTCTGAGCAGAGAGCCTCAGTTCATTGCTGATAACCCTGCAGTCACAGTGGGGGTGTTTGGGACCAAAACCACAGCTTCATGGCGGTGCCAAGCCCAGACCCCTCCCCTGGCAGTGCTCCCCTTCTCTGCTGGTCCTTCACTCCAGGGCCCTGGTGCAGGCCAGGGACCCCAAATCCCAACACTAGACTGGCTTCTCTAGCCACCAGAATCTTCCTTCTGAAAACCAAAGACAGGGGCCCTCCAGAATCCCCTTCCACCAGCAGGTAGATCTTGGGGTCTGCTGCCCCAGCTTGGGCCCCTTCCCCCCATCAGGCTTCCTCTGAAGGGGCAGAGGACCCTCACAGCATCGTGTCCAAGGGTTTACCCTTCAGATGATCAACACCTCTCAGGCCCAACTTGTGGGAGACTTGGAAGAGGCCCACGTCCTCATAGGTGCCAGGCGTGCAAAGGAAATTCCCACCCGCAGGCCTGCGAGGGTGTCCTGGAGCCCAGGACCTCGGGAGGGCGGGCGGGCCGGCCTCCTGGAAGGGGCCCTGAGAACAGGCCCGTGAGGCAGGAGGCCGGGCCTCCCTGGCTGCTGGGGAGGATCCTCCAGGAACTGAGTTAATCAGCAGGAAGTCAACGGCGGTTTCCTGACAACCCCACCACCAAGGGCGCGCGCACACACACACACACACAGGAATTCGGAAATGGGAGGGCACCGGGCAACTTCCTGGAGACCCACAATGTAATCCACTCTTTCAAATAACAGACAAAGCAACCTGAAGAGCCCTCCCTTTTCCCCGTGAGGATGTGCGCAGAACCCTTGAGCGTGTTATCTCACTCCCACCTCCCACGAGAGCCCTTCCCGGAGGGACTGTCATGCCCCGTTTCCTAAATTCTGAGGCAGGCCTGGCTGGCGTGGCTCAGTGGTTGGAGCTCAGTCTGTGTACCGAAGGGTCGTGGGTTCGATTTCCGGTCAAGGTTAAGTCGGAAGAAAAGGGCCATGGTAACAGCTCACGATTGGCCCAAGTTGGTCACAACAAGACTGACAGCCAGGGACCCCCGGAAGGCCTTCTAAGATGCTGAGTGTTGGGCTGTTGCCAAATCCCATGGGTTTGGAGCTGGACACAGGGAACTGCATTTTCATAATCCCTCCCCAGCAGGGAGTAACACATGGTGCGGCCACTAAAATGCCCCTGCTGTAGCCCAGCTGGCGTGGCTCAACGGTTGAGCATTGACCTAGGATCCAGGAGATTGCGGTTGGATTCCAAATCAGGGCACATGCCCGGGGTGCGGGCTCCTCCTCCCCCAGTAGGGGGCGTGCGGGAGGCAGCCGATCCATGACTCTCATCATTGATGTTTCTCTCTCTCTCCCTCTCCCTTCCTCTCTCTGAAATCAACTTTAAAAAATTTCTATTACAAAATTAATAAAACCATCCATTGCAACGAGTTTGAAAGAGAGAAAAGAATACTCCTTCCCGCCCTAACCCAACCACTTCTTGCGTGTTTCTTACTGGGTGTCTGCAAGCATGTGGTTTTTGCATGGTTTGGGTCACAGGGTGTACAATCTGGTGTCCTGCTGGATGACACGTGTAATCAATAATCCACGTCTTAATCAATAATCCACGTCCATAAACACAGCTCTTAGGAGTGTACAGAGTACTGTTTGCCTGCCCATCCTTGTGATTTAGAACATTCAGGTTGCGTCTCAGTTGTCCACCCTGCCCACGAAACGCCTCCATGCGCTGATGCCAAGAGGAGATCAAGGGAAGAGGCACACGTTGTGTAATTTGATGGTGTCAGGTGGCTTGAATAACGCCATTGTGAGAACCTGGGCAAGTGCCTTAACCTCTTTGAACTTCAGCTTCCCCCAAGCCGGGCATAAGGCTCCTTTCATACCACCGCAGAGAGGGTCAAACAGGAGACCGCTGGAAAACCACCCAGCACGAGGCCTGACACTCCATAAATGTAAACTTTCTTTTCTCTTACGTATCTGAAGGTCATGATCATGACTCCTGAATGCCTTCTCAAGGGCATGGACAATCTGCAGAGATACCCTGGGGCACAGGGCAGCAGCTTCTTAAAGCCTCTGCACAGATCGCTAAATTCTGGGAGGTCCAGGATTCTCAAGTTCAAGCATTTGGGGGGCAGAGTGGTGTGCTCTGCAGCCAACTTCAAAATGAGTCACCCCAAGAATATATGCATGCACCGATGGAAGCAGGTATGGCCAAATTTAGCCTCTGTTACAGCCAGTCATGGGTGTACGAGTATTTTCGGTAGCGTTCTTTCAACTTTCTAACGTATTTGAAAATTTCCAAAATGAAAGCTTGAGAAAACACCTCATGCCGATTTAAAAGGGAAAAAAAATTGGTGTCATACTCTAAGAACACACACTTCATTCATGTGTTTGACAAATATTAATTCAGGATAGTACCTGCTACGCGGTGAGCTGACCTAGTCTTAGACTTCGTGGAGCTTATCTTTGTCTTCAAGTTTAAGTCTTTTTTAAAAAAAATGTGTTTTTATTGATTTTTAGGAAGAGAGGAAGGAGAGGAAGAGAGAGAGAGAGAAACACTGATGTGAGAGAGACACATCTATTGGTTGTTCCTGCACATGGCCTGGGGATCGAGCTGGCAACCAAGGTGGTCCCCTTGTCTGGAATCGAACCTGGGACCCTTCAGTCTGGGAGCTGACACTCTAACCACTGAGCCACACCGGCCAGGGCGAATGGCTCTACTCTCTCACAGTTAATTACAACATTGACTACTGGTGTGAAATAGATATTCCTATCACGCTAAGAATGCACCCTTCTGTCCCTTTTCTTGGTGTATTGATTAGGTAGGAATAGTTGTTCGATTTTAATCAATTTCCCCCTTGCATATGTTGGAACCCATCGGTCTTGCTTCTTTAACCCATTAGTGATGACGTGGTTACTATATTAAGCTTTCCCAACATCGACAGTCCCCTGGCCCCCCCTCTCCCCGGTCACCCCACGGGGTTATGGTGGATGCCTTGTTTAATATAATATTGAATTCTATTTCCGAAGTAGCTTTCCATTCTTTAATATGGTCTCTTGGTCATGTTTAATATCAGGCCTATTTTGCTTTGTAGGATGAATTGGTGGCCTCTCCGTCTTTTGCTAAAGCCACAGAACAGCTCAGCGTTATTATTTCCAGTTGGATCATTAGTATTAGTATGATCCAACTGGAAATAATAGAGGGGGCAATGCTCTGATAACCATCGCAACTCTTTTCTCAACTGGCAACATATACATTTTCAGAGAAGCGTTCGTTTAACTGAGGTTTTTAAATTTGGGCCTACTGTGCATACATTTTTATTTTTAAAAATCTATTGCAGCCCTGGCTGGTGTGGCTCAGTTGGTTGAATGTCGTCCGGTGCACCAAGTGGTTGTGGGTTCGATTCCCAGTGAGGGCACATGCCCAGGTTGTGGGTTCTATACCCAGGGTTCTGCATATGGGAGGCAACTGATTGATGTTTCTCTCTCACACTGATGTTTCTCCCTCCCCTTCCTCTCTCTAAAATCAATAAAAACACATTTTTCAAAAAAAATCTATTGCAATGTCTCCTTCCTATTTCTTTCTATCTCTTTTCTCTTTTATTTCTCAAATAGATTTGCCAGAAGTTAGTCTACTTTATTGCTCGCTTAAAAACAGAACCAGCTCTTGGATATATTTGCTAATTTCACTGTTTCTGTTTCTTAATTCATTTATTTCTGCTTTTTTCTTTGCTATTTTTTGCTTCCTGTTTTCCTTAGGGGCTGTTTTTATTCTGTTTGGGTTTTTTATTTCCCTGCGATCTCAGGCTAAATGCATGATTTAGTCTCCTTTTCTCTCTCTCTGTTTAATAATAAAAGCATTTAAGGCCGAGACCAGTGCCAGATGTCTTCCACAGGTTTGGTTATGTGGCATTCTGGTTTTCAATGTTTTCTAAATATTTGTCCCTATATACATGTCTTCCTTCCCTGATCCAATAGCAATTTAGGAGAGTGTCTTAAATTTTTTTTTCAAGTGGTGGGGTTTTTGTTTTCAGTCTGTTTAAATTCACAATAGTTTGGTTTACTGCCTAACTGATCGAGGGACTCCCTGGTTGGCACCATTTCTGCTTTGGGTAGAAGGTACATCGCTGCACTTGGTGACCGGTGCCTAACAGAAACGTATGCAAACCATAAGCTCACTTGCAAAAACCCAAGTGCTTTTTCAAAGTATTTGCTTGCAATCATGTTATGGCAAATGAAAAAGTATATAAGCTCAAAGGGCTTGTAATTGTGTCTAAAATACAGTCTATTTACATATGAGCACTGAAATAGACTATGAGGAGATATATAAAGGTACTAAGCCGTGTTGGTCAATTCTAACTGGTGAAATTATGGGCAATTTTGACTTTCTTTACACTTCCCCATATTTTCAAATTTTCCATATAAGCATAAGATTCACTGCTTTAACGCTAAGGTTTCTTTAAATGTTTATTTGCCTAAGGTTTTGTAATCTTTGTCTTTGCAAAGGTTCTCCCTGGCCAGAAAGTGAAGGAAGTCACCAAGAACAACTTGAGAGAAATAATGAGATTTGGACCCAAAACGCATGGCCCGTATTTCCCCAAAGCTACCCGCCCGGTCAGGCAAGTGTTGTAGCTGCAGTTTTGATCTACAAGTCAAAACACGGCTCATGGGACCCACTTCAGCTTTCCTGTCTGGTACGTCCTAGGGACTGAGTCCTTTGGACTCACCCGGGTTCAAATCCCACCACCACCCCTCCCAGGGGCAAGGCCTTGGGAAAGTGGCCACCTTCCTGAACCTGTTTCCCCATCTCTAAAATGGGCCAGGAATGGGTTTTCCTGCGGGGTCACTGAATTAAGAGTCTAGCCAGTGTTTGGCCGGAGCAGGTGGCCAACAATCAGCAGCTCCCCTTCTCTTTCCAGGATTGAGGGGAGCCCAGACTGAAGACCTCTCACATTCATTCGACATTTCGAAAGACCTTCCAAAATTCTGAAGTTGACCCAGGAGCTATGCCTACGTACTCAGAACACACCCTGGGGGCCCTGGCCGGGTAGCTCAGTGGGTTGGAGCAATGTCCTGATAACGCCAAGGTTTGGGGTTCGATCCCTGGTCAAGACACATACAAGAACCAACCAATGATGCATCATTAAGTGGAGCAACAAATCAATGTTTCTCTCTCTCTCTCTCTCTCTCTCTCCCCCCCACCCTGGTGGAAACATTTCAGTTGGGGTTATTTCCTTGGGGAGTTTGAAGACACAGAATCAAGCACAGAAAACGTACTTTTGCAAATTATCTGTCAACAGCTGGTGCAGAGCAGACATTTCTGTTGAAATGGGAAGGAATTCAAGCAGAAGTGTTACACTTATTCCTCTCAAGGGTTTCTCAACTCTCAGATCCACATTTCCGAGGGGGTTTCTCCGCGTGGAGTCAACAACATAAGTCCCGAGGCCCCAGACTTATGCCGGAGCGATCTGTCCTGTCGCTTCTTTGCTGAGACCCACTGGCAGCTCCCGCAGGCAGGCCTCTGGATGAAGTCGAGGCCTCTGGACACATTCCCAGACCGGCCCCTACCGACCCTTCCAGCTCCGTCTTCTACCATCCTACCTACAAATCCTGCAAAACCACCGACTCTTCAAACGCGCCTCATCTTTCTGCCTTTGCTCCCCTTGGCTAAAACCACCTCCACCAGGCAGTCCTCCCTCCCTGCTCTCACCATGTTCCAAGAGCTCACTTCCTGGGCTCTTGTTAACACATCTGATATCCCCCTCTGGGGACAGAGACCATGTCATTCCCTATTAGGTCACAGAGTTGAGCACAAACTACGTGCTTGATGAATGTGTGCTGATTGAATAAAGAAATAAAGAAATGACTACAGGAGATTTGTAAAAAAAAAGAAAAAGATTCAGGCTGGCACAGGCCGCTCCCCTGACTGAGCAGGTGATAATGATAACCACGGATGACACGGCACAGAGCACAGCTTCGGAAAGCGGGTTCACGAACCCATTTCACAGGCCGTGAAACCGAGGCTCGGATGGGAGGGCTGCGGCTCATCTGGGCTAGGCGATGGAAAGCCAAGGTGGAAAGTCTTGGCTTAAAGTCCTGTGGCTTAAAATAAGATCCACCCTTTGCCTCTGGACCCACTTCTGCGGGGAGTAATCTTTTCTATCCAGACCTGCCTTTAAGGAAACGGGCAGCTCTGAGTTTCTGTGTTCAGAACAATTTCCATCCTACTGGAGTCCCCAAGGCCAAGTCCCCAGGTCAGAAGCCAGAACACACACAGGAGCAAAAACACTCAGCTCCACCTCAGGCCACCCAGACCCGATACCCTCACCCTAGAACCCAACACTTCCCACACTGCCAGGAGCAGGTGCCACGTCTCTCACAGGACATCCAAGTTGCCTACTACTTGTGCCCTTGGTGGGCCCAACGGCATTCAAAGTGGACCCCTGTTTTCCCCAAACTCTTAATGGCCTAGGGAACAAAGGGACAAGTTTCCGGGGGAATCTAAGGTTGCAGAATGGGACTGGTAACATCAAGTCACAAACGGAGGGGGAAGGGCGGGAGGGTAAGCGATGGGGACAGGCCACTCAAGGAACAGAGGCAGGACCCTGCAGATAGGAGATCGCATCCACCAGGCAGGTAACAGGGCTAAAATGACAAAGCAGCCAGAAGCCGTGGCTGGCGTGTTGAGAGAAAGGGAGAGCATATTAAATTTTAAACAAAGCCCACCCCAGGGGAACCGCCGGCCTCCCTCTCCCAACCAGCGCCTCCCGTTTCCAACACATGAGTCATCTGGCTCCTAGAAACCGAAACGACCCTCATCTCAAGGGGCTGGTTTTTGTGTTTTCGTTTTTTGTAACCCAACGGGCAGCAGCTGGCACGCTGGGTCCCTGGGGGGAGGCAGCTCGGGCCTCCGCGAGCCCACCGGGCCTGAGAAAGCTGCGCAGGCCGGACCGGGCCCCCTGGACAGGAGGGTGACAGGAGCTGGGAGCCAGAGCGGAGTGGGAGCAGGGAAAAGAGCAGCGACGCATGGGCACGGGCCAGGTCCAGAAGGGGGACACCGGCCTAGGTGTCACCAGGAGGGAAGAGATTAAAAAGGCAGCTAGGAAGTAGGGGGGCCCCTGGGAGGCCTCACCAACTCCCAGGAGGCACGTGTCAATAAGGGAGACAGGCTTAGCCTAAGCAAATGCTCCTGCCTCCGAAATGCCATCAAACCTCCCTCCTGTGTGTCCCCCCAGCACCTTAAGGTGACGAGTGAGGATCTGGGCTGCAAGGGATGAAGCTCTGGGCAGAGGCGCTGCCCTGGGAAGGCCTGGGGGACAGAGTCTGAGGTCTGCACAAGAAGCCCTCTGTCCCCACAGCAGTCCCTGCAAACACCAGCACAGCCAGGCAGAAGTCTCTGGGACTAAGGGTCCTTGTTTCATGAGCACCCTCTTCGAAGGAAGACCAGCCTGAGTTCCCCAAGAGACTCTGGAGTCCTTGGAGCCAGTTCTGCCCCAGACACCCTAAGGATGGCACTTCGAGGGTCCCCTGCCCAGCTACCTGCAGTCAGAGGAGGCCAGAAAGGCCAACTTGCCCTGCGAACAAAGGCAAAGCGCGGGAGGTTCTCTTTCCCAGGCCAGCTGGGTCCTGGGTCCCTTTCCCCGCCGGTCACTCTTAACTGACAGGGGTGAAACATTTGAAAAGTGACATCTTAAAAATGTACAACCAGCCCAGCCGGTGTGGCTCAGTGGTTGAGCATCGAGCTGTGAACCAGGAGGTCAGGGTTCGATTCCCAGTCAGGGCACAGGCCGGGTTGTGGGCTCCTCGATCCCCAGCAGGGGGCGAGCAGGAGGCAGCTGATCAATGACTCAGCATTGATGTTTCTCTCTCTCTCCCTCTCCCTTCCTCTCTCTGAAATCAATAAAGACATATTTGAAAACACACCAGGGCAACCCTCTACAGTAACTTGCCAGAGAATGTTTAACCCAATAGAATTTTTAATAACATTGTTAAGGGGGAAAAAAAAAGTAACGAAATGGTCCATCCGTTATGATCTGATTTTTTAAAATTAAAAAAATATACGCTAAAAGCATATACAGTGTATTAAAATATTCATAACGATAGGTGGTTTTTATTTTCTCCTGTTTGCTTGTTTCCTAAATTTTCTGCAACAACCATAAATCTCTTTGTAATGAGAGTGAGAGAGAAAAATCAATAAAAGCTTTTTTCTAAAAAAACAAAAGGAAGCGATCCAAGATCCAAGAGACTGTTCAATCCTCGGACATTCGAATCTGAACTCGCTCTGGAAAAAAAACAGCCCCAAACAGAACCGGACAGGGGTCTTCTTAAAACCACCTAAGACTACTTCAGGGACTAAGAGGCGGTTCCCAGGGGTGGGGAAGTGAGACCTGGAAGGGGGCCCAAGTCAGGGCAGGGAGGGTGCGAGGCCCCAGCTGGGGGGCCACATCCCCAGGAACCCAGCACCCAACTTTCTGCCCCTGAAGCAGGGAGGTGGGAGCCGGCAGAGGGGTCCAGATGTGAAAAAGCAAAATAAATGTCACTTGTGTCCTTGATCCACAGAAGGACAATGGCCATCTCTTCCGACAATGAGTTCAAAAGGGAGAAAAAAATTTTAAAAAGAGGCGAGTTCCTGAGTCCAGGTTGTTCATCTACCTGGAGACAGGGAATGAGTTTTTACAACTAAGGCCCCAAGGCCCCCAAATGGACGTTTGACAGAGAAATTCTGACAAGTTATCACGGAAGCAAAATAAACCAGCTGATAGGACTGGGAAGGTTTTCCGAGTAACGAGCTAGAACACAAGTTGATCACAGAGGGGACCATGCAGGACAAGAGTTAAGACGCTTTGAATGGCCCGGCCGGTGTGGCTCAGCGGAGATCGGGGTTCGAGTCCCAGTCAGGGCCCAGACCCGGGTTGCAGGCTCAATCCCCAGCAGGGAGCATGCGGGAGGCAGCTGATCCATGACTCTCATCATTGATGTTTCTCTCTCCCTCTCCCTTCCTCTCGCTGAAATCAATAAAAACAGTTATATTTTTAAAAAGACGCTCAGAGTGTACCATTTACGGGGGCCGGCCTGTGCGTGAGAGCGGGCCTGGCGCCCAAGGAAGGAAAAACTCCACTTAATTATTCAAGGGACAGGAAAACCGAGGAGCAACGGGAGCCGTCTGCACTTCTCTGGCTCTCTTTCCAATCAAAAGCTCTAAGGTCTATCTCACATATCAAAATTCACCCACCCGGCTCAGGGTTTTGGGGCGCCTCCTGTCCACTCCTGCACTCAGCCAAGAGCTGGATGCAAAGTTTACACGGTGCGGCTCCGTGAGCTTCAAGCACTCCCAGGTCCATCCGCCTGACAAATGAAAAGGGACAGGGAGGGTCATTAGGATGCATTTGTCCTCAAGGTGCCAGCAGCACAGGCCCTGGACAGGGTATTGGACGTGCTGGCTCAGGCCCATGGCTCCTGGGGTCTTCCTACCAGCACGAGCATTCCTACCTCAGCCTCCAAGGACCCTGCCTCTGTCTCTGTTTATTTAAAACCTCACTCAAGGATATGTTTTTATTGATTTTCAGAGAGAGAGAGAGAAACATGCATGTGAAAGGAACATCAATTGGCTGCTTCTCACACACGCCCTGACCGGGAATCGAACCTGCAACCTTCTGGTGTTCGGGGCGATGCTCCAACCAACCGAGCCACCCAGCTGACTCCAACTTAGAAAAGAAAATATGACCCCGCACATGAGGGCAGGCCATGCTGGAGGATTTTGTCTCTTAAATAAGACATCAGTCTTCCCCCTGGCTGAAGCTGTGCCCCGTAGGCTCCAGCCTGGTATTTTATAGGCCGACACCTTTAGCTTTGTTCTATAGCATTTTGATTCGGCAAAGAGGAAGCAGCCAGCACCCGACTTTGAAAACCACACAGGTGTTCCTGGGAGACAAAAAAGACAAAAACAAAATAACAACAGCAAAAAAACCCCCAAAAAACCAAGCCTCTCCCTCCCTTTAATTAAAGAGATGCCATCTGATCACAGCTGTGGACAGACAAATAGAAAAAGTCAGTCTTCCAGAACCTTCCAAGTACCAAGTGCCTTGGGTCCTGAAAAGGTCCCCACCACAAAACAAAGTGAAGGCACCAGCTCAGGCCCCGGGACGTGCTCCCCTCTGCACCTGGCGGCAGCTGGTACCTACCTGAGGCCAGTTCACAGACAGTAATAAAAGCTCCCTTGAAATAATGTTAAGGTTCAGATACTCGGATAAAAGCTGGGAGCTTCAAATGCAGGACTCAAAGCCCATCCCTAATCCTTCTCATTGTGTCTGATGTGGCTGCCGGGGTTCTGGGCTGGTTCCCCCACCTGCGGCCGCCTGAGCTTCGCCCTATAGGCACCAGCGAGCCAGCAAGCCAGCTGGTGGAGCCAGGTGAAACCTTACACTTGCTTCCTTGGGAGGGGTGGGCCTGGGCCAAGGTGTACAGCACAGCCATTGGTCCTTAACCTAGGAGATGTCAGCTAAAAATAAGAGGAAACAAGAAAATACTGATCTCCAATGCCAGGTGCCAGGTGCCAGGGCTCTCTCCAGGAGCCTGGCCAAGTTATTTCAGATCTTCAGTTGCTTGGTCAGTGAGCACTCGAAATAGCCTGGGCAAAAACGCAAAGGGGAGACCCTCCCTCCCACCTTTCCACCCTAACCCCCTTTTAAAATAAGCCCTGGCAGCTTTGGCTCAGTCGTTAGCGCCTAGGCCTGAGGACTGAAGGGTCCCAGGTTCGATTCCAGCCAAGGGCGTGTACCTCGGTTGCAGGCTTGATCCAAGGCCCTGGTCGGGGCTCATACAGGAGGCAACCAATGGATGGGCATTAAATTTGTTTCCTTTGCTTTTATAAGCAATGGTGCAATGAACTATCTTGAAAAATGTATCATGTCACATGTGTACAACAGTGTCTGTGAGAGGAATTCCCAGAATTCCTTAGGCACTTTTAATTTTAGTAAGTCCTGCCAACATCTCTCTGTGCAGGTTGTACCAATTGACGCTCTGTCAACAACCATAAGCATCTGTTCTTCTTGTCACCTCTTCAATGCAGAGCTAACTTGCATTTCTCTTATTACTAGCAGGCTGAGCACGGTCTTATATGGTTAAAAACCATCTACATTTCCCTTCCTGTAAACTGTCCAGGGGTCGATGGTCTTTTTCTTATTGATTTGTAGGAACTCTTTTCATATGAAGGACATGAGCTCTCTCTCTCTCTCTCTCCTATAGGTTGCAAAGATGCTTTCCGAGTTGTGAGAACTAGGAGACTCCTGGACTCTGGTTATGATTACTTTTGACTTGTATAGGGTCGATGATATTAATCTTTTCTTTTATGGCTTCTGGGATTTCAGCCATACTTAGTATTTTCCCGAGTTCAATTTTTTATTTATTTTTATATTTGCCATCTTTAATCCATCTGAAATTTATTTTGTGATAAACATGCTCGTTTTTTTTTTTTTTTAGACAGACATCAAGTTGTCTCAGGTTGCATATTTTTAAATGCCATCTTTATTTCATATTAATCTGCCTTTGAGTCCCTTCTCTTTCCTGTCTTCTAAATCATGCCCAGTTATCTCAGAATCATGCTCTTTCTCTCCACAGCCCCTCATCCCTTCATCCCAATTGGGACCCAAGAGTTGATCCGTGTCATCGTGACCAACTGTCACACAAGTTACGCCGAACCTCAGTATCTTAGAGCAACTGGAGATCTCAGAAGCACCCTGTCATTTTACAGCTAAGGATACAGAGGTCGAACAAGATGAACTGGACTTGTCCCAGATCATGGGGCAGGTTAGTGCTTATGATTTTTTAAAATTTTTATTACTATTCAAAAAGACGAGAGTATTGATTTTGGCATAAATTCTATTCAATCGATAGATATCTATTAAGCAACTACTCTGCCCAACAGTGAGCCAGGCACAGGGACTCCAGAAATAAATTACAAGGCTCTGAGTTTTTAAGGAGTTCAGGGTCCAGTGTGGGGTCTGAACACACATGCATCTACAGACTAAGAGGTAAGGCAATGGTGGGCCAGGAATGTTGGAAGGAGAGGCTAACTCTGCAATGAATGGCATGGGGAAAGAAGGCACAGGAGATACACAGTTTTTGTTTTTTTTTGTTTTAATCTTCACCTGAGGATATTTTTTCCATTGCTTTTCAGAGAGAGTGGAAGGAAGAGAGAGAGAAAAAACATCCATGTGAGAGACACATCGATGCGTTCACTCCCGCATGTGCCCCGACCAGGGCTGAGCTTGCATGCCTCCAAAGGGTACCTGATGCTTACCAAGGGGCCAGCTAGGATGCGGTCCTTGCGAGGACGTTCTCAAGAGGCGCACGAAACCACCATCAAAATCCGGCAACTGTTTTATACCCAACACATGCACCCGGAGCCCACTCCATTGACGCCGCCTGGGAATGAGACGGGGTCAGGGATGACATCCAGGCACCACCCGAAAGGAAAAACGCACCAACCGAGAGTCGTCCAGGAAGCTAGTTTCCTGTGTCAATCCGGAAGGTGGCCATCCCTGCTTCCCGAAGTGACCGTTTTTACCTGACTTTTATGGATCCCTGTTTATTACCTACCCAGGGGGTGGGGTGGGGGGGGCAGGAAAAGGAAGGCTGTCGGGCCACAATGCGATCCTTTATTCTCGGCTTCCGACTGCACTGAAAACCGTCACGTTTCCAATAGTTCTCCCCACACTCCCAAAATACACACACAATAGAGCATATATATTTAATATCAGAAACTCCTTTACGAGGACGGTGGCAGAAGACGAACCAACCCCCCCCCGCCCCCCGGCCAACCCTTAGAGGTCAACCCTCTTCTAACAGTCCTTTCACTCCCCTTACGAATATATAGATTTTAAAGATAATACGCTCTGATAAAAATTCAAATAGCACGGAAATGAATGAAAGAGAAGACAAAAGGCCTCTGTACTTGGGGTACAGCACCAGGGATGGGGGAAGGGTCAGGTCTGTGAGCTGCACACATTAATTAGCAGGTAATAAAAACCAGTTATTTTACCTTTTGAAGCGGCGGATTTGACATACATTTGCCCCTGCTCTGGCCTCTAACCTTTAATCCCCTCTTTCAGAATCTACACCAATTTCCTGCTATCACCTCCCCCTTATTTGACACTGAGAACCTTCCAGCACTTTTTTTTTATCCGATTCTAGAATTTTTAACTTAGCTTGCAGCACTGCACAAGTCTTGCCCCCCCCCTTTTATCTTTGCAAATAAGCATCGAGTTAGGCCCGACCATGACAGAGGCTCTCGTGGGCTAACCCGGCAACCCGGTGCTACTCACAACACGTTTCCTTGGGAAAATCCTTTCTGTTATCTGCAAAGCAGGGGCCTCTGTAATCTCAATTTCTGTTCCACCAACAAGAGCTTCCCCCCTAGTCCCACCTGCCTTGTTACTAAGGTAGGCCCTGGGAGCAGGGACTCTGGGGCCCCGGCTGCCTGGGTACCAACCTGGTTCTGACACTTACTAGGTGTGTGACTTCTGGAGAGTTATTCAACGAAAATGAGCGAATATATGGAAAGTGCTTAGAATGGTGCCTGGCCCACAGTAAGTGCACCGGCCCCTTGTTCTAGAAGGCGGCAGACAGGCCCCATTGAGGCCGGCGAAAGCTACGGGTCTTCTTAGAAAAGTGCACACACATGCAATTCTTTGCACAGCTGTAGGTGCAACCCCGGCCTACCCACAGACCGCAAGGCTCAAGGACCCGTGGTTCCAGCCCTCGGGTCCCCTCTACTGTGTTACAAAACTCCGTGGCAATTCTTAAAGTATCATGTTCACACGCACGACTGTTAAGCAGGTTCCTCCCACCCTCGTTCTGGGTTCCCCCTTTGGGCAGAAATGTTCTACTTTTCTTTCCCAAGGCCCTTTTGACCCTCGCCAGTTTTCCTCTCACTCCCTCCGTGGGCAACAAAGCTCCACACGCGTTTTGACAATGATTCTTTCCCTTCTCCAAAGCTCTAATGGTCTTCCCCTCTTCGTTTCCCAAAGTCAGACCAGAGCATGGAGGACAGCGGCCGTGCCCCCCACAAAAGGCACCTCAGAGGTGGGTGCTGTGCAAGCCCAGGTCCTCAAAAAACTCAGAGGCTGCACCAGCCAGCAAGAGCTGAAGATCAGAGGAGCCAGAAGGAACTTGTGAGTCGATCAGATTTCCTTGTTACCCAGAGAAGTGACTTGCCCGAGGTCACCCAACTCAGTCACGGCAAAGCCAAGAACCTCTCCGTTCAGTACTCTGGTTCCATCAGCATTTCTGAGGCTGTGCCCTGCACTCAAATCTTGTTAAAAATGCAGACTTGGCCCGTCTGCTGAGGGGCCTGAGATCCTGCATTTCCAGCAAGCTCCCAGGAGAAGGTGATGCTGCTGGTGCACAGACCACTAGGAGTAGTAAGGGTTTATGTCAAGGGCAATGGACTGCCCTGCCCTGCCCTGCCCTGCCCTGCCCTGGTTAAAGCCTCTCCACCCACCCTTCGCGTGGCTGCTTCAGTGCCCTTCCTTCTGCAATGCCTCCCTTCCCGATCTTCCCCGACTGTCAGCTCCCATGGCCTCTGTACTTTTGCCTCTGAAGCATTCATAACAACTTGTAATTAAAGAGTATTTGTGCAATTATTAGTTTAATGTCCGCCTCCCGGGGAAACTGCAAGCTCCACGTGGACAGGACCAGCTCAGCAACTAGGAAATCACGCGTGGTCAGTATATGGGTAGCTGTTGAGTCTGGAATAACTAGCACCCTGGAGGAGGAAGGTGTGGTTCACACACGTGGAAAACACCTTCTGCTGGCCTCAAGGAAAACAGCGACATATCTAGCTTCAAAATTCCCACCAGTTTCAAATACATAATTTAAGTTGAAAAGCATACTCCACCCCACCCCCACCCCCACTTTCCCCCCAAAAAGCGTCTCCTAGATCTTTACCAAGAGGAAAACAGTCCCAATCTGGTACTAGCCACTCTGCTTGGGGAACAGGTAAGCCCCCCAAATACACATCCCCTTATAGTCTTCTCTGGGTACACAGACCCTGGCAACCAAGGCAGGAGGCACGCTGCTCCCTGACCAGCCTCACTCCCCTGCAGACCAACAATGTCTTTTCTAGTTTTTCAGCTCCCATCCTTTCGAGGAGCCCCAAAGCTCTGAGCGCCCAGCTCCTTGGAGTGGACAGAGGTATCTGACCTCATCCTCATTCCAGGGAGGCAAAGTCTGAAGTCAGCCAGCCTGGGTTCAGATGCCTGCTGTGTGCCCTTGGATGAGTTACTTAACTCCCCTGGGCTCCAGTTTCCCAATCTGCCAAATGGGGATACAATGTCGTGGCTGGCGCCTGCCAGGAACTAAAACAGATGATATTCATAAAGAACGTAGCCAAGCCTGGCCCAAGATATATAATTACGCCTATTCTCCGATGCCCTGTCCAATATGAGGCCTCGCTATTGTTTTGCGCAGGCCTCCGCCCAGCGGCCCCACCCCATGCAGGGTTTACCTGCCTGGAGCTGGCGTGAAGCAATGACTCACTGCAAAACTCTGCAGCTCCCATCAATCACCTGCTGTCCCTGCCTCCTCATATCACTCACGGGCTGCTTCTGGGAGGGAAATCTTTTGTCTAATGTCCAGTACATTCATCCAACAAGCATTTATCGAGGGCCCTCAGTGTGCCAGGCCCTGTCCTAGGCACAGGGGCTTGGCAATGAACCAAAAAAGACCCCGATCCTCATGCAATGATGTTAAACGAGGAGCTCTAATCCACCAAGAGAGTTCAGGTCTCTGGCTCTTACATCACCACCCTCTCCCCAGACCAATCCTAAATAAATCGCAAAGAACCAAAGCACGAAGAAAGCATTCAGGGCCTAAAAGGAAGGGCTAAGTGTGGTTTGGGAACAGCACACTGAAAACTGGTGGACTCTGAGGATGTCCATGTTAAAATAGCCAGAAGCACCCGGTTGCCACTAGCAGCCACACGGGCCCATCGAATCCTCTAGGACAGTGTGTGTAATGCACGGGGGAAATGGGGCTCCATTTACCCGTCTCATGCGGGGAGAACAGGCCCGTGGTTTCACGTTCTCCGAGTCACGCTCTTTGGAAGGGCTCCCCAGCAGGGACAGAGGCAGTGGCTTTGTGGAAAGAGCACTGGAGATGAATTCTGGAAGCTCAGGGTCAGGCGCTGGCTCTGCCACTTACTGTGGGACCCCAGGCACGGAGCTTGTCTCATGCCTCAGTTTCTTTTAGACTTTGAGGTCCAAGGACTGGGATCAACCACCATCAACGTGAGACTCAGCAGATGCCCGGCTCCCTTCATTCAACAAAATGAGCTGCTTGCTCTGGGACTGGGGAGCCCAGATGGGGAGCCTGCGGAGGGCATCCCCTCAGATGCACCTGACTCCCAACTGAACTGACTGCCTCCCTGCTAACGTCAAACTCAGGCATCCCAGGAGCAACTCCGAAAGAAATGATCTCTGGGCCACAAGGCAAGTCTAAATAATAGAAGTTGTTGCGCAAAATCTCTGGTGGGCCCATTTATCTCCGTTCTTCCAACTGGAAAACCAGCCTAAAAACCAAGTCTCGCTGGGTGGAATGGAAGTGACCCAAGTACAGAACCAGTGACCAGCTGGCCACACACCACAGGACAAAGAGTCGCCCCGGAGGGGGGGGGTCTGTCCTGAGGATAAAAGGGAGATTCTGCCCCCACTTCAACTCATTGCATCTCCCTCCACCGCACAAGGGGGAGCCTGGAGGAAAGAAAAGGTGACCCGAATGTGCAACTCCCCCTACCCAAAAGAAAACAGCTCCGCATCACTGTCCCCACACAGGACAGCCAGGTCCTGCACGTTACTGGAGCACTAATTCAGCTGGAACTACAGGTGATCAATTAAGAGGTCCCTTTCCAAGACCCGGCAGGTGCCTGGCATAGGGTGACATGTGGCGGGAGGGCCACCTGACAAAACCACCAGAGAACAACATTCGCTTAAAAACAAACAAGAAAGGGACAGCCAGACCGAGTGTCCAAAATCAAAACCACACAGGCCCACGGCTTTGATCACCAACACGAGGGATACATTTTTTTTTTTTTTAATGTCTAATGACAGTTAGAGGTGGTTTTCCTTGCCCTCCCCACCTGGCCCAGCGGGTTCCTTTGAAGGCCTTCTACTTGGCAGACGTGAACGCTCGACTGTTTTTACTTACATGTACTCAAAGGCAGGGTGGAAAAGAGAAGCTTCAAAGTTGGCTGGGTGACCCCTCAAGGGTGTGCAAAGTCCTTCTCGGAACACCTGTGGGGAAATTTTGCACATTTCCCAGGAGCCCACTGGAACTGGTTCTGTCCCCTCCAGGTCGACGCCGGCTGGGGGTTCCCATTTTGCACAGAAATCAAGGCGCTCAAGGCGCCCGGCCTGCAACTCCAGGGAGGCCCAGGAGGACGGTCCCTCCCTGGAAGGTCCAGCACCTGGTCGGAGTGTCCCCAAGAAAACGCACTGAGGCTAAGGCTGCGCCTCGCCGGAACCATCGCGGAGCTTAGACTCACATTAATGACCGTTTTGGGTTCCTTAAAACCCACGCAAGCACCTCCCTGGCCTCTTAAATCTTCCCCAAACTACTGCTCAGGCTGGAGGCAAGCAGGGGCAGGGACCATAAAAGTCATGTTAAAAGGCAAGTTGGAAGGAAAAAACAATCAAACAAACAAAAAAAAAGCACAAAACACCCCGATACGCACTAGTTAGCAAGTCCGCGGATGGGGGGGGGGGGGGGCGGCAGAGAGCCGGGTCTGCGGGATCTGCGCGCCCCGGGGTGGAGACGCAGGGTGGCCCCAACGGTCCCCGGGCCCCCGCGCCCACCCGGCAGCCTCGAGGCTCCCCACCCCCCCACCCCCCGATCTGACGCCGACGATCACACCCCCCAGTTCTGTCCAATTAGCAAAATGACCGCCGAGGGGACGCTGAGAGTGGGCGCCCTGGAACAGGGGGACTGAGACTCGGGAGGCTCCGGACAGGCCGTGGGGACCGAGCCGGCCGGCGAGCGTCTTCAACAGGTCTCCCCGGGGGCTGGGGCGCGGGGACGCAGACCCTGCGGGGGTCCCCGCGGCGCGCAGCCGGCCTCAGGGGGGGTGGGGATGACGACTGGGACACCGCCGACCCCCCCCACCCCGGGGAGGCGCGCTCCCAGCTGCGCCCGCCTTTCCTCCCCCACCCCCTCCAAACCCCCACCCTGGGTGCCGGGGACGCGCGGCCACCCCACCCGCTCGGAGAATAAAGTTTGTGGGCAGCCGAGGGGCGGGGCAGCGCGGCGAGGGGGCGAAACTTTTGAGTCCCGGGCGCGCGGCGGGGGGAGCGCACCGGCGCCGGGACACCCACGTGCGGGCCCCGGGAGTCGCCAGCGCCTCCGCCGCCGCCGCCGCCAGCGCCCGGGCCTCCCGCGCAGCCACCGCCACCGCCACCGCCGCCACCACGGCGCTTCCCTTTCATTTCAGCTTCTCTCTCTCTCTCTCTCTCTCTCGGTCTCTCTTCCTCCCTGCACCGTCCTCTCCTTCGCGCGCGCTCTCCCCGCCCTCCCTTCTTCCCCTCCCCCCCGCACCCCAGACGCCATCTCTCCGTCTCTTCTTCCCCCCCCCCACCCCCCACCCCCCAGCTCTCCTCCTTCCAGCTCGCCGGCACGAGGGAATGTGGAAGCGAAAGGGGAAGACGACATGTTTGCGGCGCGGCGCGGGCCTGCGCGCACCCGTCCCCGGGGAGAGGCGGGGGGCGGGCCGGCCGCGGCTGCGGCGACCCACCCCCGCGCGCCCCCCCTCTCCCCCGCCCCCTCCTCCCCCTGGCGCCCCAGCCAGCCCTCCCGCCCGCCCGCCCGCCCGGGGCTGCGGGACACTCACCCCGGTCCGGGCGCGGCTCCTGCGCTGGGGGCCTGGGCGGGCCGGGGGCTGCGCGCCCGCCGCCGCCTCCACGCGCGCCCGCCCTCCGCTCCCCTTTCTCTCTCCCTCGCTCTCCTCCTCTCTCTCCCTCTCTCTCCCCCTCTCTCCTCCTCTCCGCTCGCGCCCTCCCTGGAAGAAGGGAATGAGGCAGGGCTGACGCGGAGGGATGCAAAACAGCTCCTCCCGAGCCGGCGCGCGGAGGAAGAGACGCAGAAAAGCTGCCCTTGTATCTCTCTTTTGTTTTCTCACTTCCTTCCACCGCCCCCCCCACCCCCTCCTGTCAGCCCAAGTTTTCTTTTTCTTTCCACCGCAGACAGGATTTTTTTTTTTTTCTTTTTTCCTCTCTCCCTCGGTTCCTCGAGCCTTTCGGTTCAACTCTCCCCCTCGAATGGAAAGCCTGCGGGCTTCGCGCTCCCCTCCCCTCCCCGCCGCCGCCGCCCCCCCACCCCTCCTCCCCGCCGCCTCTTTTTTTTTTTTTTTTTTTTTTTCTTCCTCTCTCCCCCTTCCCTCTTTTTTCTTTCTTCCTTCCTCCTTTCTTATTTCTCTAAAAGGGTTTTGTTGGCTGTGGGAGTTTCGTTTGAAAATCAAGTCACGCCTGTTTTTCTTCCTTCCCTCCCTCCCTCCCTCCCTCTCTCTCTCTCTCTCTCTGTGTCTCTGTCTCTTTTTTTTTTTTTTCTCTCCCGTCCTCAGAAAAGGGGAACAAAGATGAAGTGAAACGGGGAAGAGGGGCAGCGGCAGCGCCTCGCCTGGAAATGGGGGGGAGGCAGGACGCGGGGGGGGGGGCGCCCGGCCGGGCCCCGGCACAAAGGGGTCCGGGGACTGCGCGCGCCCCGGCCCCGGGGAAGCCTGGGGCGTCCTCGGGAAGGGGAGCCGGGCGCGGGGTGGAGAGCGGGGCGCAGGAGGGGGGTGTGTGTGCGCGCGTGTGTGCCCGTGTGCGCCCGGCTCCGGGTGCGGCCCAGCCGCCCCTCCCCGGCCTGAGAGGCGAGGCCGGGTGTGTTCCCGACTCCGGTATTTTCTAAAGTAGGCAGATGGGCTTGGAACAGACGTCCCCGCGCCGCGCTGAACTGTAAAAGAGCCTCCAAACAGCTGTTGGCAGGGCCCTGGACAGCCGGGCTCCGTGCGCGCGCGCGCGCGCCCCAGGCCCACGCGGGGCAGGGCAGGGGCAGGGGCTACGGCAGGAGGCGCGCAGGGGCCGGGGGGCGGCCCCTCGTGGGCTCTCCAATCCCAGGGCCCCAGGCCTCCCTCCGCCCCGCTTTGCACTGCTGGGGGCGCCGAGGCGTGGCCGTGCGCAACGCGGGGTCAGGCCTCCGCGCCTCCCCGCGTAGGGCTTGGCACCGCCCGGCCCCCCTCCCTCACCCGTCCCCAGCTCCCATGCTGGCCGGACCCTCGGCCTCCAGCCTCCAGGGAGCCCGCCCCTTGGAGAGCCGCGTCTCCACTCCGGCGCTGTCCTCGGGCAGAACGGCCGCGGAGGGTCAATTATTCATGGGGCGCCTGGGCGTGCTCCCAAGACCTGCCCTGGCCTCGGCTTCTCTGGGCCAAGTGGGGAGAAGACAGGGGAAAAGTTGCCAGCGTAAAAGTTGGCCACATTTGCGCATGGCCCCAAGGAAGTATTGAGCACCTGCTGGATGCCTGGTACTTGGACTGGGGCTGCTGCCAAAGGGCTAGGGGGGGTGAGGGTGGGGGACGTGAGGTCTTCTCCGTGCCCCCCCACTCCACCCTCACCCCCACCCCTGAAGTTTCCGCAGGAAACAATGCCCGAGGAGGCTGCCTGCAGCTCCAGGCCAGGTCAGGGAGAGGAAGGAGAGCCTGGATCCTTGGGCCCCCCGCCTGTCTCTCTTCCTTCCTCCGGGCTGCATCTCCTTCCAAGGCTCCTCCCCTCCTCATCAATTCCTCCCACACTTCCCTGCTCTCCCCGGCTTTTCACTGGAGGGTCCCTTCTCCCAGCGAGGAGCAGATGCTGAGCCCCATTGTCTCTCCCCCAGTGACTGCGGCCTCCCTGGACCGACCTGCTGACTCCTCACCCCTCCCCCCAGCCAAGAGGCCTGGGCCTTTAGAGACTGGAGCCCCCAAGGCCACTGCCCCTCACCCCACCCTGAACCAGCTCCTGATGGGAGCGATGACTCCAGTCACTCAGAACATGATTTGTTTCTGACTGGGAGAGAGAAAACAGGCCTGAGACTCGGCCTGAGCAAGGAGGACACCATGGTTTTCATCTCAGCCCACGGAGCACCCCCTCCCACCCCACCCCGGAGTGACCCCAGAGCCTTCGCCCAGTAGGTCCCCTTCATAGGATTTACAGGAAACCACGTTTCTGTCATCTTCCCGCTTATATCGTGCCCCTAAAGCTGTGGAATCCTTCAAACAAAGCAGAACGCAGTCCTGATAGTTGAGCATTCATTTAACAGATGCTTACTGGGCACCTCCTGGGTGCCTGCTGTTGTGCTGGGTGCTAAGCTAAGGCCCGTCCTCGGTGAGGCCTTGCGGACGGGTAGGGGAAGACAGGCAACCACAGTGCCAGGCGATGCGTGCAAAGACGAGCCAAGGAAGCCGCTAAGAGGGCATTCCGACTAGGGTGGTCAGAGAGGGCTTCCCGGAGGAGGTTACACCTGGATGAATAGGCCCGTGCCAAGCAAATGCATGGGAAGGCACAGCCTGTCCAAAGCCCCCGGGCAAGAGAGCACATTCTCACAATATTCTTGGAACAGCAGGAAGTATTTGCTGCCATGCGGAGGGCATGTGGGGGAGTGGGAAGTGAGCACAGTGTCAGGGCCCGGGTGAGGGAGGGGAGAGCGTGGCCTGTGACAGGGCGTAAGGGAAGGAGGGCAGCGGGCGTTAGGGAGATTTTCAGATTTGTAGCCTCTCCCACTTGCTCACTTCATGAAGTAGGGTGCATAGCAGCCTCTGTGAATAACTTAGACTCAGTTTCCCCACTTTTAAAGTGGGGGTGAGAAGATCTGTGGGCTGCAGAGAGAGCGAGTGTCTTACGATTAAGGGCCTGGGTTTATTTGTTGCACATCCCTGGGCAAGTTGACTTCTCTGAGTCTCTGTCTTCTCATCTGTAAAATGGGAATGAAAACACCCATCTCCCAGGGTGACTGTGAGGCTTAAATGAGCCCATTGCATAGCATGCCACCGGGTACATACCAATAATACACGGGAGCTCTTATGCATTCGTGTTTCTACATCGGGGAGTGACGAGGTGGTGCCCTTAGCACCTAAAGATGAGATTCTGCTCCGAATGACTCACCCGCCACGCCAGGAACTCGATGAACTGGCTGTGTGGGAAGCAGTCATTGAAAGGTGCCTTGTGTCCCAACAGGTGGCCTGGATTGGGAACACCTGCTGTCTCATCAAGGTGGCCAAGGCGCTATCTCAGGAGCGTGACTGGAATGTGAAGCCCGATTCCAAGGGCCTGGCCTGGTCGGCGGAGCTGTATCCCCCCTGAAGAACCCGTAGGAGTCCGGAGAGAGTGGGCCCCTGGGAGCAGGTACCTGGCTGAGTTTGCTCAGTGGAGAGGGGTGCACGCAGAGGGTCACACTTCGGGGGAGCCAGGGGGAGAAGGGATGGCGAGTCCCGCCTGAATCTTAGTCCTTTGCTTGAGTGCCTCACTCCCTAAGCAACAAGCAGAGGAACTGGGCACCAGCCAGATGCCCCCTGGGCCCAGGCGCACCAGCGTTCCAGTTCCAGCATTTGAAACATTTAACACTCCTATTATTTCTTTGTGACACAAGTTCTCAGCGAAAGAGTTTGAAAATCAGCTGAGCAACACTGAAAAGGAACCCCCCATAGAGACATTACAGTTTGGGGTATATTGGACGTTTTATATCCACGTATTTATGTGGAAATGCCCATAATAATAAAACTAGACGAGGTAAATAGTGTTAAACAAACGAATGACTATACCTGTAAATATGTTATTTTTTTAATCCTTACCGGAGGATATTTTTTCCATTGCTTTTCAGAGAGAGTGGAAGGAAGAGAGAGAGGGAGAGAGAGAGAGAGAGAAATATCAATGTGTGCTTGCCTCCCTCACGGGTCGAGCCTGCAACTGAGATACGTGCCCTTGGCCGGAATCAAACCCGGGACCCTTCAGTCCTCAGGCTGACGCTGACCCTCTAGCCACTGAGCCAAACCGGCTAGGGCTAAATATGTAATTTTTACAAAATTAACCAAAATAGCATAACCCTATACCTGCTGACTTGCGGCCACTTTCGCCCAGCGATATGTCACAAATCTCTTTCCCTCTCTATAAACATCTGCCCTGTTGTTCTTAACGAATGATATCACCCCACGGCATGCACGCGACGTCATTTGTTTAAATAAATTGTTGGACTGGTGGAATGTTTCCAGTTTTTCACTTTCATGGGCCCACGACGGTATGGACTCTCCTTTGCACCAGGTAGATGTCATATTCTAATCGTTTTAGAGATCGAGGAGACTGAGGCATAGAAATCTGAAAGACTTCCCAAGGTCACAGCTAGGTCGTGACCCAGCCAGAGTTTGCAGCCGGTTTCCAGTCAGGAGTTCCTTCCAGCATCTGTTTTATTCTTTCCTTTAGAAAAGGAAAGAATGGGCCCCCTCTGCCCCTAATTCTCTTACAGATTGGCCCCTGGGGGGAACCTGTCCGGGCAGGTGACCCACCTCCCGCTCTCACATCTTTCTAACTTCACTCGCATTTGCTCACCTCCTGCGATTGGGGGGAATGAGGCAGGTAACGGGACATACAGTACGTGAGAGTGTATTTCATAAATTGTGAAATCTGTGTGAACGTCAGGCCTGAAGTCACGGTCAGACAGCACCACGGTTTAGCCAAAGGCCCCGACCTGCCCAAACCCAGGGAGGAAGCCTCGGGGTTCACACTAGAGAGAAAGAAATAGGGTGGCCAACGGAGGCCTCCCCTGGGCAGGCCGGAGGCCCCACAGCTGCCCCCTTTAGAGCTGATACGGGAAGGAAGGTTGGTTATTATAAGGTTTTTGAGTCCTCAGGATTTCCCCGGGGGGGGAGAATGCATTCATGCCACAGACTTTCCAGAATGTTCATATCCATCTCTGGAAATCTGGGGAGTCTTGTAAGCTGAGATGAGAGATGAAACACGGCCCTTCAGCGTTTCGATTGATGTGTTCACCGGAGTAACTGCTGGGAGATTAGCAGGTGATTATTAAGGTCTGTTTCTCTCATCGACGGAACCAGCCAGACATTTTAAAAAGCATCGGTGTCTTTGCAGTTTTTAATGCTCGAGGTTTTTCGTGCTAAACTTCCCAACTGGAATCGGCCGGTGGAAAAGTCTAGGGCCCCAGGATTGAATCAGGAAGGGCTGCAGAGAGATATTTCACGAATATCTATCCCTCTCTAGGAACAGTCGCATGATCCTTCTTAAACAGAGGTGGACCTGGGGCTCACTAGAGGTGGCCGGGGGGGACCTGGAACGGTAGAGAGTCACCGAGAGCTGAGGTGATGGCCAGAGTCCCACCGGTGTGTTGGGCCGCACCTGAGAATTCTCAGAAGTACAGAAAAATTTAGGAATCACCCAGATTTTGGAGGGGAAAGCAAAAATCTGTGACAGGGGGGCATCGGACATTTGTGAATTATTTTTCCAGGAGTAATGCCAGGGAGCATCCAATTGTCTATCTCTAAAGACCCCATGAGACCAGGGGTGTATATTTGTATTGCTTTACTCCCAGGAACTTCACCGGCCGTATTTGCATAAATATAAGACTAAAAATACGCCCCAAGAAACGTAGGCATCGACCGTAAACAGGAAACTGCCAACTTCACCCGTTCGAAACCAATAAATACATAAAAGACACATGATGACGCCTATTGCTGTGGCCACCCAGCTCATGGGCATAAAGCCTGGGATGGGATTTCATATGAACCATCAAGAGAAGTTTAAAAGTGTATACGCCCTTTGGTTCTGTAACTTTATTCTAGAAATCTATTTGGAAACATCAGTGATGTGGACCACGGTGCATGTGAAGGATGTTTACCGAAGTATTGTTTATGTTGGCCAAAAGTACAAATGAAAAAAGGGAAAGAAAAGGGAACCAAGAAAAAAAACACGAAGTATTCACAGTGAGGAAATAGTTAAAGAAGTGTGGGTGTTTGATGTAATATTGTATAGCCATTAAAAAAAACATGTTTTTGAAGACTATTTAATGAATTGGGAAGTGTTTGCAATATACTGAGTTACAAAATTTCATATGCATCAGAATGATGCTATGTTTTTATTTATTTTTAAATATGTTTTTATTGTTTTTTTTTAGAGAGGGAGGAAGTGAGAGGGAGAGAGAGAGAGAGACAGAGATATCGATTGGTTGTCTCCTGCACGCACCCTGACTGGGGATGGAGCTTGCTTCGGGTGGGACTCGAACCGGCGACCCTTTGGTGCATGGGACAAAACGCTCAACCAGCTGAGCCACACAGGCCAGAGCTGTTTTTGTTTGATTTTGTATATGCTTGTATATTTATCCCGAAAAATACATATAAAATACGTAGAAGGAAATACAGAGACGTTAAAAAGTTATTGCTGATTTCTGGAATTATAGATGATTTTTGTTTTCTCCTTTCTTAGCTTATTTGCCAAATTCCTATAACAAATATATTATTTTTAAGCAATGACATATAGTCAGAGAACAGGACCTAGGCTGCTTCTTCACTCCACGGTCAAAGGCCCAGGTCAGGCCTTCAAGGAGCTTATAGTCCCAAACAGCCGAGCAAACAGGAAGCTATGCTGCAGAATTATCTCTGCAGTTATTTCTCCCGCCCTGGCGATGCTTGAAGACTTAGGAGGAAAGAGGAACCAGTGTTTTGGTTGCTGATGATCTGGGCTCTGGGATGAATAGTCTCTCTATTGTGAAAGTGTATTGTGCAAAAAAAAAAAAGAGAGAGAGAGAGAGAATGGTGTTTTTTGTGAAGGGAGATAAAGGGTTGTGGGGTGGGAACTGGGAGGCCTGGATGCCGTGGGTGGATCGTGGGCAGGGCTGCCCTGAAGGTCTCTCCGGGGTGCCCTCTCCAGCCTACACCTGGGCTGCTGTGTCCAGGGCCAGCCCAGTACCGGGGTGGGGGTGGGGGGTGGGGCTCAGTAAATGTGTATTGTTCATAAGAATAGATGAATGAATCAGCATGTAACCTCAGGGATCACTCTCATGAATTTCTTTTAAGGCATTAATTAAACATGTCTGGAGAGGAAAAAGACACCATTGTGAAGCTGTGAGGATGGAAGGAGCAAGGTAGGTGTGTGTGTGTGTGTGTGTGTGTATCAGCTTTGACGTCAGTAGGGTCCCAGGTTCAAGTCTGAATGTGGCAATGGCTGGAGTCTAAGGAGCTCTTGGCTGTTTCGACTCCCCAGCTGTGGACGTTGGTCAGACTCAGTCTCTGAGCGCTTCACTCCCTAGAGATTGGGGTCGGGGCCGCCTGTGTTGTCGAGGAGATCAAATGATAATGCATGTAGGACAATGCCGTGTAGACTGAAAATGGAATGAGCTATTGACGTTTCTGAGATTACCTGCAAACCCCCAGGTATCACCTGCCTGGCAGAGGTGGAGGTGGGGTGCCATCAGGTGATGGCTTTGCTGTGTTGAATTTTTAGACAGGGGTTCTCTTTGTGGTCTCCTCCCTTTCTTCTTCACGTCATCACCACACATTTATCGAGGACCCTTAATATGCCCAGGTCACCCTCAAGGGTCCCCCAGGCAACCAAGGGTGACAATGTAAGACTAGCGATGGCTTATACAAGAACAGAAGAGGGATGCCCAGCTCTTACCTTTGGGAAGCCTTCTTAGAAAAGGTGATATTTAAAATGGATTGTCTTTTTTTTTAATTTAAAAAAAAATTTTTTTAAATACGTTTTTATTGATTTCAGAGAGAGGAAGGGGAGAAGGAGAGAGGGAGAGAAACATCAATGATGAGAGAGTCATTGATCAGCTGCCTCCCACACACCCCCTACTGGAGATCCAACCCGAAACCCGGGCATGTGCCCTGACCGGGAATTGAACTGGTGACCTTTCTGGTTCATAGGTTAACACTCAACCACTGAGCCACACTGGCCAGACTAAAACAGGTCTTGAAAGAAAAGTGGGAACCTGCTCAGCCATCAAGGGGGCCAGGGCTCTGAGCAGGGGACAGAGTTCGGGAAGTTAACCCCCCTGAGCCCTGGTTTCCTGCTCCAATGACCCCTATCTGACTTCTGAATTAGATAACACATGTCAAGTGTCTAGCATGGGGCCCGGCCTTGAGTGGGGACTGAAAAACCAGTTCATCGCCCCTCTGCATCAAAATCACTTCCTCTTTGACACTTACTTCCTGTTCACATTTTGTTCGCCCCCCCCCCCCCTTCTGTCCCTGGGACACAGTGACTGTTAGCTCGGGCTGTGAGGTCCTCAGCCTACCTTCCGGGATCCTCAACATAATTTTAAAAAAATGGATCCTCTTTTCTGCCATAAAGAAAAATCCCAATACATTTGGAATGCAGATGTTACGGGGGCCGCATTCTTTGTTCACGATATGCTAACACGAGAAACTCGTATTAGAAACCGACAATTGAAAATGCTCCTAAATAGCCCCGGCCTGTGCGGCTCAGTAGGTTGAGGGGGGGTGGGGTGCAAAGTGATGGGATCAGATTTGTGTTTCAGGCAAAGAGGCTAAGACAGTCTGTGGCCGGGTGGCCAGCCTGGGGAGAGGCACAGGAGAAGGAGAGGGAGGCATGTATACAGCAGGCTTGGTTTAGGGAGAGGGAAGCAGGACATGTGCATTCAGACCATTGCCTTCAGCGGCCAGCAGAGGGAGCCTCAGCCTCCGCTTAGCTTGGTTACTGTCCCCACACTTCAGACGGTCTGAGAGGGGTCCCAGTGCACCTGGCGGCTGCTATAAATGGGGAGAGAATGGTGGCAGCTCTCATGGACTCCCTCCAGCAGGTAATTTCCTCTGCAGGTCCTGCCTCTCACATTCACTGTAGGCAGATTTTCCTCCATCCCAGCCCCACTCCTGCCCCTCCCCTGCCACCTCTTGCTCAGGGGCTGAGGGACCGTCTCCTGCTCTCCTCTCTTTCCCTCGTGGGTCAAGGTGGAATTGCAAAGACTCGCGTCTTGTACATTTGTAAAAAGGAGATGTAAGAGGGGTGTTCTCCTTGATACACCTATATCAAGAAAGAAGAAAACCATAGCCTGGGAAAGGAAATTCACATCACTGAGAGCCCCACTGTAACCCCCTGAGATGCTCAGAGGCCCCCTTCCGCTCTCCACTGGCACCTCCCTCTGATTCTCACTAGTTAAACTTGCTTTTTTTCTCGAGCATCCGCACTCTTAACAAATGCAGACAAGGTTTCAGATCCAAAATCTTTTTTTTATTTATCACCCACGGTTGTAAGTTTTCCTGTATTTTCCATGGCAGACATCCAAGCATTTCCACTATATCATGGGTGAAATAAAAAATTACAGCTAGCTCGGGAACTTCACAATCAAAAACCCCTCCCCTCCCCGCTCCCTCCATGGAATCCCGGGCTCTGCAGCTGCTTCAGTGCCAGGAAGGCCCAGTAGGAAGGGTCCCAAGGGTTTGTTGCTCAAAGAGGTTTGCAAACCCCAAAGCTCAATGCATGAATCCATTATGAATCCATTCCTGGTGGGAGCGAGGCTGAGGCCCTTCTTAGAAGAATCCCATAACAGTGGACTCCACTACATTTCTTTACCGGGGCAGGAATCTGTGTCCAGCTTTTAGATCGTATTTCTAGAATTTTCCATTCTTAAGGAGCAGCTTCCAGAATAATCGGGAGCTCCAGGGCTCTACCTGATGGGCCATCCTGAGGATGGACTCGAGGTGGGGGGTGGGGGAGATGAAGGCTCATGTTGAGCAACAGAAGGGGGATGGAGTCCAGAATCTTTCAGAAGTCAGTCCTTTTGCGGGGAGGGGGGACTCCTGGGCACCAGACGCCTCTGGGATAGAGAGCTCTGTCCTCTGTGAAACCTTAGGGTGTTATACAACAGGCTGTAATTAATATCACCCAGGCTCAGAAAGACAACCCATCATTCTAATGGAAAATGAAAGCCAACTGGGCCCAGTGCCCAGAGGCTGCAGACATTGGCCAGGCCAGGGGCTCCAGCAGAGGGCGCTCACAGGGACCTGAGGTGCCCCCCGGCCAACCAATGCCCATGGTGCCAGCCACCTGCAGGGGGATGCAGCCCTGGACCATCTGGTCCCGTTCAGCCAGAGCAGGGCGGGTCCCAGGAGTCCTGCTGCCCCAGGGGATATGGATCATTTATTCAGAGGGGAGGCCTGGGAGTGTCGGGGGCAGAGGGAGATGCTTCCACCCTGGTGCAGAGCAGGGAGGCTCAGCCGGGACTTCCCCCACCTCACACAGTTGCTGTTGTGGGGATTCAGTGAGAGAACACATAGGAGAACATGTATGAACCACATGCCCAACACATGATAGGCACTTTTAAAAAAATATATGTTTTTATTGATTTCAAGGAGAGGGAGAGAGAGAGAAACATCAATGATGAGAGTCATTGATCAACTGCCTCCTGCTCGCCCCCTGCTGGGGATCGAGGAGCCTGCAACCCGGGCCTGTGCCCTGACGGGGAATTGAACCGCGATCTCCTGGATCCTGGGTCGATGCTCAACCACTGAGACACGCCAGCTGGGCGGATATATATTTTTTAATTTCCTTTTTTCCCTTCCTTGCGTGCTCTACATTACATTCCCCAGATTTTCTGTTTCTTCGTCTTCCATTCTGGGTAGGTGTGTATTTCTAGGACTTACTCATTTCTTCTAGGTTATCCAATTTGTGTACAATCCTTCCCAATATCCTCTAATAATCTTTTTTTATGTCTGTAAAGTCAGTCGTAATGCCTCCTCTTTCACTTCTAATTTTAGTTATTTGAGGGTTTGTCAATTTTGTTGCTCTTTTAAAAAAAACGAATTCTTTATTTCATTGATTTTTTTTCTTACTGTTTTTCTATGCTCTGATTTATTATCTTTGCTTTAATCTTTATTATTTCCTTCCTCTGCTGCTCAGGTTTCGTTTGCTCTGGTTTTGTTTTGTGTGTTTTCTTTTTAGTTGTTTGAGGTATGAAGTTAGGTTGTTGATTTGAGACCTTTTATAATGTGAGCATCTAATAACTATAAGCTTCCCCCCAGCACTGCTTTCGCTGCGTCTCATAAGGTTTGGAATGTTGTGTTTTTCTTTTCATTGGTCTCGAGGTATTTTCTGATTTCCCTTGTGATTTAGGCCTTGACCCGTTGGTTGTTTAAAAGCGTGTCGTTTAACTTCCATGAATTTGTGGATTTTTTTTCTAGTCTTCCCTCTGCTACCGATCTCTAGCTTCATTCCATTCTCACTGGGAAAAAAATACTTGCTATGATTTCAATTTTTTTTTTTTTTAATTCTCACCTGAGGATATGTTCTTATTGATTTGAGAGAGAGAAACATCAATTGGTTGCACCCCAACAGGGGTGTTTGAGATGATGCTCCAACCCACTGAGCCACCCAGCCAGGGCTATCTTGCCTTTGTAAATGTTCTCATTTTACCTTCTATCTTTTCAAACCTTTTTGTTAGCTTTCTGGTTTCCTTTCTTAGCCTCTCTTTAATTATCTGTTTTTATTGTTATAGTTCCCTTCAACTTAAAAAAAAAAAATCGTATTTTTCCGACTAGAAAAGTGTAATGAATTTTTATTACTAAATCTTTGGGGAATATCGGAAAGGGTATAAAGAATAAAATTAAAATATCCCATTAAGTCTCCTCTAGGAATAACCACTGTTGCTGTTTTATTTTCTTTCACTACGTTTTTCTGTTCATAAACACTTAGAGATATTGCTTTAACCCTTTGTCTGACTTAAGTGTTGTAAATATTTCCCTATGATGTGATATTTGTTGGGAAAAAATCTTTTCTTTCTTTTTAACAGCCGATGTTGCATATGGCTGCTGGGAAAACCTAAACAACACTAAGGAGCCTACAGCAAACAGTGAAAGTGCCCCATCCCCAGTCCCCCACGCCTGCCCCTGGGAAAACCAGCCTGAGGTAACCACCGTGCCCCTTCCTAATACATCCCCGTAGACTTCGAAAGTGCATTTTTACCGTGTTTTCAACAGCAAAAGCATTAAACATGCTGTTCCTCCTTTAAAAAAGTAAAAGAGGCCCAGCTGGGCATGACTCAGCAGTTAGCATTGACCTAGGATTCATGAGGTCACTGGGTCAATTCCCGGTCAGGGCACAGGCCCGGGGTGCAGGCTCCTCGATCCCCAGCAGGGGGCGATCATCGACTCTCATCATTGATGTTTCTCTCTCTCTCCCTCTCCCTTCCTCTCTAAAATCAATAAAAATATATTAAAATAAAAAATAAAAAAAAGTAAAAGGGTAACATTTAAACACTGACAGCAAAAGACTTTTTTAATTGTTCTTTATTTATTGCTTGATTCCCACGTGTGCCCTGACTGGGGATCGAACCAGTAACCTTGGCTTATCAGGACAACACTCTAACCAACTGAGCTACCCGGCCAGGGAACAAAAAACTTTTGAAAGACTCATCCCTCAGTCAGGGTGCACTTGTCTGTCGATGGTCTCAGGGCCATGAACTGGACCTGCCCAGTTATAAAGGGACCCTGTGTCCCTTGGAATAAGCAGTACCTTTGGGGGGGGTGCAGAGTAGAATTTGGAAAAAATAAAACTGGGCAGATTTTGTGCAGAAACCTGATTCAGACGGCCAGATGCTTTGTCCCTCGGGGGCGACAAAAAGCTGGAACTCTCGGCCCACAGAGTCAGGAGACGCCTCTTTGGTACCCTGTGGATATTTAGGGACTGTAACTATAGCCACGGATCTATCGAACACACTCTTCCTTGTGTTTTCGAATGCGCTAAAAGCTTTTGTTTGCATGTATCGATTCTATTTGAACGTGACTATATTCCCAAGACTCTTCTTATTTGTTTTTAAATTTTTTATTATTTTTTAATCCTTACCTGAGGCTATTTTTTCCATTGCTTTTCAGAGAGGGCGGGAGGGGGAGAGAGAGGGGGGCGGACATCGATTTGTTCTCTCCCGGACGTGCCCAGACCCAGGCCGGGGATCGAGCCTGCAACCGAGGTACCTGCCCTTGCCTGGAATCGAACCCAGGACCCATCAGGCCACAGGCTGATGCTCTAACCACTGAGCCAAACCGATTAGGGCTCCCAAGACTCTTAAATCACCCCATGGGGGAAACAGAACATCCCTTAAAACAATGCACAAATGCATTCGCTATATGTGTGTTTTCGTGAGTGCAAATGTGGAACAAATAAGCCCCCAAATACATAAAATAATTACATGTAGGAGAGAAAGGAGACATTAAAAGGGACAGGGGTAGAAGTCATACTCCCCTGCAGGCACCTGGTGGTGCAGATTTGACTCTGGAATTATGGGAACATCTAACAGAGACTAAAACAAACTTAAATCCAAACGTATTGGCAACCTGCGCCTCCCTTCTTTTTTTTTCCTTCGCTGGTCTATTTAAGGTCGATCAATTTTATTGACCTTTTCAGAGAACCAGCTTTCGGCCTCATTGATTTTTCTCTAATGTTTGCCCGTTTCCTATTTTATCGATTTCCGCTCTTATCTTATTTCTTTCTCTCCACTTACGTTGCGTTTAATCTGCTCTCCTTTCTCTAGTGACTTCGGGAGGAATTTAAAAATTCCTTCTTTCCTAATACAAATATTTGCACCGCTATAGACTTCTTCCTAAGAATGTTGCTTGCGTGTGCATGTGTGTGTGTGTGTGTTTGTGAAGATTTTGTGCTTTTATTTTTTTAAATTTTTTTAATCTTTACCCAAGGATATTTTTTCCATTGCTTTGCAGAGAGAGTGGGAGGGGGAGAGAGAGAGAGAGAAACATCGATGTGAGAGAGACACATCCGTTGGTTGCCTCCCACATGGGCCCAGACCAGGGCCAAGGATCGGGCCTGCAACCGAGGTACATGCCCTTGGCGGGAATCGAACCTGGGACCCTTCAGTCCGTGGGGCCCACTTTCTAACCACTGAGCCATACTGGCCAGGGCTGAAGATTTTTGCTTTTACATTACAAATCCTTTACAAATCCAATTTCCTGACTAGATGCAGGCCTGTCAGATTGCCTGTTTCTCCTTGCGCCAGCTTTGGCCAATTGTGTTTTTCAAGGCCTTCCCAAGGAATGCGTTGGGTGCTACACCCCTAATTTGCAAGCTCTCTGCTCTGGCGTCACCCTTGACGGTCCCCCCTTTTGTGCAGTGGGCTGTGTGCTCTTAGTGTCAGCCTCCAATCACTGGGTGAGTCTTTTGTTAAGAAAAGTAACATCTCCACCTCCCCCCCTCATTTCCTTCTCCCCAGCGGAAACCACTTTTATTCCTGTAGCCGATCGTGGCCCTATTGACTCCTTTATCTCTCCCCCGTATGCACGTATCGCTCCTTCTTGGGTTTTTCAGTTTTAGTCACTTATCTGTTGACTTTCCACTGGACAGGATGAAGATTGAACTCTCGCTGCCAGAGTGCGTGAGCAAACACACACACACACACACACACACTCATGCACACACCCCAACCTCCTGAGCTGGTAGGAGGGAGGACAATGAATGAATGAATGAATGAATGAATGAATGAATACACTTTAATGTGTTCAGAAAACACGATGCCATACAGCTGTGAAAATGAAAGCATTAGACTCAGGCAACAACCACCTCCAATCCGGACGGTATGAAAGGATGAGTGAAGAAATGCATGTCTCAGATGACCCCACGGGGACATCTTTTTTTTAAAATTTTTGTATTGATTTTAAAGAGAAGAGAGAGAGAGAGAAACATCGATTTGTTTTTCCATTTCTTTATACAGTCATTGATGATTCTTGTATGTGCCCTCACTGGGGATTGAACCTGCAACCTTGGTGTGTCGGGATGTATTTAGTTCCGAATATAATGATAAATTGGGGTGGGGGCATCTGGGGAGCTCTTATAGATGAACAAGAATTAGCTCCTATTTGATAACTGTGGACTCCATGCCTTACATACACGCTCATTTGCATGAATAAAACATACGGACGGTACAGGAATTCATTTTCTCGTATCTCATCGACTGTGAGCTTTATTAGTTTTTAAGCCCTTCCTAAAAAATGTTATTTCCACGATGTTTTCATTTGCATCTCTCTGATTACAACTGAGATTTAATATTAAGCTGTTTCCATTAGTTTAAAAAATTAACTAGTTTTTAATTGAAAAAGTAATTCATGTGCATGGGGAAAATATCAAAGAGCATAAAAAGATACACTATGAAACATATGCCTGCTTCCCACCCTGGAGCCCCGGTCCCCGAGGTGGCCACCGCCATCCGCTTGTTTCTCCTTCCAGAAATTATGCTAGGTACACAAACAAGCACGGTTCCCAAAGAGAAATGCATTTATGTATATCTGTACTTTTTTTTTTTTTACATAACGAAGACATGTTTTTTAATTTAATTTAATTTTATTATTATTTTTCAATGTTTTTATTCATTTCAGAGAGAGGAAGGGAGAGGGGGAGAGAGAGAAACACCAATGATGAGAGTCATGGATTGGCTGCCTCCTGCTCGCCCCCTGCTGGGGATCCAGGAGCCTGCACCCCGGCCTGTGCCCTGACCAGGAATCGAACCGTGACCTCCTGGTTCATAGGTCAATGTTCAACCACTGAGCCACGCCGGCCAGGTGAAAACATGTTTTTAAAGTAAAATACAAATTCTAAGCCCTGCCTACCACTGCAGTGTCATCTGTACTGCTCCTTCCGCTGGCCACCCCCCCAGCTGGCCGGGCTATCATGTGGCCCTTGGTGCACTAAGCTCTTTCCTGCCTCTGGTCGTTTTTTCCCGCACCCTGATGCCTCAACTCCAACGGCACCTTGAGAGAAGCCTTCCCCGACCCCCTGGTCTCAAGCACACTCACTGCATCATCCACTGAGTCACTGTCGCCTGTCTGTGGTCTCATTTCTGGGTGGTTTTGTGTGGTCACCGCCCCAGCGCTCCTCCACCAGGAGGTAGGCTTCCTGGCAGCTTGATTCTGAGCGGTTTTGTTTGCCTCTGTTCCTCCAGGACCTAGGACAGTTCCCAGCATAAAGGAAATGCTCAATTAATTCAGTCATCCCCTGGGTGTCCGAGGGCGACTGGTTGCAAGACTCCCCCGAGGATACCAAAATCTGAGGGTGCTCAGTTCCCTTATATAAAATGGCATAGAGCCCGGCCAGTGTGGCTCAGTGCTTGAGAATTGACTCATGAACCAGGAGGTCACGGTTCAATTCCCGGTCAGGGCACAGGCCCGGATTTCGGGCTCGATCCCCAGTCCAGGACATGCAGGAGGCAGCTGATCCATGACTCTCTCATCATTGACATTTCTCTCTCTCTCTCTCTCTCCCTCTCTCTCCCTCTCTCACCCCCTCCCCCTCTCCCTTCCTATCTTTGAAATCAATAAAAAAATAAAAATAAAAACATATTAAGAGATATCTGATCCAAAGGCATGCCAGAGATTTTCTTTTCAAACAAGGCTTGCCCTAGCTGCATTTACGGACGCCACGTGATGGATAGGTTTAGTTTTTATTCTGGCATCTTATTTTAAATTATATAGCCTTGTCTCCTGAGTGCTTCCTTTGTTTTGTGTCTTTTGCTCGTGTGCGCGTGTGTTTTCTTCAGGTAATTTCACTGCATTTGTAGCAATTTGGAACCGCCAGACTTTGTCAGGACAGAACGTGGTAGATATGCCAAGGTGTGATCTAATGCATAAAACCTAAGACGCCAGCCCTGGCCCCGGGGGTGACTCCCTTGGTGGAATCATCGGTGCACCCTAGAAGGGGGACATATTTGGACAAAGGGCAGTAAGGACCTGGGCAGGGGCCCAAGAATTGCGAGGGAGAGCAGAGAGGGGTGTGCCTGAGCGAGTTCATTCCTCTACAGGCCCTCTGATACGAACCCCACTTTACAGAGGAAGCGTCACGGGCTCAGAGGGATTGGGGGACTTGTCCCAGGTCACGCGCACAGCTGGGGCTCCAAACCACGGTGAGTCCCTGAGCTGACACCCAAGCCTAGGCTCCTCTGTGGCAGATCCCTGGAACCTCAGCCCCTGTGGGGCCTCGGGCCAGGCTCCCCTAAGGGCTTTCCACTTTTCCCCCATTTCTGTTCCCTGGAAACCTGTTCTTTCAGAGCTGGTCCTATTGAGGATCCCTGGGCCTCAATTTCCCCTTTGTGCTTATGTGAGGGCCTGGGGGTGTCTGTCTATCTATCTATATTATCTATCTATCATCTATATCTGTCTATTATCTATCTATATCATCTATCTACCTATCTATCATCTACCTATATATCAATATCTATCATCTATCATCTCTCTATCATCTATCTATCTATCTATCTATCTATCTATCTATCTAATCTATTATCTATCATCTATCTATATCTATCTATTTATCTATCTATCATCTATCTATATCTGTCTATTATCTATCTATATCATCTATCTATCTATCTATCATCTACCTATATATCAATATCTATTATCTATCTATCATCTATCTATCATCTATCTATCTATCCATCTATCTATCTATATTATCTATCTATCATCTATATCTATCTATCTATCTATCTATCTATCTATCTATCTATCTATCATCTATCTATCTATCATCATCATCTATCATCTCTCTCGCAATAGGAAAAGGGACAGAAAGGGGAAGGAAGTGTCAAGGCCCCAGCCAAGGGTCTCCCCGCAGGCCCCCGCCCCCCGCGCGCGCCCGGCGCCCTGGCCGCGGCTCAGCCCCTGCAAGTCCCGCCCAGGAACTCCGGGGCCACCACGCCCTTCCCGGATCCGCCGCCGGGAATCGCGGGGCTCCGCCGTCTTCCTGGGGCTCCAGGGTCCCCCGCGGCCCGAGGAAGATGAGCCGCATCTACCAGGACAGCGCGCTCCGGACCCGGGCGGTGCGCAGCGCGCGGCTGCCCGGGGCCTGGGAGCCCTCCGCGCACCAGGGGTAACCCCGCCGCCCCGCCCCGCCCCGCCGCGCGCCTCGCTGGGAACCGGGACTCGAGGATCCGGGATCGGGGAGGGGTCCCCCGGGTGGGTGGGGGGCCGGGGCAGGGAAAGGCAGGCTCCACCCGGCGCGCCCTGCGCCCGGAGCGCGCGCCCCGAGACGCCCCATCGGCGTCAGACGCGCCTGCTCTTTCCAGGCCCGTGGGGGAGGGTCGGGTCTCGATCCCCAAACGCCCTCCGAAAGCCGGAGCTCGGTTCTCGCGACCTTTGCCCCGCCCCGCCCTCGCCAGGCGGCCCGCCTCTCCTCCGGGCTTGGCACGCGCCGCGCCCCCTCCGGAGCCCCGCTGTCGGAGCCGCCAGCGGGGGGCAGGGCTGAGACGTGGGGGGCCAGGCCCGCGGTCGGGGATCGGGGACCCAGAGGTTGTTAGGAGCGGACCGTGGAGGGTTGAGGGGGGCTGGGTGGGTAGGGGCGGATAGGCACAGCCGGTTGGCACGTTTGGCACCCCCCACCCCCACTCCTCCCTCTCCCGTGTCTGTGGCTCCAAAACAGGAAGCCCACGGGGTCAGCTTTCAGTGAAAACTGGAACCAGGAAGTGGGGTCCAGCTCCTCTCAGGGGGGACCCTAAGATCTTGGGCTGGGGGGGCTCCTCCACCCCCAAGTGGCTCTGAGAACAGGAATGTGAGAGCTTTAAGACAGGTGAAAGGAAAGATATTTTTATTTTTTTAATGTTTTGATTGATTAATTTGAGAGAGAGAGAGAGAAACGTGGATCTGTTGTTCTGTTTACTTCTGCATGCGTTGGTTGAATCTTTGATGTGCTCCCACTGGGGACTGAACCAGCAACCTTGGCGCATCCGGACAACAAACCAACTGAGCTACCCAGCCAGGGGGCAGGAAAGATCCTTTTAGCAACTTAGACATCCCTCCTAATTTGGTTAAATAAAAAAGTAAAATCACCCTGGCCGGTTTGGCTCAGTGGTTAGAGCATCGGCCTAAGGGGACTGAAGGATCTCGGGTTCGGTTTCCAATCAAGGGCCCGTCCCTGGGTTGCAGGTTTGATCCCAGGCCCCGGTCGGGGTGCAGCCGATGGAGGGGTCTCTCTCCCATCCATGTTTCTCTCTCTCTCTCCCTTCCACTCTCTCTGGAAATCGATGGAGCAAATGTCCTCCAGTGAGAATTAAAAAAAAAAAAAAAGTAAAATCTTTTATACTTATTAAACCCCGATCAGTTTACCAAACACCTTCACGGTACATGATCTTACAGAATTCTATGATTCTCAGCGTAGAATTAGAGTGAGAGGGCTGTTACGCTCCCATTTTATAGATGAGACGACTGAGGCTTGGTTACTGTACTCCCTGCAGGAGGGGCCACAGCGTGGCCTTGCAGCTTGACAAGGTTCCCTCCAACCCTTTGAGCAGCACCCCAGCTTTTGGGACCCTCAAAGGAATGGAGGCCCCACGTGGGAAGCACAAGAGAAGGGGGCTGCTCTGTACCAGGCCTGCTCAGGGGCCAGGTGACCAGGAGATACATGTAGGAGCTGCTTCTGTCCCAGGGCAGGCTCTGACCTGGGCCACGGAGCTGTGGCTCTTGCCTGAGGCCTGGCAGAAGCAGCTGATCCGATCCCTCCTCCGTTTCCTCCCCTCCCCAGGGGAAACGGCGTCCTGCTGGAGGGAGAACTGGTCGATGTGTCTCGGCACAACATCTCGGACGCCCGTGGCAGGAAGGTGAGGATGTTGGGGGCCCCCGCAGGGACACACACTGGCCTCACGGTCCTCACCCACCAAGGCCTCTCCCTGTGCTTGGCTCTGCCAGTGCCAAGTCTTGGGGTCTAGCTCTTTCCTTGAGGGGCTCAGGTGGGAGGGTCTTTCTAAGAAGACAGACCAGGCCCTGAACCCGAGTGGTGTGTGTGTTTGGGGTGGAGATTGAGAGGGTTCAGAGCAGGAGGGGGTGAGGTGAGCGGTTTGGAAATAAGGCTGTGGGTGCAGAGGGGCCTGGAAGGCCCTCGGAAGAGGTCCTTTGGCCTTCTGATGGTGCAGATTTAGTGAGCCTGGTGCCTTCCTGGTTTCTCTGCCTTCAAGGCCTCGCCTTCCCTGTTTCTCCTGGGAGGGGGTCTCCTCTCCTCCCATCCCTGGGAGCATTTCGCCACCTGCTCGGATTAGAACAGCTGGCAACCGGCGTTACAGCGCCCTTGGTGCCTCCTGCTCTGCTCCTTTGCAGAGCCCTGACGACCTGGGGGCATCACTTTGTCCCCGTGAGACAGGGGAAACTGAGGCTAGGATTCGCCCCAAGCCCCAGGTCTGTTGGAGGAGGCACAGCGGCTGCCCTCACTCAGAATCCCCTGCCAGCACCTCTCCAGGGCACCTTGGCCGCTTCCATGGCTGCAAGTTAGGGTTGTCCCTGTACTTTCTCTTTAATTCTCTCCCAAGGACATTTTTTCTATTGCTTTTCAGAGAGAGTTGAAGGGAGACAGACAGACAGACAGAGAGGGAGAGAGAGAGAAACGTCAACATGAGGGAGACACATCAATTGATTGCCTCCTACACGAGGCTGGGGCAGGGGGATCGCGCCTCCCACCAAGGCACATGCCCTTGGCCAGAATCAGACCAAGGACCCTTCAGTCCACAGGCTGGCGCTCCAACCACTGAGCCAGACTGGCCAGGGCATGTATATACTTTCTATCTTGGCTGTGGGGGGCGATCTTGGGGTGAAGCCGTGGGCCCACCCTCTCACGGACGTCTAGCATGGTTCACAGTGTATGGCGATGCTCTATTAAACACTGGATGAGTGGGTGGATGGATGGATGGATGGATGGATGGATGGATGGATGGATGCTGGAGTGGGGATCTGGGCGAGTTGAATATCTTTGGAGCTGAGGGTGAGGCTCTGGGGTAGAGAGTGAGCTTGGCAAGGGCTGCATGGAGCCCTGTGGGAATTATGTGTGTGTGTGTTAGAGGGTGGGGGGCAGGGGAGCAGCCCCCTCACTCCCTCTGCCTGCCCCCCAGGAGCGCTACTATGTGCTGTATGTCCGGCCCAGTCGCATCCATCGCCGTCAGTTCGACCCCAAGGGGAATGAAATCGAGCCCAACTTCAGCGCCACCAAGAAGGTGAACACGGGCTTCCTCATGTCCTCCTACAGTAGGTACCTCTGCCCTTCCTCCCTCCCGCCCTCCTGCACCTTGGCCTTCATCTCCAGGGGTGTCTTTTATTTATTTACTTATTTTAAATATGTTTTTATTGATTTGAGGGAGAGGAAGGGAGAGGGAGAGAGAGAGAGAAACATCAATGATGAGTCATTGATCAGCTGCCTCTTGCTCGCCCCCTGCTGGGGAATCCAGGAGCCTGCAACCCAGGCTTGAGCCCTGACTGGGAATGGAACCGTGACCTCCTGGTTCATGGGTCGACTCTCAACCATTGAGCCACACCAGCCGGGCTCCAGGGGTCTCTTGGCCCCTAGAAAGTGTCTTCTCAGCATGGTTGGCTTTAAGGTCCATGTCTGGCTTGAGGGCCCCCTGGCTGGACTCCTTCCTGTACCCCATTCACTCGGACCCCAGTGCCCCACCTCAGTCTGGCAGAATCGCCCATGAACCTGGCTCTGGGCTCTAACTGCCTTTGTGGGGAGCCCAGGCCAGGGTCCCCGTGGCCTCCACTTTCCTGCCAGAATCCTCAGTTGGTTCGTGGGCCCTTTCTGCCATCTGCCCCCGTGTGGGAAGGTTTTGAGGTTGAGGGGGAATGCATGTGTCCCTCTGCCACTGCATTCATTCATGCTTTCTGGGGCTCATTAATTCTCTAAACATTTAATGAGCATCTAGCATGAGCCAGGCCCAGAGCCCATGCCCGAACCTCCTCTGCTGTGAGCTCCCTGATGAGTCCTGGAAGGGTGGGCGCTCAGCCCTCCCCTGGCTGCTATGGCCGGCTCTCCCTCAGTGCTCCTGTCACAGAGGGAACCATCCTCTTGTGCTGTGTGCCTGCAGAGGTGGAGGCCAAGGGGGACACGGACAGACTCACGCCTGAGGCACTGAAGGAGCTGGTAAATAAGCCGGAGCTGCTCGCCCTGACCGAGAGCCTCACGCCCGAGCAGACCGTGGCGTTCTGGATGCCCGAGTCAGAGATGGAGGCCCTGGAGCTGGAGCTGGGGGCCGGGGTACGGCTGAAAACTCGAGGTGACGGCCCCTTTCTGGGTGAGCAGTTCAGCCCTCACTGGGGCCTCATGTTCCCATTTGGCCTATGAGGGCTCCTGGCCTCCTGCTTGGGGCTCCCTCACCCCACCTGCTTAGAGCTCATGGGAGCAGCCAGGTCTGGCCTCCCTGAGGATGTGACCCCTTGAGATTTATTCCTAAGTCCCTAGACAAGTGCCCTGAGGCCAATAGCCTGGATCCTGGATCCTGGGGTGCTGCCCAATCCCATGGTGCCTGGAGGTGGCCTCTCCTATCTGATGCCTTGGGGGTCCCATCCTGGGTTTCCCTGAGGTCCACACCCAAGGCCTGAATAGAGCAATGACTTAACTCCAGGCTGCAGGGACCCCAGCGGAATGAGCCAGCCCCCACTCCATTTCCGCCACAGAGAGACGCCACTCAATTCCTTTCCTTCTTTCAGATTCTTTAGCCAAACTTGAGGCTGGAACAGTGACCAAGTGTAATTTCGCTGGCGATGCAAAGACGGGGGCATCGTGGACAGACAATATCATGGCCCGGAAGGCTTCCGAGGGGGCCGCGGCGGAGACCCGGGAGCAGGGGGACGGAGCAGAGGACGCGGAGTGGGTAGGTCAGCAGGTCAAGGGCGATGGCCATGGACCTGGCATTGATGTGGTTTACCTCTTGGCAGGGGTCTTGTACCTGCCATTGGTGGTGGTGTGTAGGACAAAGAAACAGCCATGTAGACTTGACCCTCCAGCCTTGGTGGGATTCCGTGGCGTTCCTGAGGGTGTGTTAGCATCAGGAAAATCCCTTCAAGGTGTGGAGGTGACCGTCTGGGACCTTTATTTCTTTTTTAAAATATTTTTTTATTGATTTCAGAGAGGAAGGGAGAGGGAGAGAGAGAGAAACATCAATGATGAGAGTCATTGATCAGCTGCCTCCTGCTCGCCCCCTGCTGGGGATCGAGGAGCCTGCACCCCGGGCCTGTGCCCTGACCGGGAATCGAACTGCAACCTCCTGGTTCATTAGTCGAAGCTCAACTTCTGAGCCATGCAGGTGGGGCTGGGACCTTTCTTTTCTGCTCCCCAGAGATTTTAAAAGCAAGGGACGGGAAGAATGGACAGCAGAGGTGACCAACGTGGCTTCATATCAAGTCTCTAAACACTGTCACATCAAGCGACTGCGTGTTAGCCATGCTGAGACATTGAGCAAATGAATGAGCTTTTTTTTTTCTTTGTTCTGAGCTCTGTGCCCACAATGGCTGGGAAATGGCTGACTTGGTCCATAGTAGGTTTTTGGGGCGTTTTTTTTGCCAAGAGTCAGCCCCCTAGTTGACTTCAGCCTACTCACAGTTGATTTGTGTTTCTGAAGTGTATCTCACCTCAAGATGTGAATGGATGTCAGAAGGCCCCAAATTGAACCTTTAAAAAGAAAGTCACAGGAAAATGGGCTATTTAAAGATGATGACCTTTGCTGGAGAAAGCAGGGGGTTCTATTAAGGGAGTTGTCTTAATAAAGTGAGTCTTGGACTAAAAAAAACACCTGGAGACGCCAAGCTGGCTCCGTGGGCCACCTCTAAGGAGGTGAGGCTGAGTCAGGTGCCCGAGGGCCCCACTGGCACTGGCACCACTCAGTCAAGCCCTTGTTGTCTGATGACTTGAAGACTTTTATGAAATGTGCTCTATTAACATCTCTTTCCTTTATCCCCAGGACGACTGAGGTTTCTGGGAGATGCAGTGTCCCCGGGGCCCACCAGCACTGTTGAGAATTTCTTCTGTGGACTTCCACTCTAGAGTTCAGGGAAGCCATCCACGCAGCCTTACCTGGTTCTTCCCCACGGCGCCACAGAAGACACTTCGAACAAGCCCTGCTAAGATCAAATCCACGACCACGCCATTAGTGGGGCCCAGGACCATGGATCACGGAGGGCCCCTCTCTGAATGTGACAGTAGCCTTCCTAGACAGTTTCATGCCAACCCTGCCCTGATGGCAGCTTTGTTCCTGGAGGCAGGTGGTGAGCAGGTGCCCCAGGGCTGTCAGAGGAACTGGGCTTGGGCTTGGGCTTGGTGCAGAATTAGGGAACATCCCTCATCTACATGCAAAACAGCTCAGAAGAGAAGCTATTGGGCTCCTTCCTCTGCCTTGTATTTCCCGATTTCCTGCCACACCTGCCCCTCCTTGGTGCTCTGTGCCCTGGTTTCTGCTCTCCTGCTCAGTCCTCCTTGTCTCCTGCACCTTTTTCTTTCCCCTAAAGCTGCCAGTTCTTTATAAACCTCCTCTGGTTCTCTGCCACCTTGGGGGTTCCTGCCTCCTGGCCTCCCTGGCTGCTTTCCTGGGGATGCTGTGCTCAGGTGTAGCCAGCTGGTCCCCATCTCTCAGACGTACTCTGCCAGGCCACTTTTTTTGATAACATCTTTTTTTGTTGTTGTTTTGTACCTGGAGACCTTTTTTATAAGTGAGTAAATCTTCAAAAAATGATAAGGTGAGAATACTTTAAAGTTAATACTTTACTTAGCCTTTTCCCCATTAATAGTGAGCTTGAACTGTTTTTCCTGTTCATTGCCCAGCTGTATTTCTTCTCTTACTCAGTTTCTTTCTTTGCCCATTAATCTACCGAGGGGGTGGGTCTTTTGGGTTCATCACAGTCGTTTATATTTTTAAATATAACCATTTGCCATATTTTAATAACTTCTTTTCCATTTTTATTTGTTCATGTTTATTTTTTCCCACTTTTAAAAACTGGTTTTACAGATATATAAAGTCTATATAGATAGAGCTGTTGGCTTTTTGTGATTTTTATTGCTTCTGAGATAGTCTCTTTTCAGACGTTATTCAACTTCATTTTCTTCCATTTTGGTTATTATCTGGTTTTATATTTACCTCTTTCATCCACTCTGCCTTTAATTTGCAGAAGCATATGAAATGAGATCACTAAATTGCTTAATTTCAAATTGCTAACCAGTTATCCCAACATATTTATTGAATATATTCATACTGGCAAGCTATGCTGTCTCCTACATCGCATATTAAATTATTTTATACTTATATTATCCACTATAATTCAGTAGGTCCCCCTACAAGGACAATGCGAACGATCATAGTAGGTTTTGATAGTTGGTCGAGCCTGGTCCCCCATTCTGCTTTAGAATTATCTTTGGAACTCCTCTCAACATGTAAAACATTTTGTCAAGTTTCAGTGCCTATTTACTGCCTTTGGATATTTTTAAATTAAAAAAACTTGGCTACAAGAGTAATACATATTTATTTTAGAGGAAAAAAAAATTGTATTGATTGGTTTTGAGAGAGAGAAAAGAGAGAGGCATCGCTTTGTTGTTCCACTCATTGGTTGATTCTTGTATGCGCCCTGACCTGGGATCCAATCTGCAGCTGCGGCATATTGAGACAATGCTCCAACCAGCTGGGCTATTCTAGAAAAATTAAAAAAAAATAGAAATAGAATTCCACCACCTCTTTTTCAAAATCATTTAGGTCGTACTCCGTTATATGCCATGTACTTCGCTTGGAGTACTTGCAACTCCTTTTGGGGTCATACAACTGGCTGAATGGATTTTTTTCCAAGTAGAAAACCCCCAGGTGTACAGTGAAGGAAACTGATATTCAGATGAAGACACTCACCCCAGGTGCCCGGGTGTCAGCAGAGCCAGGGCTCAGGCACTGTGGCTCCGGTCACCTCTAACAGACACAAACATTCACATCCAACAAATTTTTACAACGTGGGGTGTCCCTGTACATACTTGTGTAACCTTCCCACTTACAAATATGCCTTGAACGTTTCCCTATACCATAAATCTTTCCCTTTTTAATACGTATTATAACATTTCTCAGATGCACGTGGATCAATGCGTTTAACCAATTCCTCCTTTTGGAAATAATTCGTCTGCTTCCCATTTTCCCCCTGTAATAATAACAACACTCCTGTTTTCACACATCCACAGTCGTTTTTATTATCAATTCTGAAACTGGGCATTCTGGGCCTAATCAATATTCTATATATTTTGATGGCGTTTGATACATGTTGCCAGTCATCTGGGTCAGATTCCAGTCTGCAGCTTGAGCTGCAATATAGGGACGTGCTCCACCTCACCCCCATTAAGTCATGAAACGGAAAAAAATTTTTAAAAATTTAAATAAATTGTAGCAATGCGGGGTCGCCTTAGAGATCTCTGGATCCCACCACTCACTACCTACCATGGGTGGGACGCAGGAGCATGAAAATGACCTTAATGCGCCCCAAATGGGGAAAGGCTAAGCGAGCTGGCACCTCCCAGCGGGAAGGCAGCACGTGATGTGTTGATAGAGAGCGTGAGAAAGGGGGGGCCCGGCCGCCCCTTTGCAGGGGCGCGGCTGCAGCCAGGACCTGCCCCCCGCTCCGCCCCACGTGCTGGGCTTTGCGGGTGGATCTGGGCGAAGAACACAGCTCCGGGCTCGCGTCCTGGCCTGGCCGCGACCAGCCAGCCAACGCTGCCCGAGGTGACGGTCCTCCGCAGCCTCGATGTCCTGGGGTCCCCACCAGCCCTCCCGCGCCCCACGCTCTGCAGCCGGGGAGCCGGACTCTTCGCGATCCGGCCCTATGGACGCCGGGGACAGGCAAGCGGGCGGGGACGGGAGGGTGTTGCGTTTCCGCCGGACCCTTTCAGCGACTCACCCACCGGAAGTGCCCGTGTTGTGGGCGGAAGTTGATGTCGTCTGGACGCCGCGGGGCCCAGAGGAGCGTGGCGGGCGAAGATGATCCAGGCGATTCTGGTTTTCAACAACCACGGGAAGCCGCGGCTCGTCCGCTTCTACCAGCGTTTCGTGAGTGCGGCCGAGCTTCCTTCACGCCCCGCCAGGGTCCCTTCAGGCCCCCGCGTCCCCTCCCCTCCCTGAGGCCCCGACGGCGCCCGCGGACCTCCCCTCGCGCCTCGGGCTCCGGCCCCGCGCGGGCCCCTCACGCCCCAGAGCCTCCCTCCCGGCCCGGGCCGGTGCCCGGCCTCCTACCCCGCGCCCCGGCTCTCACGGACCCGGCGTTTCTGGGCCATTTTTTATGACGCTTCTTCTTCCTCGGGGCTCAGGGGCCTGTGAGGGGCGCGGCGGGGGCGCCTCGCGGGGGAAACGACAGATTTAAGTCACTTTCATTCTCCTTTAAACTCAGTTTCCCCAGGAGGAAGGCATATGCAGCCTCTGAAAGTTATTATTATTATTTTTATTTATTTTTTTTGCTTTAAGCCAGAGAGTCAGGAGAAGGGCTCCCTTGGAGGCGTGTCGTGTCCGTGTTGACGGGGACGGTTCAGGGGCCCGGGGAAGTCGGTTTCCAAGTGGGGAACGAGAGCTGGCTGCTCGGTCAGTGAGAATGGGAGCTTGGTTTTTTTCCAAAAGCGTTTCTCTGAAAAAAACAAAAATAAAAACAACACCCCCCCCCACACACACAAACACTGGCTTCATCCTTCGCCTCCTGCCGCGAAACGCCCCGTAATGTTATCATGTGACATAGTGATGGGCGTGGACCCATGAAGTCCGAGAAGGGAAAGAGGAAATCTATGTTCAAGCCTTAACTCCACCCCCCTTTTTTTCTCTCTTTTTTTTTTTAACAAAACCTTTGTGTCGGTGGACAGTCTCACAACCCTCTTTCATTTTTCATTTTTTTATTTCCTCTTCTGCCAAGTAGAAGTGAAAGACATAACTATCGTTTTCATAGGACTTTTTTAAGCTAGATTATACTTTCTTAAACAGTTATGTCGAGGCAAAAACATATTAGCGTTTGGTATATCCGCTCAGCCTGTGTTGGCATTTTTGTGTGTGTGTGAATTTTTCCCTCAGTTGTTTGTGTTTTTTTGTTTGTTTTTTTAAATATATCTTTATTGATTTCAGCAAAAGGGAGAGAGAGAAAGAGAAACATCAATGATAAGAGAGTCACTAGTCATTGATCGGCTGCCTCTCGCACCCTCTGACCAGGAATCGAACCTGCAGCCGGGCATGTGCCCTGACCGGGAATTGAACCTCGATCTCCTGGATCCAAGGTCGTTGCTGAACCGCTGAGCCACGCCCGGCCGGGCTCTCTCAGTTTTTTTAAAGTGTTATTAAGCTATGTCACCTACCGTACAGTTCACCTATTTAAAAATGTACAATTCCGTGGTTTCTTAGTAGAGTCACAAAGTTATGCAACCATCCCCACAATTTTAGAACATTGTCATTACCCCAAAAAGGAACCCCTACCCATTAGCGATTATTCTGTATTTTCCCCTCATGTGCCCCAGCCCTAGGCAACCACTAATCTACTTTGTCTCTCTACATTTGCCTATTCTGGGAATTTGATATAAATGGACTCATATAATACATGGTCTTTTGTGACTGGCTTCTTTCACTTAGCACAGTATGTTTCCAGGGTTTATCCATGCGGTAGTATGTATCAGTCCTTCAACCGTTTTTGTTGCCAAATTATATTCCACCGTAGGGATATACCACGTTTGGATTGGCATTGTTAGACCTATTGATGTTATTTACCCTGCTGTAGATGTTTTCTACGGGAGGACAGACTTCCAGGACCAGGCCTTCCAGATTTCCTTTTACCTTGCTTGAGAGTTGTCAGTTCTCCTGTTTTTCGTTATTAACTGTGAAGAAATATCAGCTTACCTCTCAGAGTGATAATGGCTACTGACCAGACACAGCCAGGAGAATAGGGCCTTAATTCCTATAACAGAGCCTTGGTCCATTTTTTTCAGAGGTTCCCCTTTTATTTTTATTTTTTTTCTAACTCATAATTTTTATCTTTTCTGGAAACTGGTGCCAAGTGTTCAGGTCATTCCCAGCTTGGAAGCGCATCTCTCCCTGTCCATCTCCATCGGTGGGATGTATTTTCAGTCGTCCCCACTGATTCGCCTTATTTCTTTTATTCTGTAGCCAGAAGAAATTCAACAGCAGATTGTTCGTGAGACCTTCCATCTAGTCCTCAAAAGGGATGACAACATCTGTAACTTCCTGGAGGGTGGAAGGTAAATGATCAGCTTTATTTTTCTCCGCATATACCCACTTTTGGGTGGCCGTCGTCATTGCTTCCTGGGACAGTACTCAAGTGTCAGGAGGGTACCCAATGCACCTGGAGCTGACCTTGGCACTGTCGGCTGAGGGAGAGACCCGATTTTGTTTGGAAGTTGTTAGACAGTTGTGTTTCAGATATTACTCACTTAGGGGTCTGGTTCCTGGGAGAATGGGCAGAGGTAAAGTGGCTTTAGGCACCACTGCCAAATTTGGTTGTGTTCACCTCGTAGAACCGCCCTGTCCTCTGGCCTGTCCTCCTCTTTTTTGTTGGGTCGTTCTCATTCCCTGGGACAGAGTTTCTCTTTGATGTGTTCAGCTGAGATACAGGCATTTAGACGTTTCCCGTCCCCCACAGTTTGATTGGTGGCCCTGACTACAAGCTGATCTATCGGCACTACGCTACCCTCTACTTTGTATTTTGCGTGGATTCGTCGGAGAGTGAGCTCGGGATCTTGGACCTCATCCAGGTATGTGTAGTCAGCTGATGGTGGCAGGCACTTTAGTTTGCACTGGGTTTTTGAGTAGCCACTAGGCAGATCCTTTTGTCCGTCTCTTTAGTGATCTTGGTAAAAGTTGCCAGATGTCCACCAGGTGGTGCCATGAGACTGAGCTTCTCGATTTCCAAGCACTTCCTGTTCCAAGTCTAGTCACTTTTCTTGATCAACATACCCATTCATTTTTTAAATTTGACATTTTGGTCTTTGTTTTCAGAATTCAATTGATCCCATACTTGAGCAGGCTTGGATTTGTTTTTCTGTTTCTTGCCTTGCCGAAGCTCTCTCCCGACTCCTTCAGTTTCACTATCTTGAATAATGGTGTTTTGAGGCTCTAGGAAAAACAGATACATATGACTGCTCTTTTTTTTTTTTTTTTAAAAAAAACAAAACCCTTTCTCTTTTTTTTAATGTTCTTTATTGAATTTTTTTTAGAGAAAGGAAAGGAGAGAGAGAAACAACCCCTTATCTTTAAACCATAGAGTAATAAAAGAAGACAAACACTGGCTGCTAAACAAACAAGGAACACAAACAAAATGATCTCTTAGAAATTAAAAACTTGAGAGGAAAGTGGGAGAGAAAAGATAGGAAAACCAAGAGGTTTTGTTTTGTTTGAGATTTACCATAAGGTAAATAATATGAGGACAATCCCTTTTACTTTCAGATATGATATTTATGAAGATAGGAGTATTCCCCATTTCTCTTCCTTACCTCTCTTTATGTTTCCTAGGTTTTCGTGGAGACCCTGGATAAATGTTTCGAAAACGTTTGTGAATTGGATTTGATCTTCCATATGGATAAGGTACCTTCTCTCCCAGACCAGAGTTTGTAGAAAACTAAGAGCCTCGAACATTTCTAGCCTCCTCTCTGCCTTCATGTTCTTTGTTTTGTTTTTGTTTTTTGTTTGTTTGTTTAGTCTGGGGACTTTCCTAAAAACCTGTTTTTATTTAATAACTTAGGTGTGATAGTTTTGGGGTATTTTGCTAAGATCTGTTACCAGTTTCCACACACAAAGATTACTACTGGGCCTGTATCATGGTTCATCTTTTCAGACAGACTTTCTGACATTCGGCAGTGACATCCCTAGAACTACTGGCTGTCAGGCCAAAAGTGAGATGAATCGTTTTATGCTGATTGTAAAATGAGTTTCCCCGGCAACAGTCCAGTGAGAGTGAAGCTTCGGAATAATCAGGACCCAGAACTTTGACTTAGCTGGTGAAATTTATATTTTTCCTGAACAGTAATACACTAAGACATCAGTAGTGTATTCTAAAGTCAGGTGACGCTCTGTGGGGAAGCTTCCAGGCAGAATTGAAGTGGTTCAGAGTTCGTGTCCTCAGGCATGGCCTCTGTCCTCAGGCGCCAGATTAGATGTGGGCGGCAGCCAGCAAGGGCAGAGCACCTGCCAGTTTATTTTATCCCACTGGGCACATGCCCCACCCAGTGCCGTCCGCTGGTGGAGGCAGGTGCATCTCAGGTTTTCGCAGTCCTGGTTTTTCCTCAGCTGATTGTTGTCACTGTGACCCTTGGCCCTTGGCAGGAGGTGGTGGTTTTTAGGAGACTACATGCTCATTGCTAAGCCATGATCCTTTATTAGTCTGTTTCCATCATGATGAGGCAGGTGTTTTTAGATGCACCATTGCCAGCATTGCTGCCTAGGCGACTTTCAGTCCCAGTGAACTCTCAGGGTTCTCAGGTGGCACTTTGCAGGCTAACTCTCAGGGTTGGCTGCAGAGGTGCGGTGAGGTTCCTCTCAGCATCTAGCTTGACTCTGCTGCTCCACGAGGAGCCTGGCACCGGGGATCACAGAACCCTATTCTTTCTGGTCCCCGGATAAGGCCCTTTGGTTCATTGTTGTTGCGTTATCACATTGATGAGACAGTGTGGGAACTTTTGTTTATAGCAGTGAGCCCGTGGCAGAGTTGGTTCCATTATACATCATTTCACCTGAAGCTGCAGCACCTACGTGGACATTGGATGAGGACTGGCTGTCCCTGGCCTGGGGCTCCCTGAGCTCGTGAGGCTGCTGGCGCTCACTAGCCTTTTCGACACGCTCATGCTCCCTTTCCATGGGAAAGGGTCTTAGAAACCTCAGAGACCTCGGGCCCCCCTGTGCCAGCACTTAGAGTGTCTCAGGCGTGCCAGCTGTTAGAGTTGCTGCTGTCTTGCCATTCCTGTCAGGGAGAGCCCTAGTTCTAATCTAGTTCCCTTCCGTACTGCAGCAGTAAGGGAAAAAGGTTATGGCTCAAGAAACTTCAGTTAATTTAAAGAGATTCAGTGTAAGAGTAAAGGTTAAGATAAAGAGACTACAGAGCAAATGGAGGAATGTGTTCTATAAAGGTCTTACTGTTTTTATTTTAACCGCTGAGCCACGCCCGGCCAGGCTATTTTAAAACAATTTTTTAAAACTGTGGACTACAAGGTGAACTTTGGGGTTCACCACCTGGTTTCAGAGCCGATTCCTTCCTAGAGGCCGCCTGTTGCTTACAAGTCCAGAGATGAATTCACATCTCAAAGGGTGGATTCAGGGGTAAGTTTACTAGAGAAAGGGGAACTTCCCAAGCAAGGGGGGAGAGGGCACAAGTCCCCAATCCTGCCGTTGTCCCCACAGAGAGGTGTGGCTCTTTCTCATCATTGATGTTTTTCTCTCCCCCTCTCCCTTTCTCTCTAAAAATCTTTTTTTTTTTTTTAAAGAGCTTTTTCTCTTATCTTCTGAGATAATTGTGAGTTTCTGCCTTATCGCTCTAATGTTGTTTGTTACATATTTGTGGGGATGCCTGCTAGAGCAGTAAAGTAATTCCAGGTCCCAGTGCTTGACTGGACATGGCTTTAAAAGGAAATAAAAGACCATAAAAATGTTGTAAGTTCCACGCAGTGTTTCGAGGCCGCTGCAGATTCCTTTTACAGTTCATAGAGCAGTAATTACACCAGGAAACCACTCTCCCTGTGTCCTGGGGTTTCTGAAAAGGGATGGTGCAAGGAGTTGGACTCTCACTCTGCTCACTTTTACAATGTCTAAAGGTGTTTTCTGGCAGGTGACTTTCTCTTAGTGAGATTTCTAGCTTATCTTTGCCCTCATGTAGGGCTGTTTCTAATTCAGGCACCATTCTACTCCCTAACAAAGAATTGCTGCCATAGCTGGGAGGGAGGTACCAGCTGCCTCCCTCCCTATAGAGCTTGTTCTCAAGTTGTCTGTTCTGACCTTGGCAGAGAGCTCATGTCTGCTGAGAGTGTTTTTGTCTTTTTTTCTCTGATAATCAGAGAAACAATAAGCATTTATTAATGAGGAGGACACTGTGTTAGATACAGAGATACAAAGATGGAAAGGAAACCCGTCCTACACTCAGGAAGCTCCTCGCCCAGCTGGCAAGATGGGTCCCAGGGAGAAGTTCCCTGGTCTGGGAGTAGCTGCATTTCAGGAAGGACCCCACAAGTTGAGTGCAGATTTCCAGCGGCATGGCAGTCCTTGAGGGCACTCTGTCTTCCTTTCTCTTGCAGGTTTCATCACAAGCACTGAGTTTAGTCAAATATATATAGTTTATCTGCGCATTGCACTTCATAAAACTGTGTCTAAGTATTTATACAGAACGATACACTCTCTACTCATGGGCTCTTTCGTTTAAGGATATTTGATCAGAGGTAGAGAGGGAAGAATGGGACTGAAGAAACAGTTTCTGAGGCTGGTCTCTGAAGTGCAGGGGGCGGGGTAGACGGGGGCCCTCGGCAGCTTTTGGCTGAGAGTCTGGGTTCCTTGGTGTGGGAGCATGTTATGCAGCACTGATGGCCCTTGTGTGCTGTGTGTGTCCCAACCTAAGCAAGCTGGGTGAGTACAAAGGTGTGACGACAATTTGAGATGATCGGTGCTAAGGGAGGAGAGCAAGGAGGGTTGTATAAATTCCTGAGTGGAGCCGTCATCAAGGGCAGGGGAGCCAGGTGATCTGCCAAGTGCCAGCCCTGTGCTGGGTACTGTATGTCCAATAGTCTTACTAAAGTGGGTGAGCATCGACCTATGAACCAGGTCTCAGTTCAATTCCGGGATGATCGCCAGTAGGGGGCGAGCAGGAGGCAGATGTTCAATGAGTCTCATCATTGATGTTTCTGTCTTTCTCCCTCTCCCTTCCTCTCTCTGAAATCAATAAAAACATTTAAATAAAATAAAGTGAGTGATAATATCACCAAGTGACAGATCAGCAAGATGCTCAGCCAGCCGAGCCGCACAGAGGGGCATGTCCTCATTCTTAAAGCAGCCTTGGTTCCTCACCCCACAGTGTACGTACGTAGTGTTTCATCTGTGTTTCTGGCTGCTCCACCTGGCCTTTCCTGCTTCTTAAATGGTCTCTCTTGTCTTCCTTTTTCAGGTGTTTTCTTAGAAAATCTACGATACCATAAGTGTTCCCGTCTCTAGGGAGGGGGCTGGGCAAATGTGGGAACTGACTCAGAGATGTTGTACGTGCCACATGCATCTGTTGCGTGCTTACCACCTTGGGTCCTCTAGGCCCACTGACTGCAGAGTGCAGAAAGTCCCCTCTCCCTAAGCTTTATTGCCTAGAACAGTAAACAGAGTAAATCTCCCTGCTGCTCCAAGGCAAAGTCTGAGCTGGAAGCCAGATATGTTGATAGGTTGTCTGCATGTCATCCCTCCACCCTGGCCCAGGAGTTGCATTAACTCCCAGAGTCTCATGGCGGGCCGCTGCACAGCACTGGTAATGACCTGGAGCCTGCCTCTGGGTACTATTAGGAGTCTGGAAGCAGATGGGTCTATTAGTTGGGGAAAACACACTGCATTAGGTCTCCGTAGTCGATAAATCTTGGCAGCATATCTGCCTGTGACCTTGAGGTCAGATTCGCATTCTGTAGAGAAGTTGCCTAGCCTGTTTCTGAAGCCAGCAGGGTCTGCACCATGAGACACTGTCAGGAGACACTGTCAGCAGCTACCTCAGAGGGATGCCCAGGCCCCTGACCCCGTGATTTAACTGCTGGCAGCCCTGAAGGGAAGTCACGTCTTAGCCTGGAGCTGAGCACTTTCTGGGTTTCCCCCCCAGTCACTAAACAAGTACGTCCCTTTAGGTTTTCAGAATCAGTGCACCTGAATTTACCCACAAGGGTTATGTGTAATGCTGGTTGTGGAAACCTCAGGGAAGGAGGGGAAGATGCCCTGCTGATGGGGCCTGACCCCTGGGCTTCTAGCCCACTGCTCCTTTTCCGACCCAAAGCGGGGACACTTTCACCAGCTCTCTCCCCAGCACCGAGCCTCTCTGTACACCCCCCACCTCTCGCTCACCACTTGATATCCCCTGCCTTGGACTTTGTGCTGCAGAAACACTGAACTATTTATAGTCTGCAAGGAGGGCACAGCTTTGTAAGGTTTCGATTCCTCAAGTGAAGGGCTAGAGAGGGCGGGGTGGGCCCCAGGCTTTTCCAAGAAGCATGGAATGGAGATTATCTCTTCAGAAACAGCTTTATGGCATTTGGAAATTTTTTTTGATGGCCAAATGAATTGTGCTTCACCTCCCTGACTGCCTGCCCTGTGGTCAGATTAGGGTGAGTGATGGCATCCCGGGATGTAGATCACAGGATGGCGGGTAGGGAGGGCACAGGCCTGGCCAGGGATGGACATGGCTCCGTGCACATTGCAGCTCAGTAGAAAGCTTCCCGATGGTCACTGCTGCTGCTCAGTAGACCAGGCAGCTCGGGAACAGCATGAGCTCTCTACACCGAGGTGAAGGAGCCAAAGGATAAGTCCCTGCGTTGGGAAGGAGGCTGGTCCAGAAGACTGATTGCAGTCACTCCATCAACTAGTAGCCATCAGGTACTTAAGTGTCAGGCACATAATAGCTGCACCATCCTGTTTTAGTTTTAGAACTGGCATTGGGTAGGGACTCAAGTCTCCCCATTGTATAGATGAAGAAACTGAGGTTTAGAGCCAGGACGCTTGCTTCTCTAAGGCCACACACTAGTAAGTAGCAGGGACAGAATTCAGACGCAGGGCTCCATGCCTGTGCGGGGCCCCGGGTGTCCTCTCCTGCCTTTGCATCCTCAGTGTAGAAAGAGATGGCTGGGACCATGTGTTGTTAGTGCACAGGCAGCCAGAGAGAGGATGGGTTCAGGAGAACAGGGCCTGGGTCGCGTTCCTTACCCGGCGCTGTGCTTGGCGTTTGGGACCAGCACGGCAAACAGGCAGGAAGCAAGGGCGGGTGGAACACTAGACGAGAAAAAAAAGTCCTGCTTCAGGGAACTCGGGCTCCTAATAGGAATTCATTCATTTGTTTGTTTTTTAAGAAGGAAGGAATGCTATGCAGCGAGTGCACTTGGCTACAGTCAGCTGTCCTTATGCAGAGGGGAGGAGTAAGTGGCCTTTTATCAATAAAGTTGTTACCAGGGCCCAGGAATAGTTAGTTAATGAGTTGCTGGGAAACCGGTCACTCCCTCCTCCATGGACCATTAGGCTGAGGCCCACCCTTCTCTGGACTTTTGCAGCATTCTGTCCTTGGGCCACGGCACATATCACAGCCTTCCTTTTATTACCGCTAATGCCCCGCAGGCTTTATGTCCTGTACTTGAGTGTAAGCCCTGGGAGGACAAGGTCCACCTCTTATCTCCACATCCTTCCAGCCCTTACCACCCTGCCACGCGAAGCACACTTCACAGTAGACGTTGTTGCATGTCACACTCTCTCGGTGAAAGTGAGTGGAAGCCTGGGTCCTGACCCACTCTCTTGTGTCTGGTGGGTCCAGTGGGCTCACGTGTATGATTTCACTCGTGCAGATTCAGCTCAAGTCACTCGGCAAGAAGAGAGAGTCTAAAAATTCTAAATATAGAGTGATTCTGCCCACAGCTCTACTCATTCAGCATGGGCCTGAGTGAGACGGGAGGTTTGAATGGGCTCTTCGCCTCTGCTCTCCCATGCCTGTCACTTGCCTGTCACTTGCCTGTCGTGAGCATGACACTGTGCCTGCAATGTTAGTGCTTAAAGGTACAAGGCATGTTTTCCATCTGTGTGGTCCCCGGACAAACCACTCGCTCCGTCTAGTGCTCAGCTGGAGAAGAGAAGCAGTTTCCTTGATGGAGGGAAAATGAGCCGCTGGGACCATGTGGGTGACATAAGGGCTCCTGGCTGATTTCTTCTCACTTGGTGACTTTAAAACCCAATTGTATGTGAGACGGCTCCACTAGATTCGTGTGCGCTGCACTGAAAGAATGTACAACCTCGTGAGCGACAGAGAGGAAAGAATATCAGGAGCTGGGGATGGAGTCTTAGGGATTTCATGGCAAGAAGGCATCTGGAGAAGATGGTGGAGGTGTCCAGCCTGAAGACCAGGGGAGGTCATAAACGTAGTTCAGGAGACACTGACAGCAGGAAAAAGAAAAGATGGAGCTTTGCACACACAGCACACTGTTTTCTCTGCTTTGGCAGAGCTGCTGGGGGCCAGACAGCCCCGCATGCTCGAGTTCCCCAGGGCATCTCAGCGTGTCACTCGTCCCTGGCTAGAAAGTCAACCTCTCGGGACCAGGTGTGCTGGGCGCTGCTCTCTGCACCCGTTTTGTTCATGGTAATTGGGCCTGCAGAGACTCGGCCGACGGGGCCTGAATCTCATTCCACATCTTCATGTGAGATAAAGGGCGACACGTGGGGACAGGCAGTCCTCAGCATGACTTGAAACACTGATAAGACATTGGACTTTGGAACGAGAGTGAGAGTGTAGGGGAGGCTTCTCTACCTGGTCTCTGGAGGCGTCTCAATGCTCTTCTTCTTCCATTTCTTTCAAAAACAGATAATGTGGGAACTAGAGACCGACTCTGAGCCAAGATGATTCATATAATTTCCTCTTCCCCTGCCACTGTTCCCTCTTAAAGGGTCCCCGGTGCCCTTGGATTATTAACAAACCACCACAGCCTCTAGCAAGGACTAGGAGGTGGTTTGTACTCCCCTACCACAAATTCCCCCCCTTACTCTCAGGAGCCCCTTCCTAGGAATTAATAAAACTCACCGAGCCAGTAGGGGATAGAAACATTGTCCACACTTGGCTGTTTATATGGGAGACTGGATCTTCTATTAGTGGTCGCCGGCTCTTTGTTAAACTTGAGATCTGCCCTCCAAGAAAACCAAGGTGGCAGAGAAGAGACAGGTGAAAATAGAGCAGTGCCCTGGGTTGAGTGCCGCGTGGAGATGATCACAGGCACAGCAGCGTCGCTGAGAGGAGGGCAGTCGTCTCAGCCTGTCCTCAGCCATTCTTGACTTTGCTTGGCCCAGGCCTTGGGTGCTTAGCACCTCATCCTGGAATGAGGTCTCTGATTTTTGCAGAACTGCTCAGTAAGATCCCCTTGACGAGTGGTAGGAGGTGTGAGGGTTAGGATTGGCCCTGGCGGCGGAGTCAGCCGCACTACTGGCCCTGCTCCAGTTTGCAGAGGTGCGCTCTTTCCATTGGGAAGTTCCAGCAGGTTACCTGGTCACATAACTCTCCTCCAGTGGCTCCCAGTGTGGTCCTTCTCTTCCATGTGCGTGAGCTCACAGTGCACCTGCTGTTTGATTCAGCTCCTCCAAATAGGTGAGGCACACCCTGCAGGAGCCCCACTGGGCCTGAGCACCATCAGCTCCTCGGCATGCACCACGCTCGCTCCCTGTTTCCTCTGTGCCTACAACAGAGCCCAGGGCTCCAGCTCGTAGGTCCCCTTCTTGGTCAGAACATTCATGTTGCCTCCAGGGGGTGAGGCGGGGAAGGGCTCAAGCAGTTGCCTTCTGTTGACAGGAAAGAGGAGTGGGGCCAAGGTGGATGCCCGGTAGACCCGATTATAGAAGCGGGTACCTTTGAGACGGAGACGACGGGACAGCTCCCTGGAAAAGAAGCACGAAGGACACCAGTTGCCCAGACGCGTGGGGAGGAGGGGATAGAGGCTTGAACAGGTTAGATTGCCTGCAGTGGGGTAGACGTTTCGACTCTAGCAATCATTCCTACTTTTGAAGGGTTTTAAGAGAAAAATTTTATTAGGACAGAATTATAAACTCCCACTTTCAGTCATGAAGTGTGGCTGTAAATGTATGTACTTTGGGCTTGTAAAACATAGTTTCCACCCAGCATTTCCCCTGTTGAGATTTCAGCTTTGTCACCGAGAGCATTTTCCCCATTGCCTTCGCCTCCCATCAAGGTGACCTGCAGTTTATTGGGATTATCTCATCTTTATGTTCAAATGAAGCTGTTCCTGGTTGTGATTATTCCTGGACCGAATCTCCAGTGCATTTGCCAGGAACTCTGGAGTGTGTAGCTCCTCTGTTCTCTGGACACTTGAACGAGTTTTGCTGGTGTCGCGGTTTTAGGTGCTTGCTGGAATAGCAAATGTTGTGAATTATTATTGCTCAGCAGTTTGTACTTGCTCAGTGTGCACTGTTTTGGGCTGGGGTTAGGGCTTCTGAGGACCTTTACCTAGTGGCTTTCTTCCACTTGTGTGGTTTTTATTGCCACCCACCCGACTCGGATTTCAGGTTTCATTTTCCCCTGCCTCCCTTTTTCACATTGGTCCTTTAACTCGGGGCTCTCTGAGGTGTATACCCACATTCCTCTTGACCCGTCAAGATCACCCATCCATCAGCAGCTGTCACTGAACAAGACCATCCTTATGATCTGGCTGCATCTCCAGTTTGTTAGGGACACAGTTTACTGTTGATTCTTGGCTGCCCTCTCCCCACACCTGCGCTTGGTACCCCCAACTTTTCTTAGGTCCCCTCTGTCTCCACTCAAAGAAATGATGCCCGCCTGTCACCACGTGAGAGGTGGATGATCCAGGGGCCTGGATGTCCGTTGTGGATTGGGAGCTGTGTCAGGTCCCACGCCCTGCTGCTGTGGGAGCACTCGCAAGGTACCCTATGGGCCGCACGCACTGCCACAGTGCTCTGACCTTTCCTATTTTGCTTCCCTTTAGGTGCACTACATCCTGCAGGAGGTGGTGATGGGTGGGATGGTGCTGGAGACAAACATGAATGAGATCGTGGCTCAGATTGAGGCTCAGAACAGGCTGGAGAAGTCGGAGGTGAGTGCACAGCTGTACTCGGCCCTGGCTGGTGCAGGAGCAGCTGGGCAGGAGGGGGCGTGGGTAGGTACAGGGCTGGTTTGTGCTGCTGTGGAGCCTTAGGGATGTTTCACACTCACCTTCTTTCCTCCCTGAGTCCCTCAGAGCTCACAGATTTAAAGGCCAGGTAGGAATGAGGCTGAAAGTGTGCATGGGAAAGCCAGATGGTGGGGAAGACAAGCAGCTCGGGGAGGGGGGCGGGACACAACACATGGCCGTGTTTTGTGGCTTGTAATTCTTCCTCTCCACGCCACACAAAGGGCCCAGTGCCCTTCTCTGATTGTAGGGTGGTTTCCATTTCATGTGCTAGACAAGCCTGATCTCCCAGCAGCCACTCCTGTGGCGTCTTTCATACCTCGGAGTTGCCAATTTCCTGTTTCCAGTTAGCCTCATAAAAAGCCACTGTGGAGTTTGGGCTGGGTCTGACAATAACACCCCCCGCCACTCCCACATAGTGCAGGAGCTCCCAGTGAATCCATCCTGTCCCCCCCGGGGTCTCCGTCACCTCATCAGCCTCGCTGGCGAGGAGAGGTTACAGGGGTCGGCCACCTTCCCATGCTGCGAAAGTCGCAGAACAAGTTGCCGCTTTAACTTTCCAGTGCCTTGAACAGCTTCCCTGCTCTGCAACGGAACTTGGTCTTGCGAAAGCAGGGGTGCTTGTTTCTGTGAGTGAGGACTGGCAGTCCTGCTGAAGAGCTCTTCCAGACCACAGCTATTGTGGCAACTGCAGTTCCAGAAACGCGGGCTGGGAGGCTTCCAGAAATAGTCAGTGACTCAGGCGAGAGGGCTGGAAACCAGAAGAAATGGAGACTTGCTGGGTGAGGGCTGGATCGGGCTCAGGATCCAGAAGGTGGACAGAGAGGAGGGAAGGATTTTGAGGGTCCTTGTCAACATTTCCCCCTCTGTGCACAGCATCTCCCCCTCTGCACAGCGGCAAGAGCCTAGAGGGTGCGGGCTGGCTGTAGACGCCTCGACCGTCTGAGTCTGTTACCAGTCCCTGCAGGTCTGGGTCCACCCAGCCTCCTGCTGGTCCTTCCTCCCACCTTGTTGCCACATGACATTTAGACCGTCTGTCCTTTTCCATCTCACACTATTAGTTGGCCAGCAGGTGCCCTGAGCCGTGACATTCGTTTTCCTTGTAAAAATCTCCCCGTGACTGCGCTTGTTTATAAGATCCCTCAGTCTCGAGGAAAGGGTTTTGCTTTGTTTTGTAATCTTAAAAGTGCCTGATACTGAGTGTAGCTTGGTTATTAAACTGTCTCGTATTATTTTCACAAGCATTTGTTGAGCACCGGCTGTGGGCTGGGCGCTGGGAGGAACTGGGCCAATAAAGCAGCGTAAGCCATGACCTTCAGGAGCTGGGGTCTAGTCCGTGTTACACCAGCCCCACCTCACCTGAAGATGGAGTTGTTGGCTTATGAGAGAGGAGGGAGGCAGAGCTGGCCTTGTGCATGCTCAGGTTGGACTTTCTTGAGGCCTCCGTTGCTGGTGTTTCTGAGCATTAAGTTGGTGACACTGGGGGTTCATCTCACGCCTACCTCTCATTTCTCCTCAGGGTGGCCTCTCAGCGGCCCCTGCCCGGGCTGTGTCTGCCGTGAAAAACATCAACCTGCCAGAGATTCCGCGGAACATCAACATCGGCGACCTCAACATCAAGGTCCCCAATTTGTCCCAGTTTGTCTGAGGCTTGAAGACTGGGCTGAACTGGACTCCGTGAAACAAGCAGATCCATGCCACCCCTGCAGCTGAACCCACTCTGAGCCCTGGGAGAGAAGCCTGGGACCTGACCCGCGCTGTCTGGGGGCCCAGACGGGGAGTCCTGTGTCCCTGCTGGCAAGGGCTCATTTCCCACATGTGCCACCGGGCCAGTCTCTGACAAGTTACCACTGCAGATGTGAGGGGGCCCTGGCTTCCCTAGTGGGGGGTCAATGTGTCCAAGCCACTTGCCCTCTCTCCCTCCCGCATGAAGCTGTTCCAAGGATTGGGGGCCTATGGAGAGGCCCCCTTGCTTCCCAGGACCCCACTAGACCTTGTCCACCTGAGGTCCTATAGCATTTACTCCTGCAGGTGATGGATAAGGGCTGGCCCTTCAGACCTGGCTCTGCCAGGTTGTCATCCCCAGAATCCTTTCGTGTGGCCAAGCCTTCCGAGTACCACTCCTGCAGAGTACATCTCCCAGCGCTCTTGCCCCAGCTCTGCCCTCACGGGTACTAGGTGCAGGAAGCAATCCCGATCACAGGCCTGGTGCACGCCCACCACATTGCTGCTGATCAGGAGAGCACCCCACAGCCATCTCTCCAGCACAGCCAGGCCTCAGGGACGGCATCGAGCTGCTGTGAGAATAGGGAGCTTGCTGCCTGGAGACTAGGCTGTGTTCTCAGGCCTCCCGATGCTGCTGTGGAGCCCTGTGAGATGATCACCAGCAGGGCCACCTGTCCAGACCACCTCTCCTCCCTCTTTGTTTATTTTCTAATTTTTTCAATTAGCTGATTTTTGGGAAGAGCAAGGTAGAGGGAAACATCAGGTTGCTGTTCTACCCATTCATGCATCATTGGTTGATTCCTATGTGTGCCCTGACCAGGGATCGAACCCGCAACTTTGTGTTGGGACCACACTCCAACCCCCTGAGCCACGTGGCTGGGGCCTCTTCTCTCTTTGGGTGGCGCTTCTTTTTTAAAACACTCATTGAAATGGGGAAGAGTTGAAACAGTCTTTTGGAAAAGGTTAATCATTTTCATGGAACTACTTCCTTGAAAGGGGTCCTGTTTGCAGGCTGTGATCAGGGCCAAGGTGTGGGCCACAAGGACAGCACTCGGCGCCTGTGAGCACTGACCACACGCCGGTGGACATTCAGTTACAATGACCATGAGGAGATGGGGACCCCCTTGGCAGAAGATTGGAGGGCTTGGGAGGCTGAAGACCAGGACATCTGCTAGGAGCCGACATCCCCTGGGTCTCAAGTGGTTCATCTTTCACTTGGGGCACTGGTCACAGCTACATCCTATTTGCAAAGCCATGGACAGGTGGCCACACTAAGGAAAAACCCCACCAAAGCCTGGTGCACAAGACAGGGTTCAGCCAGCAGCCGGGTCTCAGTCACAGTTCCCTGGTTTCGTTTCTGGTGAAGCCAGGGCAATGGAGGGGGGGAGGGGAGTGGGGCTGGGTCTTAATGTGGCAGAGGCCTGGTTAATAGGAACTTGAGACATGCAGTGCCGACTTCCTCCTCATTGTGACAAGCACAGGGCCGTGACCAGGCCCAGCAGAGATGTGGGTAATTAGTTCGCGTAGTTCAAAAATTAAGGATAAAGACTGTTCAGTGAGACTCCCCCTGCTCCTCTAAGCCACTGAGCCCCCTCCCCTGTTCCTGGTAGAAACAAGTGTTTTCAGTTCAGAGGATTTAAGAAGTTCCTGCGTTTTGTTACTAAAGCTACCTTCCACTAGGGAGCGGGGGCCTCCCAGACCACCCGTGTGGACGAAGTGGCACCCCCACCTCGTGCAGCGCCCCTGCCCTTCCTGGCTCCGCCTCCCTTTCCGCAGATGCTCACACCTGGCTGTTGGGCTTGCAGTTACTGTCTGTCCCCTGCTAGCACGCGGGCCCCTCGGGGTGGGGGTGGGGGCGTCTCCTGTCGGTGCCGTGTCCTAGCTGCCGTGAGCAGTGCCTGGGACTCGGCACTCAATAAACAATTGCTGAATGAATGGACCGCTGAGGCTGTGCTCACAGATCTGTGGGTCCTCCGTCCGCTGGGAACCTGGGAGTGGGCGGGAGGGGAAAGGAGCATCGTCCCAGAGACGGTGGGAGCCAGGGGGCTGAGCGCTGTGACCAAGGGTTGAGGCGAGGGTTGGCCCAGCCCGTGGACAGGGAAGTGAGAGGCGAGTCTAGACGGTGGAGGGATCTCGAGTCCAGGGAGGAGTTTCCATGTTTGGACGCCCCTGCTGGGGCCAAGGGCCCGGAGCTAAGGAGACATGGCCTGGGCTTGCAGTTGCCCCCACCAGGCCCTCCAACTGAGGCGGTGAAAGGAAGGGACGTGGAGGGGTTGTCTGGCCCAGTGGGGGTCGTGGAAGGGGGCGTCACCCTCCAGCTCTGGGACAGCCTCTGCGACTCCTGCCTCGAGGATTAACTGGGAGAGTGGGTGTGGACCACGGAGGGCTCCATCCATACTGGCTGCTGGGGGGGGCGGTGCAGGAGGAAGGGGAGTCGGTGTAGATGCAGTGCCCTGGGAGAAGATTGGTACGTGGATCTCAAGTCCTGGGGGTGGGGACCGGGTGGGCCTCAAAGCCTAGGTCTGCAGAGGGATGGTGGGGACAGTGACTGCTGGCCCGGCCCGCCCGTGGGGTCCCAGGCCCGTTATGGAGGCCACCCCTGGGTAAAGCTTTAGGGGGGTGGTAGAGTCTGGAAGCTTCCCTGACGAAGAGGAGTTTGAAGACGAGCAGGCCTGTGGCGGGTGGGCACAGCCTGACCCGTCTCCAAGCCGCCGAGTGGCTCCCCAGTGGTCACAGGCCACCTGAATCTCGCCCTGTCTGGCGTGAAGAGGGCAACTCGTGTGACCCGGCCAGGGTGCCGTCCTTGCTCTCCAGGGAGGTGCCTGTGTAACATGCAGGCTGGGGTGCCAGCTGCCACCTGCTAAACGTTTCTGGAACTTCGTTCGTTAGTGTGGCCGGACCCGCTCCCTCAGCACCGGCCCTCCGAGGCCGTGGCTCCCTCGCAGATGCTGCTGGACTCAGCCCCTTGGGGCGTTTTCTGAAATTCCCGCCATGGGGTCCCCAGCCACCGCCTGCCTCCTCTCCACCAGCTGGGCCCCGGCGAGTGCCAGGCGGCCGGTCAGCTGTTTAAAGTTCACGCTGATTGGAGGGAAATCTCTGGGTCCAAACTGCCAAACGGGCGGGTGTCTATCTGGGTGACAACGCCTGGCCTTGAGCTGTGAGCTGCGCGGGGACCGGGAGGACAGCTGAGCGGGCGTTCCCGGCAGGCCCCTCCCTGAGCCACAGTGCCCCGGGTCACGCCCTGCCAGCACCCCGACACCCAGCCCAGGCCCAGCCCTGCTCCAGGCTGCCCTGGCTCTCGCGGGTCCTCACGGGTGCTTTCGCTCTGGGCCCCACCAAGTCCCCAGCTTCGCCCAAGTGGCAGCACCGGGGTACTGGCCTCCCTCCCTCCCTCCCTCCCTCCTCGCCTTCCACTCTCTCTGAAAAGCAATGGAAAAAACATCCTCGGGTAAGGATTTAAAATAAAAATAAAGCTGCTTTGCGGGGGTGTTTTTTTCCCTTCAAAAAAAATGTTATTAATTAATTTCATAACACCCAAACTGAAGTCTTGAAAACAACAGCAATAAGAGATTAAAAATAAAACCTCCGCTCCGGGAAGCGCAGGCTGGGGCACTGTCCTCTCCACCCACAGCTGCAGCGCCGGCCCCCCTCCCGCCCCCAGGGCCTGGTCTCTTTATTTAAAAAAAAAAAAAAAAATAGTATCGTAATGTTTTTGGTGCTGGTGCTGGTTACTACAAAAATAGTATATGTTTGTTCTAACAATTCAAAAAATTCCCAGGTACGAGGCAGCTCAGTTCACCACTGGGCACAAGCTTGGGCTCACCCCAACCCCGGTGACACCGCACAAGTGCCCCGGCGGCGGGCGTTCCTGCGACGACAGGGCCATAGTCAGTCAGTGTGTTACTTTGGCACTTGCTGTGAGACAGCGATGGGCTACGGACACCACCCCAACGCAGTAGGGACAGAATTAACTCGTCCCAACTGGCGCGTAGCTTTTCCTGTGGGCCGACATTCGGTTCTGGTCGGGTTCCCCTGGGATCGGGGTGAATTCCCCCAAAGCTGGGGGGGCCCCTGGGTCAAAAGGTCGAGGCACTTAAATTCTTAACCGTCTTTGCCGAGGGCTCTGAGCAATTCTCGAGCGGTCCAGGGGCCCCTGGACGTGCCGGTGGCCCACACCCTGGCCAAACGCTGGGTGTGACCAGCCAGCTAAACCCTTGCCAGTGTCAAGGGCCAACGCTGACATCTCGCTGTTTTTGCGATTGTTTCCTGAATATGACTAAGGTCAAACATCTTTTCATGTGTTGACTGGCCTTTTTTTTTTTTCTTTTTCTTTTTTCAAATTTCCTCTCCCGTGAGATTTTAAATCTAATCCTCTGCCCAGTTTTCAACTGTGGCGTCTTTTATTTGTTTAAGTGGCCTTGTAGGACCTTGCTGAATGTTGTTGGTATTAATCCTTTGTTTTGTGTGTTGCAAATATTATAAGTCCAGTGTGATAGTTGTCTTTTGCCATAGAGAAGCTTGTATATACCTAAATTATTTTTTAATATGTCTTTATTGATTTCAGAGAGCGGAAGGGAGAGGGGGAGAGAGAGAAACATCAATGATGAGAGTCATTGATCGGCCGCCTCCTGCTCGCCCCCTGCTGGGGACCGAGGAGCCTGCACCCCGGGCCTGTGCCCCGACCGGGAATCGAACCACCACCTCCTGGATCCCAGGTCGACACTCAACCGCTGAGCCACACCGGCCGGGCTATACTTAAAATTATTGTTAGCTCTTCATTACAGAAATTTGAAAATATGCTCGAAACTAATAAGAGCAGCATAATGAATTCACACCGTCCCCACCTCGGAGCCCTAGCAGTGACCAGGAAAAGGCATGTGTCCCCACCCCTCCCCAGTAGGAAGTTCTCCTTTTGCTATTGTTTGTGGTGGGGTTTTGCAATGCAAATTTTTACTTTTGTGTAGTCAGATCCCTCAATCTTTCTTTTTGTGGTTGCTGGGCTTCTTGTAATGCTTAGAAAGGTCTTATTAAATACTTAATGAAATCGGATTCTCCTAGTGCTTGTAAAACATGATTTACATGATCCCCAGTGACTGAGCCATAAGGTGGTTTCTGATGTTCCCCTATTTTATTTATGTTTTATTTTTTTAATTGACTTTTAGAGAGAGGAAGAAAGAGAGAGAGAGAAACATCAATTAGTTGTTCCACTCTATGTATGCATTCACTGGTAGCTCCTTGGGGATTGAACCCTCAACCTTGGCATATTGGGACGACACTCCAACCAACCAACTGAGCTACCTGGCCAGGGCCTGATTTTCCCCTATATATATATATTTTTAAATCCTCACCTGAGGATATTTTTTCATTGCTTTTCGAGAGAGCAGGAGGGAGGGAGAGAGAGAGAGAAACATGGATGTGAGAGAGACACATCGATTGGCTGCCTCCATCACCCGCCCCAACCAGGGCCTGAGATCGAGCCTGCAACTGAGGTGCGTGCCCTTGGCCGGAATCGAACCCGGGACCCCTCAGTCCGACGACCAAGGAGCCAAACGGGCCAGGGCTCCCCTAATTGAAATCGTGCTGGATTGAGCAGCCAGCCCTGACTTCCCCACCTCACCTGGATTATTTCAAAGCAAACCCCAGGCGATGAAATCGTTTCATCCATAAACATAAAAGCTTTTAAACTCTTAATGTTGTAAAAATCCGTGACTCCTCTGACCTTTCTGTTTTACACTTTTAATTGTATTTATATTTTGTATTCACATTGTGTTCACATTCAAAAGCATGAAAGGATACAATGAATCTGTTCCCCACCCAGTTCTCTGAGGGCCCAGTCCCCCCCCCCCCCCCCCCCCCCGGGACACTGGTGTCCTATCCGTTTCTGCTGTGTCTAAAGTTTAGTCATGCCCGGCCGGGCGTGGCTCAGCGGTTAAGCGTCGACCTGGGATCCAGGCGATCAGTGGTTCGATTCCCGGTCAGGGCACAGGCCCGGGTTGCGGGTTCGATCAATGACTCATCATGGATGTTTCTATCTCTTTCTCTCCCTCTCCTTTCCTCTCTCTGAAATCAATAAAGATATATTTTTTAAAAATAATAATAAAGTTTAGTCATTCTAGACAGAGTGGGGCAAATGTAGGTTTACAAGTTGCTCGTATGGAAAATTAACACAACAATTAACACAGGATAACACGAGAATAAAGTCTGTGCCTCGCATCCTCACAGCTGTAAACCTCCTTTTTCCAGGCCCCCGGGTGCCATGGGCTGTGGGGCAGGAGGGGGATTAAAGTCGCGGGTGGCATTAGAATTGTCATCTGCCCGCCTGAAAATCGAGAGGTTATCTGGGACCCTCCGAGCGGAGGCGGTGTAATCACCAGGATCCTCAAAAACAGAAGCAGGGGGCAGGAGAGGAGCTGGGGCCAGAGCGATGCGATGTCAGGAAGACTGGACGGGCCGCTGGCTGGCTTTGGAAACGGCGGGGGCCGCAGGCCAAGGAATGCGGGGGGCCGCCTCCAGGAGCTGGAAAAGGGCAAGAAAAGAGAAACCCAGGTGCTCCGCGGGTGGCGGAAAGAAAGCCCTACGGACGCCCTTGAGTGTAGCCCCTGAGACCCACTTTGGGCTGGACTTACAGAACCATCAGCTAAGAAATGCGGGTTTTTTTGTTTCTTTTTGAATATATGTCTTTATTGATGTGAGAGAGAGGAAGGGAGAGAGAGAGAGAGAGAAACATCAATGATGAGGGTCATTGATCGGCCGCCTCCTGAGCGCCCCCTGCTGGGGATCGAGCCCACAACCCAGGCCTGAGCCCCGACTGGGAATCGGACCTCGATCTCCTGGATCCTAGGTTGACACTCAACCGCTGAGCCACACCAGCCGGCCAGATGTGTTTTGAGTTTGGGTTAATTTGTTACAGCGACCGCAGGAAGCAAATACGGATACGATCGGGTAGTGCCCAGTTAAAAGATGCTCAGAGAAGAAGAGGCCCCTGCCCCTGGCCTGCCCGCACCCCGTCTGCAAGCAGAATCTGGGGTGAGAAGCACGTCCCCTGGCTCCAGCCACTTTATTTGCTCAGTCCGGCTTCCGCTCTCCCTGCCTTCTTTCTGATGACCGCTCCCCGCCGCCCCCCTTTCCCCCGGGAGTCATGAAAGTCAGTTTAACATCCTGGCAAGACTCAGTTGTCTGGAACACCCATCTTCGGGGCGGGTGGGATGCTCGGGTTCTTTTGCTGGATGCCTGGGGCTCCCCCCACCCCAGCTGGAAAGGCTGGGCTCTGTGCCCCTCCCCCAGTGTCAGATGCTGTCCAGATGTAGAGGGGCCGGGCCCTGGGCTGCGGCCACAGGGGGACTCAGTATTGGGGTGGGGGGGGAGCAGGAGGCCAGGAACCCAGGAGCCAGGAGCCATTCGGGGCCCCATGGGAGGCAGTCAGGGAGCCGCAGGCGGGCAGGCGGGTCCAGACAGGCAAATCCGGGCGCCATCTGTGGGCAGGGGGCCTGAAAGGGTTAACCTGGGAGGAGTAGTGGTCGGGTCAGGTTACTTCCCTTTAAAAAGCCTAAGACAGGAGGAGTCAGGCCCTCGTGGGGCGTGCGGGTGGCTGGTCGCACATCCTCAGAGAGGAGGCTCCGGGGACCTAGGCAAGTGGGGCGCCGTGGAGCGGGCACGGGGTGCTGGGGAGCCACAGCGGGCGTGAGTGGGGACCAGGCGCGCGCGCGTGTGCAGGGAGCCCCGCGTCTGCTGCCCACGCCCCCTTCTCGGGCGGGCACACTGAGGCCTGGGGAGAGCCAAAGATTCCGCTGCCCCCTCTTGTGGGCCCAGTTGGGGCAGGCGACCTGCCCCTGGAGAGGTGGCCCAGGGTGGGGGCTGCTGGAGCCTCTGGGGGAGTGAAGGTGGGGAGCCCGGGCTGGCAGGGGGGACTGCGCCCTGCTGGGGTCTGCGGCTGGGACGAGAGGTGACCGGCACTGAGGCTGGGCTCTCTGTCCCCAGGGAGCGGGAGAGGGAGCGGGAGAGGGAGGAGTCCCTGGGGACCTGGACAGCCGCCAGGGGAGATGGCCCCGGGGGACTCTTCAAGAATCTTTGAAATCCTGTCTCTGTCCAAAGCCCTTCCCTGGCCCCGGGCGAGGAGAGACACTCACTCCCGTTGTTAAGCACCCATTTCACAGCCCTGGTCTCCCTCCACCCTTCCGAGCACCCCACGGGGGGGGGGTTCCCCGAGCAGACGGAGGCTCCGGGATTGCGGGGCACTCGCTGGGGAGACAGATCAAAGCCCCCGCAGTGCCCGCCCTTGTCCTGGGAAGGGGTCCTCCAAATGGGGCCCGTGGGGTCCTGACCCTGCACCTCCAGACCCCCAGCCGCGCAGCGGGCAGGGGGCCCAGGTGAGCCAGCCCTTCCTTGGGTTCTGTGACTTGGGCCCTCTCTTCCCGCCACCCCAGCCCCGGGGCCACCACGCCCGCCAGGCAGCATCCCCGGGTGGGCAGAGCTCTAGTCCCAGTCGGTCCTGAGATCTGACCGCGGCTTAGTGTCTAATGGCCTGGGCCCCCTGGGCCTCAGTATATTCACCTGTGAAAGGGGAGTCGGACTGGATGGGCCCTGAGGTCATCTGTTGTTTTTTGAGGTGGGGCAGTGGACACGTGGGGCTCCGGTGGGAAGATAGGAGGGCGTGGCCAAGAGGAAGCGGGGACGGGTCTCCAGTGTTGTGACACTGAAAGGCCTGTGACCGCCTCCTGTGGTCTCTAGACCTCAAAGGCGCTGCACAGTAGAAACGAGGGGGGGGGGATAGGAAGATGCTCTGGGGAGCGTGTGTAGTTAAGCCTACAGAGCCCGCCACTAACTAGCTGTGCACCTTGGACAAACCACTTAACCTCTCTGTGCCTGGCTTTCTTCCGCTGCCAACTGGTGGTGGTTGTTCCTGGTAGGGCACATAGTAGGCGCTTAGTGAAACAGATGGGAGCGGCCAGGCAGGATCGACAGCCCAGAATGGCTCCTCCATGGCTGGCGCGCCCCCCACCCCCATTCCACGAGGCTCCCTCTGCTCCTTCCCTCCTGAGCACCCCGCATTGGGCCTCGGAGGCTGAGACAGGAGCTGGCTTCCCGTCAGGGGCCCTCCGAGGTTCTCACGGGGTGGACAGTGTCCAGGCTCCCAGAGGAAGCACCCTGGGGGCTGGCCCAGGCCCAGCCTCCTACAGCTGTGGGTGGAGGCCTCAGAAGCCTGGAGAAGGTCAGAGGCCAGAGGGGCCAGAGTGTACCCTGTGCTGGGGCCCCAGGCTCGTCCTTTTGATTTTTTTTAATATGTTTTTATTGATTTCAGGGCGAGAAAGGGAGAGGGAGAGAGAGAGAGAAAGATCAATGATGAGAGTCATTGATCGGCTGCCTCCTGCTCGCCCCCTGCTGGGGGTCAAGGAGCCTGCAACCCAGGCCTGTGCCCTGACCGGGAATCGAACCGATGACCTCCTGGTTCCTAGGTCGATGCTCAACCCCTGAGCCACGCCAGCCAGGCCCAGTCTAGTCTTTGCCTCCCTAACTCGCTGCTCCTTCAGAGCAGACAGATGGGCCTCAAGTTGTCCCCGTGCTCCCAGCTCACCTAACCCTGCAGCTGAGAGGCTGGGAGGCCGGGCGGAGGCTGAGTGAGCGTGATTAGCTCACCCAGGGCCGCAGTAGGTCCGTGAGAGAGCCTGTGTCTCACCGTCATTTGCCTGATTGCTGGGCCTCCCCCTGTCGCCCCTTCCAGGCTCCTGGCATTTTTCGGAAGGCAACCTGCCCCCCTACCTGAGATGAACTGCCTTTTCCCTTCCCTTGATGTCTTCTGCAGGTGTGGCTCTGCCTTAAACACTCTCTCACATGACCATTGTTGACCTTAATATATATATATATATTTTAATTTAGAGGAACTTTTGTCTCCAAAGACAGATGCTTCCCCGCCCCCCCCCCCCCCCCAGCATCATGCGGGATGGAGCAGTGATTCCCAGAGTGCGTGTAGCCAGGCAGGACTATTTTAGGGGCTACCCAGTTGAATGTTTTTAAAGTCAGGGGTCTTGAACTGAAATGTGTATCGGAAAGAAATGCAATTTAACACACACAGCCATCAATTCATGGTCAGTACTGCTCAGGAGGAGAGTGAGTCCTGAGTTGATTTAAAGAAAACTATTAGGTCATGTACAGGAGACTCACAGATAAGGCAAAACTCAGAAAGGTAGTTTGTGTGGATAGTCTGGGACCCCAAGGAGAGTGGGAGATGGAAGGGAAACCTGCCGCTGGGACCAAGGGGTTGAATTACCCTGAATCCCATCCATCTTTAACCACTGTCTCTTATTGTCTGCTTGAAGCATCGGTTCCATAAGCACAAGTTACCCACCGTTTGGGTGCTAGGTGCTTGCCTGGGGTGGAAGATACTATCCTCCTTGCGCTCAGAGTCTCGGGGGCCCTCGGGGGTGCCTCACTGAAGTGAGCCTCCCAGACGAGAGGGTGGCAGTGACGTCTGAGCTGGGTTTTGAAGGATGAGTAGGAGTTTGACAGGAGAGAGAGAAAAGACATCCCTGGCAGTGGAAACAGGATGAGCAAAGGCGCAAGGATGTGAAAACTCCCAGAGGGTTCGGCAGCTGGGGCCACAGCGGGCATTGGAAATAGAGGCCAGGGGGTCAAGTTCACAGAAGGGCTTAAGGCTCAAGCCAGAGTGGAGGTTTCGTTCTGCAGGCAGTGAGGAGCCGGAGACCGGGCTCGAGCAGGAGAGGAAGATTTCTGTGCCAAGGTTTGTCTTGTGGGGTGTGGAGATGGCCAGGCCTGGCCACAGCAGGGACTGAAGGGGGGGGGGTCCCTTTTCAGTATTACAGAAGAGGGGCTGTGGAACTTGCCCCTCTCTGCGCCCCCCAGCTGGGCTGGCCTGGTGCCCAGATCAGGGGCCTCTCATTGCAGGTCAGCGGGCTGCCTGCTGGGCCACCTTTGAAGACCAGACACTCTTTCCCAGAGACGAGAGATCCGGCCAGCTGGGCCCATGGTCCGCTTCCAAAGCAAACAGGAAAACCTATGGTGGGCCAGGCTGTGCCTCTTTCTTTGTTTGGAGAACGGGTTAGGACAACTGGATCTGTGACTTTTTCTGCTGCAGAGGTGGGAGGGGGCTGCAGGCCCCGTCGGGGCCGTGGTGAGACGCAGTTCCCGGGGCTGCACGGGTCCCGGGTGCCAGCCCTTAGGGACACCATACAGATGGCCTTCCTTGGCCAATTCTAGCCCTGATGGAGGGGACTGGGAGCACGTGCTACGTCACCCTTGGGCGTCACCATGCCCGAGTTGCGGCCCTGCCCTGGACACTTGGCTTCCCACTAGTGTCCCTTGGCCATCGGCCCAGGCCTGATGGGGGTGGCTGCCCCTCACTGCAGTGGGAAGCCCACGCCGCCCGGAGCAGCCAGGGTCCTGGGGCCAGGTCTCTAGAGAAAAAGAGGGAAATGTTGAGGGCTTGGAGCACCTTCCCTCTGACAAATGGGCACCCAGGATTGCCCTGAAGATCCAGCACTCAGGCCCTGGCCTCCTCTGGCCGGGTGATGGGTGGCAGCTGCTCACTCTGGCAGTTGTGCCTGGATGAATTCATGTCCGTGTGGGTGACTACACTGACCCAGCCCTCGCACGGGCTCAGGGAGTGGCGGATGAATGGAGTCCTCGAGGAGCTGACAGATGTGAGTCCTGAGGCCTGTTTGGCCCCTGCAAGTGTCCTGCCTGACAGCCAGGAGCGGAGGTGGGCTCACAGAAGGGCAGGCAGTTCTCCCAGGGAAAGAGTAGGGGCAAAGCCCGGCTGCTGTGGCTCAGCGGTTGAGCATCGACCTAGGATCCAGGAGATCAAGGTTCGAATCCCTGCTAGGGCACATGCCCGGGCTGTGGGCTCCATCCCCATCGGGGGGCATGCAGGAGGCCCCCCATCAATGATTCTTTCATTATCATTGATGTTTCTATCTCTCTTTCCCTCTCCCTTCCTCTCTCTCTGTAAAGATATATTTAAAAAAAAAAAAAGAATAGGGGCAGAGACACCAGTGGAGATGGGCCAGAAAGACTTCGATAAGGCGACTCCCGAATTGACCCATTCATTTGTTCATTCGCCCGTGTGTGCATTCACTGAACAAGTCCGTGCTGAGCACCTACTATGGGCCAGGCATGCGCCAAGTGCTGGTCGGCAGAAGCAGCCCAACGGGCCCTGCTCTCACGGGGCCTCCAGCCTGGGGGGGAAATCATAGGCAGGGCCCAAATCATCAACCACAGGGATCAGATGGAAAACTCACTGAGTTACAGGGCTTTGAGGAGGAGGTTTGTGGTGCTGACGGAGCTGATAGGGGCTTGACCCGGTCAGGGCATAGGCCCGGGGTGCAGGCTCCTCGATCCCCAGCAGGGGGCGCACAGGAGGCGGCCCATCAATGACTCTCCCCATCGATGTTTCTCTCTCTCTCCCTCTCCCTTCCTCTCTCTGAAATAAAAATAAAAGAAAGGAGGGGATGACTTTCAGCTTCTGCCGCCTGGCGTTTCCTATCTTTCCTCCCTAAATCTGTCCAGCGAAGGAGAGCGGTGAACGCCATCGTGATGGGGATGGAGGTCTCAGGAAGCTAAAGCTACCTACCCAAGGTCACGGCCGCTCGAGAGGTTAAGCCTCCCCCAGCTTCCTCTCTTAAAAAGGCAAAAACGACTTATTATTTCATTCTACTCAGCGAGCTGAGAATTGAGGAAAATGGACAGAGAGGAGGGGCCTCTGCCTGCCCCAGAGGAATGCAGGGAGGCTGGGAGCCAGGCACCGAGGAGCCGGGCATCCCTCCAGCCCCCGGCCGTAGGGCAGACCCCGTGTGTCCCAGGCCCTGAAAGGGCCTCTCCCCTTCTCTGCCTCTCCCACCTCCCGCTCCTGGGAAGTCCTTCCCGCACTCTAACCTCCACCCCACTTCTGTCCCCATCATCTCAGCTGGCACCTAGATAGCGCTGCTCCCCTGCCCGCTGGCCTGAGGCCTGCCCGCTACCCTTCACCAGCGGTCAGGCGGGCCAGACGGCGGGCTCTGGGGTGGCCAGCAGCCTGTAACCGGATACTCTTTGCCTCCAGCAGGTGCACAGTTCCTGGATCTCCTCTCCAGAGCCTGGGCAGAGCACCCCCCTGCCCAGCCTAGTGACCTTCGGCAGCCTGAGCCCTGGTTAATTTTTGCCCAGTCTGCAGGCTGCGGGGCTCCTCCCCTCTGGGATATAAGCCTCGCCCCAGGCTGCCCTGTTCTCTGCCTACCCTGAGCCTCCGGAGCTCCCTCCCCACCCTCACCATGGCCAAGGGCTTCTACATTTCCAAGGGCCTAGGCATCCTGGGCATCGTCCTGGGGGTGGCGGCCGTGTGCACCATCGTCGCCCTGTCCGTGGTGTATGCCCAAGAGAAAAACAAGAATGCCGAGGTCTCCGCCGGGAGCCCCACCACCGCCGCCCCCTCTGGCACCACCACGGCCACCACCACGGCCCCCACCACCTTGGACCAGAGCAAGCCGTGGAACCGATACCGTCTCCCCAAGTCCCTGGTGCCCGACTCCTACCAGGTGAAGCTGAGGCCCCACCTCACCCCCAATGGGCAAGGCCTGTACATCTTCGAGGGCTGGAGCACTGTCCACTTCATGTGCCAGGAGCCCACCAGCACGATCATCATCCACAGCAAGAAGCTCAACTACACCAACACCCCCCAGGGGCACAAGGTGACCCTGAAAGCCTTGGGGGGCACCACAGCCCCTGAAATCGATAAGACTGAGCTGGTGGAGGTCACCGAGTACCTGGTGGTGCACCTGAAGGGCCCGCTGCAGAAGGGCACCATGTACGAGATGAACAGCACGTTCCAGGGAGAGCTGGCCGATGACCTGGCCGGTTTCTACCGCAGCGAGTACATGGACGGAACCATCAAAAAGTAAGTTGGGCCCGGCCGGTGCGGCTCAGCGGTGGAGCCTCGGCCTATGATGGGAGGGGGGGCTCAATCCCCGGCAGGGGGCGTGCAGGAGGCAGCCGATCCATGACTCTCTCATCATGGGTGTTTCTCTCTCTCCCTTCCTCTCTCTGAAATCAATAATGACATATTTAAATTTTTTTTTTTTTTTAATATATTTTTATTGACTTCAGAGAGAGAACAGGAGAGGGCGGGAAGAGAGACAGAAACATCAATGATAAGAGAGTCATTGATCGAGCCCACAACCCGGGCCTGTGCCCTGACCGGGAATCGAACCCTGATCGCCTGGATCCTAGGTCGATGCTCAACTGCTGAGCCACGCCCGGCGGGGCCATATTTTAAATTTTAAAAAGTAACCGGGAGCTGCGTCTGCCGAGAGAGCGAACCCTTTCCGGGTGGCCTCCCTACCCCACTTCAGGGAGTCAGGGGTGACTGATGAAAGTGCCCCTTGTGTAGACAGGAAAACTGAGACTCAGAGGAGAGAAATCTGGCCTCCCAGCTAATAGAGGGATGGAGCCTGCTAGGACTTTGACCCTGAGTCCAGGGGGAGCTCTGATCTCCCACTCAGCCCACCTATCGGGGCCCGGAGGCTGCCTGGATGAGGCCCGACCAGCCTTCCGTGCACCCTTTCTGTCCCCCCCACGGGGACAGGCGTGCCACCGGCAAGCCCTCTCACGCCTTGTTTTGGGCAGGGTGCTGGCCACGACACAGATGCAGTCTGCAGATGCCCGGAAATCCTTCCCCTGTTTTGACGAGCCAGCTATGAAAGCCAGGTTCAACATCACCCTCATTCACCCCAATAACCTCACGGCCCTGTCCAACATGCTGCCCAAAGGTGAGCAGGCCCGTCCTGGGGTCACACAGCCTTGGGGAGCCGGCGGCAGCCCCCGGCTGGGGTGCGGGGCGGGAGAGAGGGGGCGCGTGGCCCACACGCCTGAATGCTCCACGCCCAGGCGAGAGTGTCCCATTTAACGGAGACCCTGCCTGGAATGTCACCGAGTTCCAAACCACACCTGTGATGTCCACCTACCTGCTGGCCTACATCGTGAGCGAATTCACCTACGTGCAGACGAACGAGAAGGATGTTTTGGTAAGCAGCTGGGCCCCCCTGTCCTTACCGGGGTGGGCCCCCCTGAGGGACAGCCCTGTGTGTGTCCATCCGTGTCCCAGCCCCTGAGTTGTCCGAGCCGCGTTTGAATCCCAGCTCCGAATCGTCTTCGGGGACTTCCCTAACCCTCAGTCTCTGCATCTGAAAAATGGGTCCTTCCTGGTGAAGGGAGTTCCCAACCCACAGGTGCCAGACAGACAGACAGACCGTGGCTGTGACTATTGCCACCCTCCCCCTAAGGCTCCTCCTTAGGACTCAAAGCCCCTCAGAGACACTCTGCCCCTCCGGCCTTCTCTTCTGCTGACCAGGCTCCTAGTTTAACCAGGTCCAAACCCTGGGACTCGGCCTTCACCAGGACCCAAGAGGGGCCCCTGACCTACCTCCATCTTCTTTGCAGATCCGGATCTGGGCTCGGCCGAGTGCAACTGAGGCGGGTCATGGCCAGTATGCCCTGAACGTGACAGGCCTCATCCTAAGCTTCTTTGCCGAACATTACAACACACCCTACCCACTCAAAAAATCTGGTGAGTGAGGGGTTTCTCGGTGGGGGGGATGGGGCAGCGGAGGGGCCTCAGCATCCAGAGGCCATCCTGCCAACCTCCTGGCCTCCCCAGACCAGATCGGCTTGCCTGACTTCAACGCTGGCGCCATGGAGAACTGGGGGCTGGTGACCTACCGGGAGAACTCCCTGCTGTTCGACCCGAAGTCTTCCTCCAGCAGCAACAAGGAGAGGGTGGTCACCGTGATCGCGCATGAGCTCGCCCACCAGGTAGCCTGCCCAGCATGGGGAGTGCAGAGAAAGAAAGGGGGGCTCTGGGAGGCAACCGACAGCACAGGTCCTGGCTCTGCCCTCGGCAGCTAAGGGAGGAGGGTAGCTGAGGGGGGTCATCATAATGTCAGAAGAGTCGTCAGCACCCGGTGGGCGTGGCTCAGCGGTCGAGCATCGACCTAAGATCCAAGAGATCTGGGTTCGATTCCTGGTCAGGGCACAGGCCCCAGTTGTGGGCTCGATCCCTTCGATCCCCAGCAGGGGGCGAGCAGGAGGCAGCCGATCGATGACTCATCATTGATGTTTCTCTCTCTCTCTCTCTCCCCCTCAGTGGTTCGGGAACCTGGTCACTGTGGCCTGGTGGAACGACCTGTGGCTGAACGAGGGTTTCGCCTCCTACGTGGAATACCTGGGTGCCGACCGCGCCGAGCCCAGCTGGAACCTGGTGAAGCCCTGGGGCCTGGGGGTGGGGCTGGGGGAGGCCCTGGGTCACCCCTCCCAGGGCAGTGTAACTAATGGCCGTCGGGGATTTGCAGAAAGACATCATAGTGCAGAACGAGGTTTACCGCGTGATGGCCGTGGACGCCCTGGCCTCCTCCCACCCGCTGTCCACCCCCGCTGAGGAGGTCAACACACCCGCCCAGATCAGCGAGATGTTCGACGCCATCTCCTACAGCAAGGTGCTGCCCCAGCCTCCCTGCTAGGCCCCAGACAGGGCCCCCATGGCAGCCGGGGCCCTGGGAGCACTTGTCCCAGCCCTAAGGGGTCACAGGGTCCCCCTGCTGGCTCAGCACAGCTCTCTGAGCCCCCATTCTCTCCCCCAGGGAGCCTCTGTCCTCAGGATGCTGTCCAGCTTCCTGTCCGAGGACGTGTTCAAGAAGGGCCTGGCGGTGAGTGGGCCTGGCCAGCCTTTGGGGGTGCGGGTGGGGAGGTTTCCCTCCAGCCCCTGCCCCTTGTCTCCAAGCCCAGCCAACCACGGAGCTGGAGTGGCAGAGCCTGGGGGACAGCAGCTCTGCCCTCACTGTGGCCTGTCTTTCCACAGTCCTATCTCACAACCTTTGCCTACAACAGCACCACCTACAAGGACCTGTGGGAGCACCTACAGAAGGTGGGTAACAGCCCCCCCGCCCCCGAGCCATCTTGTTGGGGGTCCTGAGATGCTGGACGTCCCTGGGGGTAGTGCCTGCCTAAGGGAATGTAGCCGGCCCCATTGCTCGCCAGCCCAGCCAGGACATTTGGAGCCTGGGCTGGTCATCGGTAAAATGGGCCCTGTGATGGTCCCTTGAAGGAGGTGGTGTGAGGAACCATGAGTCAGGCCCAAGGCAGTGTGGCTCAGTGGTCAGAGCGCCGGCCTGCGGGCTGAAGGGTCCCGGGTTTGAATCCGGCCACGGGCACGTACCTCGGTTGCCCTGTAGTGAGCTCTACGGTGGGAGCCCAAGAAGCCGCTCATCTTAGTGTTGAGGAAACGGGCCCCTTCCGGTTCCCACGCCCAAGCCCCCCTCTGCCGGGAACTTTGGAGCCAGTCGTTCAACCTACTCAGCAGTCTTGGCTGCCCTGTGCCCTCCCGGCCCCTCCCCGGCACGACTTTGCACCCCAGCACCCTCAGCAGGAACCGGGGACCCTCCCACCTGGCCCCACCTTGCATTCCTGTCTGCTCAGGCCCGGAGCGGCCCCTGTGTGTAGGGCAAACCCTCTGAGAGCCCCCAACCCTCCCGCCTCCCCTCCCTGCCTCTCCTCGCCTGGAGTCTGCCCGCTTTCCTTCCTTCCCCATCTCTTCCTGCCCCTCCCAGCTGCCCCAGCCCTTCCCTGAGGCCCTCCTCAACCCCAAGGGCCCCTCCAGAACCCCGCGCCCCAGGCTTCCCGGCCAGCTGCTCCCCACTGTCATCCCTCCAGCCCCCCAGCCCCCAGGTGCCCAAGGCTGGTCTGGTCTGAGGGCTTGGGGGGGGGACCCAGGGCTTTATCACAGAGTTCACAGCTGGGCTCCAGTGTCCCCTTGGCCAACCTCCAGCCCACGTTCCACCTGCCATGAGCCTGGTCCGCCTCCCCCTCCACCCCCCCTGGCTCAGTCCCTCCCCTCCACTTCCACTGTCTTCCTTGCCCTGCCTCAGTTTCCCACTCCTGCTGCCCTGCAAAGGTGAGCCCTCCTCCATGACGGCTGCCCCGCCAACTCCTTCTTTCTCTGAGCCCCTTCTTTCTCAGCCCCACCCTCTCACATGCTCTTCTGGCTGCTTTCTTGTGCAGGTTTTTGTTTTTTTTTTAAATATTTCTATTGATTTCAGAGAGAGGAAGGGAGAGCGGGGGAGAGAGAAAAAAAAATCAATGATGAGTCATTGATCGGCTGCCTCCCGCGCGCCCCCTGCTGGGGATCGAGGAGCCTGCACCCCGGGCCTGTGCCCTGACCGGGAATCGAACCGCGACCTCCTGGATCCTAGGTCGATGCTCAACCCCTGAGCCACGCCGGCCGGGCTCTTGCCCTGTTCTTGTTTCTATTTTCTCAGTCATTAACGGATGTCGTCGGGGTTTTGTTGTTATTACAAAAAGCAATGCATTTGGCTCTGGCCAGTTTGGCTCAGTGGTTAGAGTGTCGGCCTCCGGACTGAAGGGTCCCGGGTTCGATTCCAGCCAAGGGCACGTACCTCGGTTGCAGGCTCCATCCCGGGCCCCTCTCAGGGCGCGTGTGGGAGGCAACCAATCCATGTGTCTCTCTCACATCGGAGTTTCTCCCTCTCTGTCTCTCTCTCCCTCTCTCTCCCTTCCACTCTCTCTGAAAAGCAATGGAAACAATATCCCGGGGGGAAGATTAAACGAAAAAAAAAAAAAAAAGTAATGTATTTGCGTGGAAAAAGATAAAAAAGACCTAGGAGTATAGTGACGACCACCTTAAGCTTGTCCCCAGGCCCCCCTGTGCGTGTCCCCGGCTCTCGCCCGGCTCTGACTGTGACACTGGTTTCCCCTGGCCTCTGTGTCCTGGTGCAGGCCGTGGACAGTGAGACACAGGTCCAGCTGCCTCAGCCTGTGAGTGCCATCATGGACCGCTGGATCCTGCAGATGGGCTTCCCCGTCGTCACCGTGGACACCAAGACAGGCAACATCTCTCAGAAACACTTCCTCCTTGACCCCGAGTCCAACGTCACCCGCCCCTCAGCCTTCCAGTGAGCAGACGGTGGGGTCCCAGGGCAGGTGTCCCAGCGAGGGTTCCCAGGGGCCTGGCCTGCTGTGGTCCCAGCCCCAGTGGCTGTCGACAGGCTCCCCTTCGTGGGCCAGGAGGATGGGCCACTTGGTGCCAGGAGCAGGCAGAAGGGGGGAGCCTCGACCTGCCGCCTCTCACCCCCCGACCTCGGGTCTCTCGTGGCAGGTACCTGTGGATCGTTCCCGTCTCATCTCTGAAAAACGGCTCTAGCCAGAATCACATGTGGCTGGAGAGTGCCACCAAAAGTAATTCAGCCCCGTCCTTGTGGACAGCAGGCCCTCCCCTCGACCCCCCCCCCCAGCTCCCGGCCCATGTCCTGGGGGTTGTGGCAACCTCGGCAGGGGCTCCCTTCATCATTTCACTCCCCAAATGGAGCTGGCTTCTTGGGCCCTAACCTCTCCTCTGCTGCGGCTGCCCAGCTGTGTGACCCTGGGCAAGTTACCACCCCTCCCTGGTCTCCATTTCCTCGCCTCTAAAATGGGGCTGAGTGCAGTATCTCCCCCATTTGAATTGTGTGAGCATTAAAGGGGACCGTGCACTTGAAATGTTTGAAACAGTGCCAGGCACTGAGGTCCCCAGGCAGCCAGAGGCAGAGATCGGCTGGGCAGCCTTCTGGAAGCCCCTTCTCCTCGGCATCTCCCCAGAGGCTCCCGGGCCAGCTGTTGCCAGGCTGCAGGAGGCTGCTCTTGCCGAGGCCTGGAGACAGGAGGGCCAAGGGCCTCCCCTAGGCTCTCCCAGGCAACCCCACCCCAGCTCTGGTCTCTCCCCACAGTCGAGCCTATGTTCAAAACCTCCCCCAACGAGTGGGTCCTACTGAACGTCAATGTGACCGGCTATTACCAGGTCAACTATGATGAGGAAAACTGGAGGAAGATTCAGAATCAGCTGCAGACAGACCTGTCGGTGGGTGCCTGCCACCCCCACCCTGTCCCCTGCCCCAGCCCTAGCCTAAGGCCGCACCCTGAGGTCACACCCTCTGTTGCCCCTTGTAGGTCATCCCGGTCCTCAATCGGGCCCAGGTTATCCACGACGCCTTTGACCTGGCCAGGTGAGTGTCCCCTTACATCCTCGGGCCCAGACTGGCTCTGCCGGGGAGGCCTCGTGACTTGAGCAAGTGGGTTTCCATAGTGAGAACCAGCTGTCCTCACGGTGAGCCAGGCACACAGCGCAAGGGAGGTGGGCTCCGTGCACCCCTCCCGTGGTCCCCACCCTTCTGGAGACCACGCTTTTCCTGGTCTCCACAGAGCCGGGCTGCTGTGCTAGGTGCTAGAACAATCTGGGAAGGACAAGGCAGGTGACACAGAACATGGGTAAACAAACAGGGACCGCCTACGGCGCTAAGCTCTTTGACAGACATGGACATTTATGAACCGGATGTGCTCACACAACCTGAGGAGGAGGTGGGAGGGAGAAAGGCCCAGGTGGCCAAGACAATCAGACAAGAGGTCGGCCAAGGAAAGAACTGTGTGGCCTTGGGCAAGTCCCTTCACCTCTCTGGGCCTCCGTTTCCGCATCTTTAAAATGGTGGTAATAAGCAAAGGATTGTGACTGGCAATGGGTGAGGGCAAGGCCTGGGCCGGCCTTGTTTGTGGAAGCACCCAGCACCCACATTCGCCACCCTGGTGAATGCTGGAGCTGGCTCAGCTGGGGCTCCGGGGCCTTAGGCTCCGGGGAGGACTGGCTGGGGCTGCTAACTTGAACCCCTCTGTTTGTCCCCAGTGCCCGCATGGTTCCCGTCACCCTGGCGCTGAACAACACCCTCTTCCTGGGCAAAGAGACAGAATACCTGCCCTGGCAGGCGGCCCTGAGCAGCCTGAACTACTTCAAGCTCATGTTCGACAGCTCCGAGGTCTACAGCCCCATGCAGGTACCGAGGGGCCAGGCCGACTGCAGGGCTCATGTGCTCGGCCACCCGGCCACCCGGCCCTGCTGCCAGCTGGCGATGGCCCCTGGGAGACAGAGCTCTGTGGGCTCTCTGTTCTTTTTTGAAATGTAAATATATCTTTATTGATCTCAGAGAGAGGAAGGGAGAGGGAGAGAGAGAAACATCCATGATGAGAGAGTCATTGATCAGCTGCCTCCTGCGCGCCCCCTGCTGGGCATCGAGGGGATTGTGCCCTGACCTGGAACCAAATGGTGACATCCTCGGTCTGGACGCCTCTCCCACTGTCCTTTCCTCTCCTGTCCTCTTTGTTCTTCGGGATTTATTCCTTTACGTTTGGCTGTGGGTTCCGGTTGACAAGCCTGACAGACGAGAGACCATGTCAAACCAGAGTCCGCAGAGGACTTTAATACCGTGGGGCGGGGCTCACATGACAATGCCACGTAGAAGGTGTGGCCTGCAGAGGTGTAGACCTGCTAGGTAGGAGGGGAAAAAGGGAGGCGCCAATTTGGAAATTGTAGTTTTGGTGAGCTCCTGGGTGGCTTGTGTTTCCTGCATGTTTTTCTGTTTTTTAAATGCCCCACAATAAACACAGGACATTTCTAATCAGGCGGCAGGGTGTGGGGGTGGGGGTGGGACCCAACCTTATATTAAAAAAATGGTGACGCCAGGCCGGTGTGGCTCAGCGGTTGGTTGAGCATCCACCTAGGATCCAGGAGATCTCGGTTCGATTCCCAGTCAGGGCACATACCCGGGGTTGCGGGCTCTTCGATCCCCAGCAGGGGGCGTGCAGGAGGCAGCCGATCAATGACTCTCATCATGGATGTTTCTCTCTCTCTCCCTCTCTCTGAAATCAATAAATATTTTTTAAAAATAAAAAAGGATGATACTTAGAGTGTTAGAACTTCTGAGGCTTTCAGGAGGAGGAACCTCAGATCAGTCATCTGAAACAGGTTAGCGTGGGCCCCTTTGAGCACCGCCTGGCATTGGGGGAGGCCCTGAGCCTCTGGTAGCTTTGTCTCCGAGGTCATTAGCCTTTGTGACACCTGCCCACCCACATCACGGGCTCCTTGGGGCTCTAGGCAGGCAGGTTGGAGTCTACCCTTTGAAGCTATTCATGTTTTCTTTCCCTCAGAAATACCTGAGGAAACAGGTCACGCCCCTCTTTCTTCACTTTAAAAACATCACCAAGAACTGGACTACGCGCCCAGAAAAACTGATGGACCAGTGAGTGTAACCTCTTCTGGGTTTGGAGGTTGTGGGGGACACAGGGACCCTGACTGGGGAGTCCAGAGCAACACCCGGGCTGTGTTCCCCCCTGGACCTCTCGACTCTTGGCCCGAGTAGGACCACCAGGCAGGGAGTGACCCCCTCCTAGGAGCAGGAGGCCCTGCCAGAGTCTCTGCGGCCTGTGGGCCCATCTGGCCTTTGTACAAAAATGAAACTCAGAAGTCCCCTCGCCAGCACGGTCATTGAGATTCTTAGATGTGGAAACTGGGGCTGGATCCTGTGCTGACCAAGTGTCACCCTGGCCGCAGGTACAACGAGGTTAACGCCATCAGCACCGCCTGCTCCAGTGGGCTCCCTGAGTGCAAGACTCTGGTGTCCGACCTTTTCTCAGAGTGGATGCGTAACCCCAGCGATAATAAGTGAGTGTCCCCTGCTCTTCTCCAGTCCCCATAGCCCTGTCTTTATCAGACCCTTGTCCCACCCTCCCTGCGGCTGCTCCCCCGCTGACTCCCCCCCACCCCCACCCCGCACCAGGATCGACCCCAACCTGCGGTCCACTGTCTACTGCAACGCCATCGCCCAGGGTGGCGAGGAGGAGTGGGATTTCGCCTGGAGCCAGTTCCAAAAAGCCACGCTGGTAAATGAAGCTGACAAGCTCCGAGCGGCCCTGGCCTGCAGCAAGGAGGTCTGGATCCTGCAGAGGTGAGGACCCGTGGGTGGGGCTGGAGGAGTTCCCCTCCCTCCCGGGATCCCCGGCCCACGGGGGAGAGGAAGGGCCAGCCTCAGGGGGGCCTCCGCACTCTCCCTCCTGGGGCAGGATGTTCCCATTTTACAGATGAAGACGCTGAGGCTCGGAGAAGCAAGGCAGCTTGCCCAAGGTCCGGGAACCTGAATGAGCGATAGAGCCAAGATTCAAACCCGGGTCTGGGCTCATGTCCTGTGCTTTCGACTTCTGCAGCCTCTCAGTCTCTTTTTTTTTTTTGAGGATATTTTTTCCATTGCTTTTCAGAGAGAGCGAAAGGGAGAGAGAGAGAGACATCGCTGTGAGACACATCAGTTGGTTGCTTCCTGCCCTTGAGCTGGGGATGGAGCCTGCACCTGAGGTACAGAGCTACTGCTCTTGGCCAGAACCGAACCTGGGACCCTTCAGTCTGTGGGCCAACGCTCTAACCACTGAGCCAAACCAGCTAGGACACCCCCCAAGCCTTTGATGAGGGCTCCTGGCTCCCACTGCGTGCCTCAGATGCCAGCTCCTGTACTCCAGTAAAGAAGGGCCACCCTTAGTGTCAAAGGCAGGAGTGGCCCCTCCCTGGCCCAGGCCTCGCATCTCTAGACCCCCCCCCTTCCTTCATCCACTCTCAGATACTTGTCAGGTACCAGGTCCACGTCAGGCATGACACCCGGACTAGCCAATGACCCTGTGTAGGGACCTCAGTGTCCCATCCACAAGAGGGAGGCAGGACCCAGGGGCCTCCAGCCCTTGGCGAGCCGAGGGGATGGCCACGGATGCAGGAGACGTGTGGGGGAGGGCGGGGCCCTTTGCCCGGCCCCGGTTCTCTGTGGAATCATCTGGAAGCAGCCCTGGGAAGGGGTCGCTCACCCAGCTCCCTGCCCTCACAGGTACCTGAGCTACACCCTAAACCCTGACCTCATCCGGAAGCAGGATGCCACCTCCACCATCAGCAGCATCGCCAGCAACGTCATCGGGCAACCCCTGGCCTGGGAGTTTGTCCAGAGCAACTGGAAGAAACTCTTCAACGAGTAAGTCGGGCAGGGGAGCCCTGAGGGTGGGGCTCTGTGCCGGGAGCACAGCCGGGTTGGGAGAGGGGGGCACTGCCTAGAAGCGGGGGCACCGTAGGGACCCTGTGTTCAAGTCTCCTTGGGCGAGTCATTTCATCTCATCTGCAAAACGGGCCCATCACAGGGCAGCTGGGAGAGTACAGAGGCGCCTGTCTGTCCCCCGGGGTTAACTCCCGCCCTCCTGACGGTTCATTCCCCCCCCACCCCCAACCTGCAGCTACGGTGGCGGCTCCTTCTCCTTCTCCAACCTCATCCAGGCAGTGACTCGACGATTCTCCACCGAGCTCCAGCTGCAGCAGGTAAGAGGCCCTGGACCCTGGGGCCCATCCCAGTCCGGGGGGGGGGGGGAGGCGGCCACCGTTCAGCTCCCAGGGGAAGCTGGGCGTCCAGACTATGCAAAGGGTGACAATTCCATCAAAGAAGCACACTTGGAATTCTTGTGCAGGCAAATGGGAAAGAGTAAGACCGTGAACCTCCATGTACCCATTACCCAGATTGGACACTTACCAACCTTTTCCCAACACTTTTTTGGGGGTGGGCAGTTTTCAAGCAGATCACTGATATTATATAATTTTGCCACTAAATACTTTAGTCCCATCGGAAACAAAGGGATTTTTAAAACACAATCTCACTGTTATTAGCAAACCCAAGAAAATTAATAATCATCTTATACCCGGGCTGTTTTCAAATTTTTAAAAAATTATTTTTGCCCTTGGTATGTTGGAATTAGAAGCCAAACAAAGTTAAGTCACTGCATTAGGTCAATTTGTCTTTTTTTTTTTTTTAATATGTTTTTATTGATTTCAGAGAGAGGAAGAGAGAGAGAGAGAAACATCAATGATGAGTCATTGATCGGCTGCCTCCTGCTCGCCCCCTGCTGGGGATCGAGGAGCCTGCACCCCAGGCAGCTGCCCTGACCGGGAATCGAACCACAATCTCCTGGATCCTAGGTTGATACTCAACCGCTGAGCCACACTGGCTTGGGGGGGCTGTCATTTTTTTAGCTCTGCCCTAGATAAGGACTTGGCCCCAGGGGAGGGGACCCAGGGGCCCTTCCTGTCCCCGAGAACCGGAGTGGGAAGACCCTGCTAGAGACCCAGCCTGGGCTGAGACCCTCCCTTTTCCTGGCAGCTGGAGCAGTTTAAGAGAAACAATATGGACACGGGCTTCGGCTCCGCCACCCGGGCCCTGGAGCAAGCCCTGGAGAAGACCAAAGCCAACATCAAGTGGGTGAAAGAAAACAAAGAGTTGGTGCACAAGTGGTTCATCCAAAACAGCTAGTAGTCCGTGCAGTCACCTGGCCCCCGCGTGAGGTGCCCACCGTGGCCCACGCAGGGCCCCCATTCCTGGAGCCTGAGGCACCAGCGTCCTTCCCTCAGGGACCGAGTCCTACCCCACATCCCCGTGGGGCCAAGCCAGCTCCTGGCGGCCGGACTGATCAAGCACATCCCAGCCCCCGCCCCTCGTGCCAATCGCACCCCAGGCCTGGCGTGGCTCCTGTCGCCCAGGGCCCTGGGGCTGATCTCAGGGAAACCCAGCTCTAGGGGCCAGTGGAGCGAAGCCCTGGGTGGCCCGTGGACGGCCCTGGGGAGCTGCCTTGCGCCCTCTCTCACCTTCCTATGAAGACCCTGAACCCGGAGACTCAACAGGACACCAGATCTGTATATTTGTTTTTTTTTGCTAAGGGAAAATATAGATAAAAGATTTCTAGGTGAGCTTCCAGACTCGTGACTAAACTGGGACGGGAGTGGGCCTGCACACAGCTGGGAGACCGGCTGGAAGGAAGCTGGGTGGATGGGGGACACTGGGGGGCCTGGGACCCGCGGGGAGCATGGGAGGGGGGCGCCTGGCTGCCAGTCCTTCCTGCGGATGCCGGCCTGCATGCTCCTTTCAGCCGTGTTCCCGTGGCAGGCCTGAGACACGGGGTGCTCGGGAAACACGGGGGGCGAGGGCAGGCCTGGGGTGCAGTGTTCCCATGGCAAGTGGGGAAAGGGGGGCTGGTGCTCGGCCAGAGGGGGTCCTGACAGTGCCCTCAGCCAGCACACCTGGGACAGTAAGGGAACCGGGCTTGCCCCGAGGGCGGCAAACCCTGGGTCCAGGCCAGGTGGGACCAATTGCTGCCTCCTGTCCTGGTGGGTGCGATGTCAATTTGTAACCTGGTTGTTTTCAAGAGTAGGGTGCTAAAAGAAGGCAGGTGCCCGCCTGAGGAGAAGGCCTGGGACCCATGGGCTCCACAGCCCACCGTGGACTTACTGGGGACTTCTTGGCAAACAGAGCTAAGGGGTAGGATGCTCCCCGTGGCCTCAGCCCGACAAGGTCCTGCTGAGCATCGGTGGCTGGTAGGAGGGAGACAGGGAGGCCACACGCTGAAGGCCTGCAGGGCTCCCACTGGGGCCTTGGAGTCCAGAGGTCCGGTTTCAGATGCATCAGCCGCTGTTTCTTGGACAAGTGACTGAAACCTGGGCTTTGGTTTCCTCATCTGCTCGATAAAGATTGATCCCAGGGTCGGTGTGTGGATGGAAGGAATCGGTGTACTCACCGCTTGGCCTGGCGGCTAAGAGGAGCCAGCTATTATCATGGTCCTCAGCTCTGTCTCTGGGGTCAAGGCCCTCTCCCCTCACAGGCTCACCCCTCCCCCTGCTCCACTGGTGTCTGCACATCAAAGGGTAGGGCCGGGCCAGCCAGGGTTGGGTGGGTCTGTCCAGCAACCGGGTCCCCTCTGGGCCAGCCTTTCCTGTCGCCAGCGCCCAGCAGCAGCGGCTAGCACTTGACCTTCTGGGAACCAGAGCGCTGGGCCCCACTGGGGGAGGGGTCAGCCCCACCATCTAGTGTCCCTGGGGGAGAGCTGGCCTCCAGGGGGAAGAGTCAGCAAGGATCCTAGTCCCTGTGCGTGGCGCTGAGCTGAGCTCAGTGTTTACATGTATCATCTCATTTGGTTCTTAACAGTCCCTAGAGGTAAGGACAGTCTTTATCTAGGTTTTGCTGATAAGGAAACAGGCTCTGGGAGGTTAAGTCAAAACTCAGTAGAGCTGGAAGGAGATCTGCATCGGGCCACCTGACAGCTCACAGGGCTGGCATTCACAGGGCCCTGTGTGGCTGGAGGAAACCAGCTCCCAAGCTGTAGCAAGGACAAGCAGAGCGAAACCTGCTTCCAGAAACTTACTCAAGGTCACACACAGAGCCGGAGCCCACTGGAACCCAGGCTGCTCACTCCCTGTCTAGCACTCAAGGCCATCGGGGAAGGCAAGATCTGGGGATCAGCAAGCAGCAGCCTGGGTACAGTGACCTCTCCCACCTCCCCAGAGGCCACAAAAACTTAAGTTGATAGAAGAAAAACAGACCGAAGCAAATTTGTGTTGTGTTTTTTTTTGTTTTTTAAACACAAAGCATATAGGGGTCTTCCCACGCCCCACCCCACTCCCCAAGTCCATCCCCCCGTCAGTCTCAGCCCTGCCAGCTTGGTGGTCGAGCAGCCACTGTCTTGCTGCAGCTCAGCCTGTGCTCTTCAGGGCACTGGTCATTTTGAGGGTATCTAGGAGCACAGGGTACTGCCCCTAGAAGATGCTCAGGTGGCCCCCCTCTAAATCTTCTTGCCAGAGTTCAGGGCAGCCACCGAGCTGCAGGCCTGAGCTCTGGAGAGGGCCTTCATCATTGAAATGGAAGGTGGGGCCTGGTCCCTGGTCCTCTGAGCTGGGGAGCACCTCTGCACTGTGGTTCCAGTATCCCCACTGGGTCTGAGGCTGGAGTCTCTGGCATGCTGGGCCGGGCAGGAGGGGTGGGGTTTCTGGCAACAGATAGGACTCCGGAGACACAGAGATACCCTGCAAGAGAGACGAGATCAGCTGGTTAGTGGGCTACTGCCTGATGCCCTGAGATCTCGAACCTGGATGCTCCCCAGAGTGTGGCTGGCAGCCTCCAAGCAGCCCTGGCATCCTGAATGCAGTGAAGCAAAGGGGTTGTGTCCACTCTGGCCCTAGCAGGTTTGGATCAGTAGTTAGAGCGTTGGCCTGTAGACTGTAGAGTCTTGGGTTCAGTTCTGGTTAAGGGCACATCCCTCAGTTGCAGGCTCCATCCCCGGCCCAGGTCTGGGCTTGCGCAAGAGGCAACCAATCGATGTGTCTCTCTCACATCCATGTTCCTCTCTCTCCCTTCCACTCTCTCTAAAAAGCAATGGAAAAAATATCCTCGAGTGAGGATTAAAAAAAAAAAAAAATTTAAAAATGTGTCCACTCTGCAGACCCACGGCCAGGGTTCAAATCCCAGCTCCGCTATTCACCGCTCCCAGGACACACAGAACCTCTTTCAGTCTCAGCTTTCCCCTCTGCAAAATTGGGGTGACAAAATTGGGGTGACAGTCATACCGACTTCGCAGGGTCGCTGGAGGGCAGAATGACTCAGCTCACCCAAGGACCAAGAATGGTGTTGGGGGGGGGATGCAGCATTCTATACATTTTGGTTATTAACTAATATACGCTATTTTGAGGACCATGACTCATGGGCCTCGTGAATGAATGAATGAAGCTTGAAGCAAACAGAAAAGTCACTATTCTCAAAGCCCATCCATCAGGAAGCCCCTAAGCCTGGGGCCACGTGGCCTCCCCCTGTCCTCCCCGCCCTTATTGGGGCGCTTGCCTCCCCCCCAGGCCTCTTTGCCACCTCCAGAGGCCAGGGTGGAAGGAGCAAGGCTGAGGCTTCCTCCCTCTTGCACAGGGTTGAGGGCTTCCCGGAGGCGGCGGCCTTAGCTCCGCAGGGCCCGCCTCTTCCCCCAGGGAGGTGAGCGCCGCTCCATCCCCCTAGGCAGGCGGGATTCGGCCATCGGGACCCACAAAGCTCGGGATCGGAGCAGACTAGGGCCCCCCCACCCAGCCCAGGTCCGATGCACCCGGGGCACCGGACCTGGTAGGCGGCAGCGGGCTCCGGGGCGGCGGGGGGCGGCGCCCAGGGCGCGGCCGGGGTCCGGGGCGGCGGCGGCGTCTGCGTTCCGGAACCCGCTTGGGGCGGCGTCCAAAGCGCCGCGTCGGGGGCCCTTTCTTGGGACACTGGCGGAAGCGACGGCATCCTAGGACAGGAAGGGGGTGAGCCCCAAAGCCCCACGTCGGGGATTCTGTTTCCCAAGCGCTCGGGCGCCGCTAGGGCTCCGGGACCGGCAGGAGGGGCCCCCCAGGTGCCCCAGGAGCCCGCGGCGGCGGCTGAGCCGAGACCCGGGCCGCGCGCCTGCGCGGGGCCGCCGTCGGGGCAGAGCGGGCAGCCCCGAGGGGACGGCGGCGCGTCGCCGCGGGCTGGGCGCTGGCGCCGGCGCTGCGGGCTGCCCTCGCCGAGGCCCAGCGCGGCCGACAGGTGGGCGATGTAGCGCGCGGCCAGGCGCAGCGTCTCGATCTTGGTGAGGCTCTGCCCGGCGGGCGCCACCGACGGCGGCAGGAAGCGGCGCAGCTCGTGCAGCGCGCGGGCCAGCGTGCGCATGCGCAGCTTCTCGCGCTCGCTGGCGCTTTGCCGCTGCCCCGCGGCGGGGGCGCTGCGCGCTCGGCCCGGCGCCGTCGGGGCGGCCTCGGGGGCGCGGGCGCCGCGGGCCGGGGGCGCGGGCCGCGGAGGGCCGCGCGCGCCGTCGCAGGGGCACGAGCCGGACGAGTCGGAGCAGGAGGAGGCCGGCGACGTGGAGTCACCGTGGCCGGCCCAGCCCCAACCCTGGGGTAAGATCCAGGGCTCGACGGTGGTCTGCAGCGGAGGGGACCGGGCCATGGCCGGGGCCGCGGGAGGCTGGACCGCCGGCCCCTCCGGGCCTGAGCTTTTTATCGGGACGGGAGGTGCGAGGTGGCCGCTCCCCCAGCCCCCCGCCAGGTTGCAGGGAGGTGTCAAAACCCACAGAGCCCGGGGAAGGTCTGCGCAGGGGGGGCCCTGGGAAAGCGGGGCCCATTTGCGGAGGTGTGGATTCTGACCCCTCAGGGGCTCTAATGGAGGCCCCTGCAGCCCGGGAAGTGTGGGAGGGACAATTCGCATCTGGATGGAGCTGCTAAGCTTCTCACCGGGCTCCCCCCCACCCCACCCCGCCCCGCCCCGTCCCGTCCAGTCCGCTGGGCAGGGTGAGAGCCCGGGAGCCCGACCACCGTGGGCAGGTGGGCAATGCCATCGTCTCCGGCCGCCCAAGCTGCCCCTCCAGCGAGGCCTGGACCCCCGCCAAGAGTGGCCGCCTCTCTCATCACCAGTCCGCAGGGGGGCGCTGTGCCCAGTAACTTACTCTCGGCGCCTACAAAGTGTGCCTGTAAGACAGGCCCCGAGGGACCTGCGACAGGGATGGGGGATGGAGGGGTGAGGGGGGGCCGCGCAGGTGGACCCTTTTTGGGTTCTCTGCAACCTGCACTTGCTGATTTGCAGAGGGACACCCAAGAAAGTCATCTCACTGCCCACAGTTTTGTTCCAGAAATTAGAACAGAGCAGCCTGGGAAGCATGAATGGGGTGTGGTGGATGGGAGATGGGGAAGGGTAGGCCCCCCTCCCCGGCCTGCCCCAGTCAGATCCTCTTTATTTGCTATGTGACTACTTTGGGCAAATGACTTAACTCCTCTGAGGCTCAAGTTTCCTCATCATCAGCAGGAATTACAAAAATACCAGCTGGACGGTTGCTGGCCCTAAGTGGAACCATCCACAGAAACACTTAGTGCCCACCGGCCAAGTGGGCTGAATGTTTGGTGCTGTCGTTTTATCAAGAAGGTACTTACATGTCAAGATGCTCGTTGGCATTATTAATTTCATTTGTATTTATTTAGCGGCTGGTAAGTGTCAGGCACACCACGGGTGAACAAGCCACTTGTGTTCTCCACTCCCATGAGATTTCTGTTTTGTTCGGAGAGACGAGCGAACAGGCCATTATAAGTAGGCCCACCACTAACTGGCTGTGTGCCCTTGAGCAGGGCCCTTAAGGTGCCTGAGCCTTCTCTGTAAAACAGGAATAATAATTACATATCTACCCACAGTCTCACAGTATAAACTTGGACATAGTAAAGTTTATAAAGTAAAAACTCTCATCCCTCAGCAATAATTACAGTTTAAAGGAGGCATCAATGTCCTTTGTGATTTTTTCGAAAGAGGGCTGACTTGGAGCTCTGGCCACAGAGGGGGAGAGGTCACAGCCGGGGCCTTGAACCATGCGTGGGACCAGGGTAGGGAGAGAGGCCGATAGAGAGCATTCTGGATGTGGGCCCAGCACAAGCAAAGGCCTGGCAGTGGGACTTGCCAAGGTGCTCCCTAGGTGTCAGGAATGGATGAGCCCCCGTACCAGCCTGAAGTGGTAAATGGCCTGGTGTTTTTATGGCTGTTTTTAAAAATTAACTTTTAGTTACACAAATTACGTAACGAGTACATTTTCTTTGTAAGAATTGGAAACATTAATAGCGATGAAGCGGAAGCCCTGTAAATACCCCCCCAAAGGTAATAGCTGTCGTTAAGGTTTTGTCAGGTGACCTTCTAGACCTGGTCCTTGCTTCCACATCAGTCAACATGCACACATAGTACAAAGGAGGTGACATTGTGGCATGTTGCACATACCTGCCTGTAGCTTGTTCTTTTTTCATTCAATAGCATATATAGGGTATCCCCCCAAAAATGTATACCCCCAATATCTGTAGATTCTATTACATTTTGAAAATGAAATGTATTTTAATAAACACTGCCTTTACAATTATTCAAAGTGTGTCCACATTTTTGGGAGGATACCCTGTATTAGAACATTTTATCTCCGTACGTATGTAGCTGGCTCAGTTGGTCATAGTTGGTTTCAGTGTTCATCCATTTCAGTCATAGAGGATAATTTTATTTTATTTATTCTAAAGTTTTTTTCTATTGCTTTTTAAGAGAGAGGAAAGGAGAGAGAAAAACAATGTGAGAGTGAAACATTGGTTAGTTGCCTCCTGCACGCCCCCTACCGGAGATCCAGCCTGCAACCTGGGCATGTGCCCTGACCGGGAATGGAACTGGTGACCTCTTGGTTCCTGGGTTGATGCTGAGCCACACCCGCCAGGGCCGTAGAGGATAATTGTAACTGGGTGGAAGAAAGTGGCAGGACGTCCAGAAAGACCTTCAATGATGAAATTACATCACTTTCTTCCCAGAACTTATTTTAAAATCTACTGGAGAAAAGATGCTCATGTTACCGCTGTAACGTTATGATGAGGTATTAATTGACCCCGGAGTAGGTCAGGGCAGCTGTTGTTTGGTTTATTGTAGCTGCTATGAATGAGGAGAGGAAGCTTTAATTTATCCCTAACACAAAAAGTAGATGGAATCGGTTAGCCATGCCTGATTTCAAATAGGCTTTCTTTGGAAAGGAGCTGTTAGTTATGCAACATTTCATGGCTTAAAAGGGTTTAAACCAAGGTTAAGAAAATACCAAACTACTTTTTCCTGAGGGCAGAATGGACTTAGAAAACATTCAGTCCCATGCTTCTTTTTTTTTTTTTACTCTTCACCGGAGAATATGTTTGTATTGATTTTTAGAGAGAGAGGAAGACAGAGAAGTTGAGAGAGAAACATCGATCTGTTGTCTCCCCTATGTGCCACGACCGGGGATCAAACCAGCAACCTGGGCATGTGCCCTGACTGGGAATCGAACCAAGATCTCCTGGATCATAGGTCAATGCACAACCGCTGAGCCACACTGGCGGGGCAGCCTAGCCTTCTGTCTTGGTTTGGACTAGCCCCAGGCCTCCCCATTTGTTCTGCACCTGCTCTTCTCCCCAGCGAGCCGTACAGGGCCCCCCGGAGCAGGTCCAAGGCTTGAGCTGGGTTATGGCCTGGCCTCTGCCCCATAGGTCTTCTTTCCCCTCCAGGCCCCGGGGGTGGACAAGCTGTGGGAACATGGGAGGGAAAGAGGGAGGCAGCCCTTGCGGGGCTGCAGGGGCCCATGTGGTATTCTCATTACCAGCCAGCGGTGAGGGCCAGCCCAGCCAACCCCTTGGCCACTGTGGCTGCCTTCACACCTCCACGCTGCCTGTTGACACAAGGCTGCCTCCCTCAGGGCACAAGGTGTCGACTTGGGAACGAGGGTGTGCAGGGGCCTCCAAAACAGCCGGGCAGCAGGCCCCCTTAGAAACCCTGGAATGCACTTCTGGGGTGAGGGTGGGAGGCTGCAGGTCCCCACTCTGGGGGGCCCGGGGGGAAAGGCAGATCCTAGGTCCCTGGGATGGCAAGGGAGGTCGGGGGGCCTGGTTGGGCCCCTCACTCCAGAAGCCCTGAGTCAACCTGCCCAGATACCGTCCTTCCACGGCCCAGGTGCTGGTGGTAACTCTGGGCACAGCCAGGGTAGCCCAATGGCTAGGCCGTGTACCTTTAATCTTTTCTAATCGGGATGAATCCCCATCAGGGGGGCCACTGAGACTGGTCTGGAGCCTCTGGCCAGCCCCTGGGGCCCCAGAGGTGGGGACTCCACCTAGTTTTGGGCTGCCAGTGGCTTGTGCCAGCACACCTGGGGTGCCTCACTAGTGTGCCCACCCTTTCCAGGTGCTGAGTGTGCGTGCCCAGGGCCTGGGCTGCGGCATCACCTCCAAGGGTGAAGAAAGCGTCCTCGGCTCAGGCGAGGGCTGCATCCAGGGTTGCGTTCGCTGGGAGGCCCCCCAGAGCTGAGGACAGCTCATCCTGTCCTCCGGTTGATTCATCATCTGGTCAGTTTAAGCTCTGGGCACTTCCTCCAGATAGATGTTCCCCACTTGGCCCAGGGATGCCCCTGTCCAGAGGCTCCTCACTACCCCAGGCCCTGCCCAGGCATTCCTGCTCAGCCTAGGAGCCCCCACTGCTTTTTGTTGAGTCTAAATTGAGGTACCCGTGGGGTGGTGGAGTGGGTGCCCTCCTTACCCTGCCCTTGGGAAGGAGGGCCTGGAGCCGGCTGAGGGCCCTAGACACCCAGCGACTTGGTGTGGGAGCCCAGGCTAGGGTTTCTAGCCCTGTGGCCCGGGCTGGCCCTGAGTGCGCACCTCCCCCTCCTGCCAGGACTAATGGCTATTCTGGCACCTCTCAGCCAGGGCTGGGCTTGGCTCGGAGGAACCCGAAACCTGTACATCCTGCCTGGAGAGAGCTGCTCCTGTGCTTTCTGGAGAGGCTGGATGTGCCCCAAGTTGGCAGCCGAGCTGGGCCTGCAAATCCTCACCAGGGCGCTGGCAAGGGCACAGAGCCCGAGGTGTCCCCGTCTGGAGTTTGGGTCAGTTTGTGGTTTGACTGTTTTCAACCTTTGTTCAGGGCTGTGTGTAGGGAAGAGGGGTGGGGGGACCTGAGCCTTGCTTGTCCCCAGCCCCCCTGAGCCAGTTCCCCTTCTCCCGTTCTCTAGGCTCCGTCTTGTTCTGCCTCTGCACACAGATGTGTTTTTCCCAGTTGGACAGATGAGCAAAATGAGTCGGGAAAAGCAAATGGCCTGTAGGGGTCCCGGAGACCATCACACCAGCGCTGAACCAGCTTCACCCACGTCTTAAGTGACCCCAACACCTCTGACACATCCACTTAGCGCCTGGTGCCCACCGCTGCACCCTGCCCGGACCCTGGCTCCAGGAAAAGGCCTCTGCTGGTTAGAGGTAGGTCTGCCCTTTACAGATCCCAAGATCCCAGGCGGCTGGGCAGCGCCCTCTGCTGGCACGGCTGGGACTGCAAGGACAGTGTGTCCTGTACACCTGTCCATCCACTGTACCCGTGGGGCTGACACTGTGGCCTGAGACGCAGAGCTCCCAGGACATCTTGGCAGGCAGGCGGGAGTCCCTGCTCCCATGTTACAGCCGGGGAAACGGTATTTATGCCTGTTTCCCGCCTTCCACTATAAAGCCCTGACCTCCCTCCAGGTACCCAGATGAAAAGCAGCAGCATGTAACTCCCCTAAGGACAGACTCGGTCCACTGCCCTGCTTTCCCCACCTGGCCCCCAGGACCGGAGATTTCTGTGCTTCTCTGGATCCTTCCCTGCAATCTGCCAAATCTCTCCCCTTCTTCCCACCCCCTCCCTCCTCGTCACCCCTCTGCCTCCTGTGACTTCCACTGGCTGCATATCCAGCTGATCCATGGCCAAGATAATCAGATTATCGTGGTTCCAGAATAATCTATTCCATATGGCTTGCCAACTCAGTGGCTCCGGGAGCCAGAGGTGTGAGGAGAGGGGGTGATCCCAGTTGGAAGGGGCTCCCTAGGAGGGAGCCTTGGGCTGGAGCTGGGAGGCCGCTGGGGAAGGAGGGAGGAGTTCGAGGATTTGGGAGCCTCCGTGCTGGGACCTCTGGCTGCTCTGGGCTCCAGGCAGCCTCAGCCCTGTCTCCAGCCCTAGCACGTTCTCACTCATCTGAGACCCAGAGGATGCTTCGGATCCATGGTGGGTGGGGGGGAGACTGCACTCCCAGGGCCTTTTCTACTCTCTGCATTGGGGGGTTCACGAGAGCCACGGTTTCTCAGAAGTGTCCAGGTCTCCTAATCCTGGGGAGATTTTACTTTTCAGACCCAGACCCCCTGGCTCCATCCTTAGGGACTGTGGTTTGGCACATCCAGTGTGGGTCTGAAAACCTTTTTTTCATCTCCACAGGTCTCTTGGCATGGAGCAAGGTTTCGCAGGGGCTTTAGGAGTCCAGGACCTCACCCCCAGCCTGGCACTCTCACTCTCAGGGCAGCCCTCCTGGACAAGAGGAGCCCCCAAACCTCCCCAGACTCAGAGTGGCAGGGGGCAACACCCGCTGTGGCCTCAGACAGAGCCAAACAGACCCCAACTCTGCCCTTTGTAGCCAGGTGACATGGGACAGTCTCTCACCACTCTGTTCCCTCATCTACAATATGAGTCAGTAACACCCGCCTCACAGCACAGTTGTGAGTGGAGACCCGGCCAAGGCCCAGCACAGCCCCAGGCCCCAAGTGTCGGTCGTGAGTGTACACATGGGTGCTGCAGGGAGCAGGTCTGTGGGATGTGACTGTATCCTCCCCACATCAGCACAGCTGGTGTCACTCACCCCGAGGCACAGAGGCAGATGCTGGGGCCCAGAGGTGGACACTGAGTGACACAGGTAGGACACGCCAGGACAAGGATTCCAATCCACACTGGCCACACGCCAGAGGGCTGTCCAGGCTGTCTGAAGGTGAGGGCTTCATAAATAACAATTGCTCCCCTGAAAGGGCTTGCTTCTCAGGCTGGTTGGGGGGGACCCCCAAATTAGGAGCTTCCCAGGGGTTGCGTCTGCTGACGCTAAGCAGGCTGGCAGGTACAAGGGCTGCTTCCTTCCCCTGGGGGCTGCGGCTCCAGCGGAACAGGGATTAAGGGCTGCAAGGGGCATGTTGACATAGCACCTTTGATTCGCACTCCTGTGTCAGAGGGTCTGCCCGGGAAATGAGGGCACCGGGGCTGGGAGGTTGGGGGGGAAGCGCTAGGACCCAGGCTTGGCCTGAGGAGACCCACCGGTTCCTAGCAGGAAGGCTAAGGCCTGTTCCCCAGTCTATGGGGGTGCTGCCCTGTCTGGCTTGCCCCCCACCCCGGCTGAGGACCCCATTGAACTCTCACCTCTGCCCAGCAGGGCTGCCCCCAGGCCTCATTTCCCAGCCTTACACTTTGGCAGGCAGGGCAAGCAAGGGGGGGGGGGCAGCAGCCACTGGCTCAGGCACTTGTCAAAACACAGGCCCCTGAGGTGTGAAGTCCTCACCCCAGCAGGAGAGCGTGTGGGCCCTGCTGCCCGGAGAACTCATTAACTCGGGCAGCTCCCAAATGAACCCACCAGAGCCGCTGGTGATAAGGAGATCAAAGGTGGCAGAGGCATGGGGAAAGGGAAGAGGGAGGCTGGCTGGCAGGAGGTGGCAGAACCCAGGCTCCAGGTTGGGGTCCCTTCTCTGCCCCTACTTGGCTCCATCAGGCCCACTGACCAGAGCTTTGCACAGTCTGGGCCCAGAGACCCCAGGGGTGACAGGAGAGGGAGGGACTGCCATGTGGCGCCTCTAATTTGTTAGCCTTTAGGACTGAAGACCTTGCCTCTTCCCTGCCATGTTTGTGGGCTCTTTGTCTCCACACTCACCCCTGGACCCTTTTAACCGTCCCTCAGTCCTGACACCAGAGACCCCTTGTCACACACACCACTTATGGTGCCCTCTCCTGCTCCAGATCTCAGTGGCTCCCGTGTAAGAGCCCAGTGAATGTTAACAGGGTCCTACGCTGTGCACCCAGGGTAGGTTGGCACTGCCTCTCCTGGGTGTCAGTGGGCATAAGCATTTCTGGGACAGACAGAGGAGGGGGTATAGAAGATGTTAGAGGAGATCAAGTGCACAGAAGATAAGAGAGACAAGGGGAGGGGTGGTGGTGGGCAGAGATGCCCGGGGAGAAGGTACCAAGCTGCTTTGCTTTCTCTCCTACCAGCTCTCACAAGGCCTGAAACTATGGAGGATGCAAAACAGACCTGACACTTCTCTAGACCAGGAAGCCAGGTGCCAGGTACCGCACAGTCCAGCTGGAGACATGGTGCAGGAAGTAGCTGTGATGACGGGGTGCACACTCCAGCCCGAGGGGTCAGGGAGGCGATGTGAATTCCCTGCGAGATTTCCTGTGTGCCAATCATGTTGTCTGTAAATAGAGACAATTTAATTCTTTCCAATCCGTATGTATGCCTTTTGTTTTTTCTTACCGCACAAGCTAGACTCCCCAGGACAATGCTGGATAGGTGTGGGAAGGAGCAGACATTCTTGCCCTTTTCTCAGTATTGGGAGGAAAGCTTTCAGTCTTTCACTATTTGGTATGATATCAACTATATGTTCTTTGTAGATTCCTTTTATCAGATTGAGAAAGTTCCCCTCTGTTCCTAGTTCGCTGAGAATTTTTATCTTGAAGGGGTGCTGAATTTTGTCAAACGCTTTCTCTGTGTCATTTCCACTCATTTCATTGGCAAAGCCTGTCACACCTGCCCCAGAGTGACAGGACCCCAGCTAGAGGATAGGGGTGGCCACAGGCCCAGCCCTGATGCTGCCAGGCTCAGGGTGTCCTGGAGGGCCTCGGGCTCACCCATCCCTCCGCTCAGATGTCCAGCAACCCGACCAGATTTGGCCAGCTTGTTTGGGGTGCCTGGGACAGCTTCCCACTAGTGGTTCCCCAGCTCACCAGCACCCTGGAAGGGTGGTCCAGGCCCAGCCCGCCTCAGAGGAGGGATGGATCATTGTTCCCCTCCCCTCCAGCGGGAATCAGGGCCTCACGCATGGTCCCTCGCTGATTCTGCAGACCTGGAGGCAGCAAGCAAGTCCCTAGGATCCCATTATACAAATTAGAAACGAAGGTGCCAGAAAATTCATTTATTTGCATAAGGTCCCCAACAGGGGAAGACAGCCCAGACCTAGGTACTGGGCTTGCAGGCCTGTGATCTGCTTCCTTCACCTGCTGAGCCGGCCCCACACCCGGGGCTGGGCGCGGGCAGGAGGCCGAGCGCCGGGTCTGATGCCCCCGACGGCCCAGGTGGGGCCGGCACCTTCGCCCCCGTCGGTTCAAGGGTCCAGGCCCCGCCCCTCCGGGCCCCGAGCCCGCTTTGAAGTGCTGATGAGGCCCGGAGGGGGCCCCTTCGCACCCCGCGCCCCGGATAAAGCGGCCGCCGGCCCGAGACGCCGCGGCCCAGCCCGCGCCCCTCTGCGCGCCCGGGGCCTCCCCGCGGCCCGGCCCTGCGCCCCGCGAGCGAGCCCCTGCGCCCCGAGCGCCCCGCGCCCCGAGCCCCCCGCGCCCCCAGCCCCGAGCCCGGGCAGCCGGCGGCGGGAGAAGCTGCGCGCACGTGGCCCGCGCCCCGCCGCCGTCGGTGGGCGGGCCGGGGCCTCGCCGGGTGACTCGCTGCGCCGGCCCCTGTCGGCCGCGCGGGCCCCGGGGGGTCAGCCTGCAGCGCCCCGCCGGCCCCACGCGCGGTACCCCCCCCCCCCCGTCCTCCCCGACGGCGGCCCCGCGCAGGCGCAGACGCTCACGCAGGCGCGGCCCGGCCCGGGCTCAGCCCCGCCCCCCCCGCCGGGGGTCAGGGGCCCCAAGGGGCGCCGCGCGCGCCGCGGGTCACGTCGCCCCCCAGCTCCTCCCCGGCCACGGGCCGTCGGGGCGGGAGACCTGGCCGCACCCCGCGCCCCGCGCCCCTGGGGGCCCCGCCTGAGGCCCGAGCGGCGGGAACGACCGCGGGCCGCGCGGCCCTTTGGCCTCAGCACCTTGGGGGGCCCCTCCCGACGCCCCCTCCCGGCCGCGGGCGGGGGGAGCGCGTCCCCAGGACCCCCGCGACGGCCGTGGCAGGAGGGAATAAGCTGCTGGCGGCCGGGGCAGTTTCTCTGCCTTTGCGCGGTGGACGCGAAGCCCCCGCCGTCCCCTCCCGAGGCCGGGGGCAGTCGGGAGGCTCCAGAGAGCGCGGCGGCCAAGCAGAGGCCCTGCAGCAGGGGGCCTCGCACCCTCACTGATCCCCCCCTTTCCCCGCACCCCCACACCCGGGCCACTCTTCCCTCCTAGGGCCCTAAGCTGGGTAGGGGGGACTTTTTTTCCTCCAAGAACCCAACCCTGTTTAGAAAATCTATTTGCATGGCAAAGGCCCCAGGGTGTAGAGGGGGGAATTAAAGTTATTAGCAAGTCTTTTCACAGATAAGTGGGGCTTGTTGGCCAACCCCTGCCCCGGGAGGGCCTCTCCCACCTCTCAGAACTGGGGGCCTCCCTCCCTTTATTAGCACCCAGGTGTGATTTTCATTAACAGGTCTCTGCTAACGAGTCGGAGGACTAGAGATGAGAAGGGCCACCTCCCACCGCTTGCCGTCCCCACCCCTTCCTGGGCCAGCCACACCGCATACTGGTTCAGAGGGACGGGACAGCCCCCAGCATCCAGGCAGGCGGGCCATCCTCCCCGCTCTCCTTGCTCAGCTGACCTGGGAGGTGAGCCCCAGCTAAGGGGGCCCTGGCAAGGATGGCAGGGTACAGCCAGGAAGAGGGTAGCTGGCACGGTGCCCTTACAGGTGTTCCGCGGCAGCCTTGGGATTGGGCCCCAGATGTGACTCCAGAGCCTGGGTCGTCCTGGCGCGTTGCCTCGGTAACAGCCGAGCACCAGCCTGTCTCAAGGACGGAGGGTGCTGGCTGGCGGGTGTCTCCCCTCACCTGGGGCCCTGGCAGCGTGCCCTGGGCCAGAGCGGGGTATGGAAGGTGGGAGTGAGAGTGACCACATCAGCACGGGTGCCCGCCGGGCCGGCCGGGCTGGGTGGGCCGGCCTGCTGACTCTGGTCACCACCGGTCACAGCGCTTGCACAGCCTGATGGGTTCGAACTCCAGTGAGGGAGAAGCAGACATTTCTAGACATTTCCAGGGCCAGGCTCTGTGTGTTGGACATTAGATCCGCCGTCTGATTTCCAGTCCTTTTAGCCTCGGCGCCAGGGTAAGGCAGGTGGGCGTGTGCTATTGCGTAGATCAGGACGTGGAAGGTGGGGGGATCTTTCACGAGACTAGTACATGGCTTTTGGGGTGGGGACACGTGTGGGTGGTAGGTGACAAATCCGGTCTTTGGGACGGCCCCCGCAGGCAGGTGTGCGTGCGTCTCTGGTGTAAAGTAGAGCTTCTCGTGCACAGGGGCAGGAACTGTGCTGCTGGGCGCCGACTGCGTGTGGGCCGGTGTTCTGAGGAGGGGCAGCTAAGCCCGTCGATCGTACTCAAGGACACGCCGGCCTCACACTGTGGGCCTGGTGGGGGAGGCAGAGGAAGGGGAGCATTGGGCTGGGGACCCCTTCATCAGGGGACGCTCAGCTAGTCAGTACCAGCGCCTTGTCCCGCCAGCCAGGAGCAAGTGTGTGACCCGGGGAGGAGGTGGGTGGGGACACAGGAGAACGGGCGTCACCGACCCTGCGACCCGGCATGCAGCCTGCGGGGGGCAGTTCATCCTGGGGCCTGGGACTCGGAGCCCCCCGCAGTTCTCACAGGCACCACGCGGTGTCCTCAGAGAGGCGGCGACGCCCTGGAGCTGCCCCGACCCCCCTCGACCTGCACCTTTGCCCCTCACAGCTGTGTGACCTCCGGCAGCCACTCAGCCACTCTGAGCCCAGCCTCTGTATCTCCAAAGCGAGCAGGGAAAAGAAGGGGGGGGCCTCCCGGTGCCCGGGCCGGCTGGGTGTCTTGCTCATCTGAGCCACGTGGCTGTCCTGGGCCCCGCAGGTGGGTGGTCTTCACGAGGCCTGCGCCCTGCCCGGTGGGGACAGGGTGGGAACACCCCACAGCCACTCTGGAGTCTGGAAACAATCTCTCCGTTTATTTGGGTGACAAATCTGTCCTCCTGAGGGCTCTGACAAGCAGCATAGTGATTGAACCCCCCAAAATAGTCCCTCTCCCGGTTCTGGCTCTGGAGGCCACACACTGCGAGTTCAGGCCCCTCGGACTGAGCCGCAGCCCTTTGCCGCCGTGTCCTTCACCTCGGGGCCTCCCGGGGAAGCGGGCCTGCCTGCCGCGACACCTCTCCAGGGAGCCCGGGCGGTGGCGGTCACTTCTTGACGGCCTCTTTCTGGAGAAGCAGGGAGTACCTCCGCAGCCGGGTCCAGTGCTCCTGCTCCTTCACCTTGTTCTCCAGCTTCTGAAACCTGGAGACCAGAAGCCACACGGCTGGAGATGAGAAGGACCCACTTTGTGCCTTGCCCCCAGCCCCCAGGTCCCCTCGGTGGACCGTGAGCACGCTGTGCTAAAATTAGGAACTCTGGCCCGGCGGGGCGTGGCTCAGCAGCTGAGCCTTGACCTGGGATCCAGGAGATCGCAGTTCGATTCCCGGTCAGGGCCCAGGCCCAGGTTGTGGGCTCGATCCCCAGCAGGGGACGTGCAGGAGGCAGCCCATCGATGACTCTCATCATGGATGTTTCTCTCTCTCTCCCTCTCCCTTCCTTTCTCTGAAATCAATATATTTAGAAAAAAAAAATCAGGAACTCTGTCAAGGACACACGTCTGTCGTCTCTGTGCCCTCGGGACTCGGGCACCGGAAACACCTGTACTAAGTGGACAAGGGGGGGCTTCCAGACCACAAGGTGGACAGTGACAGAGGGCACAGCGAACTCGGGACCTGGAGTCTGTGCCCACGGGCCAGTGTTAGACACGTCCGGATGCCAATGTGCCGTTTCGTAAGCGTTTCTTGCGCATCTGCCAGTGACAGACACTGGTGCAAGTGCTGGGGAGGCCACAGTGGCCACAGTGGCCCATCCCTGTCCCCAGGGAGTGAGGGTGACAGAGTGAAAGAGCACTTGGGGCAGGAGGCATCTGCGCGCCACCGAGGGGAGGAGGAGACCGGCCCGCTGGGCAGCGCTCCCAGGAGATGAAGGGTTTGAGTTGGTCTTTCAAGCAAATAAGAGGGTGGGTTTTTGTGCGTTTTCTTTTAATAGTAAATAAGTGCATGTTCCTGTGCATTTCGAGTGCGTGGGGCACCTGCAGTCCCTTGCAAAACCCTCGACTTCGAGGAGCCTGTCGGCACGTTTGGGGTCTGTGCGTCTATAGATCATTTTCCAGGGAGTCGTCCCTCTGTTTCTCGAGGACGGCCAAGGAAAGTTGGGCTGGGCCCACCCTTTCCTCCCCAAGGGTAGGAATAAAGGGGGTGCGAACACCATCCCTGACCCCCTCCTCCCACCTCAGTGTCACCCGGTGTCCACACAGGGCCTGCCCAGCCCCCCACCAAAGAAGCCGTGTGCCTGTGGGCCCTGGGTCTGTTGGGTCACCCCAGAAGCCCACTTATGGCAGAAAGCTGGGTGGGTAGAACCTGGGCCATGCCCGGCCTGCGTTCCACAGGCAATTAAGGGGGAGAGACAGACAGACTCTGTTTCCGTCTGCTTCCTGGTGTCCCCAGATTTCTCTCTCGTGGTCAAAAGTCTGACCTGGCCGGAGGTGGCAGACACTAGGACAGACAGGGAGTGGGACCAGAGGGAAACGGTGCCCCGGAGGCCAGGGCTGGGGGCGCGGTGGGAGGCTGTTGGCACACGGGGCACGGACTGGCCTCCTTTCAGAGCCCCGAGGCGGGCTCCGTTCCGCGCTGCGGTTGACGAAAGTCCCGGGGGCACATTTCGTAACAACAGTTTGGGCAGACTGTTGCAGGTCTGAAACTCCGACTCGATTGCCACATGAGCCCATTGACTTAAAGTTTCGCCTAGTTTTAGGGGCCCGTGGAAACTTTCAGACACAAGCTATAAATGGAAAACAATAAGGCAGGATTAAACTCCCTCGGATGCGCAGGGATACGTGTGGTTAACAGCGAGAGTGAAACGCTAGGGACGGGCCCGGGTTGTCAGTAGGCGGGGTGTTCACCGAAATTCTTCTCAAAGCTGCTGTATGTTTGAAAGTGTTCGTAATAAAGCGGGGTGGGGGAGCCCCGGGTAACCCAGAGCACGCAGGGCAGGAAAGTCGTCGTTAGGTCGCGGTGTTTCCCAGCTCGTCGCAGGGACCAGTTCAGGAGATGGGCCGACACAGGGGCCATGATTAGATCCCAGTGACGGTTCCTGCCAGCTGGGGCTGCTGCGCCCGCCGAGGACCCAGGTCCGGGGCGCGGGAAGGGGCAGGAGGAGGCAGAACGCCCGGCACCCAGGGTGGCGTCCAGATGGTGGGCAAAGGGAAGGGGTCTGGGACCCTGGGCTCTCTGGGTCCTGTGGTCTCTGCTCTGACTGTTCACGAGCAGCCAGAGGCGCCGTGTGGATGGGGCGGCCCGACTGCGTGTCCCGGGGAAGCTCCCTTCACTCGCCCAGACGGCTGTGGGCTGAATTTGGCCCCCAGGCCCTGGCTCTCTGGCCCCGATTGCGCCTAACGACCCAAAAGCGCAGACTGGGCCCCCTGCTTACCCATCAGCCTGAACCCAGCCCTCCTTTCCTGCCCACCGGACCGGGATCGGAGTGCGAGGGGAGGGTTTCAACGCCCGAAGCGCCTCGCCCTCAAACCAGCCCCGCTGTTCCTCTCCCGGGCCAGGCCCAGGCACGGGCCCTACCTCTTCCGGAGGAAGTTCTCGCATCTTTTCTCCAAGGGCAGGGCCTGCGGGAAGCACGCGGCGTCCAGGTCGGCCTGGGAGATCTTGCACCTTCTGGAGATGCTCTCCAGGAGCGGGTAGGACTCGAAATGAAAGTAGAAGACGGAGCTTTGGGTGTCGCTGGCCCTGTCTGGACGGTCTCCTGAGGCAAGACAAGGGCACGCGCCCGTGGACGTGTTACTTTCCCTGTGGCCTCCGGCCCGCTCGGGCCCGGGGTCCACTCTCTGCTTGTCAAGTCCGGGTCGTCGGGGCTGAGCCGGGAGGGGCTCCCGGGGCCTGGAGGAACAGGAGACCTGCCTGGCTCTCACCTGAGCGTCTCATGGGGGCTTTGGGGGCTGCGGTGGCCCGGGACCGAGAGTGGGGAGCCGTTGGGTGGGGACTGAGGAAGGGAGGGAAAGAACAGGGGACAGCCAGGTCTGGGCAGTGCCCTCGTGGTCCCCGGTCCGTCTGTACCTCTGAGCAGGAGGTAGGGGTGGTGCCGAGACGCGACAAACAGGGGCCTCCTGGGCTCCGCCAGGCGGTAGGGCCTGGGGAGCTCAAAGGCACAGACGATGTGAAGATGGGTCACGTCCAGCAGGTGCACGGCGCCCGCCCTGGAGAAGGTCAGCACCTGGGAGCAGAGGGGGGACCCACGGGCACGTCCCTGCCAGCCCTCTCCCGGCGTGGAGCCCCGAGCAGGGAAGGGACCGGAAAACGGGGAGCGCTCGGGTGCTCTCGGGCACGCGGCCCCCAGCCCACTCAGGGCAGCGCCTTCTCCACCCAACTGCGGGCTCCGCGAGGGCAGGGGCTTTGTCTTTCTATCTGCGGACACCGGGGCCAGTCTAGCACATGGGCCACGACAGGCCCTGAGCAGATGTTTGCAGGAGGCGTGAACGGTCGCTGAGGGGGAGGGAGGGGAGGGCCGGGGGACCTACGGTGCCGGGTAAGGTGGGGACGGGGGCCACCGCGCACACAGCCTCTTCTGGGTGCTTGACGGGCCTGTGGGAGACGGGACACACGGACGCTCATCCTCGCGGTTTTGCGGCTCTGCTCCCCTCCCCGGGCGTACGTCCTGGGTAAGGCCTTGTACGTAAGCGTCAGGAGATATGCCAAGGACTGTCCGCAGCAGCAGACCCTGGGAGCAGCGCACCCGTCTGCGGGTGGGAGGGTGCGCAAGTAATCCCACCCTCCCCGGGGACGAAGGCTTTCCCGTCTCGCCCGCGAGCCACCGACCTCTCCACAAGCACGCTGACAGCGGGTCCCTGGGCTCCCCTGGCCGTCACCAGGTGGAGGGACGCGTCCGTGCACAGCACCACGCACGCCATCTGGGATTTCACCGGGCCCTCGGGGTACACGTTGCGCCCCTCGTGGACCAGGAAGTATTTCAGGAAGTGGATGCTTTGGCAGGAGCACCCCTCAGGCAGATCGACGACCCCAAGGGGGAACCCTGGAGGGGGGAGCCGCGCGTGCAGGTCAGGAGGGGGGGACGGGAGGACAGTCACGCGGTGAGCGGGGCGCTTCTCCAGGGACTCCCTCTAAGTGGGGGGAGCTGGCTGGGTAGAACCGAGCCCTTGGGGGGCCCGAGTCAAGAATTTATCAGTATCCAGAAAGGGAAGCAAGCTATCGGGAAGGGGGGTGAGGTTGTGACCACTCCCCTGCCCTCGAAATGGCTCTCGCTAGGATGCTGCCGCCGTGGGTGCCGTCAGTAAAATTCAGGGGGGCCTTCAGCACCGCGGGGAGAGCGTCTCCCTGCTTGAAACCACCCCCAAGTCCCTCAGACGTAAACAGCCCAGGTGAGGAGGGCTCGCCACTGACCACAGGGCCTCGGGGGAACCCATACGAATGTCTGTGGAGTGGATGAGTGAGGGGAGAGCAGGGCCAGCCCCCCGAGGGGCCCTTCAGAGCAGAGGCGCTGACAGGAGGCCCAGAGCCTGCGGGAGCTCGGAGCCCCCCCCGAGTCTCGGTAGCCGGAGATGCACCCCGGTGCTGGGCAGGGCCGGGGCTCACCTTCGGCCAGGTCCCACAGCGTGAGCACCCCGTCCTCGCAGGCCAGCACCAGGTAGGAGCCGCAGTCGCTGAGCTGAGACACAGCAATGGGCGCCGCACAGGGCCACACGCCCTCGGGGTCTAGCGGGGAGAACGCGCTCACCGGGCTGCCCCCCCACCCCCCGGACCCCACACCCGCCATCGCCTCCACTGGCTCAAGCTGAGACCCAGACGGGTGCCCGCCTGGGGCGTGGGCAGAGCCCCTGTCTGACTCGCCCCCTCTCCCTGCCCGTGGGGCGCCATCTCCTTCCCCTGGGTGACAGGACAGGCCTCGCGCCTGCTGGCGTGCTGACGCTGCGGGAAGCACCTCGCGCTCCTTCGCTTTAACTCCCACAAGGCTCCCGTGAGGCGGGCCCATTGTACAGGCGAGGAGGCTGAGGCGGAGAAGGGACCGCTTTGCCCAGGCTCGCGCGGGCAGGCAGGACCCGAGGCCAGACTGGGAGCCTGGCTGCCTTGCAAGGAGGGACCCTGCCTTTGTGGTTGCGTAGGGGTTACTCTGGGACTTGGCTCTCAGCTGCAACGTAAGCCTGGCGCCCAAGGAGTTATCTCCAAGGGAACCTGCTGGTGGAACCGCCTTCGCAGGTTCGCGAGAACCCAGCAGCCGGCCGCCTAAGGGCCTTTCCATGGTGAAGAGCTTCCCTGCCCACTCGGGAGCTTGGCGCTTTGCTGTTCGCGGCCAACGCGAGCAGTAGGTAGGATGGTGCGGTGATCAGCTCTGTGTTTCAGGGGAGAAGTGGGGGGCGGGGGGCGTCCGGCGACTGGCCGGAGCCTACACAGCTCGCAGGCAGCCGGGCGGGACTGGCTCTGGCTTCCTGAGGTCAAGGCCTAGGAGCCCGGGGACCTGACTGGGCTTTGTCCCTGGGGACCTGTGCGTTGTCTTTAAGCAGCAGGTCAGTTCAGGGGCAGCCCTAAGGGGGCCACGGCACCGCCCCCGCGCCCCCCGAGGGGGCTGCCTTCCGGCCCAGCCAGGCACCAAGTTTATCCTTCAGGGTTTTGTTCAGTGAGTAGAGGAAGAAGTTGTGGCGGCCCGTCCAGTGTACGCCGAGGACGCAGGGCACCCCTGGGGGGAGAGAGGAGAGGAGGGGGTCACGCAGGAGTCTGGGTGGCCTTTGGTGGGTGTGGACAGCGTTTGCCCAAGAGGAAGCAGGTTTGAGATCGGAAGTGGTTTGTCCTCATGGGCAGCACCCCACACGGGGGGAGGAGGGGCTGGGCACCCCCAGGAGGGCTGTCCCGGGCCAGCTCGCCCTCCGGGGAAGGGACGGTGCTCACAGCCCCTAGGGCGTTCGTGTCCACCTGGCTGTCCGTATTTCAAACAGCATCTTGTACAAAGCGAATTCACATCCAGAGTGGCCTGGCGAGCTGCGTGCTCGCACCCTCCTGAGGCAGGCTGCTCCCCGAAGACAGTGCCAGCCCCTTCTCAGGGCACCGGGACCTCGGTCCAGCCGGGAGCAGCGCGGCTATGGCTTCACCGCCTTCCACCTTGTCGACCCCCCACCCCACGCCGGGCTCGCTGTGGGGAGCGCCTGCAGGAGGGCTTGCCGAGCCGTGTCCCCAAGGCGGCTAGCCAGGTGCCCAGGACAGCCGCCTGCCTCGTGTTCACTCACCTGAGGGCATCTTGACCTCTGTGGGCACCGTGGTGATGCAGCTGGGGAGGAGGAAGTGGAACGTGGCCAGGCTGGGAGAGAAGGGGACATGCCTCAGAGCCCTGGGCAGGGAGCCAGGCTGGCGGTCTCGGTACCAGACCGGAAATGGGTCGTCAGGATGGACCTTCCCGGGGTCCAGAGCCACCAGGCAAATTGCACTCTGTGTGCCGGGCCTGGTGGGTGCAGACCCTGGGAGCCGGTGAGGGCAGGGCGGGCACAGCTGCCGGAGCCTCTCCAGGCCGGGGACAGTGCCCAGTGCTGGGCAGAGCGGCCTCTGACCTTGGGAAGACCCTTCATGACCAGACTTGGGCCATGTGCACAAATGCTCTCTCATCTTGGGGGCAGTGCAGCCAGCAGTGTGCTGAAAAAAATTGGCTTTTTTTTTTTTTAACGAAAGCCCCAGTTTCCTGACTTACAGGGCCTGTAGCTTTTTATGCCGTGAGCGCTCTCACGACGGGCAGGGACCAGCGGTTTGACGGCTGGCCTGCTGGGCAGCGCACCCCGGGGCCTTGCTGGTTCCCGCCCAGGGCACAGCTGGCCGCTGTTGGGGCTCAGCCCTAAGACTGTGACCTGCTGCGGTTCCCGGAAAAATGCCCCCACCTGGAAGGAGCTTTTAGACCCCGGATTAATTCAGGTCGTTGGGAGAACCTGGGGGGGGGAGTCCCGGGAGCGGGTGCGGGGCTCACCTGTGCGGCTCCTCCTCCCAGTCCCCGTCCAGGTACTTCTTGTAGGTGGCGTTGAAGAGGGCGGCCTGCTGCTCCCACTGGCTGTCCTTGATGAAGTGGTTCTGCCCCGAGCCCAGCCCGTAGCAGCCCTCGATCTTCGCGAAGACTTCCAGGGGGCTCTTGAATGCGGTACCTGGGTTGAAAAGACTCCAGAATCGGTCGGACCATCGGGCTCCCCCTTCCCGAGTCTCCCCTCCTCCCTCCATGCTCCCCAGCTTCCTGCAGAATCCCTCCTCCCCAGAAATCCGGCCTCGCCCTGAAACCCGTCCTGGAGCCCAGGCTTTTCCGGGCCTCGCTCCTGGCCCCCCCCCACACCTGTCGTTATATCTTAATTACTGCAGCTCTGTCTCTCTTGATCACTCGATCTGCATAAATATATATATTTGTAGCTTTATAATAAATATTGATGGAGCCAGTCGCATTGTCAGGGTCTTTCACAAGCGTGAGTTGGCTCTTCTTGGCCTTCTGGGCCCCCCAGCTGGTTTTTAATGGCTGCAAAGCGTTCCTCTGTATGCGTGTGCCCGACGTTACCTAACCCGCCTTCTGCCTCCATGAACAACGCTGCAGGGAGCATTCTCGTAGCTCCGTCTCTGAGGTCGTGTGGGTGCGGAAAGGATGCACTGTGGACCCGCTGCCCACAGTGGACTCCCCTCTGCTCCTCCTGACCAGCTCCCCTTGGTTCTTAACAACCTCCCCAGACGTCCCTCCCTCTGAGAAGCCTTTGCCTTTCCCGGGGCAGAGCTGGTCACTCCCGCCTCTGGGTTTTCATGTCCTGGATGCTCCTATTGCTGCGCCGGCCACATCCCGCTGTGGTGATTTCCTCGCAGTCTCCCCACTCATCGTTGTGTGTGGTGCATTATCGGCACTCAGCAAATACAGCAGGTCCTCAGATAACGTTGTTTTATTAAGCGTCGTTTCCTTGTAACGCTGACAAGGTGCTGTAGGAACTTAACTCTTGCTTATATGGACTCGCGTAGGGCCAAGCTGACTTCGCGACACACCGTTCCGCTTACGTTTGCAGAGCCTGCCGGCAACACTGAGTAAGGACTTGCTGTGCTGGTGAATGAACTACCCCAGGAGCGTGGGAACGAGTGAACTCCAGCCGGCGCTCAGGAGAGATGTGTCTCTTTCCTGACCTCCCAGCTCTTACTAGTGAACTGTATCCCTGACATTTGTCATTTTTGTCCTTAGGTCCCAGAGTGTACGACTTAAAAACACGTTTCCTCCTCAGAACTGTACTTGTAGTTTAGATATTGCTGATAATAAGTGGAAAAGATGGGAAATGTGGGAAAAGGCAAAGACAGAGACATTGAGCGATCAACGAAAGAGAGTGTTCGTCGAATCGTGCTGACCTGTGATCGCTCTGGGGGGTTTGATCTTCATTACGTGAACTGGAAGACTCAATTTCACGTCTCCTTTAAAATTAATGCTTACGTCCTGCTGTAAGGAAAAGGCAGAGGAGATAAGACAGCAGAGGATACAAAACAGGGTCATTCCAAAGACGGCAGAGAAGGAGGGAAAACAGGTGGGTCGATAGAGAGTCAGCAGGGAAGTGGTAGATTTAAACCCAAACATGTCACTAACCACATTAAATGTAAATGGCCTAAATGCCCCAAGTAAAAGACAGAGCTTGTCGGAGTGTATAAAAAGGCAAGACCCAAGTATATGCTGTCAAAAAGAAACTCATTTAGATGTGGAGACACAAATACATTAAAAATATAGAAATAGATAACATCTTGTAAAACGAATCAGAGGACAGCTGGGGTGGCTCCGTCAATACCCGACACTCCAGATTTCAGAGCAAAAAATATGACCAGGGATCAGAAGGCCGTTGAACAAAGATAGTTAATGCATCGAGGGGACGTAGCACTCTAAATGTTTGTGCACCTAGTGAGAGAACTTCAAAGTGCACGAAGCAAAGACTCCTAGAAGTGACAGAAACAGAGAAATCCACAGTCTTAGAGATTCCGGCACCCATCTTTCAATCACTGATAGACTAAGTAGACAGAAAATCGGTGTGAGTACAGTGAGGATGGGGAAGGGAGAGCCGTAAGGATGCAGGCGGATGCGAGGCATGAGGGGGTTATTTCAGCCCCAAGGGGAAGGGAAATTACTTGGAGGCAGGAGGCAGGAGGCAGGATGAATGGCCCTCCTCCCAGAGAAATGCCTGGGAGTCCCGGGTGGAGAGGCGACACCCAGACACGGGACATACTGAGACTCCTGCTTCGGAAGACACTCTGCTCGTTAACATCTGATTTCGAACAGAGCGAATGGGTTTGGGAGACATGGGCCAGTGTCCCCGCTCTCCTCTCTTACGGCTTCCAGAAGGCCGGCCTCCAGAAGGCCCTGCTCATCTTGAAATTCCGAGGAGGGTTTGGCTGGATGTGGGACCAGGGGAGGGAGGAACGCAGCCGTTAAAGACAGATGTCTCCCTACCATTTGCGGCTGTCTGACTTTTTTCTTTGGATTGGTAGGGAGTTGGGGGTGCTCCACTTCCTTGAGCCAAGACTCCTTGGGCAACTTGTACACATCCAGCCAAGTGTCTCCAGCTCCTGCGTTAGGAAACCAAGGGCCCGTTGAGCAACAGCAGGCAGGCGCCAAGTGTCCTCTGAGCAACGGCCTATCTCCTCGGAACCCCTGACACGGAGACCAGCACCCCCCCCCCCCAAACAGTGGGGTCCTCGCTCCTGGAGAGCTAGACTGTCCCAGTTAGGAGTGGACTGAGGAGATGGGATGACTAAACGCAATGTGGTGGTGGTCCTGGATTGAATTTTGGAGCAAAAAGATTGGATTAGTGGGAAACTGGTGAAATCAGAAAAAAAAAAAAATCCGTAATTAATAGCATGAGACCAATGTTACTGGTTTGAGTTTGAGAAATGCATGGTGGTTATGCGAAACGTGGGTCCCGGGGAAGCAGGGGAAGGGTATAGGGGACTCTGCAATTCTCCTGTAAGTTACTTCTAAGTAAGAGGCTTGGACCCGGCTGGCGTGGCTCAGCGGTTGAGCATTGACCTATGAACCTGGAGATCGCGGTTCAATTCCCGGTCGGGGCACATGCCGGGGTTGCAGGCTTCTGGCTCCCCAGTAGGGGGCGAGCAGGAGGCAGCCGATCAATGACTCATCACTGATGTTTCCCTCTCTCTCTCTCTCTCTCTCTGAAGTCAATTTTAAAAACCCACAAAAACATTTAAAAATAAATAAGAGGCTTGGGGGAAAAAGTGATTATCTAGCAGACACTGCAAATCTGGGCTTTTTTTAACAGCCCCCGGTTAATCTTGCCTTGTAGGAGGAAGGCTGCAAAGTCCCCTCCGTGAGAGATCTCCATCTTCACACAGGGGGTCTGCTTGCTGGCGTCCTCCTGGAAAGGAGAGGGGGGTGCATGTCAGGGCTGGCGTGGCTCTCACCCCGGTTTTACATAAACCCTTTCAGAGCTTGGGGCATGAAAAGACGCCTCTTTGTGGACACGTGTTTTTATTTCTCTTGGGTAAATGCCTAGGAATGCAGTTGATGAGCCATCGGTTCAACTTTATCAGAAACTACGGGCTTTTCAAAGCAGGTGGGCCACCTCACACTCTGACCAGCGACACGTCTCCATCGGCTGTCGGCATGCCCTGTCTTTCCCACTGTGAGCATTGCAGCAGGAGTGCAGTGGTATCTCGTGATTTAATTTTGCATTTTTCTGTTAACTAATCTTATTAGGAACTTTTATTATTTTTTTAAATGTTTTTATTCATTGAGAGGGAAGGAGAGGGAGAGAAACATCAATGATGAGTCATGGATCGGCTGCCTCCTGCACGCCCCCTGCTGGGGGTCGAGGAGCCTGCAACACGGGCATGTGCCCTGATCGGGAATTGAACGGAGACCTCCTGGTTCATAGGTCAGTGCTCAACCGCTGAGCCACGTGAGCCGGTCAGTATTATGCACTTTAAAAGAGTTGGTTACTTGATATCTTCTTTTGTAAAGTGTCAGTTCAAGTCTTTTGCCTATTGCCTATTTTTTATTGAGTTGTCTTTTCGTTATTGATTTGGAGTTCTTTATATACTCTGATATACACATATATATGTTTTTATTTAGCATTACCCTCTGATGGTTGGGGATTTTTGATGGTCTGTTTTGGAGAAGTCTGTCTGACCAGGGGGGTGTCTGCGTCTTGCTGTTCTGGGACAGCTGTCACCGCCTCCCTCTTAAAAGTAAACTTGATCGGCTACAGCGCGTGGCCCAGCTCTAGGCACTTACCACTTCATTGATGGTTTTGATGAAGAAAAGACCATCCTTACAAAGATAAAACAGCCTAATGATACCTGGAACGGGAAAATCAGGAGGAATGTAAGGCAGACAGGTGAGCCAGAGGAGACCTGGGACTTTCCCTCAGACTTCCTGAGGTTGGCGTGGTCACTCCTGCATTTTCGGGCCTCCTCCCGGGCCCCCACTGCCCGTGAGGGCCTGGCTCGTCCTGAGGCCGAGGGGGGAAAGCAAGCCCTGGTTTATGTGGGCGGCAGGATTGCCCAGTGCCCACAGGCGGTGGACTCTGGGGTCACACCCCCTGGTTCGAATCCTGCCTGCGCCCTTTATGTCCCGTGTTACCTCAAGTACATTACTTAACCTCCATGCCTCGGTTGCCTCTTCTGAAAATCTTAACCTCCCAGGGCTGTCGTAAGGGTTAAATGAGCTACGTATGTGAAATGTTGGGAGAGTGCCTGGCACATTTCTCTGTTCTGTGGGTGTGTGTCGCTACTACGTGACCAGGGAGAACGTGCCAGTGCCTGGCCCCATCCAGACCTGGGAAGGAAATGAAATCGAAGGGCACTCTACAGGTAGGCGTAAATCAGGCTAAAACGAAGATGAAGGACAAGTACCCATTTCATCCAAAGGAGCAATAAGAGTCTCGCTCCCCAAATCTGTGGCCCAGATGGACACGACATCGACCTTAAGTTTCTCGCATTCGTATATTTGTTGTGCACTGTACAGGTTATAGATGGCGAATCCTTTGTCTTCTGCAATAAACGCATAGTCTTGAGAAATAGCCATACATTTTGGCATTTTGCTGAGCTGGGAAAACGAGCAGAGAAGAAAGGAATGATTTAACAGCTGTCACCATCTGCAAGTAATACAACATTAACATTTCAAAGAGGGAAGTGGGCCCTTCCTAGACATGATACCATCCCCAAGGACAGGGCTCCTCTACGTATCCGCCCACGTGTCAGGAGGTCATAGCACTTTGCTTTTAGGGGAAAGGGGCCAGAGAAAACGAAGAAGTGGAGGTAAATGCATTGGCACTACACTGAGTGTGGGCCTGGGCACTGTGAGGTGTGGACAAGCGGCCCCATTCCCTGTTCTTCATTCATCTCTAATGGCTGCGGAAAGAGCTATCGCTGAGGCAACAGGGCGATTACTACATTCAGAAAGATTTTAAACCAACAGAGGCTGAATATAAAAGACCTGTGTAATCCTTGATTAGCCAGAGCACCCATTTCTCCAGACAGTGACTAGGGATGCATTTCTATCAGCATCGGCATGCCTAGAATCTTCCAAAAAATGCAGCCGTCTCATTGAATGAAGGTTCCCGGTTAGGAAATCCTCCCCGGGATCAGGTGTTTTCCATTTTATTAACACTCGGGAGAAACAGGGATCCCCGGTCAGCGGCTCCATACCTTGTTTTCAAAAACTGGAAGGTAGACGGTGGGCTTGATCCGGCTGAGCTCCGCTTCCCTCAGCCTGTCCCTGTCCTCGATAACTTCCCACGACCGGTCAAACAGGGAGTTCACCAGCTTGTTGATCATTCGATAGGGCTGAGGCAGAGAATCCAGCTCCTGGTCTGGGTCCTTGAAGACATAACCCTCGTCGTCATCTTTCAGCCAGTCCTTCTCGGTCGGGGACGGCACCTCCAGCTGCCCCTTTTGCGTAAACAAGGGCAGCCTCATCTTCTGGGCCCGACTTGCACTGGGGGACGACATCCCAGAAGGTGGCCCCGGGGGACGGCTGTGAAACTCTGGAGGGCTGATGAGGAAGGAAGCGAAGGACTTTGAGAAGATGCCGAGATGGGTGGAACGAGGGGTCGAGGTTCCCCTCTCCCCCCCCTTCTCAGTCTCTCAAACCCAAAAATTAAAACATGATTTAGCCCGGCCAGGGTGGCTCAGCAGTTGAGCATCGGTCTATGAACCCAGGAGGTCTCGGTTGGATTCCCGGTCAGGGCACAGGCGTGGCGTGCAGGCTCCTCGATCCCCAGCAGGGGGCGAGCGGGAGGCAGCCGACCAATGACTCATCATTGATGTTTCTCTCTCTCCCTCTCCCTTCCTCTCTCTGAGATCAATAAAGATATATTTAAAACAAAACCCAAAACATCATTTATTTAATGGCCGCTTCAAGCCCCGCAGGAGGGGCGCGCAGGACTCCGTGGGGGCCCGCGGCTGCCCCCCCGCATCTTCCCGTTAAGCGTCTCAGGATCTCGGGCAGCAGCAGCAGCCTCTATCCCTTGCTCCCCAACCCCAACAGCGCGCCTCCCGCTCCACCGGCCCCCAGGCTGGAAGTACAGACACCCCCCCCCCCCCAGTCGGCTTCTCCCGTCCTAAGCACGTGCGCCCGGGACCTGGGGCTGCTGTTGCCCGAGGGGCGGATCTGAGAGTCAGGGGACTCTCCACCCGGGCCCTCGCTGGGGCTCCTGGGGCTCCTGGGGGCCCGCGACCCGCCCGAGGCCGGGAGACGCTCCCCAAGAGCCCCTCCAGGGGGACCCGGGCGCCGGGGGAAAGTCCAGACCCACGTGGGAAGCGCCGGCCCCGCAGAGCGGAAGCGAGGGATTCCGCTCACCCGGCCGGCGGCTTGGCGTCGCCTTAGTAACCACGACTTCCGGCGCCGACCGGAAGCCCGCGGAGTCGCTCCCCGGACGCCCGCCTGCGTCCGGGAGCCCAGCCCCTCGGGCGGCGCGGCCGGTGCTCCTCCCGCGGGACCCGCGGGCCCGGGCCACTCGCGGTCGGGCCGGGCAGGGCAGGGGCGGCGCATGGGCGGCGCATGGGCGCCATGGAGGCCTTCACGCGCTTCACCAACCAGACGCAGGGCCGCGACCGGCTCTTCAGGTGAGGCGGGCGCGCCCGGCAGGAGGGAGCCCGGCCGCCGCCCCCCGCGCGCTGCACCGCGGCCTCGGCGGGGCGAGCCCGCGGCCGGCGCCCCCTCTCCCGGCCGGGCCCGGGGCCCGGGGCCCGCGCCGCCTGCCGCCGCAGAGTCTCGGGCTGAGGCCGGGCCGGCGGCGGCGCGCTCCTCAGCCCCGCGTCCTTTAGGGCCCCGGGCGATGTCCGCTCGTTAAAAAAAAACCCACAAAAAACCGTAGTGACAGCGGCAGTTGGGGCTCAGTCCAAGCAAACACCCGAGTTAGGGCTGCGCGTGGGTCGAGCGGCTCTTCCTACCCCGCTGGGTGTGAAAGGCGCTGCGAACGGGCCGGCGAGGCCCCGGGGCGCTGTGCGGGCGGGTCGGGGCCCGCGCACCCCCTCGCCCCCCCCCCCCCCCCCCCCCCCCCCGGCTCACGGAGCGGGACCCGCGGGTGCTTCACCCCCCGGCTCACGGAGGGGGACCCGCGGGGCGAGGGCGGAGCTGCGAGGCTCCAGCTTCCACACCCGCTCCAGTCTCCCTACCGAGCCAGAGCGCCCTCCGCGTTGATTGGGAAGATTTGGTGGCATTATATGTACATATATATATACACACACACACACACACTCACACATATAGATGTATACACACACATATATATACACACACACGTATATATATATGTACGCAGAAGCCTCCAATCCGTGGACACAGACCTGCTCTATCGGTAGACTGCACCCTTCTCATTAATTGGAAAGATTTAAAGAATGGTTCCTTTATATATATATATATGTATACACACACACATATGTATATGTATGTGTGTGTATATATATATATATATATATATATATGCAGAAGCCTCCAATCCGTGGACACAGACCTGCTCTATCAGTAGACAGCACCCTTCTTGTTAATTGGAAAGATTTAAAGAATGGTTCCTTTTTATATATATACACACACACACACGCAGAAGCCTCCAATCCGTGGACACAGACCTGCTCTATCAGTAGACTGCCAAGTGCATTTTTTTTTTTTAAATATATCTTTATTGATTTCAGAGAGAGGAAAGGAGAGGGAGAGAGAGAGACATCAATGATGAGAGAGTCATTGATCGGCTGCCTAGCCCACAACCCAGGCATGTGACCCGCCCGGGAATCGAACCCCGATCTCCTGGATCCTAGGTCGATGCTCAACCGCTGAGCCACGCCCGGCCGGGCCCAAGTGCATTTAGATGTTCGGTCGTGGGGTGTAAAAGTTCTCATTTGTCATGTTTCTGTTAGTAAGGCATCGTTATTTGCAGTCGTGACGGTCATCGCTTTATTGGACATTTAGTGTGAAACGGGGGCCTGTATTTCATATAAAATAGTAATTAGCTTTGAAAGGCCAGTAGGCAAACGTAGTTGTGTATTGGTGTGTTTTTGGTCCTTATAAAAATAAAAATTAGGCAATGTCCAAACTGTGGACTTCTCATTGGGTTCTACTTTGAGCGTGTCTCCTGCCACATAAGTACTTGGTCAAGTCTATGGGCAAAAAGTTCATTTCAGAAATCGGGAGAATCATTCTGCACTCGAGAAGGTAACGACGGTGGATCTTTGCAGGCCTAGCACGAGGGGGGTTTCTGTGCAGTTTACCGCCATCACTGTACCCACTTCTCCATGCCAGCCTAAGGCCCTTCGAGGGGCTGTTCTCTGTGTCGTCGCGAGCTCGCCTTTGTTACCTTTGTGTTCATTTCCATCGTGGGCTCTACCCTTTGGCCCTGTGGAGTGACTGTTGCAGAATCTCGCTCTCGTAAGAGCTGCTTGCATGAGAAATGGCCTTGGAAACCCTGCCTTTGGCAAGACACGTTTCTCCTCCCCTCACATCATGAATCAAGTTTTATTTGGCGTGTAAATCGCTCCTTATTTTTTCTTTTTCTTTTTCCATTTCAGAGCCACTCAGTACACATGCATGTTGCTTAGATATTTGTTAGAGCCTAAAGCTGACAAAGAGAAGGTGGTAACGAAGCTCAAGAAGCTGGAGTCTAGTGTGAGCACTGGCCGCAAATGTAAGTACCCTGTCTCTTGAGGGACAGTGGCTCCTGCCGTGGATCCTCAGACTCTGCAGTTCACAGAATACTTTCTAGAACATTCATTTCTAGACATTCAGGTTCACTGATGAAGTCGACCAGTCTGTCTGCCCTCACGGAGCGACAGGTCTGAAAAGTTGACTGATTTTGTTCACGTCACTCACAAATACCTGCTGTGTTCACATTCGTTGCTGCCCCGTATCTTTCTGGTTAATCATAACCCGTGGGACACACGTCGTGTCAGTTCACCTGTAGTTCTCAGAATCACAGCGTGAGCTCCTGGCTCCTGGGAATGCTTTGTGACCCCTAGAACAGAATAGCTGTATCCTGGACTCCCTGCCTCTCCCCTTCTCTTGAGGGATTGCTGGGGCCAATGGATGGATACATTGCCTTAGACGGTTTGTGGCGTGGTTTCGTGTTAAGGGCAAAAAGTGAAGTCAGTGTTTTATGCTCATTTAATTCACTTCACCAGTAAGGTGTACTGGGAAATCCTGTGATTCTAGTAACAATTGTGTGCCCAACTCCTGGTTGGTTGAGAAGAACCAGGCTACAGCAGGTAAGCAGACGTCAGGGGGAATGTAGAAATCAGGTATTGAGCAATTATTTGTGAGCACCTGCTTCATGCAGGCATGGTCCTGGACTTTGTGGGAGCACTGAGATCACGTGGTACAAATAATGCTACTAGATTTAGCGCCAGATATGTTGGTAGGGGGAAGGAAAGGCATTCTGGAGGAGGTGGACCTAGAGGCGTGGCTAGTGAGAGGACGAAGAGGAGCGCTCTAGAAGGGTGGTTTCCTCTAGCAAAGGCCCAGGGCAAACAGTCCTGTGGAGGATCAGTGAGAAAACTAGTTTGGCGAGAGAAGACTTAAGTTGTCAAGCAGGGTGGGGTGAGCTTTTCTGGATGCTTTGAGGACCAAGAATAGAAGCTCTCAGATTCTTTAGCGTGTTGGAGCTCAGAGGTCCTTTAGAGGTCACCAGTCCTTCAAGTCCAGTTAGTGCAAGAGCCAGAACTGGAACCCAGGATTATTCATTCAATGCATATTTTGTTCTGCGTTATTTTTGATAAAATAATACCAAACATTCTTCTGAGATTATAAGTTTCCTGAAGGCAGCTACTTCAGAGCATTTGCTGAGTCTAAGGTACAGTCCTTTAAGGAAAGTTTAGGACGGTAACTCATTCTGAGTATCTGACTGATCCATAAATATTTGGTTGATACATCTCTGATTAATTGAATTACATGCTCAGATAAGAACTTGCCTTGCAATGGTTGCTTTAATTCAACCAGGAGTCACATAAGACAATATTATTAGTTGTTGTGTCCACTAGATCCTACTACCTTCACTTCTTGTGTAGTCTTCTCGACAGTAGGAGCCAGGGGGGGTTTGGACCAGAGAAATGGCAAGTCGATAATGGTGTTGTTTTTTTTAAAGCAACCTTTTATCTGGAAAGCAAATAAAAGGGATCAGACTCTCCAAGAGAATGTTGCCTCTGGGGTCCACGTTACCATAGTAGCTTCTGTGTAAAGAGGTAGAGGCTGGTAGCAGTCAGGTGGAACAGTGCTGACATGTGTCATAGGCAGTGCTAAGTGTGCACTTGACAGGGGCAGTCAAGTCAAAGAGCCACTGTCTGTGCCTTCCAGGGTCATGTTAGGTGTCCCAAACATACTGTAAAGTCTTTTTCCTTTCCTGAGCAAGGTCTGAGCCTCAAGTGACAGTTTGTTGTTAAAGACTGGTGCTGGCCTACCCCCCGATGCAGGGACCCTGCATTCCTGTCGTAGTGGTTCAATAACCGGTTACTGTCATGGATTCTCCTTGCAGGGTTCAGACTGGGAAATGTGGTGCACGCCGTACAGGCCACTCAGCAGAGCATTCACGCCACGGACCTGGTGCCCCGCCTGTGTCTGACACTCGCCAACCTGAACCGTGTGGTTTACTTCATCTGCGACACCGTCCTCTGGGTGAGGAGCGTGGGACTTGCCTCTGGCATCAACAAAGAGAAATGGCGGGTGTTGGCTGCGCGCCATTACTACTACTCTCTCCTACTGAGCCTGGCCAGGGATCTGTATGAAATCTCCCTGCAGATGGAGCAGGTCGCACAGGACAGGGCAAAGAAGGAGACGTCACCATCCCAGGATCCTCTGGGGTACAATGTGGCTGATGAGGAAACGGAATGGCTCCAGTCCTTCCTCCTGCTCTTGTTCCGCTCTCTGAGGAAGCACCCTCCCCTGCTGCTGGACACGGTGAAGAACCTCTGTGACATCCTGAACCCTTTGGACCAGTTGGGGATCTACAAGTCCAACGCTGGCGTCATTGGACTCGGGGGTCTTGTGTCCTCTGTGGCCGGCATCATCACCGTGGCCTGGCCTCACCTGAAGCTGAAGATCCACTGAGGCCATTCCAGGCTGCAGGCTCAGACCCCTTGGTGGAATGGACATTTGTGTGGGGCACAGACCATGTCAGCCTGTGCTTGAAGGCTTGTTCACAAGAGCATTTAGCCGCCTGGTATGTGAGCAGAGGCTGGGCCAAGAATGGAGAGGGGAGAACATGAAGATTTGCATATGTTTTCTGGAGTGCTGCGGTGACTTCTGAATTTCTGAGTATTTTCCCTTCGTCTAGCATTCATTGAGCCTCTCATGCACATAGTAAGAGCTTAGTGTTTGCTGAATGAATAAAAATGGAAAGAAAACAAATCTTTAAAAGGCCCAACTAATAAGTGAACACTAATATACAGTAACATTTGAGCTGCGTGCCTCACTGCTCTTGCACAACCACGGCAGGTCTGATTCCCAGCCCTCAGCTCAGGGCAGGCCCCTTCCTCCACAGAGGCCCATGGCAGGATGGGGCAGCTGGGCCTGTAGCCTGTGAAACTGCTCGCCCTGACATCACTGCACTCCTGTCCTGTCCTCTGTCTGGAAGTAGAACCAGAAACGCATCAGGAACCTCCAAGGTATATGTTGTGTCTTTAGGTGGTGCAGTGACTCAGCAGAAAGTCAGAAGCAGTAGAAGGAACTTGTAAAAGGAATGTGGACGTTCCCAGGGGGGACCTGTAGGTCACCTGTGACAGATGAGGGGACAGGTTTAAAAATGCTGAGGCCAGAGCCCCATTCCTCTGATTCTCAGTCCACTGTTCTTTCCATGACATTCCACTGTGTCCTGGTGGAGGGGGAGTGGAGACTGTCCAGAACCCTGTGCAGGAAGCCTCTTTGAGAACCTGTGTTGGTCAGTGGTTCCTCTTTTCTACAAAAATTAAAGCCATATTTAGACTTACCAGCTAGATTGTTTTATTTAAAGCCATATGACAATTTGGGCATTTCCACGTTAATTTTTATCAAAATTTATGCAGTTAAGTTTCATGAATATTCTGAACATAGGAGGTTTGCAGTTTTCTATGACCAGTCAGACTTCATATGTGTAGGGTGGCTGGGAGGTGTAGGGGCTGGTGAAGGGGACACTGGAATATTGAGTGGCGGCTGCTTACGCATGCCCCTGCTTCCTGTCTTGGGTGTAGGGTTCTTCTCTGTGATTACAGACCCTCTAACCTGCGGGAGGTGACGTAGAGAAGGGGGGCAACCTCAGCCCTGCCCATGAAGCTGTCGCGTTGAGTGGCAGAGAGAAGACGTATGCACTAAATAAATTTCCCCTAAATGCAGTTGAGCTTTGTGGAAACTAGACTCAGGTCCCCGACTCTGTTTTCAAAGTGATCAAAATACAGGATTTGACGAAGAACATTTTGGTAATTTGGAGAGAGATGTAAGCTACTAGATCAGGGCAAATAAGTCGTTTAAACAACTCTTTTTACCTTGTGTAGGTCCTGTACCATAATAGGTTAAGTACATCTGATTAAATTTCTAGACAAAATGGACTCGCGTTTCTGTGACTGTGTTCTGGGCCTGGAGGAGAGTTCCCAGGAAGGCGACGGGGAGGACCTTAAGCAGAGCTGTCACGGTGGGTGGGGTGAGCTGGTGCATGAGCTCTCCCCTGGAAGACCCCTGCTGAGGAGGAGGGCAGAGGGGGTTTAGACGTAGGACGCCTGGGTTGAAATAGGCCCCTGAGATCTCATCGAGGCTGCTACCCAGAGGGGGTCCTCTCAGCCCCACCAGTGGGGTTTTGGCTTCTGCCTGGAGGCATGTTTTGTGGTATCCGTGGTAGGACCTTTGTCCTTTCTGAGTTACGGTGGGCCGTGGGAGTTTGGGGAATGCGCCACTTCTAGAATTTGTGAAAAGCTAGGATGCATGTGCCCCGGTACTTCCCTCTCCGTGCATCTCTCTCCTTTTTAACTAACACCCCCCCCACCTCAAGCCTCCACATTCACGAGCAGTTCAAAAACCAAGATGTTCCTGATGGATGTACAAGCAGGCCATTCGCAACAGGCCCCGTTCCCTGAGAACTTAACTCATTCAGCGTTTGAGAGCCTTGCTTAGTTTTGGGGTCCACTGTGCACAGATGACAAAGCCCCTGTGCTCCTGTGGTGCTGGTGGCAGTGGAGGGGGGTGGCAGGCAGATAGGGAGAAGGGAACTATGTCCTTGAAGCTGCTCATGGAAAGCAGACACTTCTCAAGGGACTCCCGGGCCTTTCACCTCGCTCACCTCTCACCCACATCCTGGCCTCGTGGCACCGCGGCCAGAGGACCAGCTCTGTCAGCAGAGCTCCCAGGCACCGGGCCCTCTCCTCCCTCTGGCCCGCAGCCACCTCTCCAGAGGCTGCAAGCTGCCCTTTGGCCCAGGTTTGCTCTCCAGACACAGCCCCTTGGCTAATCCACCCTGAACTTCGCAGCGAGGGCAGAGGCCGCTCTAGCTACCTCCCCTCCTCTCCCTTGCTGCCTTTCATGTCTGAAGTCCAGTTGGACCCATAAGTATTAAACACATCAGATACTACTCCCTGCTGGACTCTCCCTCTCCTGACTCAGTCCCTGCTTTATTGTGTCACAGGTACAGGCTTGATGACCAAGGACCTATCGCGGAGCTCAGTTTCCCCCCACCCTCTGCCTCTCTCTCCATTGCCCACAGCGTACAACTCAGAGAGTCAACAATGGACACAGTTCTACCAACAACGAGGGAAGTGAGTGTTGTCTGCTCCTGCCCATTTTAACTGAAAGGCCCTTCTCAGTCGGTCTGGACACCATGGCTTACACCACAGTCCTCCCTCCATCCTTTGTGGGCAGGAACTGGACCTCGGGCCCGGCCTGACCCATTGCTAAAGAAGGCGTGCGAGGCAACAGTTCTTGGTTGTTGACCAGTAGCAGGATCTTGGTCAGTGCTCGCTTTTCCAGACTCGACCACGTCCAGCTGGCTCTCCAGTGGCATATTCTGGTGGCAGCTTAGGCCAGGTGGAGTTCAGTAAGCTTCCTTGAAGTCTAAGAATTGACAGGATTGAAATTGCCCCCTCCAAGGCTAGACTGGCAGGGAGCCGACCCAAGCTCTGGCTCTCTCCCTCACCGAGCAGCCTCTCCTCGTAACCAGAGGGGCACATCCAGGTGAACTCTGGTTCCTGTGTGGGATTAGCTATCACTGTTCAAAATCCGCTCCTGACAGTACATGAGGGAAGGGGGAAAATGGGTTGAAAACAGCCCCACAGGACCCTCTGAAAGAGGAGCCAAAGGTTATAGAGCTTCCGAGTTTAGTGGTATATATCCCAGCACCTTCCTTCTAGAAAACAGGGTTTTGAGAACTGGGGGCCAGAAACACGCTATAGAACCAATATTTCATGATTCTGGAATAATGACTCCTCTGAGCCTGAATCCCCTTCAGCTCTGCCATCTACCTCCCTCCCAGTTGGCTCAGTCTTCCAGAAGTTGGGATATGCCCGGGGGACCCTGGGTCAAATAACCATGACAATCGACTGACTAAGCTTTCTCTTCTCCTCTGCCCTCCTCTAGCTGGGAGGTGTTCATAGCATTGCCCAAGACTCCTCGGAGCAGCTGGGATCGTTTCTGCCGGAGGAGACACTCTGCAGCCCAGGCTCTGGGACGGAGGCATCAGCTAGAGTGAGTGCGGGGGTCCTGGGACACCTGCCTTACCTGGTTGGTTTCTGAGAGAGAAAGGAAAAGACGTTGAGGGTCAGGGTCTCCTGGGAATTTTTACTATGGACAAAGAGACCGGCAAGAGTTCTGAGTCGATAGTCTGGGGCCACTCGCTTTTCCAGAGCACAGCCAGAATAGCTGGTTTTAAGAGGGACTGCTTTCTCGCTCAGTTGAGCATAGAAGGAAGTACTGGCAGAGATGCTTGCTTAAAAGGAGGAATTAATGCAGAACTTTATCTTTAAAAAAATATATATATGTTTTTATTGATTTTAGAGAGAGAGGAAGGGAGAGGGAGAGATGGAACATCAATGATGAGGGAGTCATTGATCAGCTGCCTCACACCCCCTACCAGGGGATTGAGCCCGCAACCCAGGCATGTGCCCTGCCCGGGAATTAACCAGCGCCCTTTCGGTGTACAGGACGATGCCCAACCAACTGAGCCACACCGGCCAGGGCCAGAGCTTTTTCATTCAAAGAAAAAAAAGACTAAACCTGAAACCTAGCCTAATGCCTCCTGTTCCAGGCACTGAGCTCCCAGGCAGCCTGGGCCCGTTTGGAGGCCACGAGGGGTAGAGACTGGCCCTGTGCGTCTGAGGCTGAGGTTTGCTCACTGGCCGGGGCCTTCTGCTTTGCAGCTTGAGGAGCTACGATGGCAGTTAACAAGGGCCCCGCCTTGCCGGATGGAGACTGCCCTGTAAGTAATGTGGGTGTAAGTGAGGTGGGAGAGGGCATGGGCCGAGGAAGCAGCCGGGAGGGGAGGCTCGGGGCCTGGAGCAGGACATGTCTAGAGGACACTAAAGTTCATTCACCGTTAGGTCTTAGTTACTCTCACCCTCACTGTTTTGCAGGGGACTTTTAGAGGACCTGGTGGGGTGGGTGGGGGGAGGAAGATGCCTGTTAAAAACTAAGGCCTTTGGAAAGAACTGGAATGCCGGCTGGGAGGGAGAGGAGACAGGAGCTGCTGTATTCCAAACCCAGGTGCAGAGCCGCTGTGTGCTGCGACCCAGGCTGTTCGTGGCGTGGTGCGGGACAGTGGCGCCTCGCAGGCACACAGCGCTCTGCCTGCACTACTGCACGCGGGGCGGGTGAGGGGCAGCGTGTCCAGTGCTGTGTGTCGGCCCGGTTTCCATGGGACCTGGATGGTTTGACATGTTGGATGTCCCTGATAACCTCCCGACAAGGCCCCTCTGGTTTAGACACGGTTCCAACTGTGAACCCGCGCAACACTCCCCCTGTCCCACGTTAGCTTTAACTGCCCTTTGCCCTGGGAATCTGACAGCAGGTGCATGGGGGGCATCCCAGGCTGTGGGGCCAGCATGACAGGCGGGACCAGAGAAATGTTTACATAAAGTCTCCAAACTAATATGGACAGAAACTCTGTATCAGCCGGCGTAAGTGGGGTGGGCTGGAGCCTGGGGGACAGCAGCAGCCTCGGCAGCCCTGCAGAGCTGGGTTGTGACCAGAGGAGCCCACAGGCTGGCTCCTGTTTCTCTGGGGGAAGTCCAGAGACCACTGAGGCCTGGCTTCCTCCTAGGTCCCTTGGACCCAGGCTGGCCCCACCAGTGGGCTCTGTGGCCATGGGGCAGCCTTCCGGGGGGCTGGGAGAGGAAGGTGGGACAACTCAAACACCTTCATCCCCTGCCAGGAGCAGGAGAACGTGCTGCAGCGGGTCCTGCAGCTGCCCGTGGTGAGTGGCACCTGCGAGTGCGTCCAGAAGACCTACACCAGCACCAAGGAGGCCCACCCGTTGGTGGCCTCTGTGTGCAATGCCTACGAGAAGGGCGTGCAGGGCGCCAGCAGCCTGGCCGCCTGGAGCATGGAGCCGGTGGTCCGCAGGCTGTCCACGCAGTGTGAGTCCTTGTGGCCATCGGAGGTCGCCGCCTGTTCCATGTGCTCACTGCCTGCCTGCCAGCTCGTGTGTCCACCTGTCAGTCTGTCTGATCATCTGATAGCTTGCTTGTCTGCTTACGTGCCTGTCTGACTCATTGCAGTCTTCTCATCTGCAGATGTGGCTGATGGAACTATAGAGACGCAGATGTAGATGTAGATCTTCTCTCACCTGTAGATGCCCAGCTGGTATCTTGCAAGATAACTGGTGGGCAGGAGGGATGGGCAGAGCTGTGTGCACAATGCAAGGGAGTGGGGCCCATGGCAGGTCAGACGCCCACTTCAGCTCCCAACCCAGCTGCACGAAGTAGCAGAGTCCGGCACAGAGGCAGGGGCAGCAGGCAACAGGGCTGGGGGAATGGAGGGCCAGGGATGCCCTCTGGGCCCAGCGGCAGATGGTGCCAGCTCGTGACAGGCAGGGGCAGCAGAGAGCTATCAGCCAGGGCCCTGGAGGGGCAGGACAATCCTCCCTGCAGGCTTTTCAGACCTGCCGCTATCAAATTGTTCTGCCCCCATTTGAAAACGTGGTCTCCAAGGCCCAGCTCTGAACAGGGTTGAGGGAGATTCCAGCAGCACCAAGAGTCCAGGGCTTTCCACCATCCTGATTAGAGAGTCATGGGGGTCTGAGGAGTCCGCACAGCCAACAGGAGAGGACAGGTGTGAGGGGGGCACAGGCCCTGGGCCGCCTCCCTGCCTACACGCCCCTCAGATATTTTCCGGGTCTCTTTTTGCCCAATTAGAAGACGGCCACGTCATCTGGGCTCTACTAAAACCTTTGTGAAGAAAACTAAGATACCTGGAGATATATATATATGTATATAGGAAAGAGTATATATAAATAGCCTCTAAAACTAATCCCCAGGATCACGGCTGCAGAGCTTGTCCCCACAGCCTCTGAGCACCTCTCCTTTCTCTGCCCTGTGACCCTCTGCCCAGTGTTGACCATCCTCACTCCTGGAGGGTAAAGGAAATGCCATGGACGGTCCGGGGCCTGTGCTGGCTGTGGCTGGGAGTCTGTCACCACTGGAACTGGTCCCACGGCGGCCCAGCCCAGGGCCCTGCTGCCCCTCCTCTCCCACCTCTGCTCCACCTTGTGTTTGTTGCTGATACACATAGCTTCTGTCACTTTTTCCAGGCACCGTTAATCCACACTTGACAGCGAGGTAGGCAGGCTGTGACTCACCTGGAGCCACACACTGTAGATGTGGTCCCGGGGCTGGGTGCAGGTCTGCCTGAGTCCAGTTCCCACACAAATGGCAGAAGCCAGCCTGGTCTCCAGCAGTCCCAGCAGACAGGGGGCTGGAGGTGGCCTTGGGCCTCAGGCTCGTGATGCTCCGGAGAAAGCAGGGCTGGGGGGTCTGAGGGCTCCGGGGGCCTTCCTCGGCACTGCTGGGTTCTCGCAGTGTGGGGAGGGCTCACCCCACCATGGCCCTTTGCTTCCAGTCACAGCTGCCAATGAGCTGGCCTGCCGGGGCCTGGACCACCTGGAGGAGAAGATCCCAGCCCTGCAGTACCCTCCTGAAAAGGTGAGCCCTCTCTTCTTTCACACCCTGTGGTCTCTGCCTCTTGGGAGGGGAGGGTGCGGGCTGTGGATGCTGTGGCCCGGGGGCTTTCGTTTCTGGGGCGAGCGCTCTCCGGGCCTGGTGGCAGCTGCCTGCCCCTTAGGCCACACAGCATGCTTCTCCCGCTCCCTGTGGAGCCAAATGAAGGCAGGCTTGTGGCACCAGCAGGTACCAGATGGGCCCCCCATTCCTGACACCCCCTCCTTGAGACACCCTGTGGGCCTGTGTGGTACCAAGTGGTGACTGTAGGCACCTGAGATCCTGGTCACACTTGTAGACCCCAGGACTGCAGTCTCATGTCCTCAAGATCCAACCCTTTATGGGACCATGAACCCATAAAAAGTCACTTCACCTGGATACATGGTCATTGGGTGTTTGCTGTGGTAACAGCAGGTCAGGTGCTTTTGGGGAGTAAGTCTCTGACCTTGTCCATTAATCCAGGTGCCCAGATATTGGTGCCAGTCCCCCTGGCCTTTAAACGTGTCTGACCCTCCCCCCACTCCCCCAGATTGCCTCGGAGCTGAAGGGCACCATCTCCACCCGCCTGCGCAGCGCCCGGAACAGCATCAGTGTGCCCATCGCCAGTACTTCCGACAAGGTCCTGGGGGCTGCTCTGGCCAGCTGCGAGCTCGCCTGGGGGGTGGCCAAAGACACTGCCGAGTATGCTGCCAACACCCGAGCCGGCCGGCTGGCCTCTGGAGGGGCCGACCTGGCCCTGGGTGGTGTGGAGAAGGTGGTTGAGTACCTCCTCCCTCCAGACAAGGAAGAGTCAGGTATATGCCCGTAGGGGCTGCTGGACCCACCCTGGGGAGCGAGTGGGCCCCTGGGAATTAGCAAAATGGGTGAGGGCTCGTCCAGCCACTGCTCGGGAGCAGGGGGATCCAGGGGGTTTTCAGACGCACCCGTCCTCACTCAGCCCCTCTCCCCATTTGTAAGTAGAGAATCACCATGAGCCCGGTGGAGCTGGGGCAACAGCTGTCCAGCCCTAGACACAGCCCAGTTTCCCTGCTCCTCTGACCTGCTCTCCCTCCTCTCCCCCCAACTTCAACCCAGCCCCTGCTCCAGGATGCCAGCAGGCCCAGAAATCCCCCAAGACCAAGCCAAGCCTTGTGAGCAGGGTTGGGAACCTGGCCAACACCCTCTCTCGACACACGCTCCAGACCACAGCGCAGGTGCTGAAGCAGGGCCACGCCCTGGCCATGTGGATCCCAGGTGTGGCACCCCTGGTGAGTGCCCTGAGCTCAGGCTGAACCCCAGCCTGGGCTGGGACTTCAGGTCTGAGGACAAGAGGACTCGCAGGGCCAGTCTTCCAGGCTGCAGGGGGAGAAAGTCCAGGATGTGAGCTGAGGGCAGGCCTGCCTTGCCAGGGTGGTCCTCCCCCCCCATTTCTGTCTCTCCCATTCTCCCACTGGGTCCCATCCCTCTTCATTTCCCCAGTTGGGCCTCTCGCTGGGGGACCTCCTACCTGTCAGGGAGCAGAGACCCCCTCCCCAGCTGCTGTCCAGCACTAGGGAGTGTCACCTGGAAATAAACAAGGCATGAATCCATTCTGGGGAGAGGCCCCCAGCTGGACAGTGTCCCTAATTGCCTCCAAGTTTCCAGTTTCCCTTCTGGAGGCTTCTAAGTTGCATCCCTCTGCACTGGAGGTAGAGCTGCCTGTCCCAGGCTCAGGGAGGGGTGCCTTCTCTCCTCCCTTGTCTCTGTGTATTTCAGCAGAGAGGGGCGGGATTTTTTCATAAGGAACTTTAGTAAGAAACTAAGGTCAGTGTTAGAGCATGAAGGTCAGCAACACGTTTCAGCCATCGTCAGGCCAGAAGGTGGTCACCGTTGGGGTACTGACGGCCCGGCACAGGTGGCTCTTGCATGGTTGAAAGTGGTCTCGGTCTTGACCTGTGCTGGTTACTCAGGTGTGTGCACTTGGTGTCACTTGCCACTCGTTCAATGAGGAGTTTCAAGCACCGTCCACTGGGGCTAGGCCCTGTCCCCCCACCCCTGGCCCTGGGGCTGAGGCTGAGGCACTTTGGCTGCTGGGCCGTAAAGCCAGAGGCCACCTCCTTGGCTCCTCAGAACAGCCTGGCCCAGTGGAGTGCGTCAGCGGCCATGCAGGTGGTGTCCCGGCGGCGGGAGAGCGAGGTGCGGGTGCCCTGGCTGCACAACCTGGCCACCGCCTACGAGGAAGCCCAGGATGACCAGACAGACAGCGAGGCAGAGGAGACCAAGGAAGACGAACAGGAGGAGGAGGCTGCGGAGCAGTTCAGCGAGGTGAGAGCCCAGCTGACCGCGTCCCACAGCCCAGAGGTCAGGAGCAGAGGCCCGGCCAACAGCACTGCACGCCATTGTCTCAGCTGACCCTCACACCAGCCGTCACGTAGACAGGGCAGAGACTGTTGTCCCCACTGCAGAAGACGAGACAGGTTCAGAGAGGGGGAGTGACCTGCCCAAGGCCATACAGCTAGCAGCAGAGCCAGGTGCCCACGCTCTTTCCCCTCTAGGTCTGGGGATGGAGGGGAGGGAAAAGGAGGGGCCAGGGAATTGCTGCAGGAGGCGCTGACCTTGCTCTGGCCCCCAGGTAGCAGCCCCGCCCCGCCCGCAGGGCATCCTGGGCAGCACGGTGCACACCCTGCAGAAGGCTGTCCGGGGCACCATCTCGGCTGTGCTGTGGGCACCTAAAGCTGTGCTGGGCACTGCAGGGAGGGTGCTGCACCTCACACCGGCCCCCGCCATCTCCTCGACCAAGGGGAGGGCCATGTCCCTGTCAGAAGCCCTGAAGGGGGTCACAGACAACGTGGTGGACACAGTGGTGAACTATGTGCCGGTGAGTATCCGCCCCCCTCCTCCTCCCCTGGGGCCTGGACAGGTCAGAAAGCAGATTCCCTGTGGGGCTGCCGCTGTCCCCATCTCCTGGGGATCCTGTGATCCTCAGGGCTGAGGAGCAGGCTGATCTGCTGAGGCCTTGGCTGGGGCAGTGTGGGGGCTGCTCTTAGCCCACAGCTTAGGCCCCAGGACGGGTCAGGTAGCCACTGAGCTCCCGCTGAAAGACCCCTGAAGGAGGCACCAGGGGTCCAGAATCTTTTTGGGAGGGCCGGCCTTGCCTTGGGCTTTGGACTCCCGTCTCCCCTGCGCGCCCCATCCCCCTGTGCCAGAGGCCCTGTGCCCTGCTAATGGCTGCTCCTGGGAGGCGGGGACTCGGGGGTGGTGGGCGGGAGGCTCAAGGCAGATGAAACCCGGCCCTGAAGGGCTGCCTGGCCCTCAGCTCCCCAGGTTGTCACTGATGGAGCCCGAGAGCGAGTTCCAGAACATCGAGACCGAGCGCAGGGCGTCTGCAGCGCCGCCAGCCGGCCCGGAGGCCACATCGCGCTGGGCGCAGCACCGAGGCAGCCTGCGCAGCATGAGGGGGCCAGGCCTGGAGGACCGAGGGGACCTGCCCGCCGCGCTGCGCTCGTCTTTCCCGGGCGGGCCCCGCGAGAAGCCGGCGCGCAGGGTCAGCGACAGCTTCTTCCGGCCCAGCGTCATGGAGCCCATCCTGGGCCGCGCGCAGTACAGCCAGCTGCGCAAGAAGAGCTGAGCGCCCAGCGCCCGGTGCGCTGCCCAGCGCCGCGCCCAGGGAGCCAGGGCCTGTGGCGCCAGCAAGTAAGAAGCTACGCATCCGAGAGAGTTGACTTCGTCAGAGTAGCCCCCTGGGCACCCTGAGCCTCGCACGTCATCTTTTGAGTATCTTTTTGGGGCTAAGCCTGCAGCCAATTTTTAAGAAAAATAAGAGCAGCACCCTGCTTTGATTGTCCCGTGTTTTTTTTTTTACTAAAAGATTAATTGCTTGACTTGATGCCTCACTTCTTTAATCAGACTTGTGGCCAAGTGACATTTGACTGTTTCCAAGGTTTAGATCCACCCTCGTAGACAAATACTTGCCACCAAAGAGTTACGTGTTGCTAACCTGAAGGTCCCACCGAGCAGGAGTTGTGGACATATTTTTAAGCTCAGAGGTCCCTGAGTGTGCAGCTTCTCGGGGGGCTACTTTGAAGGAACAGCCGTCGGGTGTAAAAGCTCTCTCGTGTTTATGTGAAATACCGGCGTCACTTTGTGCGTACCCAGTACCGCGCGTCTTCACCGGCTGGGTCCCGGCCGTGCTCATAGCGCCACCTCCTGGCTCAGCACATCCATTGGCACCCTTCCTGCCTCACCTCCACCTGTGCCTTCAGCTGCCTTTCAACCCTTTGGAAAGCTGGCATCCTGGTGTGTGCCCTAGAAAGTCTACACTACTTAGAGCACCCCAAGCTCTATTTTTGAAAATGCTAATATTCAGTAAATCTCAGAAATGTATACCTATAATTTAAAGTTCAAACACTGCAAGAGGGTGCGTGTCTTCCCCCTTGAGGTCCCGGTTCCCCTTCACCCAAACAACCAGGGTGCCAGTCTCCTGTGCCGGGGTCCAGCTCCAGGCTGTGCATGTGCACACGTGCGTGCAGGTACTTCCCGCTCGGCCCTCACAGCGCACCTTAGGCACCCAGAGTCCTCGCTCCTTTCAGTGGCCACCTAGCAAGTGCCTCATCATGTAACTGAGTTGACCAGTCCCCCAACCAGGGGCTCTTTTTTTTTTTTTTTGCTACTGCAAACAGTACCACAATAAATGTCCTTACACAGAACGGCTCGTGTACGTGTGTGGATATATCCATGGGGTGACCTTATCACTTGGAACTGTCACTTGATGGGCATAAGCGTATCTGCGTCTAAATCGTCACGTAAAGCCGAGCAGGCTTCCAAACAGGGCTGTGTCCTTACGATATCCGTCTGCAGCGGCACCTCTGCCTTTTCTATCCGAAGGTGATGGCAGAGAAGGGGAGAGGCCAGGCCCGCTGTCCCATTGCCGCTGTCAGCCTGCCCCGGGGCCCCCTCCCTCTGGTCCCTCTGCTAGCTGAGGTGACACATGACCACCTGGTTCAAGCCGCCTGGCCTTGTGAGTTCTGTCCCTCCAGGGTGAGGGTTTCCTCCCACGGAGGCAGCCAGAGTCCTGGCCATTTAGACAGCCTTCCTGTAGAAATCGCCCGTGGACACCATGAGATCACACTGTTGACATCAGAGTCCGGTTTTCATTAAGACTTTTTCAGCGGCAGATACGTTTCTGGATTTTCATTAAAATTCAACCCCATCCATTGGAGGTCACAGAAGGGAAGCTGAGCTTGGAGGGGGCGCGGGGAGTGCAGAGAGGGGGGGGGCGATGCCCTGGCGGGGGGGGGGGAGGGAAGGTTCGCACCCTAAAAAAACGAAGGAACCGACCAGCGCAGAGGAGCCCCCCTGCGTCCGCGTTCCCAGAGTCCGGAGCCGGGAAGCCCGCCCTCCCCCCGCAGCCCGAAAGGGCCCTGGTTCAGCTTGGCCGCCTGGCCATGGCCAGAGCTCGGCGTCCCGGCCGCGGGCAGCGGGCTTCCCCACCTCGGGGAATCAGGCCGGCCTCTGGGGTCGGCCGTGGCGCCCCCATAGTTGGCCGAGCCCGCGCTGAGATCAGCGCACCCCGCGAGCGACCCTGGGGGTGCCCGGGACACGTGGCCCCGCCCCGGGCGCGCGCTCGCCCCGCCCGCCCGCGGACAGACTCGCCGGCGCCGCCCCGCCGCTGCCTCAACCCCCCCAAAGCCCGGCGGGCGGGGCTGCGGGGAAAGGCGGGATTGTTTAGGGGGCGGGGGTCCCGCTGACGGCATCAGAGCGCGCGGCCTTGGGGCTCGGAGGCTGGCTGCGGGGCGGGGGGCTGCGCCCGCACCCCTGCAGGTGAGTGGGGGGCCCGGGAGGGTGCGCGGGCCGAGCGCTGGGAGCCGGCGCCCCAGGGGAGCCCATCCTCGCTTCCCAGCCTCCAGGGGGCCCTTCCCGGCGCGCGGGGAGCCCCCCTTCCCTAAGTTGGGGAGTCGGGGGGCCGACACCCCGGGCCTGGCCGGGCTGCGAGGCGAGGCTCTGCCTTTGTGGCCACTTTTCCGAACTTCCCGGAGCCCCGGCCTTCGGTGCCGGGCGCACGGTTCGGGGCGCAGAGAAGCGGGGACCCCCAAGGAGCTGAAAAAAAAGTTCAGAGTGAGCGGGGCCGGGACCGCTGTGCCCCCCAGCTGCGGGCACCCCGCGGGGACGGAGTGATTTCATGAACCAGAAAACCGCTGCAGGCGCGGAGAGAAGCTCAAGACAGGAGCGCGAGCCTCACACACGCCCCCGACGGCACAGGAAAAAATAAAATAAAATGAAAATGGAATGCTTTAGGTGGGAGGTGTGCAGTCATCTCGAATCTTCCGTGAAATTGGGAAGGAAAAAGGAGTTTGGTAGTTTCGGCCACGGTGCGCGAGGAGCGCGCCTTAGGGTGGAAAAGGCACCGAGTGGGTGCGTGGGAGACACGAATGAAAACCCCCATGGAGGCAACTTGTTGGGCCTGGAGAAGGACTTCAGCCAGGGACCCCCTGAGCGGATTGACCACATAGATGTAACTTTTTTAAAAATATGTTTTTATTGATTTCAGAGAGAGAGAGAGAGAGAGAGAAACATCGATGATAAAAGAGTCACTGCTCGGCTGCCTCCTGCGCGCCCCCTGCTGGGGACCCAGGAGCCCACAACCCCGGCATGTGTCCTGACCAGGAATCCAACCGTGGCCTCTTGGTTCATAGGCCGATGCTCAACCACCCAGCCACACTGGCCGGGCGCACATCACTTTTATTGCAATATATGGTTAAAATGGTCTATTGTACTGTTGCTAACCTCTTACTGTGCTTAGTTTGTAAATTATCACAGGTATGTATGCAAAGGGAGATACAGTAGATCCAGGGTTCGGTACTGTCCCTGGTTTCTGGCGTCCGCTGGGGGTCTCGCAACGAACCGAGGGATCTGTTGACTTTTTTTGAAGAAAGGGAGTGTGATGTGACAGAGGCAGAGACTGGAAAACCCAGTGGGGACGGGGTGTCTTCCAGGAGGCGGGGGCACAGGGGAAGGGTGCCGCTGGCACACAAGCCCTTGGGTGGCAAGGGAAGGAGTTAGGCCCTTATTTTGCCGGTGATGAGAGCTGTGACATGTGGCTGTATAGGACTGTAGGGTGGCCCTCGCAGCATTTGGGCTCCAGTCCCTGGGGTACAGAGAAGGCTCTGAACTTTGACCTCCATCCCTCCAAGGTCAGGAGCTGCAGGATCGGGCTCCAGGTCACCTGCAGGGTGAGTCCAGCCCCTGGAGCACAGGTGCTGATGGCGGGGGGCCCTGTTCCTCTCCACAGGGCCTGGAGCAGCCCTCCCTCAACATGGGGCTGGAGGCGCAGAGGCTGCCAGGGGCTGAGGATGCCCCGGTGAGGGTGGCCCTGCGAGTCCGCCCGCTGCTGCCCAAGGAGCTGCTGCATGGCCACCAGAGCTGCCTGAGGGTGGAGCCGGAGCTCGGCCGGGTCACCCTGGGCCGGGATCGCCACTTTGGATTCCATGTGGTGCTGCACGAAGACTCGGGGCAGGAGGCCGTGTACCAGGCCTGCGTGCAGCCCCTCCTGGAGGCGTTCTTTGAAGGCTTCAATGCCACGGTCTTCGCCTACGGGCAGACGGGCTCCGGGAAGACGTACACCATGGGGGAGGCCAGCGTGGGTGAGTGGCCCTGCCCCGTGCCCGCCTGGAGGGGCCTCAGTGGCTCCTGCCTTTGTGCCCCCGCCCTCTTGCTACCGATCCCGGTTGAAAGTGGGGATGCTGGGGGAGGGGGAGCAGTTTCCTGAACAGATCGGCAGCCCGGGGTGGGACCGTGCATGTCAGTGGGCTGGGCAGGGCCGGGAGGAAGGGGCCTTGTCAACTGCACAGAGGCAGGGCCACGCTGTCTGGTTTTGGGGACCTCGGCGGGAGTTGGCTGGTCTCTGCAGGTTGTCAGGACGGTCAGGAATCCATGATCTAGTCAGGGTGTCAGAGCAGGGACTGTCCTGGAAGAGATGTGCTCCGGCTGCCACATAGTAGGGCCGCGGGCTGGTTCCAGGAGGCTCTGGAGCAGACTTTTGGGAGAGAGAGACTTCGGGCCAATTGAGGGAACTGCCCCATTTTAAATGGTATGAATGTTTTCTCTTGGGTTATAAAAGTGTAAGTGTTTGTCATAAAAAATTAGAAAAATACAGAAAAGCACACAGAAATAAAGCTGCCATTTGGAAATCACGCAGCTTGTTAGGGTTCCAGTTTCTTTCTCTTCGGAAAGTCCTGTAATTTTTAAGAAAATGTTGTACCCAATTTTTTGTACCCTGTTTTATTTTCTGAACAATATATCATACACATGCCTCTATGTCATGAAATACTCTTCAATTTAATTTTTTTCACGGCCCCCTGGCATTCCATTGTGAGTATAAGATAATTTATTTAAGCAGATCTCCCTGTTGGGTCTTGGGGTGGATGCTTAGGATGTTTGTTTGTAGTTATGAGGAGGAGGGCTGCTCTGAACATCCTCTTATTACTTCTTTGGGATAAATTTAGGAGGTCCTTTAGATAACAGCATAGACTATGGTAATGAGCTCCCCGTACCCCGGGGGGTAATCAAGCCAAGAGTATCTGGGGATCTGGCAGGAATGTCGTGGGGGGATGTTTATATCACAAAAGGGGTTGCTTGAGCCACGAGAGGTTGCTTCCAACTCTGAGATTTTATGGCTCTGCCTGACGACCCATCCCGGCTTCCGCGGCGGCCTCCTCTATCCTGGAGCCCCGTCCTCCAGCTGCTGGCAGGGGATCCGGGGCCTTGGATCTCCAGCTGGGGGTGCCGTGTCTCCCTAGCCTCCCTTCACGAGGACGAGCAGGGCATCATCCCGCGGGTCATGGCCGAGGCCTTCAAGCTCATCGATGAGAACGACCTGCTCGACTGCCTCGTGCACGTGTCCTACCTGGAGGTTTACAAGGAAGAGTTCCGAGACCTGCTCGAGGTGGGCACCGCCAGCCGCGACATCCAGCTTCGGGAAGACGATCGTGGCAATGTCGGTGAGGACACCCCAGGCCGTCCCCCGGGGAGCGGAGGGGCCACCCGGCTTGGGGACGCTTCTCCGGCTGGAGGTTGGCTGCCTGTCTGGGAGGGACACCGGCCTGGGCAACCCAAGCTCTGGAAAGCTTTGCTTTGCTCTCCCCTGTCTCCCCGACTCTGGGTGTATACTGTGCACCCCAAGAGGGGCTTTGAGGCGGGCATGGGGGAAGCCGGAGCCCCTCCAGCCCAAATCAGGGTGGGCAGGGGCCCCGGGGAAGGGAAAGGGGCCCCCGGGCCAGGAAGAGCCGCCCCGGGCTCACTGCCTCGCACCCCGCAGTGCTGTGCGGGGTGAAGGAAGTGGCCGTCGAGGGCCTGGACGAGGTGCTGAGCGTCCTGGAGATGGGCAACGCGGCGCGGCACACGGGGGCCACTCACCTCAACCGCCTGTCCAGCCGCTCGCACACGGTCTTCACCGTGACCCTGGAGCAGCGCGGGCGCGCCCCCAGCCGCCTGCCCCGCCCCGCCGCGGGCCAGCTGCTCGTCTCCAAGTTCCACTTCGTGGACCTGGCGGGCTCGGAGAGGGTGCTCAAGACGGGGAGCACCGGCGAGCGCCTCAAGGAGAGCATCCAGATCAACAGCAGCCTCCTGGCCCTGGGCAACGTCATCAGCGCCCTGGGCGACCCCCAGCGCCGGGGCAGCCACATCCCCTACCGGGACTCCAAGATCACCCGGTGAGCCCGCGGGGCGCGCGAGGGCCACTCCTCTGTCGCGCCTCCCAGGTGGCCTCTGGGTGGAGCTAGGGGAGGCCAGTGCAGGGGGTGCGCCCCCCGTCGGCTTCTGGGGCGCGCAGCCGTGCAGTCTGAGCCTCAGACCAGGGGCCCTGGCGCGCAGGGGGAGGGGGGTCCCTGACGCGCCCGCCTGGCGTCCCCAGGATCCTCAAGGACTCGCTGGGCGGAAACGCCAAGACGGTGATGATCGCCTGCGTCAGCCCCTCGTCCTCGGACTTCGACGAGACCCTCAACACCCTCAACTACGCCAGCCGCGCGCAGAACATCTGCAACCGCGCCACGGTCAACTGGCGGCCCGAGGCCGAGCGGGCGCCCGAGGACGGGGCGGGCGGCGCGCGGGCCCCCCCCGCGGCACCGCTCGGAGACGCGCATCATCCACCGAGGCCGGCGCGGCCCGGGGCCCCCCGCCGCCCCCGCCGTGGCCGCCGCGCGCCTGGGCGCCGAGTGCGCGCGTTACCGGGCGCGCACCGACGCCGCCTACAGCCTCCTGCGCGAGCTGCAGGCCGAGCCCGGGCTGCCCTGCGCCGCCGCCCGCAAGGTGCGCGACTGGCTGTGCGCCGTCGAGGGCGAGCGCAGCGCCCTGAGCTCCGCCTCGGGCCCCGACAGCGGCATCGACAGCGCCTCCGCCGCCGAGGAGCGGGCCACGCAGGGGCCCGGCGGCAGGAAGGTGGCCAAGGACCAGGTGTGGCCCTGGGGGGGGGGGGGTCCGGAGAAGGAGAAGGTCCTCGGCCAGCCCGCTGTGCGCCCGCCCCCCGCCTCCGTCTATGACCAGAGCGCCGTCTCCCTGCCCCACAGGGAGACGAGGGTGCGCTGCTGGCCCTGCAGAGCCAGGTGGCCCGGCTGGAGGAAGAGAACCGAGACTTTCTGGCTGCCCTGGAGGACGCCATGGAGCAGTACAAGCTGCAGGTGGGGCCGCCACGTCCACGGACGGGGTGCAAGTGAGCCAAGGGGGGGGGCGGAGGGGAGGAAATCAGCCAGGGCAGGTAGAGATGGGGGCATGTGCAAAGGAGCAGGTGCGTGGAGACGAGGAACGGAGCAGCGCGCGTGGGCGTGCGGGGTGGTTGCGAGCCTGGGTGGCCGGGGGACCCGAGGCGCAGCAGGATGGGGCGGGGCCGGGGAGCCAGACCCTCCCTCTTGTCCCGAGGTGACTGGGTCAGTGTTGCGCCTGCTGCCACCTGGTGGCCGCGCCTGGCACGGACGCGGAGATCTGGCAGGGTGTTGTAGGGGTCAGGGGACCTCAAGAGGTGGCCAGAGCTCCTTGGCCCTCCTCAGGGCCAGCCCACAGGGAGCAGGTGGCCTCAGGCCCCTCCTTCGGTGTCCCACGCGCGCTCCTTCCTGTCGGCATCCCTGTGGCACGGCCCCCACCCGCGCGCCCCTCAGCGCCAGGACCATGTCTTGCAGAGCGACCGCCTGCGTGAGCAGCAGGAGGAGATGGAAGAGCTGCGGCTGCGGCTAGAGCTGGTGCGGCCGGGCTGGGGGGCCCCGGGGCTCCTGCGGGGCCTGCCTCCTGGGTCGTTTGTGCCCCGGCCTCACACAGCCCCCCTGGCGGGCGCCCGGCCCCATGTGCTGGGCATGGTGCCCCCCGCGGGCCTTCCTGGAGATGGAGCTGGCCCTGAGAACTGGGGAGAGGTGAGGAGGTGGCGAGGCCGCTGGGCCTGTTGGACTGGGGGATGCTGGACAGAGTATCCCTCACCCCAGCTTTCATAAGACCAGCTGTGGGATGCCCCTTTTTGTGTCCTTAGAGGAAGGGCCAAGGTTTGGGTGACTGTGGGCCCTCTTAGAAGGGCAGAGATTGCTTGGGGGTTGCAGAGGGCGTCCTGGGTTCCAGCACTGGACGGGGAAGCTTGCACACCTCCAGAGACAGGGAGCTCATCACCTCTGAGGCCACCCCCTCTGTCTTTGGATGCCTCTCTTTGGAAGTTCACTTTCCCATGAGCCCTGATCTCCCTGAGCCTCGTCTCTTGCTTCTGGTCCTGTCACGTGGGGCCCTTGGGACAGAGGCTCTGGGTCCTCAGCTCTCCAGTCCTGGGGGCCTGAGGAGAGGGAGGCCGTGGGTCTGGCGGAAGCCTGTTACGCAGCTGCCACCCTGGCCGGGTGTTGTTAGGGAGATAAGACTTGGGTGCCAGTGTCCTGTATACCAGACAGAACTGGCAGGTGGTCACTTGAGAGTGTCAGGTACTTTGGGAGCCGGGGGGGAGGGGGGGGGTGGATGGGGCGGGGGGGGGGGGATATGGGGGGGGAGCTCCTGCTCTGACTTGGGTTTGGAAGGCCCTCCCCCTGGTGTCAGCTGAGCTGGATCTTGAAGGTAAGGCAGGGCTTGAGGCAGAGATGTGGGTGGGCACACAGGCCAGGGGGTGGGTGGGAGCGAAGATGCAGTGACGGAGGCGGCCCATAGAGGGAGCCCTGGAGGCCGCCTCACCTGAAACCCTGCCCTGCCCCTGGCAGGTGGCCGATGGCAGGGAGGCGGGGGCCACGTTGCTGGAAGAAGACAGGCTGGAAAATGGCTCTTCAGCTGCATCAGAGGAGCAGGAAGAGGGGGAGCCGGAGGAGGGGGAGGAGCAGTGGCCGCCCCGGCAGGCCCTGCACCTGCGCAGGTGAGTGGGCCCCCGCTGTGCACCTGACAGGGACCCGCTCGGGGCCCAGGCTGGGGACCCTGTGATCTCAGGGTGCCCTGACCTACATCGCCCCTGCCAGCCCTCGGGAGAGAGCAGACAGGAGCTGGGGCTCTGAACCAAGTCCCTGCGGGGGTGGGCAGGCGCCCGGTTCTTAGCCTCCAAGGAGGTCCTTGGCACCCCAGCTCCCCTGCACCCCCCAAGCTTGGCCCCTGCCTCAGGGTTCTGCTGGGCGGACAGGTTCTGTTGATGATGGGATGGGAGGCCAGTGCCCCGTCTTCCTGCCTCTGGCCTGGGCGGTGGCTGGGCTGCGGCAGGGAATGGGTACAGCGCTGATGCCAGCTTCCGGCCTCCAGAAACGGGATCAGCAAGTGCGGCCAGAGGGTGGAGGCCGGACCAGGGAGTCCACCCAGCAGGAAGGGCCCAGAGCTTCACCTCGAGGAGATGGGTGCAGCCACCCTGGAGCCCAAAGGCGAGCTGGGTGGGATGCAGAGAGGACCCTGACCCCTCCCTCCTCTTTCCTTGGTCCTGACTGGCCACCCTGGACATTCCACGCATCATCCCTGGCATGCCCCCCCATGCACTCCCCTGCCTGCCCCCCCATGCACTCCCCTGCCTGCCCCCCCATGCACTCCCCTGCCTGCCCCCCCATGCACTCCCCTGCCTGCCCCCTTCCCCCCTGCCTCCCGCACTGTCAGGGGGTCCGTGGCCTTGACAGCTGGCCTTGTACAGTGGTTCATGGGAGCAAGGCCCAGGCTCGGCGCCGCCAGGCCCCCGCTGCCACAGCCTCCGAGTGGCGGCTGGCCCAGGCCCAGCAGAAGATTCGGGAACTGGCCATCAACATCCGCATGAAGGAGGAGCTCATTGGCGAGCTGGTCCGCACAGGTGAGGAGCCCAGCGCGGTGGCCTCCCGCAGACGGTGGTTAGGGGCCAGGGCCAGATGACCTAGGTTTTTGATACCCAGCTGTGTGACCTTGAGCAGGTAGAACAACCTCTCTGTGCCTCGGTTTCCTCATTCCTAAAACGGGGATAGTAATCTATTGATGAGGTCATATGATTTCTACCCTTTCTTTTGTTGGTGTGGTGTGTTTCACTGATTGATTTGCCCATGTTGAAACATCCCTGTGCCCCTGGAATGGGCCCCACTCGATCGTGACGTATTATTTTTTTGACGGACTGCTGGATGTGACTTGCTGGTATTTCGTTTAGGATTTTCATATCTGTAGTCATCAGAGATATTGGTCTGGAGTTTCCTGTGTGTTCTCCTCGCCGGGTTTGGAATCAGGGTTATGGTGGCCTCATAAAGTGTGTTAGGAAGCGTCGCCCCTCCTTCAGTTTTTTGGAGGAGTCTAGGAAGGACAGGTTTTTAATCTCGGAACGTTTGGCGGAATTCACTGGTGAAGCCATCGGAATCGAGTGGATTGTCCTCGTTGGGGACAGCGGCCTGTGCTGACGAGGGGGACCCCCCTTCTCCAGGGAAGGCAGCCCAGGCCCTGAATCGGCAGCACAGCCAGCGCATCCGGGAGCTGGAGCAGGAGGCCGAGCGCGTGCGGGCCGAGCTGAGCGAGGGCCAGAGGCAGCTGCGGGAACTCGAGGGCAGGGAGCCCCAGGATGCGGGGGAGCGGTCCCAGCTGCAGGAGTTCCGCAGGAGGGTGGCCGCCGCCCAGAGCCAGGTGCAGGTCCGTGTCGGGACCCTGGGGTGGCAGATGTGGCCACCCAAGCGGGGGCTCTAGGGACGAGCTCGCTGTGGCCCAGGCGGGGAGGGGAGGCCCGTGCTGCTGAAGCCCCCCTAGGAGCCCACAGGGAGGGGGAGGGGTGGGCAGGGAAAGCACATCGACCCTTCCCCATGCAGCCTCCCTGACCTCACCCATCCGTCTGTCCTTCCAACGCCCATTCACTTTCCTCTCCGCCCATCCTCCCTCCGTCTGCCTCCCGGTCAGCCTGTGTCCCTCTGATCCATCCACCTGCTTATCAGCTGCTGTGACCAGCTGTCCGTTCGTCCGTCTGGCCCCCTTTATCGACCCACGCGTCACCTGTGCACCCTGCTCTTTATTTTTCCACAATCCCATCCCCTTTTCTGTCCACCCACCCTGTCTGTCCGTCCCATCTCTGCCACTGTCCATCCACCATTCCTTCCTTCCTTCCTCGCTCAGGTCAGGCGTCCAGGACGCAAGACAGCCGAGCGGGGAAGGGCACGGGCTCTGGGCCCGGACTGTTTGGGTTTGAATCCCAGCTCTGCCATTTGCTAGCTGTGTGTCCTCGGTCAAGTTTCCTAACCTCTCTGTGCCGCGGTTTCACCTGTTAACCGGGGCTGAGAGTCGTCATCCTTTCCGCTAGGACTGTTGGGGTCATTGAACATTCGCAGAGCACCTGGTGTGGAGCCTGGTATGCAGCAGATGGCAGGGTAGCAGTCCCATTAGCATCCTGATGTTGTTTTTTTTTTAATGTTTTTATTGATTTTAGAGAGAGAAGGAGGGAGAGGAAGAGAGAGAGAGAGAGAAAGGGGGGGAGGGATAGAAACGTGGACCAGCTGCCTCCCGCGCGCCCCCTGCTGGGGATCGAGGAGCCTGCACCCCGGGCCTGTGCCCTGGCCGGGAATCGAACCGGCGACCTCCTGGTTCCTAGGTCGACCCTCAACCACTGAGCCACACGGGCCGGGCCCTCCTGATGTTTCTATTGGTCCCTGGACCGTGGGCCCAGCGGGGGCTGTGCCGTCGCAGGTGCTGAAGGAGAAGCAGCAGGCGACCGAGCGGCTGGCGGCGCTGGCGGCGCAGAGCGAGAAGCGGCTGCGGGAGCTGGAGCGGAACGTGCAGGTGATGCGCCAGCAGCAGGCGCAGCTGCAGAGGCGGCTTCGCGAGGAGACGGAGCAGAAGCGGCGCCTGGAGACCGAGATGAGCAAGAGGCAGCACCGCGTCAAGGTCGGGCCCCGGCCGGCGGGCAGCCCTGCGCCCCCGCGGACCGTCCCCAGCAGCCCCTTGGCCTCCCCGAGTGTTTCTCGCCTGTAGATGAGGGTGGTTATAGCAGCGCCAAGGCCAGAGCCGGGAACCCGATGAGGGGACGGGCACCGCCTCCTGTAGGAGCCGGATCGCTGTTTGCTTCCCGTCGCTGGTCCCCAGCGCGACGCGGGGGGGGGGGGAATGTGAGGCTGGGGACACTGTGCAGGGCTGTGTTGGAGGGGCAGGCGCACCCAGGCTCTGGGGAGACGCTGGAGCGCACGGCTCCGCCCCTGCGCGCCCCCGGTCCCCGTGCCCCTCCCCTGCGCGCCCCTTTGTCCCTGTGCCTCCCCTCTGCACGCCCCCGGCCCCTGCGCCTCTTCCCGGGGCGCCCCCAGCCCCTGCGCCTCTCCTCTGCGCGCCTCCAGCCCCTGAGTCTCTCCCTTGCGCGGCCCGGGACCTGCGCATCTCCCTTGCAAATCCCCAGCCCCTGCGCCTCTCCTCTGCGTGCCCCCAGAGCCCTGAACCTCTCCCCTGTTAGCCCCTTTGTCCCCGAGCCTCTCCTCTGTGCGCCCCCGGCCCCTGTGCCTCTTCACGGCGCGCCCCCGGCCCCTGCACATCTCTGCGCGCCCCCGGCCCCTGAGTCTCTTCCCGGCGCGCCCCAGGTCCTTGCACCTTTCCCCGGCGCACACCCGGCCCCTGCTCCTCTCCTCTGCGCGCCCCCGGCCCCTGCACATCTCTGCGCGCCCCCGGCCCCTGCGTCTCTTCCCGGCGCGCCCCAGGTCCTTGCACCTTTCCCCGGCGCACACCCGGCCCCTGCTCCTCTCCTCTGCGCGCCCCCGGCCCCCGCTCCTCTCCCCTGCGCGCCCCCGGCCCCCGCTCCTCTCCCCTGCGCGCCCCCGGCCCCTGCTCCTCTCCCCTGCGCGTCCCCGGCCCCTGCTCCTCTCCCCTGCGCGCCCCCGGCCCCCGCTCCTCTCCCTTGCGCGACCCCGGCCCCTGCTCCTCTCCTCTGCGCGCCCCCGGCCCCTGCTCCTCTCCTCTGCGCGCCCCCGGCCCCTGCTCCTCTCCTCTGCGCGACCCCGGCCCCTGCTCCTCTCCTCTGCGCGCCCCCGGCCCCTGCTCCTCTCCCCTGCGCGCCCCGGCCCCTGAGCCTCTCCCCTGCGCGCCCCCGGCCCCTGCTCCTCTCCCCTGCGCGCCCCCGGCCCCTGCTCCTCTCCTCTGCGCGCCCCCGGCCCCTGCTCCTCTCCCCTGCGCGCCCCCGGCCCCTGCTCCTCTCCTCTGCGCGCCCCCGGCCCCTGCTCCTCTCCTCTGCGCGCCCCCGGCCCCTGCTCCTCTCCCCTGCGCGCCCCCGGCCCCCGCTCCTCTCCCCTGCGCGCCCCCGGCCCCTGAGCCTCTCCCCTGTGCGCCCCCGGCCCCTGAGCCTCTCCCCTGCGCGCCCCCGGCCCCTGCTCCTCTCCCCTGCGGCCCCCGGCCCCTGAGCCTCTCCCCTGCGCGCCCCCAGGAGCTGGAGCTCAAGCACGAGCAGCAGCAGAAGATCCTGCGGATCAAGACCGAGGAGATCGCCGCGTTCCAGAGGAAGCGGCGCAGCGGCAGCAGCGGCTCCGTGTTCAGCCTGGAGCAGCAGCAGGTGGGCACCCCAGGGACACCCACCGCCCGCCCGGTGGGGCTGCCCACCCAGCGGGGCTGAGCGCTGAGCACCCGCCCGCCTGCCCCCGCTTCCCCTCAGAAGATCGAGGAGCAGAAGAAGTGGCTGGACCAGGAGATGGAGAAGGTCCTGCAGCAGCGGCGCGCGCTGGAGGAGCTGGGGGAGGAGCTGCGCAAGCGCGAGGCCATCCTGGCCAAGAAGGAGGCCCTGATGCAGGAGAAGACGGGGCTGGAGAGCAAGCGCCTGCGGTCCAGCCAGGTGGGGGCCGCCCCCTGGGTCGGGGCTACATACACCCCAGGACGGGGCCTGCCCTCCCCTAACGCCCTGGGTGCTGCCCCAGGCCCTCACCGAGGACATCGTGCGGGTGTCCAGCCGGCTGGAGCACCTGGAGAAGGAGCTGTCCGAGAAGAGCGGGCAGCTGCGCCAGGGCAGTGCCCAGAGCCAGCAGCAGATCCGCAGAGAGATCGACGCCCTGCGCCACGAGAAGGACTCGTTGCTGAAGCAGCGCCTGGACATTGATGGCAAGCTGCGGCAGGGCAGCCTGCTGTCCCCCGAGGTGCGCCCGCAGAGGGGGGGCTGGGGCTGGAGCGCGCGCTGGGCGGGCCCCTGCTCTGGCCTCTTGTCTGGGACGCACGGGCTGGGCCTGGTTCCCCTCCAGCTGGAGTCGGACCCTGACCTGTGCTGCTCTGACCCCGGCCCAGCATCTCGGCTCCAGTGTGGGACTGAGTGTGGGGACCACACCTGTGTCTCTTCCCCGGGGGTCCCGCCTGGCCCTCCCTTCAGTGTAGGGTATTCTGAGCTCCTCTAGGGGCAGAGAGCAGCCTGTTAGCAGAGCCCCCGCCTCCCCCCAACCCCCCGGGGTTGGGCTGTGACAGCCCAGGACGAGGGGACACTTAGGGGTCAACTGTGGCTGTGGGCCTAGGACTTAGTCATTCAGGAAAATGGAACCCGTGACCCCCGTGCGTGCCCCGCAGGAGGAGCGGACGCTGTTCCAGCTGGACGAGGCCATCGAGGCCCTGGACGCTGCCATCGAGTACAAAAACGAGGCCATCACCTGCCGCCAGCGGGTGCTGCGGGCCTCGGCCTCCTTGCTGTCCCAGTGCGAGATGAACCTCATGGCCAAGCTCAGCTACCTGTCGTCCTCGGAGACCAGAGCCCTGCTCTGCAAGTACTTCGACAAGGTGTGTCTGTGTCACCGCCCCCCCCAGCCCTGCCACCTCCTCCCTGAGCTCCAGGGCCGCCTCGGTCTCTCTTGGAAGCCTTTTCTACTCGGCAAAGCTAAGACCATGTCCACCACGCCTTCCGGGCTGATTGGCACCTCCAGGGTGGCCCTTGTCCCCATCGGTGGTTCTCAGCAGGGATGAGTGTGCTGGCCCGGGGTACATGTGGCCGTGTCTGGAGATACTTTGGGTTGTCACAACGGCAGGGGCAGAGGCCGGCGATGCTTCTCCACATCCTACCACGCACAGGACAGGCCCAGGCCGTCAGTGTGGAGGCCGAGAAGCCTGGGCCTCCACGGAGCCCCAGGAAATCGCCGCCTGGACGCCCCTGAGAAGGCGTCTGAGGGCCCCCGTTTTTCCTGGCGACGTCTGGCATGGGGCGGGCAGTGGTGGCCCGAGTGCGGGCTCCCAGGCAGAGGGATGCGGAGCCAGGCCTAAGCCTGCGACCTGCACGCAGGTGGTGACGCTGCGGGAGGAGCAGCACCAGCAGCAGGTGGCCTTCTCGGAGCTGGAGATGCAGCTGGAGGAGCAGCAGCGCCTGGCGTTCTGGCTGGAGGCGGCGCTGGAGCGGCAGCGCCTGGAGATGGACCGGCAGCTGACGCTGCAGCAGAAGGAGCACGAGCAGAACGTGCAGCTGCTGCTGCAGCAGAGCCGAGGTGAGGCCGGGCCCGCCCCGCGCTCTGCCCCGGCGCCCGGTTGTGCGCGCTCGCAGGCCCCCCCTCGCCGCCCTCCTCTCCCTCCCGTCTAGACCACCTGGGCGAGGGGCTGGCCGACAGCAGGAGGCAGTACGAGAGCAGGATCCAGGCCCTGGAGCGCGAGCTGGGCCGCGCCGTGCGGGTGAACCAGGAGCTGCGGCAGAGGCTGGGCGGGCCGAGCGCCCCGGGTGCGGGCAGGGGTAAGTGCTCCCGCACCCCCGGGTGCCTGCCCGCCTGGCTGGGCTCGGGCTCCCTGGCCTTGTGTGGGGAGAGGCCCTTCCTGGGTCACTTCCCTCGCTGCTCACTGTGCTGGGGCCCGGGAGGGGGCTGCCGCCTCCCTTGCTGACCCGGGCGTCCCTTCCCTTTGGCAGGCGGGGAGAAGCCCCTGTGCCCGGAGAGCAGACAGCCCCCCGGAAACGAGGAGCTCCACGCAGCACCCGAGCCGCTCTGGCAGCCGCCCCAGGCCGAGGGCGCCCCCCGTGCCCGGGAGGAGGTGCGGGACCTGGTGCACGCCCCGCTCCCGCAGACGTGGAAGCGCTCCAGCCTGGGCGGCGAGGAGCAGGGCTCCCCGGAGGAGCCTCCCGCAGGGCGAGTGCTGTCTGTGGGGGAGGCGGGTCTGCCCTGGAACCTCGGGTCCGCGCCTGTGACCAGGCCCCGGCGGGAGCTGCGGAGGCCCAGCCCGGGCATGATCGACGTCAGGAGAAACCCCCTCTAGCCGGGCAGAGCCCCCCGAGGGACGGTGCGCGTCCATTCTGCGAGGGAGTCCTCACCTCGCCCCACTCCAGGCCAGCTTCACACGACCGGTCAACCCACATGAACTGGACTGTTTTTTGTGTTTTTTTTTTTAAAGCAGACCCCCCACCACTCGCTTCCGTTAAGCGGAGGTGCCCACGGGCACCCCTGGCTTGTTTCAGGACAGCTCTGGTCTCTGTGTGTGCCTGAGTCCTGGGGCTCGGCCCAGGCTGCTCATAATACAGCCTGTGGTTTATGGGGTCGTGTACATGGCGGGAATTGGGAAACATCACATTTTTAAAATTTTGTAAAACTTTTTTATAATAAATGACAAGTGGGAATTTTCACTTTGACAGTAGTAGGGGCCAGACCTGGGAACACAGCAGGCTTGAGGGTTCTTCAGAGGCCACGGGACAGCTGTGGCTCAGGCCTGGCCAAGACCGACTAGGTGAGTCTCCCCCGCCCCGCGAGGACGGTGCCCGGGGCTGGCTCCTGGGCAGACCCTGAGGCGCAGCTCCCCAGGAAGCAGAGCCGGGCAGGGCCACAGTGAACCTCAGGCGAGAACACGACACAGAAACGTGCAGACTCCAAGCAGCCAGAAGAAACTTTATTGGGAAAGGGAAAGGTTCAGGTTCGCCCTGCCGCCTGCCACGCGTCAGCCTCGGGGCCCAGCCTTAGAGCAGCTGCACAAGGGAGGAGGCCTGGTCCCAGTCAGGGTGGGGCTGGGGTGGGCTCCTGGCCCAGGCTGCCCTGGTACCGCACTAGGTGCCCCACCTCCCAACAAGGGCCAGGGCCTGGGTGGGTGGAGGCTCGGGACCGGTGCCCTTACCTTCACCTTTGAACTTGCCCAGTTCCATTAGGCCCCAGCTATCCCTGTTCCCGTGCAGCGGGCCCTGGCTCACGAGCCGCTGGGAATCCCTAAGGGAGGCAGGCGTCTGCTGTGCCCGCCACGCCCAGGGCACAGCCCCGGGCACTGTCTGGCAGCAGGGGCTGCGGACAGGCTCTGTAGTGTTTGCGGTTGGAAGTCCCGTCCGGTCCATCCCGCTAGCTGATCAGTTTCTTCCGTGAGTAAGTCCTGCTGACGGGGCGAGTCCGGGAAAATGCTCGGCTGAAAGGAGAGTCCTCGGCCGCGGGGGAAAACACATCCCCCTCCTCATCTAGAGGCAGACAGAGGGGGCAGCTGAGGGGGCAGCAGAGGCCGGGGCCCGGACCGCAGGGCTGCATGATCTCCTGCGAACGTCGCCCGCACCAAGGAAAGCACCTGCCGCCCTTCACCACCTGCGCCTTCGTTCTGTCTCAGACCTGTGGGGTTCAGGCTATTTTGGGTGCTCTCTGTCATGGCCTCCAGGGGACAGACCCACCGAAGGGCCGCCTCCTGCACTGCCCTCCGATCTCGAGGAAGGAAACCCTCTAACCCGAGCAGCTCAGGCTCAGCCTGGTCCTCTGCCTGCGGGACGAGGGAGGGGGCCCAGAGTCAGAGGCTGACGGCAACAGCCGCTCCTGTCACATGGAGGGAACTGCTCCGACCCCAGGGACCACACCGAGTGCCCACCTGTCACCTCTTCAGGAACCTCAAGTGTTTTGGTAGGGTTTTGTGGGGTTTCTGTTCTAACAGGGCATTTCCAGAGGGGGGCGCAGCACAGCACACGTCCTGTCCCACAGCTGAACAGTCCCCCCTACTCCGACTGCCTGGCACCTGAGCTAACTCCGGGGAGTCGCCGGAAGGACACAGGTCCGATGTGGGTGCATCTCCAGGACCCTCCAGGACATACCTGTGGCGTCCCTGCCCTGAGAGGAGGGTGTCCTCCCTCGGAACAGCAGAGGAGACTGGGTCAGAGCCTGGAGCCCACGGGCAGAGAGGCAGCTCCGCACGGTGTGGCCGGGAGGCGGCGTGGAACCTGCAGGAACGACACGGTCAGCACGGCCCAGCAGAGCCCGACGGAGGCCCGGGCAGGCCAGGCACGGTCACCACTCACCTGGAGCGCCTGCCTCGTCCTCCCCCGAGGACAGGAGCTGCCACGCGCCCGCAGCTGGAGACCTGGCCTCGCTCGGAACTCCTGAGTCCTCCCTCTGCTGGTCACAGACTCTCTTGGCTTCACACTGTGCTTCCTCCTCGCCAGAGAGGAGCCTCTTCCTGGAGGCCCACGCAGGCTGCGCCCAGAATTCCTCGGCCTCGGACACACTGTCACCCGGAGGGGACTGGTCTGGCAGCTGGCACACTCCCTCAAGCTCAAAGTCCCCCAAGACGGGAGTCCTGCTGAGGCCTGGCTCCTTGCCCTCTGGCCGGAGCAGCGACCCACAGGCAGCAAGGTCTGTGCCCATGGCGACGCCCAAGCTCCCGTCCACGGCCCGCTTCCTCCGCGGCCAGTCCTTGATCGTGTCAGGGGTTGTCTTCCCGCTGTGCTTGGGAGATGGTGTCCAAGGAACCCCAACATCCGTCTGGAACGGACTGGGGGTGCTGGAGGGGCAGTGGGTGGGGGTGCAGGACCGACAGATGTAGGTCTGTCCGCCGCCCTTGCTGGGGCTGCCGTGTGCAGGGCGAAGGCACGGGGGGGACAGGTAGGAGGTGTCGGGTCTCCCAGAGGACCTGCTGCCCCTAGGCGCGCCCAGGCAAGGGGGCACACTCTGATCCCTTCTCAGGGGCTCAGGTTCTGGCTGTGGGCTGGTGTCCACCTTTTTGATTCGAAGCTTAGGCAGGCCACAGGCTCGCATCTCCAGCTCCACCTCGTAGGCCTGTAGCTGGGCAGGGGCCTCTGAAAGCCGAGGAGATGCGGGCAGGCTCTTGAGCTGCCTTCTGTGGGCCGCACAGCGCAGGGAGGCGGAGGGTATCGGGGGAGAGCCAGGCCCAGAGGAAGAACGCGATGGAGGAGTCCCAGGGTCAGACAGAACAGGCTTCTCACCAGCACCCACCGGCCTTAACCCCTCGCCTCCTCCCACAGAAGCCTGGCTGTTCTCGTCCTCGGCTTCACCCAGGACAGGGAGAGGCTCCGTGTCACTTACAATCAGCAAAGGGGAGGCCATGTGCCAGTCACTCCTGAAGTCAGGCCCAGGGTCGCTGTGCCCTGCAGAGGACCGAGGGGAGGGGTCCCCTTCCTGCTGCTGCTGCTCTTTGGCAGCTGTGCTGGCAGCAGGGCCTGCGGTGGTGTAGGGCTGGCCCTCCAGGGAGCCTCTCCCAGGACTGGAGGTGTTTCTGTGCCTTGTCCCAACTTCAGAAGGGGGTGGTCGGGGAATAACGTCAGACTTGGCGCTCTCTGGGGTCCTGGGAGGCGCTGAAGGAGCAGGACAGGAGCGAGACAGGGCTCTGCAAGGTGATCTCAGGGGCTCCTTCCCATCCAGTTCTTCGGGGGGTGGGGACTCGGCTGCTGCTGTCCTAAGGGGACTCTCGGAGACTTGGCCGACAGGAGAGGGGAAAGGTTCCTTTGGAGAAACGGGGTGGGAAGCCACCGTGGCTGTGTCCCTGGGTCGCGTTGGGGTTCCGGAAGGTTTAACCCTCCATTGCTGTGCTGGCTTCTCACCCTGAGAGGCTCCAAGGGGGTGGGGATGCTGGAGTGTCTGACTTGGAGCTGTGCCCACGCAGGCTGCTTCTCTGGGCACCCCTGAGGCTGCCGCTCCCACAGATCCAACAGTGTGTCTGCCAGGACTCAGACACCCACCACTGGGCCAGGAGCCTGGTGACAACGAGGCTGGACTGGACTTCACTGAACGGAGCCGGGTAGAAGTCTGCAGAAACTCAAGGGGCTGGCCACTGGGCCTGTTGGGGGTCCTGGGGATCTCCCCAAGGGGGGAGGTCCCTCCTAGGAGGGGGCGTCCTTTCTGTGGAGTGATGGATGGTGGAGAAGGTGAGTACAGGCCGTGCGATGAGTCTTTACAGGACTGACACAGCCCCTGCTGGGCATCTGTCTGGGCCGCAGGGGGCTTCTGCTGCCTCTCAGGGGTGCACAATGGGGTCTGCAGGGCACGCGGGAGCCGTCTGGGCGTAGCTCTGGTAGAGCCAGGCGATCTCCAGGAGCTCTTTTTAGGCGTCTATAAAGAAAACTCATTTCAGGGCTTGAACATCATAACCCACACTCTAGGATGAGAGGGCAAGTGGGAGGCTGCTGGCTGCCCAAGGCCTCATCTCAACAGTGACACATGTCCATGTCCAAAGCAGGACTTGGTGCAACGTGGCCACTTTTTCTAGCAGCAAGCACATGTGCAGCCTGTTTCCCTAAGACGGGTAATTTAAATAACTTGCATAAGGCAGCGACGCTGGGCCTCTAACTGTTTCCCTCGGCAGCCGCCCAGCTGCCCTTCCCTTCATGACACTGTTTCTGACCTTGCTGGAAGCAGCTTTGGGTGTTAGACCAGCCACCACTCACCCACACGCATGTGCGATGACAGAGTGTGCACACACATGCACAGGGTGGGGAGTGTGGGACACACATATAGAGGGCACTACGAGAAACATCCCTGATGAGAGACGTCCCCTCCTCTGTGCAGAAGCGCTGCCTCCAGGTAAGGAGCCCACGCCTCACAGCTGCCACCGGTGTTACATGACCCTTATGAGACCCTGTCAGGAGAACACTGCCTGGTGTCCTTCGTGCTCAGGTTCATGCTCGCTGGGGGATGGACAGGGTAACACGTGTGGACAATACAGTGGCAGGAGTGTGTGTGGCAATGGGGACACCAGGAATGCGCGCTGTTACACCAGTAAAAGCCGGAGGCCAGGGGGCGGGAGGGGAACATGCAGCAGCAGGTGACGGGAAAAGGGTTGGAAGTGGGACACTGGGAACTGTGAGCATAAATATAGGAATAGCTCATCTCTCTCTGTCCTGCCAAGTTTTGCCAACCCAACACTGCCTTTCGGAATTTCCATTTTCAACTGGTTACTGCTCAGTGGGTTGCCCCGGCCACGTGTGTGTGTTGTGCAAGACTATTTTAAACACGGCAGAAATGTCCTACCCGATAAGCTGCAGGCATCTCGGAATCCTCTGTGTTTCCCGAAGGCCTTTTACTTCGAGCCGCACCCTTCACTGAGGGACTGACCATCTCGGACACGGCCCCAAAAAGCAGCGTCTTAGGAGACCGAACGCTCTGGGCGGGAGAATTTCCTCTTTGGTCTGCAAGTCAAACAGAACGTTTAATTCTTTTTCAGCTTCTGCCCTCCCAACAGTAACAGAACAGCCAGTCCAAGCAAAAAAGACAACAGGTACCGCCTTCCACCTGGGACGCGTGTGGGTGGGATATGGACCTGTGCTGGGAACCCCAGGTAAACTCCTGTCCCATGCATGTGTGACTTACAGGAACGGTGTGGACGACCAGCAGGGACGTCACCCAGCTGGTTTAGCTGAAACGAGTGAACTCTTTGCACACTTCGGGACTTTGGCTGAGACGCAGAACAGAAGGGACCAGAACTTGTCCTGCTGAGTGACAACTTGACTCGAGGACTTCTCCTCAAACTGATTTCTACAAAACCAGAAGCAGTCAGTAGACAGGGAGAAATGCCAGGTGGCCACTTCCCTTGTAGGAGATGAGCAAGGCTGACGTGAGACCAAAGACAAGACAGAAGTGTGACAGGCTCCTGGCTGAGACCACTCCGCTGCTGTAGCAGAGACCGGAGGTACAAAAATAGGGACCCGCTAGACTGTCACCTGCAGACAGTGTCATGCCCGGCCACTGCCTAGTGATCCTTCTAAAATACTTTACATTTAAAAATTGCAGTTTTCATGTGTATATTACGTATATTTGTATAGAAGTAATGCCTATAAGAGTATTACTAGAGCTAAATGTTGACAGTATTTCTGAGTTATGGGACCACCAAGTGACCATTAAAATCTTGGCTTCTCTATTCTGATTTTTCTACAAGTAAATTTCTTTATTAAAGTTATTTTGTGAAACTCCATCATATATACTTTTTAAAAAGGCCACTCACCACTCAAGGTTACTGGTGTGGGCTGGGAGCCGAGCTGTCACGTGCCTGTGGGCAACTTGGGGTGACAGGCTGAGCGACACCAGGACAGGAGGGTTTCCCAGAAAGCAGGTGAAACACGCAAACCCCAAAACAAACCCAAAGAAAGGTACCTTTCTCTGGGGACTCGTCCACCACAGCCACGTCAGGACCAGGATCCGAGGACCTTGGGGGGACAAAGAGCACAAGGGTTATTCAGAGTCACTGATAATCACAATCAACACACTAAAGAGCCAGCTTCTCGCCCCACAGGGTAACAGGGACCACAGTGCTCGCTAGCACTGGTGGCGGCAGCTTTCTCACGTTACTGCCAGAGTTAAAACATCTTCTTGGCCCGGCCGGGCGTGGCTCAGCGGTTGAGCATCAACCTAGGATCCAGGAGATCGGGGTTCGATTCCCGGTCGGGCACATGCCCAGGTTGCGGGCTTGATCCCCAGTCGGGGGTGTGCAGGAGGCAGCTGATCAACGACTCTCTCATCAGTGATGTTTCTATCTCTCTCTCTCTCCCTATCTTTTCCTCTCTCTGAAATCAATAAAGATATATATATATTTTTTAATTTTCTTGGAAAGTCACCTTGCAACATGGAGATTAAAATACCTTCTAATACCCACAGACCTGACTTCCTACAATTTACCCTGTAGACAAGCTTGCACAGTGTGTAGAACACAGACACCAGTAATGACAGGACACATGGGCGTGCTCCCGTCTTCCTGTTAAGCATACACACTGTCTCCCTGGTCATTACACGTGGCAAATGTCGGGAAGACTCTCAGAGGTGAGAGCAGAGGCTGCCAGGCTGGGACTCAGGACCCGAGAGACAGGGTGGTGAGCTCCCAGGATTTTCTCTTTGCCTCATAGGTCCCATGGGTGCCGGAGAAGCTGACAACCTGAATACACCAAGAGGTGCAACAACTGCCCCCAGGAAACCAGGAAGCAGGGGTCCCAGACCCCAGCCCTGCCTGGCTAACGCGCAGACCCCTCCTCCCCGTGTCAGCACACAAATGGATTTTCAAATTGTGGAAGATCCATTCAACAGAATATTGCTCAGTAACAGAAAGAGATGAGCTCCGGACACATCAACCACATGGGTCAATCTCAAAACAACTGCACCAGGTGAGCGCCGCCAGACACAGCACCTCCCGCAGGTTCTCAGCCCTCAGGATGAAAGGGTGAGCTCTGGTTGTAAGAAACAGTTGAGATCTGAGTCCTGAAGCACGTGGGGAGGTAGGAGAGCTGTGTGGTGTGTGAAGCGCCGGCCAGGGAGCCACTCACCTGCCCTTGATCTGTCTGTGCAGCAGCCGCCGGGAGATTTGCTTGTGCTCTGGGGTCTCCGCCACGCTCCTGGTCAGCAGTCTGGGGAGACCTGCAAGGGGAGCAGCGGGACCCCACACACGGCTTTTACTCAGCCAGAGGGGACCTCAGGGTCTGTGGCCTGAGGCCTATCGGAGGTTACAATGTAAAATCCCACGAAACCTTTGTCCAATCAGCAGTCCTGAGAATGAACAGCGCTCACCTATTAGGGCTTACACACCTGTGCACCTAGTTGGTGGCTCTTGTATTTACGACTAAATAAAATACAGTATGAGCCGGTGCTGACAGCAGCGAGGGGAAAATAAACAGAAGGTGGCCGCAGAGAGGAAGGCAGATGAGTGATTCACTGCAGCAACAGAGCGAGCCTGGGGATGGGTCTGGGCCCGAGCCGCCCTTCTCTCAGCTACGGGGAAGCGTACCTTTGGTCCTGCCGACGGCCGGATTACACCCCACGCCTTCCACAGCCGACACCGAGTGGCTCCTCGGCAGCCCCCGCTTCGCTGACTTCATTGGAGAGATTTCCTGGGTGAAGAGGTTTCTCCGAACTTTGGTCACTTCTGGAAGCATGAAAACAATAAATAAATAAATAGAAAGCAAATGTCATCACTAACAAAGGCCACATCTGGGAAAAGTTACCCAAAACCGAGAGGAGCCACTTAAGGAAACTGTTTTGCAGACTGACTACTATAGTGACACTTAGAGGGAAGCTGTTCTTTCCAATCCAAAGATTTTAATCTTATTGTACTAGTTTTTTGGGTTATTTTAAATTCTCTTCCTGACTCAAGAGCATGAAAGCTGTGACCATCTAGACTCAAAGTTGGGGGTAGGGGGAGCTGAAGGGTCAAGAAAGACTTGACAAAGCGAGGAAAACGGCATCTTCCTCTTAAAATGGCCCAGTGGGGGCTACTAAAAAATTCACCTGCTGCCAGTTCTTCTCAGAGCCAAGCATGGAAAGAAAACCAAAGAAAGCGGGACCCACTCACTGGAGGAGCCCTTCTGTCTTCCCATCAGTGACACACACATTAATGGAAGGACACCAACAACACCCGAAGGTACAGAAACGTTCCTGTACCTCCAGGTGAGAGCCCTGCTACCTGCCTTAGACTAGGAGCCCGATTCATGGCCTGACGGCTAACCTGGATGTGTTACTTTCTGTTTCTCCCTAGTGTTGGAAAAGTTTAATACCTACAGAAAATGTCAAAGGTTAACACACTAAGCAGAGCCGTCGCTCAGATTCATGTACTGTCAGTGCTGTGCTCCCCGCGATTTGCACAATTTCCCACCCCCCAGCAGAGGAAGCTGCGGATGCCACGGCTCCTCGGCCGCAACTTCGGCACCTGTCTCCTAGGAGCACAGGCCTCACCCACTCTCAAATCTCCCTCACTGTCTCTGTATTCTTTGTGGTCTGTTTTCCTCCTGAATTTAAGATCCGAGCAGGGCCTGTGGCGTGCATTTCACTGCCACACCACAACTCCTGTCACAGAAACCAGTCTCACTGTGCCCTTTAATTTCCTGGCGTTCACAATGACGGTGTTTTCTAAAAATACTTCAGGCCAGCTGTTCTGCAGAGTTTGGAGACCACGTGAACCCTGTATTTTCCTACCACATTAAGCATCTGGACAGATCTCATTAACCAATAAGTACCCCAAACTAGGCAGCTGCTTAAATACATGCAGCCGAATCCCTGTGTCCCTCCAGTCAGCGTACAGGTGCCGAGAGCACCAAGCGTACCTTGTACTGCGTCTTTCCCTGGGCGTGGAGGCTGCGGGAGGGGGGGGTGAGAGTTCTCCTGAAAGAGAGGCCCCAGTAAGAAGAGAGGCATGCATTTCAAATAAAATAAAATTCCACCTGAAACCTTTGACCCTTGCAGTTCTCTTAGAAGGATCCACAACAGAAACAAAAATAGATACATGTTCCAAGGACCCTGAAGGCTGCACTGTAATAACACAAACTAAGAAACACCCTAAAATCCATAGAGAAGCAAATAAGTTATGGCTCATCCATCCAATACAGACACTAAAAGAATTAGGAAGGTCTGTAAAAATAAAGGAGGACCTGTCTATACTAAATAAAAAAAAACGTCCACAGCCCGGCCAGCGTGGCTCAGTGGTTGAGAATCCGCCTATGAACCAGGAGGTTGGGCACATGCCTGGGTTGGGGGCTCGATCCCCAGCAGGGGGCGCGCAGGAGGCAGCCCATCAATGACTCTCATCATTGATGTTTCTCTCCCTCTCCCTTCCTCTCTCTGAAATCAATAAAAACATATAAAAAGTTACCATCTGGCTTCATGACAACAGAGGCCCTGCCCCCACCCATTTTTTAAACTTGTGATGGAAATAAAACATACACATACTGAAAAGTACCTTTTGGTACACAGCCCAAGTCCTATAATGAGTGTACACTACTTTCCAGTGACCTCTTTGCTTGTGTCAGTCATCATTTTATGAACATTCTTAGGTACATTAAAGATTTTTAATTAGCCTACCCATTCCTAACTTTGGCTTGCCTCTGACTGTCACACTTTTGGGTAAGAGGGTGAATCTTTATCACGTGTATACATCTTTATTCCGTGGATTACAGTTGTACACACGCACAGAGACATTTGGCGTTACTTCTATGAGCTCCAGTGCTCCTTCCCCACACGTGAGACACTGTGTGGCTCACACAGAGGGAACAGCTCTGCCAGCGCCATTTCCTGTCCCTAGGAAGTGACTTACGTTTTTTGCAGCTCTCTTGGACACTTTGGGGATTTCAATTTGTCGAAGATTCTGTGAGACGTCCGCAATGCTTTTGTGTCTTATCAGTGCGTGTTTCCTTTTGAAAATAGAAACAATCAATATACACTCAATAGTGGTTACGCGTAATTAAGCTGGACTGGGACTAGTATAAAATAAAACATCATCTAAATAAAGGTCAGTGATCTTGGTTCCTAGAGACCCATGGACACCAAGGGCACTGTGGACCAGGTGGCAAACACTGTGCGTTCCCTGGATGATGGTGCCACCTGCTCCTGACTCTCTTCCTAACACCCAGGAATATGGAGCAGGAGCCCCAGTGACTGGCCTCTGTGGTTCTGACAGGAGGGCACAGTGGACTCAATGAATTACAAAGAAAGACGCCTAGACTGCGGTTCAAACCTGCCCGTCAGAACTATCACAGGCCAGGAGCCCCTTCCCTTCCCCGGGCTCCTACCTTCTCTTCTTAGCTGAGCGGGTGCGCAGCTCCTCCAGCTGGTCGGAGTCAGCGCCACCCGACGCCGGCCTGCAAGCACCTGCTGTAAGGGGCACGGAAGTCAGTGGTGACGTGCTCTCCTGTGTCACTGAGTCATCGCTGAAAAAGTCTGTCGGGAGGACACTGGCCAGCTTCTGAGGAATCTCAAAGCCCAGACTGTGGTACAGCTTTCCGAGAGTCTCTGGGATGGAGTCCATGTACCTGCGGGGCAGATGAACTACATTTGGAAGAGTCCGGCACCACGGCCCCCCTCCATTCGCTCCCTCGCCCAGCATGGGGAGCGGTCCTTCCAATTCCCTGACTCTGCAGCAATACGCAGTTCTTGGTAAAACACTTTTAAAGTCAGGCTAGCAGTCGTCGAACTTACAATGCCAAAATTTCTTCCAGAAACGTGGCCAGGTATGCGGAATCCTCAGCCAAACACACCACACGCAGCAAGTCCGCCACCTGGAAGAGACTGTACAAAATGACCACGTGCCTCTGCAGGGGACCGTCCGCGCACAATCCAGGCGACACTGCGCAGGGTACTTGCCTCCTCCACCAGCTGCTCCGCATCATCTACACTGTCCTGTATCGAGGGGCACTGCAGACACACCTCCAGACGGAGAAACACCTGAAGCTGGCACCTTGAGAGAAGAAAGACTTGGTTATGGCTGCTTTTCATCCCGCTGAACAAGCTCCTTCCTCAGTCGTGGACCTACTTATATGCAAAACAGCAGAAAGGAGAGCCACTGCCTTCTCTACATCACGATATGCCTGTCAGGTGAACAGGTGACTCAAACTGGGTATTAGACCATAAAGAACCAGCTACAGAAGCCTCTTCCAGCAACTTGCCGTCTATTCTAAACAGATACCAGCAAATCCCAGAGCTTTGTTTAGGAGCGATGGTTAAAAAAACAAAAACAGTTCCTTACTCTCGGACTTTGTCTTCTTTATCCAGGTTTTCTCCTGTATTCTGCCTAAGACTTTTGCTAGTTTTTAAGAGGTTATTTTTGACGTGACGCAGGCAGTTCATCTGAAAATACAAAAGTACCACATAGGAGACTGTGACATTCCTCTCTGTCATTTCTAATTTCTTCACAACTGACGAACGCCCTAAGAATGGAGGGACACTCCCTCGCCCATTCCCCCTTCCTGCATTTGAATGAGAAATGGTGCAATGAATGTCCTTTCTGACCTCTAAAATGAGCATGGTTAACCACAGGACGTGGGCATGGATGCACAAGCCTGCAGATTGGACCTTTCTAGAAGGAAGATCCCATGCAGCAGCGACCGACATGTCTAAGGACCAAACACCTCGTGTTTGCTGAAAGGAGCCTGGCTGCACTCGCCACGATCAGAAGCAATACTGGTCTACACAGTGCTTTGCAGTATCGCTTGTGCTTAAGAACCTTTTTAATATACAGATGCTTCCATTCATTTCTGCATTATTAGGTCTCTAGGCTCAACTTCCAGGATCTGGACTCGAGCTCCCCTCCCTGCTCTCCTCCCCGTCTCTGCACGATAAACACACGAACCAAACCCACCAACAAGCAATGAAGGCGTTTATGACGTGCCCTCGGGGCTCCCTCACCTCTGCGTCCCGGGGGGCTCTGGCCTTGAGGAAAGCTCTAATGGTGGAGATCATGTTCTGAGCACACGAGCACAACACGGTCTCTTCTGTGGCCACAGCCCTTCGGTAGCTTTCGCACATGTAAGACTGTAGCTCCTCTTCTGTTTTCAAATCTGTGTGGGGGGGAGAAGTTAAATTGAGGACTTCTGATCAAGATGGCAGAGTAGGTAAAGGCTGTGCTTGCCCCTCCCACAGCCACACCAAAATTACAATGATATAGAACACACTGGAGCCACTGGAGACTCCTTTCCCTTCCCGCCACCTACCCTCTCTCGACTCCATTATCTCTTTACTTCCCCAATGAGCAAGTCTTTTCTGCTGTGGACTCTTGGCTCTCATGTATTAGTGTTATTAGTTCATCACATATATAACCAATATATACCTGCTTATTACTGGTCTTTGCAGCTGGGCCATAAATCTAACGAGAGGATATTACCTTACTAAGTTACCGTGTTCCCCATAACACACTTGTGGGCACAGAATATTCAATAAATGTTTGTTAACTGAGGGATATGACTGAAGTTTTTTTCTTTTAGAGAGAGAGAGAAACATTGATGTGAGAGAGACACATCACACCCTGCTCACACCCCAACTGGGGCAGGGGATCGAGCCTGCAACAGAGGCATGTGCCCTTGGCCAGAATCAAGCCCGGGACCCTTCAGTCTGGGGGCTGACGCTCTAACCACTGAGCCAAACCGGCCAGCACTGAAACTTATAAAAATATGAGGGTATAAAAGGGCACAGCTGGACTCAGACTCCCAGTGCTGGGGAAGTGAGGCGTACCTTTAGGTTTAGAACTCCTTCGTGTCCTTGCTCTGTTTTCCAGTCTACCTCCCGTCCTCCCACCGGCCGTCTGTTGGGTCCCCCTGTCCCCAGCGGCCTCCGGGCTGCCATCTGGATGCAGCTTCTGAGCCTTGACGTTCAGCCTCGCGACATTCAGCATCTTTAAGGAGCGGCACATGGTCTTCATCTTCTGCCTCACTGGAGTGCAGTGGATGCCTCCTACCCGATCATGGGAAGAAAAGCAAAATAAATTTACCCTGTGGATCCAAGAACTACCTTAGTTACCACTCACACAGACCCACTACTTTAATTCTGCACCAAGAGCTACTTTTCCCACTTTATGATGTGGTAACTCCTCCTGGAAGCTTATGCTGAGGAAATCACCAAAGAACAAGTCACATGCATGACGCACACTAAGTATTATTTATACTGATAAAAATACCAACCTAAATGCTCAACAACATACGGACTGTCTACGTTTGGTAAGCAGTGAGGTGGAAGAGTAACTGAAAAGGCAAGGCGGCAGGTGAACAAATAATTCTGTAGGCGGCACACAAAACCGCTTAAATTTCTGTCATAACTGAATTTGAAAATGGTTTGTGCGTTGAGAAGGCGGGATTGCGGCTGATTTTCTAAACCCTATTGCACTGATGTCATTACTTTCAGACCTGAAATGTCAGAACTTGTCCTTGTTTGTGCAGGTAGCATTTCCACCTCGTTTTAAGGGATGTTGAGCTTTTAAAGCCCAGTCTCAGGAAAGGCTGCTGGGAAGCCTCCCTCTCGCGAGCTTACTTTTCCTTTTGCCGTCCGCCTGGGTGGACACAGCGGATTCCTCGCGACACTTCCTCACGTAGAGCTCGGACAGGCAGCACGTGACCTCACTTTCGGTCTTGGAGGACTCCTCCTGGTTCGGGGAGGCAGCCTGCAGCAACCTGTGGGCAAGGCGAGGTGTCTAAATGAGGCGGAAATTCCGAGTTTCCAAAATGCTTTAAAGACAAAACGGCAACGAGAGCAAACTTCATTCTCTTTTGATGAGCTAACCAAAGACGTCTCCGCGAGATGCCTTTGAAAACTCTTCCTTCTCAGGAGGGAAACGGTCCCTCTTGATCTGAACAAACTCACGGCCGAAGCTACCAGTTCACAGGACCACAAATATACACCCACAGTAGAGACTTTTATTAACCAGATCTCCACATCCTGGGCACTTGTCTCATTCTGGCAGCTTTTTCTTATCTCTCCTAGTGCCTGCCTTCTTTATTTTGGGGGTTTACTCTCTTGTATTATTTTCTGTGTTGGACATTTAGCTAAATTGGTTTTTAATTTTTCTTCTTTAAAAGAGAGTTTAAGTCTATAAGTTTTAAGTATAAATTTAGCTGCATTATACAAGTTTGCTACTTTTCATAGAGATTTAATACTAAGTATTTTCTCTCACCCATAATATAAGAAAACATTTTATTTTTGTAATTAATTTATTCCATTTTTTTAATGTGGTAAAATGCACACATCATTTTCACCACTTTTAAGTATACAGTTCACGGTATTAAGCACACTCACCATGCTGTGCTACCGTCAGCCCCAGCCATCTCCAGAACGCTCTTGATCTCGTAAAACTGACACTGTATACTCATTAAACAATACCCTCCATTTGGAGTTTTTATTTATTTATTTTTTAACTGAAATTCACTTAATTTCAGTAGAAGTGGTTTTTAATATGATCCTACTGATTTTAAATTTGCTTCTCAGAATTCTTTTTTTTCCTTCCAATTACAGTTGACCTTCAATGTTATTTTATATTAGTTTCAGGTGCACATCATAGTGGATAGACATTTATATAATTTATGAAGTGATCCCCCTGATTAATCTAGTACCCATCTGACACCATACATGGTTATGAAATTCGTTTTTAATATTGAACTGTACTCATAAAATGTGGTCTGTTAAAAAACACGCACCCACATTCAGATAACTGAGAGCTGATTCCAATTATGAATACCCAGAGAGATAAAAACAGGTTTACCAAAATGACTCCATCAGATTTGAACTGGCGCCACTGAGGTTGGAGCAGGGAAACCAGCTCTCGGCAACAGCGGCTCTCCAGGGCGCAGTGCGGCCGAGCTCCTGCTGGGCCCACTCTGGACCAGGAGGAGCTACAGGGACAGGGCAGAGAGGGGAGGAAGAAGGGCATGAGAACCAAAGCGGAGATCCCGCACTTGCTCCAACCGCCTTCTCGCCAAGGACATGCAAAGCGGCAACATGAACTACACTCCATCTACACCAACTGTGAGGGGCCTGTGTCTATGAAAACTGCTTCCTCGCTGCTCCTCAAACACAGCAGGCAGAGTCCCAGCGCCTCTCTCAGGAGCGTTCTCTCCCTGCCACTTCCTTCCTTCAAGTCTGTGTTCAAACACCACTTTTTCAACAAGGCCTGTTTAAAATCGCACCTTTCCCACCCCTTAAATGCCCCATTCCCTCTTTCCTGTTTATTATATAGCACTTATTGCTTTCAAATTTACTATATAATTCCCTTATTTAGCTCACTGTCCTATCTCCTGACTAAATGGTAAACTCCATGAGGACAGAGGCCATTGTCTGTTTTGATCACTAATGTCACTGATGTATTCCCAGTACTTAGAACGCTGCCTGGCATATAGCGGGCACTAAGTCTCTTGAATAAATGAACAAATGGAAGAACTACTAAATTAATTTCTCTGTCATCGACGTAGCATAACAGCAATGCCACAAACTGGAAAGCAGGCAGAATCAAGACAGTTTTACATTTAGTCTTTAAGAAAAACGTTAAAAACCAGGTTTCACAGAGCCTTGGGCCTCCTCAGAATGCTTTGGGATTTCTATAAATAATGATTTAAATTGAAGTACTACAGTTTGCTTTTACCTGTTTAATAACAGATACTGGGGCTCTACTGAGAGCAGAGTGGAAAAAAAAACCCTGATCCTGGAAACCACTGCAACCCACTGCCCTGGAGTGTGTCAGCTGTTGGTTCCGAACTTACTGGAGGGAGCAGCGTCTTCCAGTAAACTGTGTGTCTGACTCAAAACGATGCCCATAACATCGGAACAAAGGGACGCTGTGTCCTGGGGGTCCTCTGCCACAGCTGTTTGGAGAAAATGTCTTTGAAACTCAGCCTCCTCGGTGCGGAACACAGTGAGAATCGTAGCGTTGGTAGAGAGAGGGGAAATAACTCCTGTGATGGGGGGCCAGCCGTCGCCAGGGTCCACACTGGCAACCTACATGAGAAGTTCTAGTTAGCTGAGAATACTGCTGGCGTATGTGTCAAGAAGAGCATAGCTCAGTAAAAAGGCAGTGACAGTTTCCCCAGCTGATTTTTAATATAAAAAACTATGGAAGAGCCCTGTACAAAAACATCATGTTTCACTGAGACTATACTATGGAGGACAATCCTTGGCGTTTCATAAACACACTTATTTCCCTTTATAGGTGTGTTATTACTGAGCGTGGGGAAGACACGTACCAGATGCAATTCTTCGGCAATCAGCCTGTTTACCAGCTGCTGAAATAACATCCTGTGAGCTGACGTATTCTCCTCTGGACTCTGGAGCATCCAGCTATCGGTGCCCAGAGTGCCGCTCATTGGGAGGGACCACTGGGTGGCTGTGCCTTTTAGAAAGATCCTGACTGGTTTCTGGAAATGTCTCTGATGCATGGCCAAGGGCTCAAGGATGACCGTCCATGTCTCTTGAATCTCTTTGCCTGTTAGACATAAAGAATATTAAAATTCTAGTGTAGTAGACGGTTACTAAAAATAGCCTTAATAGTAAAAAAAAAATTTAGACTGCCAGTTGAGGTACTAGTATCACCACTTAGTTCACACCCGACCCTCATCCCACTGCCAACAGCAGTTTCACGCAGCTCTACAGGAAAAGCTGTGCACACACAGAATTTCAAGAGCACGACTGGAGATCAGAGCTTCTCGGCAATGATGACTTCAAAGTAAACATTCAAGCAATGCTCACTATGTACAAAAAAATAGGACACCGCTTCTTAAATCCATAAACACAGTGCATGGCACATCTTACAAGGAGATTAAATTTTGAAGACGAAATGGTTTACACAAAACTACTCCTGAAATCTCCTTAGACTGCACATAGTGTATCAGTTTTATGTCCACACCTCTGTATAGTATTACTTCTGCATGAACCATAAGGATTCAGTACAGCTGTGCTGTATTTTCCTGAGGCACTTCTGACTTGGCCTGGACATATTTTAATTCTAAAGAAGCTGAAACCTTCATTCCTTGAAGGAATGAATATAGCTGAGACCCCCCCCACCGTACACCACCCAAACATTATTTGCTTACCTTCAACGGGGAGAAATAACGTCCCTTCCATCCGTGGAAACGAGGCTCTGTATTTGGGAGCGTTATATAGCAAACAGTTTAAAATGGAATCGGTTGGCAGAGCCGAAAGCCACGAAGAGAGGTGTGGCTCACGTGACAGCAGCGTCTCCCCAGCTTTCGCAGCCTCCAGGCTCAAAGCCTCCGGTGGCAGGACGGTGCCTCCCACCTGCCGGAGCAGGTCACAGACAGTCCAGTACCCAATGTGGTCTGGGGACTCCCACAGCTAAAAGGAGATGAGGGAGAACCTCGAGTTATTCTAAAGTAGGCATTCAGGCTGGTGGGGGTGGCCCAGCCGTTGGGCACCGACCTAGGATCCAGGAGATCAGGGTTCCATCCTTGGTCAGGGCACGTGCCTGGGGTTTTGGGCTCAATCCCCAGCAAGGGGGGTGCAGGAGGCAGCCGATCCACGACTCTCTCATCATGGATGTTTCTCTCGTGCTCCCTCTCCCTTCTTCTCTTTGCAATATTTTTAAAAAATAAAAATAGCCCCGCGGGGGGGGGGGGGGGGGGGGGGGGGCTCAGCGGTTGAGCATCGACCTAGGATCCAAGAGATCGCTGTTGGATTCCCGGTCAGGGCGCATGCCGGGGTTGTGGGCTGGATCCTCAGTCGGGGGGCAGCCGATCAATGACTCTCATCATTGATGTTTCTCTCTCTCCCTCTCGCTTCCTCTCTCTGAAATCAATAAAGATGTACTTTTAAAAATAAAAATAAAAATAAAGCAGGCATTCAGAATACAGCTGAACCAAGGCCCAGGTCTGACCCCACGCGTATGACACCCGGTGCCCGCTCTCTGGGCGCCAACGCTTTGACTTGGGAGGTACCGAGGACCTACCGATTTATTTCACTGTATAGACGGGTCCCCCCGATCCTCCCCGAGCCCCCCGCAGACGCTGCCACGCCCGCTTAACCAAGAGGACACGGCGCCCCGGAGCCTTACCTTCGCCCTGTCGGTGGTATCCACCCAGTACCAGGCGACTTTCCGGGTGCCCATGACCTCGTGGACCCTCCTGGGTAGCAGCTTCTCCATCAGCTGCTTGGCGGCGGGCGGCGGGCTCCGCGCCTGGGCCTCGCAGCCGGACACGAACCGCAGCAGCTCCCGCTGCGAGTGGGGACACGGGCCGAGCAGGAAGACGGCGTTGCCGGAGCCCCCGAGCGCAGCCGCCGCCTCGGCCTCCCCGGGCTCGCCCTCCACGTCCAGGAGCCGCCTCCGGGCGCTGGAGCGCAGGACGGGCTTGGCGGGCGACGTGATCTCCGGCCGGTCCCACGGGAAGTCCAGCAGCGTCTCCATGAGCGCGCCGTGCAGGTGCGCGGCCCGCGGCGCCGGGCCCGGCAGGGGGGCGCCGGCCGCCGCCTCCCCGAGCCGCGCCTCCAGCTCCTCCTCCAAGTCCTCCCAGGAGCGGGCGCCCAGCTCGCGGAAGTCGGCCCCGCGGGACGGCCGGCCGCGCGCCCCGCGCGAGTCGAAGAACCGGAAGGCCCAGCGGACCCTCGCCAGGCCGAACCGGCCGCTGAGGTAGAGGAGGAGGCGCAGGGCCGCCCGCCGCACCGGGCTCCGGCCGGCCGCGCCGCCCGCCGTGTCCAGCAGCAGCACCACGTGGCGACAACAACAGGCCATGTCCGCCGCCGCCGCCTCCGCCGCCGCTGCCGGGGGGCTCGGGCTCCCCCGCTAGACCCCCAGCTTCAGGGAAGCGGCGCCATTCGCGTCTCCCAGGGATCCTGCTCGAAAGGCTCCCGCGCTCCCCAGAAAGCACTACCATTGGCCGAGCCGGCTCCCAACCCCAGCTCCTATTGGTCCCTCGCCTTACGTAACTTTACGTGAGCGTCTGCCCGCCCCCGCTCGGCGCTGATTGGAAGGGAGTTGGGTTGTGGGGGCGGAAACAAACAAACAACACACAAAAAAACTACCGCCTCTGCTTGATTGGTGGAGGGCGTGCCTGTGGGCGGGCCCCTGTGCGCTTGGAAATACTGAACGTTGATTGGCCGGGAGGCTTCGTTTTAAAATTTAAAGAGGCGGCGCGAGGGCGGTGTCTGTCAATTTCCGGGCCCGCGAAGGATATGGTGCGTAGGGCCGCGGTGGGCGGATAGGAGATGTTTACCAATTCCCCAGGGAAACTGCACGGGGAGGGAATGTGGGAGGGTTTGAGTGCAACTGGGTGGAAGCCACCCTAGAGTGTCTATGGAGTAGAATCAGAGGCGAGGACTTTGTGTGTTATTTAAGTAAAGTTATTAAAATATAAAAGTTCACTCCCTGTGCCCAAGTTAACGCATAGGAGTTTCTTTCAAGGAGGTAGCCCATGGATGATGCTCTGCTTTTATATCGATGGTTTTCTCTCTTCCCCTCTCTCCCTTCCTCTCTCTCTCTCTAAAAATCTATTTTTTAAATACTTTTTTAAAATTGATTTCAGAGAGAGGAAAGGAGAGATAGAAACTTCAATGATGAGTCATGGATTGGCTGCCTCCTGCACGCCCCCTACTAGGGATCGAGCCCAAAACCTGGGCATGTGCCCTGACTGGGAATCGAACCGTGACCTCCTGGTTCATGGGTTGAAGCTCAACCACTGAGTTACACCGGCCAGGCTGGTTTTTTGTATTTTGTTTGTTTTAATCCCCATTTTTACAGCTTAGAAAGGTTAAGTCAGTTGCTGCACATCCCTCTGCTTACCGAGGGGCAGGGCTTGCTTGGTTCAGAGTCAGGGACTGAATGCAGGTAAAAACCTGGGTGGTGCTCGCCTCCTTCCTGCCCCGTCATGTCTCGGACCCTGCTAGCCTGAGGCCTAGGAGCCTACTCTCCTGTCCCCACCCCACTTGACTCCCACCAGCAGTGCTCCCCAGACAAATAGTGTCTGAAGGCCGGCCAGAGCAATCCCAGAGCCCTCCCTTTTCTGTCTGGGGGAGCCATGCTGTGGCTGAAGCCAGTGAGGCATGGCCCAGGCCTGCCTTATCAGGGCTGTACAGAGCCCAGAAACCCCTCACCTCGGTCCTGTGGAAATGGTCTGGAACACTGGGTCCATTCACTAATGTGGGCACCCAAGGGTGAAAGGAAGGTCCCCCAGGGAGGCAGCCCAGGCTCCTTGAGGAAGCCCATCAGGAGCTGGAACTAAGGCAGATGAGGGCCCCAGCCACTGACGGGGGCTGTTACTCCTGATAAGATCAAACTCTTTCTCTGAAGCTGCAAAGAACCTGATTCTGCTGTATGGACTGTACGTTTGAAGTTTTTCATAATAAAAAGTGTTTCTTTTAAGATCAAGAATATTTGGCTCACCCCCAAATCTTCGCAGAGCCCCATGAGAGACAGACAGAGCTCTCTGATGTCTCCTCTTATAGGGACACTAATAGTACTGGATCAGGGAGCCACCCTTATTACCTCACTTAACTTTAATTACTTCCTTACTCCAAATACAGCTACAGAGAGAGTTAGGGCTTCAATATATGAATTTGGGGCTGAAGAGGGACACAATTCAGTCCATAGCAGCCCCTCTGGACCAGGAGGCCCAGTATGAGCTGTAGGGTCAAACAGACCCAGCTCCAAGTTCAAAGCCCAGCTCTGCTACTTTTAACCAAGTGTGAAGGAGAACCCATCTCCCTGACTCTCAGTTCCTCCCTATGCTGAAAAATACGAAATGTAAGTTCCATTTCAGAGGGTGGTTGTCACGATGACGCTGGGAAAGGTACAGAAGCTAGCTAGCATGGTACCTGGCATATCTCAGGGGCTCCATATATGGTTTCCCAGATGATGCCGCCCCGAATGTGGTCCTCGGGCCAGCAGCATGGGCACAGCCTGAAATCGTGATAAATGCAGAACATCAGGCCCCACCCCACACCTGCCAAATCGGAATCGGAATCTCACACGCTCAAGTCTCAGAATTACTGCAGTAAATGGCAGGACGTGGCCCAGCTTGGCCACCAGGCATCGTGGGAAGGCAGTGGTGTAATTCAGGGGGGCAGTGGGGAGGGAGCCAGGACCGGGAAGCACTGTGATTTCACGTGGTCACCTTCACTGTGATCTTTCTCTGTCAGCTGGGGGAGGGTGTCCTGCTGTGGGAAGGGGGCTCCTTATTTGCTGGTCCCTGCCCCCTGCCTTCCCCTTCCCTCCCACCCCACTCACCCTCCTCTCTCTACCCCCCTCAGGTGGGTGGGTGGTTGGGAACAGGGCTGGCTGCTCTCCCCAGCGATCGTCTCAATTGGCTGCCTCCCCTCCCTCGCAGATCTCCCTTATCTAGGGCCATCGATCTCTGTTGCCACACCCCCCCACCCCCAAGGTCACCTCCAGAGGGTTGGTTCCAGTGCTTGCTCACTGCACAGGCCCCCTTCTGCCTTGCCTGGGCATGGGGGCAGGTTTTAAAGAACCAGGTCCTTGCCTGGCTACCAGGCCACTTTCCACGCCAGGAGGTGGGGGGGGACCAAGTCAGAGGGAAATGGGGAGAGGGAAGGACCACGGGCTTCGGGCCAGAAGAGGAGGGTTTGGTCCCAGGCTCATTCGAGAACCTTGGCCTAGTCACGTCGTCTTTCCAGGCTTCAGTTTCCTCAACCGGAAAGGGCATGACCGGACCAGATACTCTCTAAGATCATCCTTTCCTTCTAGGAGCGTGTGACTACATACGTACCCTGCACTGCAGTGTTGGGTTTGTGACAGGCATATACGTAAATATTAAAAACACTGGCAACCCTGTCCCCAGCCAGGAAGGGATCCCAGCGACAGTTCGGCCAAGAGTGGGGAGAGGAGATCAAGATGAAACCAATACCTGGGGAGACAGGAGGAGGGCAGAGGCGGGAGCAGGAGGGGGGAGGGATCCCCGGGTTCGGTTTTGACAGGGCACAGAACAATGGAGCTTTTGAAAATGGGGTGTCTTGGCCCTGGCCAAGACGCTGAGTTGGTTAGAGTGTTTGTCCCAAAAAAAACCAAGGTTGTGGGTTCAATCTCCGGTCAGGGCACATACAAGAATCAACCAGTGAAAGCATGAACAAGTGTAACTACACCCTGGCCTGTTTCGCTCAGTGGTTAGAGCATCGGCTCTCAGACTGGAGGGTCCCGGGTTCGATTCCGGCCAAGGGCACGTACCTCGGTCGGGGGCTCATGCGGGAGGCAACCAATCGATGTCTCTCTCGCATCGAGGTTTCTCTCTCTCTCTCTCCCCCTCCCATTCTCTCTGAAAAACTCAGTTGGGGGCGGACTGTAACATCCCCCACTGTCGGTAGCAAACTCAGAAGAAGCCAGTGACAAGTTACGGTGACCGCCCTGAAAGATGTGAGCAGGGTGCTGTGAGGGCAATGAGCTTCCTTTGGGTGGTGCTCAGGGAAGGCCTCTCTGAGGACAGCCATGAGGACAGGTGAGTCAAAGTGGCCACTGGGTGTTGCCTGGGACCTGTCAGAGAGGCAGACCGGGGGCCCCTCTCCAGGCCTGCAGAAGCTGAATTTGCAGTTTAACAAGATCCCCGGGGCACCCATGCACAGTGAAGTCCAAGGAGCTCCTGGCTATCAGGGGGAGGGCAGACGTGTGAGAGGGGGGAGCAAATGGCACAGCTAATCCCCCAGGCTCAGGTGTGCTCCTTGCATCCTAGAAGTTTCTAGTAGGACCTGGCTACCGGGCCAGAGAGACCCACTGCCCTGTGGCCCACAGCAGGCCCATGTCACAGCTCTGTGCTGGGGACAGCTTCGGTTCAGTGGTTACCACCCAGAGGGAAGCACCCAAAACCGGAGCTCTGCCGGGCTGGGCTGGACACGTGTCCTCTGACAGGTTGGGACAATACACTTGGGCCTCTGTTTGTGTGCATACAGCTCCAGGTGGGGAGGGAGGGAGGCCAGGTACAGAGCAGCCGGTTCTGGGCACCCTGAAAACCCCCGGGGAGGCTGGACCCTCAAGGCTGCTTGGTCCCCTGGCCCCTCGCTGGGTCTGGAGGGTGCTGACAAGTTCTCAGGTCCCTTCCGCCACCGAGAGGCTTTCCCAGGGGGCAGGTGGGTGGCATTCAGCTGTCATGCTAGAGTGACCATATGTCCCATTAGCCCAGGGCAGTCCTGTTTGCACCTGCTGTCCTGGTGTAATTATTAATAATGCCCCCTCTCACTCTGGCCTGGATGGTACATTAAAGGGTCACTCTGGTTATAGCCCAGGTTTGATCCCCAGAACCAAAAGAAGGTGACTCTGAGCGAGAGCTGGTCTAGGAGGCGAGAGCATGAACCCCTGTCTCAACCGGTGCCCCACCGGGGGCCTCAGGCACGTCCTCTGCGCTGCAGGCGTGTCGTCTCAATGGGAGGGGCTGGATCAGACGGGCCCCTTCTAGTGGGGGGTTAATGAATGTGAGACCTGGGTCCCTGGGGTCTCCATAGGTTGGTGAGGGCACTGCTCCTTCCCTAGCAGCTTTTTTTTTTAAAAATATGTTTTTATTGATTTCAAAGAGAGGAAGGGAGAAAAGAGAGAGAGAGAAACATCAATGATGAGAGTCATGGATCAGCTGCCTCCTGCTCGCCCCCTGCTGGGGATCCAGAAGCCTGCAACCGGGGCCTGTACCCTGACTGGGAATTGAACCGAGATCTCCTGGTTCATAGGTCGATGCTCAACCATTGAGCCACCCTGGCGGGGCTCCTCCCTAGCAGCTTTAACTCCATGGCCCCTGGGGACCCCACATTCTGCTAGTTCTTCCTCCAGGACCTGCACCCTGTGTCCGCAGTGCACGGGGGCGCTCAGCTGATGTCACCACCACCTATCACCCTGCCTTCTCCCTCTCTCCCCCTTTAATCTGCACTTACTCGCTGGGTGATGTTTGGGACACATAACATCATAACCTGCAACTGCGTTTCCACTTGTCACACTCGCTGGGATGCGGATGTCACTCTCGCAGGATCAGGGAAAATGTTCACACAGCTCATGGCCGGAACTCACCAAGGTACTACTAAGCCTCCTGGTTCCCACTGGGGTGGGCATGAGCTGCCCTAGAGACCTGTGTCCTCTCCCCTCACCCCACAGGCCAGCCACACAGGTCTTGGGGAGGGCCTGGGGCTCTACTCCTGAGCTCTACCTTAAAAATGCCATTGTCGCCCTGGCCAGTGTGGCTCAGCGGTTAGAGAGCCAGTCCTAGCACCGGAGTCTCAGGTTCGATTCCAGGTCAAGGGCATATTCCTTGATTGCAGGTTGGATCCCTGGCCCCAGTCGGGGCATGTGTGGGAGGCAATTAATTGATATCTCTCTCTCTCCCTCTCCCTCCCTCCCTTCCACTCTCTCTAAAAACCAATGGAAAAAATGTCCTCAGGTAAGGATTGAAAAAAAAAAGAGTGCCATTGTCTACATCAGCAATTTTCAACCTTTTCATCTCATAGCACATAAACTAATTACCAAAAAATATATTCCATTTTTTTGTCAATCTCACCAAAAAAAAAAAAAAAAAAAAGGTATAATTTGGATTCATTTCACACCGTACAGCTATTGTGGCTGTTGACACTTTTTTATTTGACAGTCTCTGGAAAAAAAGAGGTCAGTGCCTCTGACTAAGAGAGTCAGGTATTAATGCATGGCTTAAAAATTCTTGCGACACACCTGTTGAAAATTCCTGTACATCATGGAAACAAGCCCAGTTACACTCCCGGCACTTTACAAAAAGACTTTCCCATTCATTCATTTCCGTCTTTCATTTCCGCGTGCACATCCGAGCTACCCGGGAAGTGAGACAGGTGGAGTCACCCATTCCCACGGTGACATCTGTGAGCTGCCTTAGCGTCATCTGGTTCTCACCCCCCTCCCGGGGGGCAGATGCTATGTCACCCCATGGTCTGAATGGGGAATGGAGGCCCAGATACATTAAGCAGCATGCCCAAGGTCGCCCAGCTGGGAAGCAGCAAAGCTGGGACTCGAACCCCGGCCCCTGAGAACCTCGGTGCCCAGGTGCTACGTACCAGGCTCTGTGTTGTCCTTGGAGCCTCTCGGCCGGGTCAGGGCAGTGGGCAGGGCCCACCAGAGATGGTCATTTGCAGGCAGAAGGAATAAAGCCTGCAGAGGTTCTGCGTTCTGACCAAATCTGCAGACCTGGGACCAGCCCCAGGAGCTTCTGAGCCCTCGCCTAGTGACCTTGTCACAACCTCAGGCTGCCCACGGGGTGGCAGCCAAGGAGGCCGAGTGTGCTGATGGTGATCTGCCAAGAGGGATGGGCAGAGGGAAGGAGGGCGCGGGCTCTGTCCCTGCACGCCTCCCTCGCTGTGGCCACAAGGCCTGGAGCAGGGAGAGCCCGCCTCACAGCAGGACAATTTGAATCACCTTGACTCTCAACCCACAGCACCCCACCCCCACCCCCTTGCCTTCCAATATGTCTGCGGTACCCTGCCTCTGCCCCCTGGAGAGGGCAAGAACCACCCTGTCCCAGTCACCTTCTCTGTCATCTCTGCTCATCCAGGCACCCACGCTTGGGAGGAAATGGCTGGCTTCTGGGGGAAATCCCTGCCCAGCCCTGTCAACCTGGGTAACCGGTTTCTTGAACCCTGGTCTCAGAGTACAAACCCAGAATTCCAGCCTTCTAATGTTCAGCAGAATTATGCAGCTGGGGTGGAGAGGTGACCTAGAATCCTCTAGTGGTAGCTGGATGAGACCAGAAAAGCCAGAGGGCAGAAGGGAAAGGTCTACCTCTTAACCGCTCTGCAAATCCTAGGTCAGCTCACCTCCTCCGTGAAGCCCACCCTGATCACCCAGTGCCCCCCAAGCTCTCAACTACCTAGGGAAGTGCTAGCTTCTGCATTCGCCACTGGAGAAATTACTTAAGGCTTCTCCTGTATAGGACAAGCTGGGGCAGGGGGATCATTTTTTCTTTTGGTACTTGTCACCCTCTAAAATACTACAAACTTAACTTACCCACTTGCTTGCTTTTTGTCACCTTCCTTCCGCCTCAAACGAACGCAAATTCCACGAGGACAGGCATTTTGCCTTTTTTTGCTCACTGGTACATCCCAGCACCCAGAACAGTGCCTGGCACATAGTAGGTGCTCAAAGAACACCACTCACCCCTTCCTTCATCCTACCCAAACCCACCCTAATGGCCTGCTCCTCGCCTGCACTGTGCAGTGGGCAGGGGAGAGAGTTACAAATCAGACATCACCCCATCCTCTAGGAGTTCCTGGCCCCCATGGGAATGGGTGACTCCAGAGGCCTGTGTGCCACCACCCGCTTCATCCCCAAAGGTCGCAGCCCTTCCCTCCCTGCCCTCCATTCGCTCCCCTCACTGTGCGCTTAGGTGTCTTTCTCTGGATGAACGTGCACGAACCTGAAGTCAGACCTTCCTTCTGGCTCCCCGTGGAGGGGCCACGCACGGTGTAGTGAGATTGGACAGCCCAGCACTGGACATCCCTGGCCTCTGAGAACTCAGTTTCTTCATCTGTAGGATGGGCACCAATATCCACCTTGCAAAGGTTGTTGACCATTAGACTATATTTAAAGAGTCCAGCCACAGCCCGGCCAGCGCAGCTCAGCCATTGAGCATCGAACTAGGATCCAGGAGATTCCCGGTCAGGGCACACGCTCGGGGTTTCGGGCTCGATCCCCAGCAGGAGGCAGCCGGTCCATGATTCTCATCATTGATGTTTCTCTCCCTCTCCCTCTCCCTTCCTCTCTCTCTCTCCATTCAATAGAAACATTAAAAAAAAAAAAAAAATCATACACATTCACCACTAGCTAATTCTGGATCACAGCTCAAGGAACTCACACAAAACTCTTATTAAAAGCTTCTTAAAATCTTTTATGCAATTTCCCCTTGATACCCTTATCTCTGGGGATAATTTTAGGTTTATGGAAAAGTTGCAAAGATAATATAGGGACTCTACTATCCCCCCCTACACACACACACATACATACACCCAGTTTCCTCTACTGTTAACATAACCGGCCTGTATCAGTCACAACTGAGAAACCCAGGTGGTGGGCACATCACTACCAACTGAACTTCAGCTTTTGTTTGGATTTCACCCCATTTCCCACTGACACCCTCCCCCTGTTCAGGGAAGCAACCTGGGTACCCCCCCCCCCATGGAGACAGACGCCTCCTCTCTGGTCTGGGGCAGGTCCCCAAGCTCCCCTGGTGTTGCATGGACCCCCTCCCCTCCCCTCCCCGTGTGAATTGTATAACCAGAAAAAACAAGGGTGACATCGTCGTGACTGCGACGACGATGATGATGATGATGATTTATGAAACTGCTTCGGTTTTTTGGGTTTTTGCTGTTGATTCCGGTGGGAGGTCCCTGCGCACAGGTCCGCGCGCCTTGGCCCCCACCCACTCACTCACTGCCCCTCGGGCTCCTCGCTCCCGCCCTGGTTGCCAACCCCTTTCCCAAAGCCGGCGCCTGGGGGGGGGGGGGGGGTTGGGGGCGCAGGACGAGGTGGGGGGCGCCTGGATGGAGCGGGAGCCGGGCTGCGGGTCCCCCCGGCCGGTAGGGCGCGCGCGCGCGCGCTGGGGCGCACCCGGGTCAGCCTCTCCGCGCCCGCCGCCCGCCGCCCCGCCCCGCCCCTGCCCGGGTCTTATAAGCCCGTCGGCCCGGGAGCGCGGGATCGCGGCCGCAGCGCGCCCCGCCCGCAGCCCCGCAGCCCCGCGGCCCCCGAGGCATGGCCTGGAACACCAACCTGCGCTGGCGCCTGCCGCTGGCCTGCCTGCTCCTGCAGGTGGCCATGGTGGTCCTCTTCGGCGTGTTCGTGCGCTACCAGCCCGACGCCGACCCCCACTGGGCCGAGGATCTGAAACGCAGGAACCTCTCCAGCGACCTGGACAATGAGTTCTACTACCGCTACCCCAGTAAGTCCCGCCGCCAGCCCCGCAGGCCCCCCCGCGGCCCATCCCGGCCGGTCCCCTCGCCTTGGCGAGCCAGGGAGGTGGAGATGCCACCCACAGCCTCTGCCCTGCCCCGCTCAGGCACTCGCCAGTGTCTGGGGAATCCCGCTGCAGAAATGGCCAGATGCCCGCAAACTCCCTTTCCCCGCCCCAGAGGAAAAAGCCTCCAGGGGAAACCTCCCCTGGGTGAGCCCATCAGGTGCCATCAGAGACCCCCAGCCCCCCTGTCCCGGAGCCCTTCCCGCGTGATGTCCTCCAAAGACCCATCTCTAGTCACCAGCCCGCCGGTGACCCTGGCTCCCTTGTCCAGCTATGCCATGTCAAGGCATGCCAGTCCTCCCGCAGGGGCAGAGGTGTGTGTGGGACCTTGGCGCCACCCTCTCGGGCTGGGGGAGGGAGCAGGAGCACCCCCAGATTCTCAGGTGTCCAAATGCTGCGGTAAAGAGCATGTCGTGGCTCTGCCATCCTCCGGGTGGGTGGCTTTAGGCAAATGTCACCCGTGTGGAAACTCTGTCCTCGCCTGCGGGATGAGAATAACCAATTGGACCTCCCTCCCTTCCCCGGGGACGGGTGAGGCTGGGGGGAGACGGTGCTGGGCATGGAACGCTCACTGGAAAACCAATCCAAGGGCACAAAACTGAGCCCTGTCGCCCTAGGACTCAGGAGCTGGGCAAACTGAGCCCCCTGGTCAAGCTTTCCCACCAGCAGAGGGCAGTGTAACCTGGACTTTGGAATTAAACAGACCTGGGTCCATCACTAACTGGAGTGAGCCAGCTCCTTAACCAGTCTGAGCCTCAGTATGCTCATCTGTGAAGCGGGGATGTTATCTGAAGCGCAGGCTCTCTAGGAAGATGCGAGGTGGCGGGTGCCTGGCAGGGCACATCTCATGGCGCGAAGTGAGGGGACAGTAAACGCCGGTATCGGGTTTTCCTCGTAAGGGAGTGAGTGCTCCGTCGTCGCTGAAGGTATTTAAGCGGAGGCTCAGCATCTCTTTAGAGATGTAGTGACCAAGGCATATCTCCCTGGATATTAGTTTCAACTCTTCTAGCATTTCACTTCCTTTGGGCCGTCTCCACTTACAAGGGCTTTTTGCATTGTAAATACTGCCGGGCATGGCATTTATTTGTTTCTAGGTTGTGGTGCAGGGAAGGGGAGTAAGAGATTTGCCCAAGGTTCCCAGCTGGTCAGTGCCACCTGCAGGGATGGAGCCATGCTCTCCCCTCCCCCACAGCCTACCTGCTTTTGCCAGGCCTCTGTGGCATTACTAGCCCCTGACCATGTCCCCAAGAGATTTTGCAGGGATGGCTTGGTTCTGGGGACAGCTCCAAGCTGTGGGAGAGATGGGCACAGAGCCTTGGCTAGCAGTCCTCCAAGGAAAGAGTTTAGGCTGGGCTGTTCCCATGCAGCAGCAGGGAAGGACCCTCCCCGGCCCACCCGGGTGGGAAACTTTGTCTTCAGACTCTGGAGATTTCTGAGGATTATCCTGGGAGGAAAGTGAGCTAGGAATGGGCGGGGATGGTGGGAGTGACAAGAGCTGTGCTCTGGTGCCCCCTTTGGCAGCTCTCAGGATGGCAGCCAGCGTGCCACCCGGCCCCATCAGGGCCCGCAGGTTGACAGAGTGGGTTCTGGGCTGGGCCGCTCCAGTCACCCCAGGCTGGGGAAAGAGAGGGAAGGGAGGGCGTGTCTTACCAACTTCCGCTGACCTTCAGCAAACAAATCTGGTCAGTCCTGAAAGAGAAAAAGAAAAACAGTAAGCTAATAGGATCGAGCAGTTGCTGAAGAGCCAGGCCCATGCCTGGTGAGCAAGGTCAGTGCTACTTGAGCTCGGTCACTACTCCCCATTTCACGGGCAAAGACACAGCACATCAGAGAGGTTGTGTCCTTGAAGGTCGTACAGTCTGGACCTTCACACCATTACTATTAAAAGCATTTGAGGCCCGGCTGGCATGGCTCAGTGGTTGAGCGTCAACCTATGATCCAGGAGGTCACGGTTCGATTCCCTATGATCCAGGAGGTCACGGTTGGGTTCCCGGTCAGGGCACATGCCAAGGTTTCAGGCTCCATCCCCACCCAGTAGGAGAAGTGCAGGAGACAGCCGATCCATGACTCATCATGGATGTTTCTATTTCTCTCTCTTCCTCTCTCTGAAATCAGTAAAAACATATATATATATATATATATATATATATATATATATATATTTATTTATTTATTTATTTATTTATTTATTTATTTATTTATTTTTAAAGCAATTTAGGTAGCAGCAAACTTTATGAAACATAAATTAATAAACTGGTACGTGTTAGTTATACTTTAGGACCAGTTTAGGAGATAAAGGGAGCAAGAGAATGAATTGGGGAGGTGCCCAAGGCAGGGGGAGAGCTGGTGTCTGTGTGCCTGAGGGCGGGGGAGAAGAGACAGCCCTAGAGAGGGGAGGGTACCCACGGAGACAGGGAGAAAGGCAGGCGACAGGGGGACAGGCGGGGGAGGCACTGGGAAGGAGAGGGCTCCCTGTTCCTGCTCTCAGGCTACAGGGAGAACCAAGGCAGCCCCGAAACTGCAAACACTTCCCCAGCAGGGTGCCCCCCCAAGTCCTCCTAACCTCGCTCCTGCCCCCATGGTTGCTCCATGCCCCCAGATAGCTGACACCTGACGTCTCCTCCAAAGGCCTCCCGCCTTCTGTGAGGCTGCCCTTTTCCCAGGGTTCCTCCCACCTCCCAGGCAGGTCTCCCATTCTGACTCCCCCTCATTGTTTTTACTCTCTGACTCACAGCTCGATTTGCAGGCCTGCCCCACCTCAGACCCCAGCTCCCACCCGCACAGCCCGCCTCCACTCCCCCATGCAGCCCGGCTGGCCCCCCACCCTCCACTCCTGCCCCAGGTCATCTCAAACCCCCACAGGGCCAGCTCTAGACCCAGCACCTCCCTCCCAACCTCTTCCCGAGTCCCTGTGTTTGTCAACAGCTCCGCCATCCCACCAGCTCCCCTCCCTGCTTCTGGAATTACAGTCTGAATGTGTCACCTCCCTCCGTTTCACACCCCTCCTCCAGTCTGTCACCCAGCAGAATTCCTTCCCAAGAATAACCACTGCCAAGCTTGCTGCTCCCATGCATTAGCTCCGTGTCCCCACAACAGTCGGAAACGTGATAAATCACGAAACGCGGTGAGACACGAATCAGCCACACCCGCTGTGACACCCAAGCGGACCTGCTGTCGGTGTAAACTCGCGAGGGTCTCCACACAGATGCTCAGAGCTCAGGGCTGGGTACTTTTTATTTTTTTTTAAATTGATTTCAGAGAGAGGAAGGGAGAGGGAGAGAGAAACATCAATGATGAGAGTCATGGATCGGCTGCCTCCTGCACGCCCCCTGCTGGGGATCCATCCCACAACCCGGGCCTGTGCCCTGACCGGGAATCAAACCGCGATCGCCTGGTTCGTAGGCCGATGCTCAACCACTGAGCCACATCTGCCCGGCCATGCTGTGTATTTTTGTAACTTTCTGCTTCTCAAAGCTCTTTGCCTTCCGGAAATCGAGAGCCACACAATGTTAGTTCTGGGGGGACAGCTGAGATCACTCCGGCTCCCTCCCTTCTCAAAGCTCTTTGTTTTCCAGAAACCGAGAACCACACAATGTTAGTTCTGGGGGGACAGCTGAGATCACTCCGGTTCCCTCCCTTCTCAAAGCTCTTTGCCTTCCGGAAACCGAGAACCACACAATGTTAGTTCTGGGGGGACAGCTGAGATCACTCCGGCTCCCTCCCTTTAGTTTTACCATGGAGGGGGAGGTGGCTTGTCAAGGCCACACTGCGCGTTGGCAGGGGAGTTGGCTCAGAGCTCAGAATTGGAGTTACAACAAACAATGACACCTGAGCACCTGTGATGGGACAGTCGCTTTGCTAGGTGCTTGACCTACACGCCTGCAGGGAATCTGGGCAGCGTTTGCACGCACTGCAGAAGAAGGTGCCGAGGCCCAAGGGTGGTCAGTCACTGTCCAGAGTCGTCCACCCGGCAGATGCAGGAGTGGGGTCCGGATTCAGGTTGTCGGGAGGCTGGGAGCTGCGCTTGCGGGGAGTGGGGGTGAGATGCGAAGTCGGGCCTCCTTCCTCCAGGTGTGCTTGGGGGGTCAAGGACCCCTGGCCCAGGTGAGCCCAAGGCCTCCGCAGTAACAGACGGAGAGGGCAAGGCCCCGGACCTGGGGTGCAATCCACAGCCCGGCCCCAGTTCCCAGAGCCCTGCACCCGGGGCGAGGTGGAGACGGGGAGCCGCCCTCTCCCCTGGCTGCCCTCTCCCCGCAGGCTTCCAGGACGTGCACGTGATGATCTTCGTGGGCTTCGGCTTCCTCATGACCTTCCTGCAGCGCTATGGCTACAGCTCCGTGGGCTTCAACTTCCTGCTGGCGGCCTTCGGCATCCAGTGGGCGCTGCTCATGCAGGGCTGGTTTCACTCCTTCCACGACGGCTACATTCTCGTGGGCGTGGAGAAGTGAGCGCGGGGCGGGGCCTGGCGGAGGGGGCGGGCCCAGGGCGGGGTCTGAGCCCAGGTGGGGGCGGGGCCTGGGCGGGGGTCTGAGTCAGGGGCGGGGCCTGGGTGAAGGGCGGGGCCAGAGTGAGGGGCGGGTCTGGAGGCGGGGCCAGAGTCGGGGCGGGGCCTGAGCCCAGGTGAGGGCGGGGCCTGGACTGGACGAAGGGGCGGGGTCAGAGTGAGGGCGGGGCCTGGGAGAAGGGGCGGGTCCGGGGAGGTTTGACTGAGGGGCGGGGCCTGGGGCAGGCTCTGGAGAGGGGGCGGGTCCAAGGTGTCTCCTAGGCGAGGGGGCGGGTCCAGGTGGGTCTTGAGTGAGGGCAGGTCAGGGGCGGGGCCTGACTGAGGGGTGGGACCTAGGGCGGGGCCTGAGTGGTGGGCGGGCCCGGCCTGGGTGAGGGGCGGGGCTTGGTCCAGGGGGCGGGGCCTGAGCGAAGGGGCGGGCCCGAGGGCGGAGCTGGGGCTTTGGGGCTTGGAGCCCGTTCTTCATCGTCCAACCAGGAGACACGGGGCCTGTGACGGACATCACGGGCGCCCCGCCCGCACCCTCCGCTCCCCCATCAGCGAGCCTCCAGGACGGGAGGTCCAGCCATGCCCACGCGGTCCGCGTGCGGGACAAGGGCCTCCCTCCCCCTAAGTCCGAGGCTGCAGGGACACCTCAGTGTCTCCTTTCCAGGGGCTAGGACTGGGTCCTCCATCCTGACCCATGGAAACTGCCCTGAGAGACCGCAGCCCATGGGCCCCTCCCGGACCTGTCTCCCCACAGCCTCATCAACGCGGACTTCTGTGTGGGCTCCGTCTGCGTGGCCTTTGGGGCAAGTTTGGGCAAAGTCAGCCCTGTCCAGCTGCTCATCATGACTCTCTTCCAAGTGACCCTCTTCTCGGTGAATGAGTTCATCCTGCTGAGCCTGCTTGAGGTGAGCAGGGATCAGAATGGGGGTGAAGGTGGAGGGGACGCTTGGGGGGGTCAGCAGGGGGATGGAGAAAGGGCTGGGGAGACATGCCACCTGGATTCAGCTCCACCGTGGCAAGTCTCTTAACCTTCTGGACCCCAGTGTCTCCCTTCATCTCTAAGGGGGGGCGCGGTTTATTGGGCATGCTTCAGGCCGCTTACCTCTGGGGGAGGCACAATTATCACCCCCATTTGACAGATGAGAAAGCTGAGACTCAGGGAGGTTAGGGGGCTCACCCAAGGTCACACAGCTAGTAGAGGCCGCACCCACCAGTTGTGTCAACAACTAGCTCCACGACCTTCGAGGACATGTTTACTGCTCTGGCTGATTTTCCCCCGTCTAGAGATTGTTCTGAGTGGAGGGAGGAAGAGGGGGCCGAAGAGAAGGGATGTGGGGGGACAGGGGAGGAAAGCTAAATCAGTCAGGCACCTGTTGCATGTCCTATGCTTTATACGAGCTGTCTAGTTTAATTCCCCAGACAGCCCTGCTAGGTCACTTCTTGAGACCTCTGAGTTTGGGGGCAATGGGGAGAGGATGATGGGGGGAAGGGGCTCCCCCTCGTGGTGCCATGGGACATTAGCTGGGAGCTGGAGGGCAAGGAGTGTGACAGGACGCAGGGATGTGGGTCACCGCGGCCTGGATGGGTGGTGTCGAGCAGGAGTACTATGTATGAGGGGACACCCAGAGGGGACACCGGAGGGAAGGGGAAGAGCTCCCCGGAATTAAGACATGGTAGAAGCTAGTGGGAGACAAACTAGATGGGGTGTTGCCCTGGGGACTCTAGCTCTGCAAGCCTGGGTTTCCCCACCTGGGCTCGATCCCATCTGCTGGGTGAGGGTGACCTGGCATTTTGCCCACAGGCTTACAGCCTGGGTTCGGGGATCCCCATTTTCAACCCTTCCCAGCGGATTGGTCTGCGGAGGCCCCAGGCTCCGTTCCATAGCCCATAAAGTCAGACACAGCTGGACACTGTCTGTGTGTAGCATGGAGGGTGGGGGGAGAGACGGTGTCAGAGCCTGACAGGCCCCCTTGTGCCTAAGGTGAAGGACGCCGGGGGCTCCATGACCATCCACACATTCGGTGCCTACTTTGGGCTCACAGTGGCCTGGATCCTCTACCGACCCAACCTGTACCAGAGCAAGCAGAGGCAGAGTCCTGTGTACCACTCGGACCTCTTTGCCATGATCGGTGAGAGCTGCTATAAGGGTTGAGGGCTACCATGGCGACCGAGGGCCACCGTGATGGGTGAGGGTCATCATGAGGAGCTCAGGCCACCACGATGGTCACACTCACACTGATCCCCAGGTGGTCCAGTAGGTGGCTCCCAGTTCCCCTTGGGGGAAGGGCAGAGGGAGGTTCCCCAGAGAAACTTCCAGGATCCCTGATGCTTGGTCGGTCACCCTCTGTTCTCCCTAGGATGCCCAGGGGCAGACACAGTGGTACCCATTCCGGGGCTAGGGCAGTGTGTGCCATCCTACTTCCTGCGTCCATTCATTCCAGAAAACACAAATCAGCTACTCACTCTGGTCTCTTAAAACCTAGCTCTGCATTCGAGGAGCTCCACCAGATAACCTCCCTACAGTGGAGGGAAAGGCTCCCCCTGGTGGTGCTGTGGGAGCCGGGTGGGAGCGTAAGTGGGACTGAGGGAGTGAGCCAGGCGGGGCGGGAGGGCTTCAAGGAAGAGCCCCAGTGTGAATGGAGTAACCGGGGCGGGAAACGGCTGGGCATGGGAGTCCTTTAACATCTCTGGCGCTAAGGGACCCATCTAACATCTCTTCTCCCGGGCCCCCCCACCCTGTTTGGTCCTGCCAGGCACCCTCTTCCTGTGGATGTACTGGCCCAGCTTCAACTCAGCCGTGTCCAGTCACGGAGATGCCCAGCACCGAGCTGCCATCAACACCTACTGCTCCCTGGCAGCCTGCGTGCTGACCGCGGTGGCGCTGTCCAGCGCCCTACACAAGAAGGGCAAGCTGGACATGGTGAGCAGTGGGCCGGGGGGGGGGGGGGGAGGAGGCAGCGGGGACCTGGGGAGAGGCACAACTACGACCGTCTGTGCCCAGTGGGCATGAATCCCCATGCCCTGCCAGCAACTCTGTGAAAAAACTGAGGCTCAGTGAGAAATGATTCGTCCCATTTGCATCGCTGGCTTTCAGCAGAGCCCAGAACCAGACGCTCGGAGATTCCATGAGGCAGGTTGTTCTAGATGAGCCTGGGGCGCTGAACATCAGGCACGCAAACCCGACACACAGGGCACTCAGATATGAAGGGAACGAGCGGATATGCCGACAGGGCTCACCAGCGTGGACACAAGTACACTGATCCGTGCACACGGAAAATGCCCCGAGTGCTGGTGTGCATGGCACGTGTGCAGAGAGCACAGGGGCGACTGGCCCGGGCTGGAGCCCTCTGTAGTCTCTCGCTGAGGGGCTCCCTGAGCCAGCCCCAGCTCCAGGCCCATGCACCGCGGGTCCACGTGGGCTCCGGGTCAGTGCCTCCAGGCCCCTGCTCCGTGGGAGGCCTGACTCCCCGCCTGCTCTGCCCACCCTGCCCAGGTGCACATCCAGAACGCCACGCTGGCCGGAGGGGTGGCCGTGGGCACCGCCGCCGAGATGATGCTCATGCCCTACGGCTCGCTCATTGTCGGCTTCATCTGCGGCATCGTCTCCACCCTGGGCTTTGTGTACCTGACGGTGAGGCCCCAAGCCCCAGACTAAGGGCTGGAGAATCCTGGGTCTCTCTACTTGGGGCTTCCAGAATCCTGGCCTCCCCACACCCCAGTCTTAGCAGCACCCATCTCCCCTCTCCAGCCATTCCTGGAGTCCCACCTACGGATCCAGGACACGTGTGGCATCCATAACCTGCATGGGATCCCGGGCATCATCGGTGGCATCGTGGGTGCCGTGACGGCGGCCTGCGCCAACAGTGAAATTTATGGACAGGAAGGGTACGTATGGAGGAGATGCTGGGAGGGGAGTTCCCTCCTTCCTCCTTCCCCTCTCCTCCCCGCTGCTCCTCTGGGGTCCAAGATTGTGTCTCTAACCTGGTCCTTCCCCAACTGGACTGTTTTTTCATGGGACTCTCTCCCCAGCCTCTGCCCTTTCACAAGAGTCTGAAGCCATCTGATGTATCCAACGCCCCCATTTTGCAGATGGCAAGGCTGAGGCCCAGGGTTTGTTAAACACTGGTGCCTGCTCACATTTGTGGGGTGGCAGCAAATGGCTTCTTGGCCTCCTGCGGGGCCCTGACCTGCCCCTTGTCTCCACCCCAGGCTTGCTCATGCCTTTAACGTGGAAGGTTTCAACGGTAACTGGTCCCCAAGCTTGCAGGGCTGTTTCCAGGCCGCAGGCATCTTCGTGTCCCTGGCCATGGCTCTGGTGGGCGGCGTCATTGTGGGTAAGTGGGAATGGCTGGTGCGGAGAAGGCGGGGCCAGGGGCCACCAGGGGTCCTTTTTCTCTGCCCACCAGGCCTTCGGACTGGAGACTGTCCCAGCTGAGGGAAAGGGCTGGGCAGGCAGAGAGGAAGTAGGTCCTGACCCCTTGTCACCTCCAACTTTCTTTAGGAGTCATTTTGAAATTACCAATCTGGGGACAAGCTGCTGATGAGAACTGCTTTGAGGATGCCATTTACTGGGAGGTGAGTCCCTTACGTAGACGGTCGCTCCAGGTTCTGTTTTGATCTGTATAATTTATTCTGAGTTCACACCTTTTCCCTGCTCTGTGCCCTTCGGCAGCACATTGTTTTGAGTAATATAATTCTGTGCAGGAGGAAGCGAGCCACCATCAGGCTGTCCCTTGTCTGTCTGTCCATGTCCCCCCCTCCCCGCCCCCGCCTCTCGGTGGTTTACCTGGAAGGTGACTTCCCACAGGGTGGGGGTGAGGCCAAACCTTTGGGATTAAACCTAAGCCTTGAGGCCAAGGCCCGGCTGATCCTCGATCCCTCCACTCAGCACAGCCTACTGCTCCCCCGCCTCCCCCCCCCACTTTTGGACCTGCCTGCAGCCCCACGAGCTTACCCCGCTCCCTTGCCTCTCACCTGGCACACAACTTACTACACGCCTTTCAAACGTGGGTTCAGCAGCACCAGAATCCCCCCAGGCTGGGTTACCAGCCACTTGTGCGCGTTTACAACACCTGAATGCCCTCCCATTGCCTCTGGTGGGGCAAGGGCTCTGCCTGGGCCTGGCATTGCCCCAGCACCCTGGACAGTGGCGGTCGTGAAGCAGGCGGGTGACACAGTTTGAAGGACTGCCCTGCTCCTAGGCGCGCGATCTGCACGGTGCCCACTAGGTGCCGCCCGCTACACAGCATTTGCGGCTCCCGACTTGCCCAGGGACACCAGCCCAGCCCCAGGCAGGGGGCAGGGGACAGGGGACAGGGCCCTCCCAGCTGAGTGACCTCCTCTCTCTGCAGGTGCCCGAGGAGGAGAAGAACCACGCCTCGCATCCTGAGGACTCTACCCTCAAGCCACCAGAACCTTAAAGCTCCCAAGGCAGGTCCGAAGCAGGTAAGCGTGAGCATGGCTTGCCAGTGTGGGGGGGGTCATGGGCAGGTTCTCCCAATGGGGGGGAGCGAGCCTTGGGAGTCAGATACCACCAGCAAAGGGGCAAACAGAAAGCATGAAGGAATGAGGGGGGTGAGCTTCCACCCCTCCTGCCTGGCATTGGTGGGGGAGACGCTCAGAGTCAGACCGCGTGCGTGCTGGGCAGACAGACACGGGCATTAGACGGAAGGTGACCTGGCTTTACTGCTTACTGATCGAGCGAGTGACTTTGAGGATCTCTTCCCCCCAGGGACTGAGTCTCATTTATAAAAGTGGAGAGGACAGGGCCAGCTCTATTCAGTTGATCAACTCGAGCAAGACCCTTCCTTCCTTCCTTTCTTCTGTCAACTCACATTTCCTTGCCCCTCTGGGAATGCACCATGCCTCCTGCATCTAACCCTCCAGAGACCCCTACAAAACAGGTGCAATTACTTCCCTCGCTCTATTTATTTTTTAAATATATTTTTTATTGATTTCAGAGAGAGGGAGGGAGAGGGAGAGAGAGAGAGAGAAACATCTGTGATGAGAGTCATTGATGGGCTGCCTCCCGCACGCCCCCTGCTGGGGATTGAGAAGCCTGCAACCCGGGCATGTGTCCTGATAGGGAATCGAACCTGCAACCTCCTGGTTCATAGGTCGACCCTCAACCACTGAGCCACGCCGGCCGGGCACGTCCCTCCTTTTAATAGGTCAGGGAATTACGGCTCAGAGAGGTTTGGGGTTTCAAGGTTCCACAGCTGGCGAGTGGAGGAACTGGGATCTTTCTGGGTCATTGTCATTACTTTCATCATCACTGTTTGACCTCCAGGATGCCAGCGCTTGGAAAGAGCTGTGTCTGGGGCAAAAGTCTGAATGACGTGGCAGGAGAGGACATTGGGGCTTAAGGAGAGAGAAAAGTGAGGCCGTGACCGGTTGCTTCTAACGCTCACCCTACCCAGAGGGAAAGATGCCCGACGGGGCTGCAGCAGGACCTGACGGCGGCCCCTGCTCTCGGCTCTCTCCCTGCAGGCTCCACAGACGGCCCCGGTGCTCCAGAAGGAGCCGGTGCCGGCCGAGCTGGGTACCCAGGGGCAAGGGGAGCAGCACCCCGCCTGCTGGCGGAGCCCAGGGTGCCGCCACCCTCCCTCCCCCTCCATCCCAGGGGGCCTGCCTGAGAATGGAGGAGGCCAGCAGGCAGAGTGGGCATCCAGGCCGGGCTCTGGCTGCAGGAGGCCTGCCCCCGGGGGTCTCAGTGGCTTCATCCTAAGAAGAGCGGGCAGGCTCGGGGGCTGGGCCTGGAAGTGGACCCGAGGCCTCCTAGGTGACAACTTGGCTGCCAGCCACCAACGGCTGGGCTCTCGGCCTGCACGCCCCATGCTCCCTGGTCCCCCAGACCTCTCTGTGCCTTATGCAGACGGCAGCCTCTGTGAATAAACATTCTAGCTGTTCTTTGTAAAACGGGTGCGGACACTGCAATGGTTGGAGGCAGAACAGGACCCAAGACACCTGGCTCCTGCCCCAGTCCTGACCTCCCACCCCAAGCTTCAAGGGCACTAGGGGGTGCAGGGGAGTAGGCAGGAAGGACTCTTTGGGGCCAATCTCCTTCCCCTACCATACCTGTCTTCCTCCCTGCCAAGCCAGCCCTGCTTTCCCTCCACAGTAGAGGAAGGCTTCATCAGTTTAGATTTCCCATCACTTAATGAGTCCTGCCACCACCCCGGGGAAGAATAACACCCAGTCCCTGCCCTCGGGGGACTCGCAGTCTAACTGGGGGACCACCTGACACCCAGTATCTACCCTGAACTAGACAGGCCTTCAGTGCCCAGGCGGCTTCCCAGAGTGGGTCACGCGAGTAGGGTTTTGGAGGCTGAATAGGAGTTTACCAGAAGGCTGGCAAAGCGACAGCATGGGCAGAGATCCCGGGATGGGAATGCAGACCCTTTGAGGAGCAAAGACTCCAGAGAAAGAAGGGGTGATGGAAAGGGGAGACGGCCTGTCCTGCCTCCAAATCCCCCCCATCACAATTCACACACACACACACACACACACACACTCTCGGGCCTTCATGCCCCTCGCGGGAGGAGAGGGGTGGAGAAAGGCGCTGAAATGCAACCTATTCATGCTCCCCGCGCAGGGAACACCCGTCATTTTCCATGCTGGGTAAAGACAAAAACCCTTTACAGCCTGTTTCTGGAACTTGTCAGCAGCTGCCAAGAGGAGCATGTTAATTAAACGTCGGCAAAGATGGAAGCCGGAGGCCCCGGCTCTAATTGGACAGTTTGCTTCGGGGATTGAAAAACATTGTGACAAAAGAGGAGGCGCGCGGGGCGCCGCGGGGGGCGCGCCGGGGAGGGGCCGCGCTTTGATTTGCGTTTCAGCCGACGCGCCTCCGGCCTCGCCCACCCGAGGGGGCGTGGGAGGGGTGCAGGGTGGGCGAGGTCCCCCAAGCCTGCATGCCAGGGCAGCCAGCAGTGCCCCCTCCCCCGGCCCACCCCAGGCAGTAATACTAGGCACAGCCGAGGACCAGGCTTTGGGACAGGGACAGCCCCCCTCCAACATGATTACAGGATCTGAGTCTTGGGGGGCTGTGCAAGGAGGGCACCCAGGGCAGGAGCCGGGTAATCACCCCTGGGGGCAATGTTGAGGCTGCCCTGGGAAGCCCTCCAGAGGGAGAGACCCGGATCTGGGCCCCGGTTGCCCAAACTCTCTCTGGGCTGCTTGATCAGGGAGCTGAGATCTGGAAAATGCTAGCGACTGGCAGGCTTGTCTTGGCAAACGTGCTGTAAAGGTCCTCACGGAGGTCCTGGCAGAGCTTGGAGTTGCCAGCAGGGCTGCAGGGGGGCACCCGAGACTGTGTGTCCCCCCCCCCGTCTGCATGCTGGACGGCTGTATCCCTGACTCGCAGAGGACGTGCTGGGTACCACGCTGAGCGCCTTACCAGCCCGGTGACGGAACCTCCCAGCCAGCCTGAGGGAGCCGGAGCATTCGTACGCACTCATGTCACAGGCCCAGAGAAAACAAATAACAGTCCGAGGTCACAGTGTTATTCGGGGTGGCTCCAGGGGGAGCCCAGACCCCTCTGATTCCAGCGTCTGAACCTGGGCTCCCTGCTCCCTGCTCTCTGGTTTGCAGCCCAGCCAGGAGAGGGGGGTCCTGAGGCCGAAAAGAGTGGGTTGCTAAGTGCAGAAGCCCTCCTCAGGGCCTCCAGGGGGTGCAGCAGGCTGGGGGTCCCTTGCATCTCCTGGGCTGGGGGTGCTTAGCTAGCAGGGGCAGAGCTCCCTCTTCTGCCCCCTTGTGTGTTGGCCCCAGACTTGCCCCCCGCCCCACTGGCATCCTGAGCTTTTCCCCAGGAGGGCCCTGCTCATTCGGGGTGGGAGGCCAGGCTGGGGCCCTTGAGAGCCAGAAGCGAGCATGGGAAAGGGGGCCACTGCGGCTGAGCCCCGGGGATTAAGAGCTACAAAGTGGATGAAGATGGCTGAGGCCATTGATGGCGGCCCCCGGGAGCTGAGTTCCCAGGGGGGGGTGGCCCGAGCAGCATGTGCCTGAGCTGCATCCAGGTTGCCTGCCGGACCTAATCCCCTGGGAGCTGCAGGCGGAGGAGCCCCAGAAAAGTACAAAAAAATACGGCTGTTGTGGGGAGAGGGCTGCCCAAGATGGGGCGGGGTGGCTGGGCCTGGATGCTCAAGTGGCAGCTCTGAGGCCAGCTGGGTGATGGGGAGGTGTGCCCACGGGGGTGGGTGTGAATCTGTGCCCCTGGCCTGGGTGGTGGGTCTCCGTGGGACACTCTGAGGGTAGGTGACCCAGGGTGCTAGGGGCCCCCTGCATGTGTCTGAAGTTGAGAGACCTGAGGGCAGCGACTAGGACCACTCAGAGGTCCCTGGCTTGTGGAGGAAAGAGGCGGAGCCTCCAGCTGCAGGCCCAGTGGGTGCTGTGCGTGCTCGTGTGTATGTGTGTGTATGTGTGTGTGTGTGTGTGTGTACTCACTCTGGTGCACGCACCATCCAGCAGGGTGCTTGAGAACGGCCCTTCAGAGCCGGCTGGAGGGGCTCTGCAAATTGTAATCAGATTAAGGGGGCCAATCACTTAGGGCTCTTGAAAAGGCCACAAGACTTTCTAATCAGCCCGGGGCGCCTGGCCCACAAAGCCCGCGAGGAGCTCCGCGGGAGCAGCCCGCCGGGGGGCCCTGGGGTGGGGGCTGCTCTCCTCCCTCTCTGTCTCTCGTAATTATGTCAATTTGCTAGCCAAATTGTTTGCTCGAGTGGACAGGGGGGCTGGTGCCCCATTCATGTGGTAATGTGAGAACCGCAGGCCTCCCGGCTGGGAAAACTAGAGGTACTGGGACCCTTCTCCCTGGAGCAGGCAGGCCAGGGAGTGGGGCGCCTGGGCCTGGGGAATCCTCCCCCCAGTGTAAGGCTTTTTTTCCCATGATTTCCAGAAAGTTCCAGCTTGGGTTGTGCTCTGGGATGTCCTTTGGGGCCTGTCAAGATGAAGGATGGGAAGAGAGGACAGACTCCTTCAGAGTGAAGACAGCAGCTCTCTGTCCCCAGGCCTGGTCCCCCCAGGTTTGAACAATTTGGGAGCAGCCTGGGAGGTGCCCAAGTGATGGGGTCCTGAAGGGGAGAGTCACAGCCTGCAGGGACTCGGGGATGTGCGGAGGCCGGAGAAAGTTCTCAGCAGTTTACTGAGCCTCTCCGTGGGCACCAGCCCCTGCGACACTGGACTTTGTACACAGCAAGCAGCTTGCAAAACCTGACAGCAACCCGGGGAGGCAGGTCCTGGGCCTCTCAATTGCACAGATGATGAAAGTGAGGCTCAGAGGAGCCGAGTGACTTGCCCAAGGACACACAGCCAGCCGCTGGCGAGGAGCAGAAACGGGAGCCCAGCTCTCTCTGATCCCCTGCCCCTTCTGCCCACCCCTTCCTCCAGGCAGCAACCGGGGACCCGACCATCGACCCAGGTGTGTATGAGGCCCGGAGTATTTCTAGTAGAGTCTCTAAATGGATGGTTCTCAAAGTGTGGTCAGGACCGGGAGCACTGCCATCACTCGGCAACTTGTTAGAAATGCACAATCCTGGGGTCCTTCCTCCCCCTGCCTACTGATCAGACACGGAGCTGGCAGTCTCTCCTGGGCCCAACCCAGTTTGAGACCCGCCCCTCTAAGTTATTTAACCATTCCCCTGGGGATGGACTTTCTACGTGTTTCCAATTTTTTGTAGCCAGTGTGGCTCAGTTGGCTGCACCGAAAGGTCACCGGTTCGATTCCCAATCAGGGAACTGGCCCAGGTTGTGGGCTCGGTCCCCTGTAGTCCGTGGTTACGGGAGGCAACCAGTTGGTGTTTCTCTCTCACATCGACGTTTCTCTCCCTCTCCCTTCCTCTCTTTCTAAAATAAATTAAAATATTTTAAAAATAAACAAACAAACCAAAAAGGTCCCCTACCATACGTCCCTTTATCTGTGTGTTTGAGCCCCGTGAGAACATGTCTTCACTCTCGAAATTTTCTTGGCTAACTTTCCACATTTGCTCTTTCCAACAAACTTTAGAATCGGCACCTAAATTCCATCTCGATGGCACTGTGCTATGTGTTTTAATTTAGGAAGGATTGACATCTTGACAGTGTCGGGTTTTCCCATCAAATATTGAAATGCTACAGGGTTTTAGGTATAATTCGCATAATTACGTATAATTTAGGCAAGCTTTGCTATGATCCCAAATACAACCGCTGCAGGAGATATTAAAATGGTCTCCTCCTCGCCCCGAATTTTATGAAACTAAGAACATAATTGCAAAGGGTCAAGCTTATTCTTTTTGGGATAGTCTTTCTTTCTTCTTAAGTATATTTTTATTGATTTCAGAGAGAGGAAGGGAGAGGGAGAGAGAGAGAGAAACATCAATGATGAGAGTCATGGATCGGCTGCCTCCCGCACGCCCCCTGCTGGGGATCGAGGAGGCCGCAACCTGGGCCTGTGCCCTGACCGGGAATCGAACCTCGATCTCCTGGATCCTAGGTCAATGCTCAACCACTGAGCCACACCAGCTGGGCTCTTTTTTTTTTTTTAATTGATTTTTTTGGAAGAGAGAGAGAAACATCAATCTGTTGCTCCACTTAGTTATGCATCACTGGTTGATTCCTGTATGTGCCCTGACCGCGGGTTGAACCCGCAACCGTGGCGTATCGGGAAGATGCTCTAACCCACTGAGCTGCCGGCCCTTAGGAGACTGACAGCTTCTCCTTCCTGTCTCTTGGGACACCTGCCCTAGGAACCCAGCTGCCATGCCAGGGGATGTCCAAGCAAGGAGCCACGGGGCCCTGGGCCCCCAGCCGGCACCCCCAGCCGTGTGCACGAGCCCTCTTAGCAATGCACCCCCAGCCCCACTTGGGCTGCCCGGTGACACCACGTGGAGCAGAGACAAGGGGTCCCCACTCATTTCTGCCCCAACTGCAGATTGTCAAGCAAAACAAATGGCTGGTGCTGCTTTGAAGGGTTGGGGTGGTTTGGTATCAATAGAGAACTGGGCTGTGGTGCCACCCATTTTGACGCCTAAAGCAATCAGCGATGTGGGGACTGACGGGGGTTTCTGTGAGTGACGGAGGTAAACCTTCCAGAACCCTCCCAGGGAGGCTGGGGCTGGGGCTAGAGCTGCGGACCCTCCTCCTAGAAAAGAGGCCCTGGGCGTGGATTTGCATGTGATGCGAGAGTCACATGCCCTCCCCCTGGAGGCCAAGGGCCCCAGACCAAGAGCCCCTCCTGGGCCCCAAGGTTCCCTCTTCTGCCTCAATCAGCCGAGCCTGGGTTCAGGGGGTCCCACCCGCTCAGACCTGGCTGCCCAGGGCCACCCTGTCTCTGGGAGAGCTGGACTCTCCCACCCCCGAGGCTGGCAGGAGGGGTCGGGCTGGCGCTGGATCAGCATGCGGCGCCCCGGGAGGTACAGGGCCACCAGGAGGCCTCTGTGTGCAGCCTTTGTTGGGGCCCTGGGGACCCAGGGGACAGCCCAGGCGGCTCCTCGGCTCGTACACTTTGACTGCCAGATGAAAGGGGGTGATGCCATAAAGAGGCTGCCCGGCCGGGGCCCCGCGAGCATGGGGCGCTTTGTGTCCCTCCAGACGGAGGTACAGACGTCTGTGAAACGTCAATTACAGCTGAATAAAGACGTCTGCTTGGTCCAGACGCGCCTCCTTTCAGCTGGGGAGGTGTTTCCAGGCCCGGCCTGGGATGCCTTTGGTGGCCTAATTCGGGTGACTGTGACTCTCTCCATGAGGGGCCCTGGCTTTCATCACTCCTGGGGAAGATGGGAAGGGGTGGGGTTGGTCTGACACCCCCCCCTTTGTCCAGGAATGCGGGGGGGGGGCTGGGAGGTGAGAGAAAGGAGCGACTCACCTCCCTTCCCTTCTCCCCCAGGCTGGGCCAGGCATGGGGATGGGAAGGAGGCAATCCGGGAGCCACTCGACCCCCGGAATCAGCCAGGCCTCCTTCCCAGGCCTGGTTGGCCACACAGGTCTCGGTGTGGCCCAGCCTGGGGCACCTGGTGGCCCTGTTCACGCCTGGGTCTGTTTTCTCTCTCCTGCCTTTTCCTCTGGGACAGTTTCTAAGGGGACGCTCCCTGTGACCAGCATCACCACCTCATGAACACACACTCAAAGCCGTTTGGAAACACAGAGCGGGGCCCTGAAGGAGTACGCGTGTCTCCCCAGGTTTGCTCGTTGGACGAATCTGAGCACCCGAGATGGGCCTGGCCTAAGTGGTGGATATGGGATATGTTTTCTTGGCCAAGTCCCCAAACCCCTGGGCCCTAGCGTCCTCTAGAGTAAGAAGAGGGGTGCGGACATGGGGGTTTTCAAGACCCCTCCTAGCTCTGACCAGACTTATTTCAAAATCATGTTGCCAGTCCGCGTCTGTATCCAAGGGAGGAGAGGCTTGGAAACACGGCTGTGGGCTGCTAAATGCTGGCCCTTGTTTGCAAGGATGTCTCTTTTTTTCTTTATTGATTTCAGAGAGAGGAAGGGAGAGGGAGAGAGAGAGAAACATCAACCATGAGAGTCATTGATCGGCTGCCTCCTGCTCGCCCCCTGCTGGGGATCGTGGAGCCTGCACCCTGGGCCTGTGCCCTAACCAGGAATCGAACCCTGACCTCCTGGATCCTAGGTCGATGCTCAACCGCTGAGCCACACCGGCCAGGCTGCAAGAATGTCTTAAAGGCGATCGAGCCACAGAGGCCGCTGCGGGCTGGAGCTGTGCGTGTGCCCGCCTGTGTGTCCAGCAGACAGCCCCGGGGCCTCCCACCCACCAAGTAGGAGTCAGTGGGGCCTGGGTTTGGGATCAGCTCGACCTTCTTTGAAATCCTGCTGGGCCCGCTCACTCATTTTGTGAAATTGCACCTTCTGTCCACCCCTTTGTAGAAATGAGGCTCCTGCACACTTCCCCCCAGGTGGCTACTGTGGCCATGGAAAGAGATCTTATTACTATAAGTGCTGGGTGCGTAGAAAGTGCTCAACAGACAAACATTATCTGTGTTTCCAGGAGTTTCCAAGAACCAGGGGCCTCGCCGGTGCCCCTCCCACCCCGCCCCTGGGGCCAGGCCACCGGCGAGTGTGTGGCGCAGAGCAGGGGCCCTGGTCTCTCTCTCCACGCCGGCGTCTGGACAGGCCAGGAGGCAGCCGAGGACGAGTGACAGCTGGGAAGGTTTAATTGCTCCTCGGTGGCTTGGGAGCTGCCTCCCTCCCTTGCCAGCGATCTGCATTTCAATGTGCAAAGAGTGGAAACTAGGATGCTGCTCAAAGGGGTTACAATGATTAATCATTTAAAAAGCAAGATCTTAATTACAGGCCGCAATTTTTGCTATTTAAGGAGTCCATTAGTTGCCACAAAGAAGAAGAAAAAAAATTATCACAGGTTATTCGCTTCCAAAAGTAGAGGGGGGGGGGAGATGGGAGGGGGAGAGTCAGCTGCTGCTCAGAGATGGGGGGGAAGGCAGGGTCCCACCCCAGAAGAGGCCTGGGCAGGAGCACATTGGGCGCTGGCCATGGTGCTAGAGGGGACCAACAAGGAGGCTTCTCAGGGGTCTGGGGCTGGTGCAGGGAGGCGGTGCCAGAGCAGGAACTCGTTGCCCTCTCTCTCCCCAGCTCTGGGCCTGGTTGGAATCCCACCTGTGGGTGCCCCTGGAGGCCTCCTCCTGGGCCTGGCAGCTGGTGGTCAGCTCCTCCCTCCATCCCAATGACCCCTGACCCCACCCTGCTCAGGATGTGGGGTTAATTGCCAGGCCCTCCCCTCTGACCCCTCTGTGGGTTTTAGTCTTGTCCAGTCTCTCAGGCCCCAGGGTGTACAAAGGGGACCGGGGGTAGGGGTGGGGGAGTGTTAGGAGTGAGATTAAAAAAAAAAAACAACAACAAACAAAAAAAGCCCAGCCCTCTTTAGTGGATTAATTTACTGATCCTCCTGGGGGCAAAAGAACAAGAGCCTGTGGCCTCAGAGGCTTCTGTGGTGAGAGATCTGGAGGCCTCCCTCCACCTGGAGGCCTGGGCACAATCCTGCCACGGAGGAGGGCACCCTGCCCGCCCCACGGGCCGGAATCGATCTGTGGCTCCCAGCCGCCTCCTGGGCCCTGGCTGGCAGCTCCCGAATCCCAGAAAAGAGCCCAGCAACACAGGGGCGCCAGGAGCGCAGGGCCGGCCTTGGGGACGCAGGAAGCCCGGATCTAGACGGTAGTGAGCCTGACATCACGCTCACCATCCAAGTCAATAACTCGGATGAATCAAACTGGTCAGTGTGAGCTGCTGCTACGGCCCAAGGCTTGAGACAAGCATTTACCAGCCAACCCAGAGGGAAAAGGTGTGTTCCCTGCCAAGCCTGCTTAACGCTGGGAACAAAATAAGATCCCTTCTATAAACAGTCCCTCCTGCCAGATGGATTAAATGCCTCTGTGTGTGTGTGTGGGGGGGGGGAGCGCACGCCTCAGGCTCTTCTGTTCTAACATTCAGGCCTCCAGAGGGCAGGCGGCTAAATCAGTTCAAGGGTAATCCCAGGGATTTCTGGGGGACGGTGCGAGGAGACCCAAGCCACAGACTCACAAGATGGGTTTGAATTCAAAATAGCCAGTGTGGCTCAGTGGTTGAGCACCAACCTAAGATCCAGCAGATCTCGGTTCGATTCCAGGTCAGGGCGCATGCCCCGGTTGCAGGCTCCTAGATCCCCAGCAGGGGGCGAGCAAGAGGCAGACGATCCATGATTCTCATCATTGATGTTTTTCTCTCTCTCCCTCTCCCTTCCTCTCAATTAAAAAAATTACACATAAAAAAAAAAATAATAACCAGGCTGATTTCCTGGTGACTCTCCTCTGGCCCCTGCCTCAAGGCATCCTCACACCCCCACCACCATCCCCCAGAGAGGAGAGGGTGTCTGTCTCTTTAATTGCCAGTTTCCGGGGGGGGGGGGAGCACACAGTCCCGCCCCCCCAATGCCGATTAATTGCAGGGTGAGGCACCCAAAACAGGTTGGACCACATCATTTCTGGTGCTGGCTCTTTTCACTGGCGGCTGCCTTGGAGCCACAGTAATGAGCAGCTTTTAGCTTGTCACTCTCCTGACACTCTTTACTTCGACCAGGAAATGGCAAATGTGATGAAAATGAGAACTTTGTTATCTGTTTGTCATTTCCCAGGAGACCGAGACGTGGGGCTGGAGCGTGGAGAGGAAGGCCCGGCACCCGAAGCCACCTCTGCAGGTGGTGCTCAGACGGCAGGTGACTGCGGATCACAGCCCAGGGCCTGGCCGCCGGCCACACCTCCACGCACGTCACCTACCCAGGTCCCTCATGGGCCGCAGGGGATGGAGACCCTGCCCTGCCTGCCTTCGAGACCTGCCGAATGCCCATGCCTGGGAAAGTGCTCCAACCTTAGGGGGCCCTGGAGGTTTGGGGTGCCAGCATCCTCTCTCCTGACAAGCAAGGCCTGCGTCCGTCCCAGCTGCCGGCCTAGACAGTCTTGTGTGAATTTAGGGGCAGCCAGGGGTTGGGGCCATCTCTGGCTGGCTGCCTCCCTCCTGCCTGCCTCATCCCCACAGCTGTGGCTGCACTCCCACCTCTGCCCCGGGCTTTTGTCAAAGCTGAATTCATGTGACATCTCAGAGGGAGGGCTCCCGGGTGGGCGGACAGATGGGAGGGGAGGCTCCGGGCCCCCTACTGGTGCACTCCCAGGATGCTCCCTGCAGGGTCCTGGCCTCGAAGTCTGCCGCCCTCTTTCCTGAAGGGTGGTTAGAAGCATGGTCTTGGGGGTCAGAGACCAGAAGTCTTGAATTCCACGTATGAACCGTGAGACCTTGAGAAAGTCATGGACTTCTCTCCACCGTCGGACGTGGTGACACTGAAAGCCATAATGTGGGCACAGGGCTGAGCACACCTGTAGCATATAAAGGGCTTAAAGGGGGGGGGAAGGAGCCCCTCCCTGCATCTCTTCCCTCCTCCCTCCTTTGGCACAAGGACCTGCAGACATGCCCTCCTGCCCACTCCCTGGCCTTGCCCCGCTTTCCAGCTGCCTCTCAGGGTGGCTCACGCTCAGCGCTCCCTAAACTGCCCGCATGTCAGCAGATCCTCTAAAAATGCTTTGCAGCAGGTGCATGGAGCACACGGCACCTTCCCGGAGTCTCCCCCCAGCATTTAGTGTGGACGCCGCTTGCCCTGTGTCCAGGGATGGGCACTGGAGTAGCAGCGAGCCGGTGGCCTGTGTGAATGGCCGGGTCCCCGGGGGGCGGGGGAGCTGTGGGCTGGATGAACGGGTCCCGGGTCCAGAAGAAGTGGAGGGTCTGGGTCTCTGGCTGCCTGGGAGGGGCCGGAGGCTGCGTTCCTGGGGAGCCTGGGAAACCCTCTCCCTGCCTGGCCACAGGCGGGGGTGGGAAGTCAGGGCCACGGGGGGCTTTGTATCCTGCACAATCGCAGCCGCTCTTCTGGATAAAGGGGCAGACAAAGGGGCCTTCGGAAGTGGCCACGCTGCTCAGCACCCGGGGAGGCCCCAGGAAGCCAGCTCCCCCTGGCCGCCCACCCAGGCGTCCTCTCAACACCCCGCCACGAGGGGCCAGCTGGGCCGCAGCCACTCCCGGCCTGGACAGCTGTGCTGAGAGTTAATGAAAACAGGGAGAACACCCCCCCAGCTGGCCCCCGGGCCCCCGGAAAGCACCAGCAGAGCCCCCCCAGGCCGGGGCAGGTGGGGGAGCTAGAATGCTGCTCTCTTATTTCCCAGGAGGGCAAAAGGAACTGCCCGCAGATGAGGGCGGGTTTCCCAAAGGCCTCAGGCATCTATCTGGTGAGGGACTGACTTCCTAAGAGGTGGCTGGTCCCCAAACAGGGGGCAGCTCAGGAAACTTAGATGCATCCCCCCCATACACACAACTGGCCAATCACATCAACAAGATCCATGTCCTTAGCCAACTGAGATGCCAGATGGAACCTCACCCAAGGGACCTGGCACCGTGGAAAGCACCCAGGAAGTGCCCAGACTTGGGAGACAGCACGCTTGGGTGCTACAGCTCTGGCCGGGTGACCTCAGCAGCTTCCTGACACCCCAAGCTACAGTGTCTTCAGCACTAAGCGACGCTTGTATGGAAACCATGGGCCTTACGCGGGACGGTGGCCGTCAGGCCCCTGACACAGGTTGTGCTCTCTACAAACTGCAGCTGCATCTCTCAGGCCCTGTTTGAACAGGGGGGGTGGGGTGGGGTGTCATTGGCTCTAAATTAGTCTGAGCATCAAAAGCAGTGCTCAGACTAAGGCTTCTGAGCTCAGAGCCCGGTCTTGGCCCCTGACTGCGGGCACCTCTGGGTCCCAGCCCACCCTGGGAGCAGGGAGTCTGCAGGGCCCCCACGAGCAGCAGACGGAAGGCCCCATCGGCTGAGGTGGGGGGAGGCTGGGATAATGCCCCCTTTTGCTAGCACTGAGCAGAGCCTGCCAGGGCCCTGGCTTCTGAATGCCCATTGCAGCCACACACTGGGCGCTGTGTCCCAGGCAGCCGGGTGCCAGGCCCGCTCCCTCCTGCCTCTGATCCCAGGGCCTGGCTCAGCGCCTCCAGCCCCCACTGCACCCCCTACCCATTCATGAGGGGCTCTGAAGACCTTCCACAGGGCTCTTCCTGTGGCCTTGAAAGGGGCTCGCATTGAGCCCTCAAAGGGCTGCGTTTGGAGGGAGGGAGGAAGGAGCGAAGGTAACGGAACTGAGATCCAAAGAGGTGACTGACAAGCCAGGGGAGGGGCGCAGAGGGGTCCCCAGGGCCCGGCTCAGGACTGCAGTGCTCTGTTCTCCAAGGCCATTTGCTCTAAGGACTTACATTCCCAGCTCCGTGTGAGGGGTGAACCAGCGAGGTCACCAGGAGAGAGCTTGGTCGCTGCTGTGCACTCCTGACAGTCAAGTGTGTGTGTGAGGGTGTCAGTGGACAGCTGCAGGGCTAGCGGGGACTTTGGGAGGACTGGCAATCACTAGGAAGGCAGCCTCAGACATTCTGTTGTATGCTTTTTTAGGAAAAATCTGAGCCTAGAATCGAATCCCACTTTATGTATAAACAGAAAGGTACTTTTTGCACAGGGCCATCCCCCTAAAGATGTATACACACTTTAACAGCCGGTAGCTCAATTTTGAAAATGAAATGTATTTTATTTTATTTCTTTAATTTTAAAAAATATGTGTTTATTGATTTCAGAGAGAGGAAGGGAGGGCGAGAGAGAGAGAAACATCAATGATGAGAGTCATTGATCGGCTGCCTCCTGCATGCCCCCGAATGGGGATCAAGGAGCCCGCAACCCGGGCACGTGCCCTGACCGGGAATCGAACCTATAACCTCCTGGTTCATGGGTCTATGTTCAACCACTGAGCCACCCCGGCTGGGCAGCACCTCCCTAGAAATGGACCCAAAATGCAGCAAAGGGCGAATGGGAAGCTACCCCAAGGAGAACCCCTCCTCTGCATGGATCTCGGGGTGGCGTGGCCAAAAACCACAGGCCTTGTGAAAACTGCTCCTTCATGAGGCTCTTTCCTGGCCTAATTGTCGCCATGGCAATGACCCCTAGCGGCCGTCTTTAATTAACTTGGAATTGGAGTCACCTAACCAGCTCCTCCAGGAAATTGCCCACCAGCCCGGGGGCAGTCACACGGCCCCTGGCGCACGCAGGTGATGGCGCAGAAAATTCCCAGCCCCAGTTGTCCCGTCACCTCCCCATTCTCAGATTCTGAGAGCGACTGGCAATAACAACAACATCGACGGCGATAATAGCAGTGAGAGGAGACCCTGTGCTGAGGGCTCCGCACGTTGTCACCTTCACAGTCTGGCCGGGAGGAGGCGCACGCGCTCCCTTTGGAGACCTCGGTGGCCTCCCTCGCCAGGGCAGGTGGCAATGCCAGGCGCCGCCACACGGGGCCGCTGTGAGCGCGGAGGAGCCCGCCACCTCGGGCTTGGGGACACCTACGGGAGGGGCTGCCCCGGAGCTGCCCCCTTCAAATAGTTGCTGTCGCAGTTTCTGACTTTATGGCCCTGACTTTGGAGAGTTAAACACGCAGGGGGGAGGGGCTGTTGGCACCTAATGGCCACGTGTTTCCCACGCAGACCCTGTCGCAGGGCCCCTGCGTGTCACATCTCTGGAGAAAGGTGCAGCTTCTCCAAGAGCTGGACAGTCAGTGTCAGTTATTCCTGCCCCGTCTGTCCGGGGAGGGGTGGCTGGAGCTCGAGCTCAGCACCCCCTGGTGGCCCCGCCAGGCCCTGCCCTCCTGCAGCCAACCAAATCTGGCTTCTCTGGAGCTGGTAGGAACTGGTTTGTTTTTTCTCACTTGGAGCTTTGGACAACCCGCCTTCCCCTGGAATTGGGGCCCCCAGGAGGAAGGGACCTTGCTGTGTCCCCTTAGGCTCCTGAAGGCAGGGTCTTGGGTCAGAGAGGCCCGCAAGAGGCGGGATTTCTTTCTCTAAGATGACTTTAGGTTTGGGGTTCCGGCCGCTGCCCAGGTCCCAGGCCACCCCGCCTGCCCTGCCTGGTCCTCTCCCTTCCCATCCTTTGCCCTCCAGGATGGAGGCCTTGGCACCTTCCCACAGCCTGTGTCAAATGGCATTCAAATGTCTGTGCCAGGGCAACTGGCCACCTCCACTGAGGATTTGGTGGGCGGACACGTTCACACCCATTACACAGGTGGGAAAAGCGAGGCGACCTGCCCTGCCAGGTTCCGCACTTCAGTGCCTCAGATCCAGACCCTGGGGGAAAGGGGCGTTGGCCCCCAGCCAGTTACTTTAAATGCCTCTCCTCCCTCCCTTGCCCCCCCATTTCAGAAACTCCCAGCATGTGCACTGCACATAGTAGGTGCTCTGTCAAGTGTCAACAACAAAAAATTCCCCAAAGAGGGTTACAAAACAGAGATGCTTTAGTCGTGGGAACAGTTTGCAAACCAAGGAGACAAGAGGCATCCTTAGAAACGGAAAAGAGAGGCCGCCTTTTATAGAGAAATTTCCCCACCCACAGTGCATGTAAATGAGGTTTCCGAACAGTGCAGCTCTGATTGGTCAGCATAGATGCAAATGAAGACGCAATTTGTATAGTTTTGATTGACAGGGCAGGTCTGAGTCCGTGGGTCCCAGATGGGTGCTGAGAGTGCATCGGGGAAGCAGAGTGCGGGGTGACCCTTTGGGAACCGGTTCCCCCAGCCCAGGCCCCAAACCTGGTCTCCTCCCGCTGTAGAAGTCTGGCTTCCACGTCTGCGCTGGTCCCAGGGCACCCGCCTGCTCCACCTGCACCCCCAATTTCCTGCGGGTGCTGCCGCATTGCCCAGCATGTGCACTGCACATAGTAGGTGCTCTGTCAAGTGTTAATTTCCTCCTGCTCTGCTGGGGGGAGCGGCCTCGCTGTGACAACTCGGGCTCCCCCTGCTGGCGCCCAGGGTAGCGACCTGAGCCAGGACCCGCTCGGAAATGCTGGAAAGCTTGTTTTTTTAAGCTCTAGGCGACTCCCCAAACACCCTCTCCTCTGCCCAGTCGGACCCCATCCCCGCCTCCTGCCAAAGTTAACTCAAGAGGCTTCCCGGGAGATCTTATGTTCCTATAACTTTATCCGAAATGCAAACAAAGTGGGGTAAAAAAAAATGCACTCATTTACCCAACAAATATTTACTGAGGACTTTTGATATGAGTCACTTTGGCTCATACTGATGGAGCGGTCACCGGCCTGGCTCTGTGACACTGTGGCCCCGCGTCTGAGCCTGCCTGCGTGACACCAAGGCTGGATGCGAGTGACAGGGTGTGTTGGTCTGTCCAGAAGCCACATCTGAGTCAGGGTCCTGATGACTCGGTGGGTGCGCGCGGGTTTCGCATGCACCTCCCTCCCCAGCCTGGCTCCATGTCCCCCGACCCCCGTGGGCATGTTTCTGTGCCCTGACCACAGAGGCCCAGCCCAGGCACGTCCTGGGGCTGGCTGAGCGTGTGTGCGGAGTGTGTGTAAGTCACCGGTGTTGACGGGCCACCTCGAGAGCCTTTGTCTGGCGCCCACTCCCCACGGCCTCTAAATCCCTCACCCTGGCAGAGCCTGGGCTATCCTTGCTCCCAACCGCCTTCCCCCCGAGAGGAGTCCCTTTAACTCGCAGCCCCTCTCTCAGCCAGGGGGGCTGAGAGTTGGGAGATATTCATCTCGGGGAGTTTTTGTTCCGCCTCGTGAAAAGCCTCAATGGCTGGGAATACCATTCTAATTACAGGGAAGCCCAGCTTATGTGGGGGACACAAAGAGCTGTGGTCTCATAGCAGCTCCTTCCATCCGTCAAATAAGGCCGTCTAATGACGGGGTGAGAACTGTGAATGCCTAAAACAAACTCGAAGAGGAGGGAAAATAAAGCCACCAGGGGCTTAAAATATATTAAATTACCCTGATTAGGAGTCGTGGCTTTGCAGAAGGTGGTTGGAGAGGCCGGGAGCCCCGCCATTCGCGGGGTGGGGAGGGGGTCGGGAAGGTCGGGAGGGGGGCACGGAGCCCGGGGCCCATTCTCATGCTAACACCCGGACACACTGCAGGCTTAGCGAGCTGGAAAATAGAAATGAATTTGCCATAACACTCCTCCTCCCCCGCTCCAGCCCAGAAGCATCGCCTAATTGCGACCCCTTACAGCCTGCTGGGCACTGGGACGGGGCCACACCCTGGAGCCTGTGTCCCTTGGCCTTCTCACCCCTCCTTCCCTTTTCAGGGCCTGACCTCGGGGTTCCAGTGCAGGGGGGAGGGGTGCCAGGGTGCATGAGCACACGCACACTCACACTCGCCTCCTGCGAAGGTGCCATTACCCACACTCACCCCCTTTATAGGTACACACCCCCCCATCCACAGACACAAATATCCCTTCCCTCCCGCACCCCCCCCCCCCCCGCACACACACATTTCTGTAGGCGCGAAATTTGCAGACCCACTCGTACCTCTCCATGGACCAATACGCACAGGCCTCCCACACTTTCACCGGCGCCCACGCGTGGCCACACGTTCCTCCCCGGACGTGTAACCCTTCAGATGTGCCCCCCACAACCCCGATCTAGTGCAGTTTCAACATCTGACCGCAAAGAAAACAGGCTGAGAAGTCTGCGGGGAGCCAGCCCCGTCTCCAACTGCTGCAGGCCCTGGCTGGCTCCGTCTCCCCACCTGAGTCTGTTTCCTACTGTTAACACGAGATGCTTGGACTAAATGCTCGAGAAAACCCTTTCCAGCTTAGAAATGAGGAGCCGGGGGTCCGGGGCTCCCCCCGCCCCTTCCCTGCCTCTACACACTCAGGCGTGTGTACACGCGCACTGCACAGCGCACACGCTGATTTCCTCCCGTGTTCGCAGGTGGCTTGAACCCTCTCGGCTCCCGCTGCAGGTGCCCCCGTGTCCCTCCTTAAGCCGTGTGCATCTGTGGCTCTGTCGGCTGGATTTTTTGGGTTTGGGACGCGGGGGAGTCAGGTGTGGATGTGAACCACTGAGCCCCACAGTGTGGCTCCCCAGTGCGGGAGAGGCACCCGGCCCAGAGCTCCCCCTGCTGGCGGGTCTGGAACAGGCGACAGGTGCCTCCAGAGGTCGGAGGAATGAATGCACTTGACCTTCAGATCTGACCCACGTGACCCCAGACCTGCCCCAAAGATCCCCGCAGTGGAAATTACTAGCCGGGGTGCTCGGTTCAGCTGCGGGGGGGGGGGGGACTCAGGGACGCACTGCCAGGCTGGAACAGAGACTGCGAGTGTAAACTGGGCAGAGGGAGTGTGGGAACAGCAAGGCACCACCTCGCCGCGGTCCCTTCCCCCTCTCAGGCTCTAGGAACACCTTTCTCTTCCTGCACCCTGCAGACAGCCAGTGGGTACCGTGTGTGGGCCAGGGTCAGGGTGGGCACACCTAGGGGCTCACACCAGCTGCTGGCCAACCTGAGCCAATCAGCCTCAGCGTTTCCATCTGTGCCGTGGGCAGAAAAAGTGCCAGAAAGAGCCCCAGCAAGGGCTGGAACCTTCCTCACCGTGCACCCCACCCTAAGCAGAAAAGGCAGGGATCCCCAAATCCTCAGAAGACCACTCTGGGGGCCCCAGGGTGAGCAAAGGCCACATGCCACCCTTGTCCCTGGACCGTGGCGCCAAGGCCAGGGCTGCCGATGGAGGCACGATCCCCAGCTGCAGTGGTCTGAAGGGAGTGCAACCCCCGACCCTCGAGGCTTGGGCACCCCGACGCGCTGACCGGTGGCCCACATCGTGGGGGCACAGCTGGGGGACGAAAGGCCCACGGCTTTAAGACGAAGAAGGCGTGTCTGTGGGCTGAGTTGTTTCAATGAATGAGAGGTTTCTGTAGACAAACCGGCGTGGGGGAGATCCAAGGGGCCCGGGGTATCTGCAACGTGAAAGTACCCAAGGGCCATTTGCACTCCCGAGGTGGGGGGGGGATGGGTCCGCTGAAGGCTACTTGTGAGATAAAATAACAGGCTTCGGGCGCCTTCAACGCTCCCTTCTAACCTAGGCCCTCAACCGGCTCCCTCCCCAGCCCCAGACCTGCCGGACTCTCCCCACCAAGCTTTCCTTTCCCGGTTGATCTGCGCTGGACCCTGCACACTCCTGCCACAGGGACAGAGAGACCCCTGGAAGGACCAAGATGAAATGGGGGGGGCGGAGAAGAAATTGGGGGCCAGCCACGCTGTGTGGAGAGGACACCCGACTAGCCTTGAGGGCCTCGCCCACCGAGTCCCCAGCGTTTCCCAAACGGCTATCCAGGCCTTGGGTGAGCATGCCAGCCCCAGGGCCGGAGGGACAGCAGGGACTGAACCAAGGGGGGCATCGCCTGGAGAGAACAGACGCCCTTACTGATGCTGCCCAGCTCCAGCTGTGCCTCGGTGACAGGTCCCAGTGCTTGGGCAGGATGCCTAGGCGCCCTCTGCCCCTGTCCCTCGAACCCCTGACCCGCCAGCGCCATGAGATCCATACATTCCCATGGAAACGCACACGCCCAGGCTGCCAGGGCATTCATTCAACGCGGACAAGAGCAGCAAACTCGAATTCTAGAATTTCCTCCAAATAAAATAAAGCTTCAGGAGGCGACGCTGAGCCTCTAGAGCCTGAGTTGGGGAGTAGGTGCCAGAGGAGGAGGGGTTTGTTGGGTGCCCTGCGGGGCTGGAGGGAACCCTCCCTGGCCTGGTGCCCTCTCGCTCTCTGGGGGAGGAAGGCACCCGGCTGACTCCAGGGCCACAAGACGAGCCCATGTGGGCTGCAGGAGGCCCAGGAGCCGGGACGCAAAAGTGCCCAGGTTTTCCCAGCACAGGAGCAGCGGAGTCCGATGTGTAGCCTGACACTGGTGTATCCCCGAGCGTCTGACCTGATGCAAATGGCCCATCCCATCAATGACTTCCCTTCCATCGCCAAGAAAAATGGGATTCCCCCCCCCTAGAATATTCCCCAAAAAAGAGCAGTGATGTCTGGGCGAATTCCAGCGGGGCTGAGCTTGTTTTCTTGGGCACAATGGCACTGTCGGGGCTCGGGAAGGATCTCCGTGGGCCTGGCGCCTGCACCGTGGCGAGGAAGGGGTGCAGATGTGTGTGGAAACGGGGGGCCTCCAGGCCACCAGCATTTCTTTGGCGAACCCGCAGCCCAGCGTTCCCGCAGCTACCCTGCAACAGTCTCGGGTCCTCACGCTCAGCTTCCTGCGCCCACCAGTGTCTCCGGGAGGGACCCGGGTCCCCACAAAGGCCTCCTGGGCCCGCACAAGCCAGCCGGGCACCAGATACAGCAGGACCCCAAAGGTCCTACCCGGTCATTGGCAAAAGACTGGAGGCTGGGTTTTCTGAGGCCGGCTGCCTTCATTGTAGAGGGGGGAGGCTAGGAAACCCCAATACGCAGCGATTCCCCAAACATCTGGGATTCCGGATCCCTGTGCCACCACCGCCAGGGGCCCTGCAAGGGGCCCGAGCGCCGCAGAGCCGGACTTCTCGCCGTGGCTCCGGGCTTCTGGCGCAAGCAAGCGGGAGAGCTCGATGGAAACAAAGCCATTTCTCTACACGTAGCCAACGTTTTCATTTCCAGAACTGCCCGCGGCCCTCCCTCCCTGACTACTCAGTTCTAGAAAATCGATAGTCTTTCCGGGTGAATCCTACCCAGGGAACGGGACCCTGGAAATGCGCACCCCTGTTTGTCTTTTGGAAGGAATGGATGGCGAGTCGCGGGCGGACAGGCGAGCCCCGAGGGCGCAAACCCCTTTAAAACTCACTGGCACCTACAAACTTACACGTGAACACCTCCCCCCTCCACCCCCACCCCCGGGGAGCTGCGTGGGGTCTCTGCCTGGGAAAGCTCCTTTCAGCCCAGCCAGAACCTGGAGGAGCCACTTTCTCTGGCCTGAGGGTTTGCAAATCGACTTGCCCAATCCTTATATCCTGCATGCCCACGCCTTAAGAGTCAGGCCCAGACGTGGGACCCACCTGGAGAGAGAGGGTGGCCCAGGAGAGGGCAGGGCTGGGATGGAGGGTGCAGCTGGATGGCAGGGGCCTACCCCGCGGCGGTTGGCAGGCACCAGGGGCCACCGTTTCCAGTATTTTTGTCCAGTGTTTGGGGGAACCCACGGGGCTTCGTGCAAGTGCGTGCAACAGACCCCTGGGGCCGGGACACAGGGCAAGGCTTTCCGAAGACCGTGTGTTCTCCTTGCTGACTTTTTCTATCAATGGGAGAGACGTGGGTTTATTGATCCAGCGGCCTCCACTCGTCCGTCTATGGTCACAGTTCAATCACGCGCTTATCGGGAAAAGAGCGAGTTCATGTTAGCCTTGGAGGAGCCCAGCGCGTGAGCATGTGTGGCCAAGTGTGCGTGTTGGGGGGGGGGGGGATTCTGCATCCACGACTGTGCAGATGGGTTGAGGGCAGACACTTTCAGAAAAGGGCCAATTTCCCCTCCACAATGCGCGCTAAGTACCTGATAAATGGGACTGGTGTTTATTCATGAGCAGGTACTTTGGAGACGGCGGTTGGAACAGCCGCCTCCCCGAGGTACTTGAAGCCGGGCAGGTGCAGCGGGCGGCTCCGGAGCGCACAAAGCCCGCAGCAGCGGCGGGGATGGCGCGGGGAGGGGCGTGGAGGCGGCCGGGCCCGGCCTGGGGGGCGCTGGGCAGCTCGCAGGCACCTTAGCCCTTTGTTCCCCCTCGGAAACCGAGACCGCTTCACCCAGGGGCGTCCCGGGAGAAACCTCCCCTCTAATGACCGAGAATTCCCCTTCCTCCTGGAGCCCAGCCGGGCAACTCCGGGTCTGGCAGGCGCGGGGACTGAGCGTGAGACCCTGCTGGCATTTGCGTAACCGCCGCCTGTGAGCCGGCTATGAGCTAACCAGCTAGGTAACTAACTCATCGGCCAGGAAAGAAACGGAACCGGGCCTGGGAACCGCGCGGGCACGAGGCTCGGGGCTGCCCACCCCCGCCGTCGAGGCGCCACCTCTGGCGGTGCGGGTAACCTCGGGCTTTCAGGTTTTGTTTCGACTCCGAGGGAAGAAAATTGGGGTCTGTCTCTTTCCACGGCTTCCTGGGGCCAAGGTCGTGGGACAAACCAGATCTTGCCCTCGGAGTGGCTCCAGAATCCCTAGGGACCCCCAGCTTTAGCCCACAATCGATCGGCTGCCTTGGCTGGGTACACGGAGAGAGAGAAAGCGAGCGTGCGGAGAGAGCGCAGGGGCCTTGGGGGGCCCAGCACAGGGGCCTTGGGGGGGCCCAGCGCAGGGGCCTTGGGGGGCCCAGCACAGGGGCCTTGCTCTGAGCCTAGGAACGTGCATTGGCGGACGGTTTCCTGGGAGCCGGCGGGGAAACCTTTCCCCACCTGATTTTTTTATTTATTTATTTTTTTTGGGGGGGGGGTGGTCTGCCCAGGTTGTCTGTCTGTCTCTCTTTTGAAATTGTTTCAAAAAACAGACCAAGATCATTGCAGTCCGCAGAACCAGAGAGGAGACATCTGTGTTTCAAACAAGCGCGACTCCCGTTGGGGAGAAAATCCTTTGAGAAGGACGGTTTACCAGGGGCAGGGACCTGGAGTGACCCACCACCGCCAGGCGCCTTTTCCATTTCACCACCGAAACCCCGGCGGGTTCCCCTGCTCCACGCGGACCGACTAGGAGACTGTAGATATCCGCACTCACAGATTGTCTAGGAACCTTGGGGTTGGAGTGAACTGTAGATACAATAATCCGGATTCTGGGGTGTGAACGTGGATCCAAAGCGGTAACCCGGCCCAGTGCCCACGGCCTGGCCCCACCACCCGCTTGTGTGGCGCACAACCACCCCCAGCCCGGTGGGTCCAGGCGCCGGAGGTGCGGGTGGTGGAGATTAGTTTAAAGAGATCGCCAGGGAAGCGAGTCATCCCCTGGCGTTTTCTCCCAGGAACTGAGCTAGGGATGGAGGGTGGAGCTGCTCCAAGAAGACACAGGACGTGGCTACCCACCGAGGCCCAAGAAGCCGGGTGCCACCCTCTCTGGTGCACTGCGGGGGGGGCTTCCAGCACCCCGCAAATAGCCTCATAGCAAGGGGGCCTTGGGGAATGTCACCAGGAGGTTAGTGAGCGCGAGACAGGGTCTCACCAATCCCCGCACCCCAAAGGCGCAAAGCCGGGACTGCCAGGCGCTGGAGGGGCACCACGCGGAGGGCCTGGAACTGACCGGGTGAGGCTCCCCTGTCCCCACCCGCAGCCCATCATGGAGCCCCAAATTCAGGCAGGAAATGGAAGATACGTTGGAACAGGCCGGGTAGGGGGTACACTAAAGACTCATCACAAAGCAGTTTTCCTGGTTCCCACCCGCAGGACCGGTAAGGCACACCCAGAAGAGGCAGGGGACGTCCGGCCAAGGAGGGCCATCTGTACTAACACCCACGATTGATTCTCGTGGCGTTACAAATTTAGAATAAATCATAAAAACATAACAAATACGATTCCTGGGAGAGCAGGTCGGGCTGGGTGTGATCTCTGGCCCCGGGCTCCTCAGGTGGGCTTCGGGGGCTAAACGTTTTACTTTTCTAAGGAAGCCATTGGGGCAAATGCATTTTGGGCCCCTGCGGGCATCCGGGCCCCTGATTTGTGCACCCCCCTCAGGCAGCCCAGTGCCCCTAATCCCGACCTCAGACCCACCAGGTGCAGCTTCCTTTCACCCATCCAGAGCCTTATCTGGTTTTGGAGTGAGTGGGGGCAGAGATCTCCAGTGGGTTCTGCTATTCCAGCTATTACACCCGTATTTCAGGTGACAGACTCTCAGCCTGGCACCCTGCTCACTGCCAGCCCAATGCCGGGTAGAACAGGCGCTGCAAATTCAAGTTCTGACCAGAGGGCGGGCTCCCTGGCTCCCTGGCTCCCTGGCCTGTCTGGCCTGGCCTGTGTTGACCCACCTGCACCCCAGCTTCCTCCTCGCTGCTGCAAGTCACCCCAACCCCCAAAGAGAGCACAAAGACAGGCCCTCAAAGTGCAGCCTCGTCTGGGAACTCACAGGAAGCCCGCCCCTCCCTGATCCTCTCCGATCCTCTTTCTGGGTCCCTGATGATAGGACTGGGGTTTCTCCAACCCGGGACCCTTGAGGGGTGTCCAGGGAGGGAAGCAGCTCTTCACCCCAAGACCCTGACACGCAGCCCCAAGGTGGCAGTGAGCGTGCTGAGCTCTGCCAAGAGAGACAGTGGTTCTGATGTCCACTTTGGCAATGACCTTGGGGGAAGCCCAGCCCCACCTTCACCTGCCAAGGGTGGAAGATTGTAAAAGAAGATTCCTAACATCTCTAACCAGACGCTCCAAGGAGTGTGTGTGTGTGGGGGGGGGGCACAGAGCAAGGAGACTCCCACAGGCTCCTAGGTCCCAGCACCCCAGGAAGGCGCTGAGGAGGGCCCACCGCCTGCGTTTTGCAAGCACTTTGCCTGAGGAATCTCTTTGCCTCAGCCCTTTCCTTATTTCCTCATATGGAAGGAAGCTGAGTCCGTCTCTCTCTCCCTTTCTCTCTCCTCAATTCCACCTGATCCATCCCCACCCCCAGGGATCCCGCTCAGAGGCCCGCAGGGCTACAGGGCACAGGGCTCCTGACTGTCTCGTTTCCTTCCTGCGTCCACGCAGATGTCAACACACACACAGCAGCCCCCCTGAGAGCAGGGGCTTTTCTGTTTTGTTCTCTGCTGTACCCCCATCGCCTAAAAAAACCACGATGCCCGGCCCAGAACGAGCATTCAGTAAACAACCGTTAACTGTGAAAGGAGGAAGGCCGTCCACTCACCGGCTCTGCTCCTGTAGCGCGTCTAGTCTTTACTTTCATCAGAAGGTGATGGTCAGGTTTTAGAGCTAAAAAAAAAAAACCAAACACAACACATCTCTGATTTCTCTCCTTCATAGAGCCGTCCAGCCTCTAGCTCTCAATTAGCTTCAGGGTCTTTCTTCCACCTCCCCCCCACACACACACACACACATAGGCCTCTAAGTGGTCAGGCTCTGGGACGGACAAGGTTTCGAGAGCCTGCATTTAATCCATCACCTCCGAGGACCCTGGGGGTCCGTGGTTCCTCCTGGGGGTTGGGTTATCTGCCTACTAAATGGAGCTGCTATCTCTCCACGGCTCAGGCCCCGACCTCTCCAGGTGCTTGGTTCAATAAAGCCTGTGGAGACCAACTGGGTTCAGTGTTTCTTTTCTGAGGGAGGGGGGAGCGGTGTTTGTGTGTTTGTGTTTTGAAAATGCAAAGCGACAGCAACATTGTCCCTAGAGGTAGTCACTGGTACAAAAATAATAATGGCATTCCCTCGTGGATCCCCTACAAGGTCTCGGGCCCTGGGTGGAGCACCGCATCTTTCTTTATCGCCATGACGAGCCCATGAACCTGATCTGCAAGCCCATTTAACAGATGAGGCTCGGCCAAAGCCCTGTGTGATTTGTAAGGGACGGGGCCACGGTTTGAGCCCAGGAATCCAAAGGCTGGGCTGGCCGACCCCCACCCTCTCCCTCTTTCTGTCCCTAAGGAAAGCGAGAGGAGCCACCGGAAATGGGATTTGGGAAGTGTCGTCAACCGCTGGCTTAGGGATGAAGCTAGAAGCCAGCGTGTGGTATATCCAGAGCCAGGTCAGAGCTCCCTGAACCGCTTTCTCGCTGACACCGATTTAACCCCTCCACTCCCATTTCCATGTCTGCAAAAGGAGTTAAAGACAAGATCTGTCTCCCGTTGGGAAGACTAAATCGATATTGATATTTTTTCTCTCTCACTCTATTACAGAATGGTGTTCACGCCGCCCTTTGCCGCCTTAAAATCCCTCGACCTTCTACCCACCTGTGAGTTGGGAGCCGTGGCTATGGGGACAACTGTGGGTTGTCCAAGATGTCACAATAACCTATGGTGAATCTCCCCGCGAGGGAGGGGAAGGGTCTAGAGCGTCCTTTGCAGATGGTTTTGCAGGAAAAAAAAAAAATCATTTCGGTTGGTTTCCCTTTTTAAAAAGATGGAAACATCTTCCCGGGCTCCTGTGACATCAGCGTGTCAGTGATGAATCATCTCCAGGGGAAAGACAAGCAGCACTAGGTAGGTCACGGTCTCCACTTATAGTCAACTTCCTGGCGGCCCTGCTGAGGCCTGGCAGGGGGGACCCCGAGGTTTGATGCGGTGCCTGAAAGCTCAGCCCCTCCAGGAACCCCGGAGGAACCCGTCAGATTGAGGGGTAGCCTCAGAGAGACTGATGGCCTCTTTGCTGGCATTTTTTTTCTCTTTAAAAAATTTTAAAGTAATTACAAGAGCAGACCTTTCTCTTTTATCTTGGAACCAGCCTTTTCTTGTTGGTTCTTGCTTGTAAATGAGACCTTGCATATACTGGAACTGAGGGAGGAGCACCTGGGAGATGTTAGCTCAGTTGCAGCCAATGTTTAAAAAAAAACACACACAAAAAAAACCCCTCAGTGTTTTGAAATGTTATGTGTGTGTTTGATTTTTTAAAAACTACTTCATCCAGAAACTATTTCACTTATTGTCTACTGAGCACTTTTGGCGGTGCAGCTCAAAGTGTTAAGAGAGGGAGAGATGTGGGGGGAATCTGGGCAGACTTCCTGGAGGAGGAAACGCTTGCCCAAGCTTGGCCAAGTGGAGATGGGAAGGAGTGTATTCCTGAAGGCAGAAACTTCATTATGAGTAAAACCCCAGAAAAAGAGAAATTCGGGGGCCACACGGGAAAGAAGAGGGGAAGGAACACAAAGGGGAGCAGTGTGGCTGCAGGAAAAAGGCCATCTCCCCCTTTCAAACCTGCTCCTTCTAATCTGCGGTGAATCTGGAAACCAGATATCATGGATCTTACAACTGGGTGTAACTCAGGCGTACTCAGGTGAAAGACGGGAACGGGGACAAGGCTGGGGCCACTCGGAAGGAGCCCTCTGTGCCCCCTTTCAGCCTGGCAGCGGGCTGGTTGGGTGAGATACAAGCTAACACACCTGTCCCCACACAGAATGGGGAAACCAGGCCTCAAGGAACAGCCAGAGGCCCTGTGGGCAGAAACAGGGACCCATTAAGGCCCCCACCCTACCTTAGCTACCACCCTGTTATCCCAGGGCCTTAACCGAGGTGCCGGGGATGGTGGCAGGCGGGGGATGCCCCATAGCTCAGGTTCCTGAGAGCTCGGCCACACACGCACCTCCAGCTCTCCTCGGCTTTCTTACTTGGGGACCCCTCTAGCCAGAATTTAAAAGGAGTTGGAGCAGAGCCAGCACTAGCGACAGAGACGTGGGGACCCAGAGGCTCACCGACGAGAGCTGGGGGCGCAGGACGCCCGCGGGGAAGGCCGGCCCTGGGCGCGTTCAGCTCTGCGCGCCCCGGCCCCGTGCGCTCCTCCCCACGCGCCGAGCAGCAGTGCGCCCCCCGGAGGCCCGGCGGGGCCGCCCAGCCCCCCGCCTCCGCGCAGCGCGCCGCCCTCCGCGCGAGTCCCCAGGTCGCGCCGTGCGGGGCGGGGCGGGGCACCGGGGTGCGGGCGGACCCGCCAAGAGCTCTTACCTCGGCGCCAGCGTCCGTCCGACCGGCCGAGCTGGGTCTGCAGCTGGGACTGCGGGGCTGGGGAGGCTCCCACGGGCTCGGGTCGCGCCGGCCTCCACCGGAGCCCCCAGACCCTTCGGTGGCCCCGAGCGGGGGCGCCGCGCGGGCGGGAGGAGGCGGCTCCTGCGGGGCGCACGGGGCGCGCGGGGCGGGGGCGTCTGCCGCTCGGAGGGGAGTGGGGAGCGATTATCTTGAAGAACAAAGGCGGCTGGGGAAGGCTCGGCGCTTCCCCCCCCCCTTCCCGGGCCTGGCCCTGAACTTGAACTTGTACTTGACACTGTCCCGAAGGTGGCGAGGGCGCCCCTTGGCGCTGGGACCGCGCGCACGGGCCTGCGCGCGGGGAGGGAGCCGGGCATCCTCGGGGTGGGGGGGCCCCAGTGCGCACCAGCCTGCTTTGGGCTGCAGGATTCTGGGGTCCCCGCGGCCCCTCGAAGAGTCTGGGTGCTGCCGAAGCCGCGGGGTCTGCGCCCCCAGCCCCCACTCCCAACCCACCCCGGGCCGGGCGCTGCGCGGGGCCGCCCGGATTCTCTGCACGTCGCGCCGGCGGCCGCTATTCATCCGCTAATTGAACGTTAATGGCAGGTGCGGATGAGGTCACCGGAGCTGGCTTTTCTCACGCATTTTTCATGCAAATTCGCGAAACTCTAAACAAATTTAAATAAAAAGCTCTTTGTGCCGCGCGCCCCTCGGTCTTCTCTCTCCCGCCGGGGACCTGGGGCCCGAGCGCGCTGCCAGGAGGAGCGCGGCCCGCGGGGGGAGCGGGGCGCCCCGGACAGCGCCGCCTGCCGGCCGGGGGTGTCCAAACGCCACCTGACCGCCGCGGGGCGGGGGTGCGGGGCCTCTCGCGGGGGTCCTGGGGCAGCGAGAGGCTCGCGGGGAGGCGCAGTGGGCAGCGCTTAGGTGCCTGGCGACCGGACAGTCGTGCCTGCGCTGGCACCCTGGCTGCACCCGCGCCTGCACCCGCACCCGCACCCGCACCCGCACCCGCACCCGCAGGCCTGCTCTCTCCGTTGGTTATAAGTACGAATAGTGCCCAGTTACGCATTCGGATGCCTGAAGGTTAAACCACGATTTAGGACAGGAACCAGCACTTAGAAGTGCCTGGCACCAGAAAGTGCTTATTATCAATCGCGGTGGGGGGTGTCTCAGGGCCTCGTGAGAACCAACGCTGTGATTTTTGAACCAACATGAAAAAACTTGTCGGGCGCTTTCAGGAGATTTAGCCGCCACCCCCCATCCCATCCTGGTCAGAGGGGACAGCTGGAGCCCACCTCCACCTCCCCAGCCCCCTGGCTTTGCTATGTCTTAGCCTCTCCAAGCCTCCGGTTCCTAGACTGTAAAACGGGACTAGGGTTTATGAGGTCGCTGGGAAGATTAAGCGAGAAGATGCTGAATGGAGCTTGAAGAGGGGTTTGGGGGCTGCCCCAGAGTCCAGAGCCTCCAGAGCCCCTCTGCTGTGGGCAGGACACCTGTGACTGTCACCCTCAAGGCCAGAAGTAGCCCTTAGGCCACCCGGCCAGCGACCCTCGGCCTCTTACCCAAAGGACCTTAGTCCAGGTCAGGGAGACAGACTTCCCAAGGCCTTGGGGGGCATCTTCTCCTACCCTCCGCATCCTTGCCAGGGTCCCCACCACGTCGACACGCCATGAGTTATATTTGCTAGCAGCTGAGTCTCATTCCCTTCACCCATGTCTTCCCAGAAAAATCGACGAGAGACACATGGATAGCTTTGCAAAGAAACTTTATTTGTTGTGGGCTGGGGAGAGAGAAGCAGTGGGGTCCCAGAACTCGGCCCTGCCCTCTCTCAGGACCATTGGGGGTGGGGGGACCCACTGGCCTTGGATGAGTCCCGATGGTTCAGGAGGCCTGGGGAGATCTCTGCTCTCCCACTTCTGCGTCTGCAGCGCCAGTCTTCCCAGAGCCCCCGTCAATCGGACCGCCTCTGGGATGCGCTGGGGCAGGCCCAGGAGTGTCCTGTCTTCTTGCCAAGCCCCAAAGCAGCAGCAGAGTCTGCAGGAATGCAGGTGACCAGCAGCCAGGGGACCTCCAAGACCCTCAAACCCCACCCACTCCCACCTCCCACCAGGTGGAAACCCAGGCCTTCCCCAGGACCTGGCCCCCTGCTCTTCACTGTTCACTCAGGCTTGTCTGGATCAGCTGCGCTGCATCCGTCTCCAGGCCACCACTCCGAAGAAGCCCATGTGGACAACCCTGGAGGAGAGGCCCCAGTCAGTAAGAGGCTCTGTCACCTTCCTCCACTGCCCAGTCCAGCTGGCACAGAGCAGGAGATTGATGGCATTAGGTGCATCGAGGAAGGACCCCAGGCAAGGGACTATGTGGGGTGACCTTTTAAAGGATGGGCTGTCTCTATGCATGGGGTTGTGAGGAGGGGGTGCAGCTGTGGGGACCTCCTTCAAGTGGCCAAGCCAAACAGGATCTCCTTGGGGTTAGGAGTACAGACTCCAAAGAGGCTTGGTTTTGAATCTCGGTTCTGGCACTCACCAGCCGTGTGACTAGGCATCTGTAATGTAACTTTTCAGGACCTCAGTTTCCTCATCTGTAAAATGGGTGCACCAGTGGCACCCACAGTCCGTGAAGCTCTAAAGCATCATCTGCACTCCCAGAGCCTTCCAATATGCTTTCCCAGAAACTCTTCAGATATCAGTATACTTAGAACTGACTTCTAAACACACACAAATGAGACCATACTCTACAGCCCATTCTGCAATTTAGCCCATTCGCCCAACAGTATAACTGGCCAACCTTCCACAACAGCTTAGAGAGAGGTCCGCCACGTCCATGTTCACGGCTGCATAGTACTCCACACTCGGAATGGACCGCGGCTTCGCTTCCATTTCTTCATGTCCTTAAAAAGAAAAGCTCTGCTGAGCATCCCCCTGTCTACGTCTCTGGGGACTTTTACACAAAGAACCACAGTGTAATTTGTGACCGAGTTTCTGTGCGTTCATCATTTTGATATTGCTCCATTCCAGAAAATATGATATAATTCACAGTCTCCAACCAACAGTGTTTGAGTGTCTTAAAATACACATGATGATGGAGAAAGGCCCCAAGGTGGCCAGCAGGTGCCATAGAGGCCGTGGAGGCATCAGGGAGTCCTGAGGGCAGCACTGGACTGGCCTGGTAGCTGGAGAGCAGCACCCAGTGGTCTCCTCCATCCGGGCCCACAAAGGCAGGTGGCCCAGGGGTGCCCTAGTCAGAGGTGCATGGGGCCCACAGGGGCGCTGGGAGGGGAGGGGAGGGCAGGCCAGCACGGCCGGGTCCCGCCTGAATGGTTTCCTGCGGCCATTGTCTCTGTCCTGCCTGGTCTTCTTGGGGGGTTTACTCAGGGGCCTTTGGAGAGGGGGTTGGGCAGGAGGAATGGAGGGTGTGTAGTCCTCACCAAAGGAACCCAGGAATGTGTCACAAGGAAGAGAGAGAGAGGAAGGGGGGGGGACCCATGCCTGGGTGAGAGGGGACGTCAAGAACCCCTGAGTAATGAATGGTGCGTTTGCCCTTGAACCTCACTGGGCTCCACTATTCTCAGGCACAGAACAAGGGCCGAGACGCGTCCCAGCCCAGCTGCAGGGGGACCGCGGCGGATAGTCTCAGACACTTTGACAGGCCGGCCCTTCCCCGCATAGCTCAGGCCTGCCTCCCGCTCCCCTGGCAACAGCACAGCCTGCTCCCAGGTCCCCGCCCTGCCGCTGCGGGCAGGGGAGGGAGGAAGCCGAGCACCAGGGGGGCGACAGCTGGGGAGGGGGCGTCCTTAACTCCTCCAGCCTGGGGCCCCTCGCTCTGGCCACCTCCCAGTGTGCTGCCCGGTCCCCTGGGGAGGAAATGTGCCCGGGGAAGAGCTGCAGGTCCAGAGGCCTGGCCAGGGCACCTGGGGCCTAGAGCAGGCACATGGCATGTCAAGGGGAGAAACGGTGGCCAAGTGCAGAGCCCCCCTTAGGATGGGTTGGGGGTGCTCCCCTCAGTCGCCTGCTGAGTTCCAGGTGGGTAGGATGGGAGCGGAGCTTGAAGGCTGCCCTCTGCCCAGGTGCTCATCTGCCATCGGCCGAGTCCCAGAGCCTCAGGACAGCGACAGCCCTTCCCTCGCGATGACCTGCAGCGTCCTGGGGCCGCAGGGCTCTGTGTTCCAATCCTGTGCCCTTGGCGAGACCCGCACGCAGCGCCTCTCCGGCTCCATTTGCAGAGGCGTGGAAGAGAGGCTGTCCCCTCACGCTTCCCAGGACAATCTTAAGAGAAAGGACACACGAGGAGCTCTGCACTCTGGGGAGGGAGGTGCCCTACAAATCTCATTCAGGTATTCTTAGGGCGGAAAGTAGGTATCTCTGCTCCCCGGGGAAGGAGAGGGGGAGCTGGGGGGAGGAGCTCACCTGAGGCTGTGTCAGTACCTGCCCAGCAGAGCAGGCCCAGGGGCCAAGGCAGGAGGCCCGGTCGTGTCTGTGGCCTTCGGAGCCTCCGGGTCCAGCTGGGGAGAGGAGGGGAGAGTCAGCGAGCACATAAGTTCAAGTTACTTCTCCTGTATTACTTCTACGCCTGGCCACAGCTTTATGAGACAGGTGCGCATATCCTGATTCTAGAAACAGGGAAATAGGAGCTCGGAGAGGCTAAGGGTCGGCCCAAGGTCGCGCTGGGCATAGGAGGACCTGAGCCCACGTCCACCTGACTCCCTGGCCTGGACTCATGTCAGCTGTTTTGAGGCACAGCCACCTGGCCGGGTGCTGGGAGAGGGGCCGGGCGCCAAGAAGCAGCTCCCTCGCCACCCCCCAACGCCAGGACTGCTTTTTGGGGTTTACAGCTGGAGCTTAAAGGCCCCAGCCCAGGGCAGTGGGACTGGGCAAGTCCTGAGGACAACACCGCCAATGCCCCCTGGGGGCCACCTGGTGGCAAACAGAGCCACCAGGGCAAAAGGGAACCCAGGGGAAGGTTCCAGATCAGAGGCCGGGAGCAAAGTCAGCTAAGACCTGTGCTCTCTGGGCAGGTGACCCATGTCCCAGCCTCGTGGCACCTGCCAGCAGTGAGCTGGGTTTTCAGTTCTGTAGCCTCCGGGGGACGGGGCCTCCCTGCCTTCCGGGGCAGCTTGACGGGCACAAAGCCGGTTGTATTTCCCATGAGCCGGGGCGGGGGTTCCTGGCAGGTGACAGACGGGGGGGGGAAAGCAGAACTTCCAGATTATAAAATGCCAGAGCTAAAGGGGGCCTTAGATGCCCTCCCTTCCAATACACCTTCTCTTTTTATCACCCTAAGATATTTTTTCCATTGATTTTTTTTTTTTTTTTTTAGAGAGAGTGACGGAAAGGGGACAGAGAGAGAGAGAATCAGTTGCCTCCCACATCTGCCCCAACCGGGGGCCAAGGATGAGCCCCAATCCCAACCGCCATCACCGGCTCTTAGTCCCTCACGGTTTTAGGGTCCGCTCACACCCTTCCCCACCCTAACTCCTCTGGCTCCCTACCCAGTTAGAAGAAAACTGGCATAAGCTGCAGGTGACCCCCCCCCTTGCCCCCAGGAAAATGCCAAAGCCTCCCCTGCCCTGGACAGAGCCCAGGGAGGCAGGAAACAGGCCTGTGCTGAGCACCAACCCCGGCATCCCGAGGCTTCGGGCCCAGCACTAAACCCTTCGCCCAGCAGACAGGGCTGGGGAGCCTCAGTCTTGGGAAGGTCCCTCCGGGGGGAACAAAGAGCAGTGAGGGGGGCTGCCGGGGCCCCAGCCCTCCGCCGGCACCACCCACGCTGAGCAGGGTCCAGCCTCAGGCCCGGAGCGCGCCTGGAATGTGATTCCCTGGCTTTGCGTGACGCTCTGTCAGCAGAGTGCGACTCCCCAGGTCCCCTGTCACCTCCTAAAGCCGCTGCCAGCCCGCCCCCCAGCACCACGCTGATCACCAGATTAAGGGGCTCGGGGCTACAGCTGAGGCAGCTAAAACCCTGGGGGGGGGACTGGGGAGGGGCTGGGAGAGCCTGGGCAGCTCTCCCAAGGCCCCGCTGCCCTGCCTGGCTGCAGCCCTACTGTGGGCCCTGCTCTGAGCTCTAACTTCCATACTCTTTTCCTCATTGAACTTTGAAGTCCTCTCCAGATCCAAGGCTGAAGTGAGGAGCGGCCGGGGGACAGGGCAAGGGGTCAGGCCCCAGGCACAGGCGTGGAAGGTGGACAGGGAGAGCAGGAGGGGCAGCCAGGACGGAAGGGGGGAGTGCACCGGGTGGGGGACTGGCGGAGGGGTCCTGTGAGGAGAGGCAGATGAGGACTGGGGGGAAGGCCCAAGGCCTCCGTCTGGACTGAGCACCCCAAGGGTAACCCCAGAGGTCCCTGAACACCGGGGGAGAGAGCGAGAGGGGCCACCAGGGATGCGGAGCCTGACAGGGAAGGGACAAGAGAAGGAATCTGGGCATTCAATGCTTCACCCTAAGGCCCCAGGATTTCCTAAACCAGAGGCACCCAGGGCACACACACAGGACGCAGAGTTGCCTCCTGGCCACGGGAGTCACCGGATTTGTAAGAAATGACATAGGGTAGATCCTTCCGTGATAAAGACCCAAGGGGAAGGGACCAGAGGTTTCAAATGCAGGGCCTTTGGGACGGTGTGTCTCAGGCTTGGCCCCGGACACTGTGAAGACCGGGCCAGGCCAGTGGGGCTGAGCGGGGGATGCCCAGGGAAGGGCCTGGGAGCCAGATCTCCTGGTCACGGTCACTGAACCCTGAGACCCCTGCACTGAGCAAGAAGGGCCGAGCTCCATGCTCCTCTGCACACCTCCCCTCCTCCCGGGGTGACTGTGTCCCCCATGCCAGAGCCTGCAGAGGGCGACCAGGGCCCACGGGACCACCGGCAGCTGCTCTCACTCCAGCTTCGGGGCTGCACTGCCAAGCTCCTTTCTGCTGGGCCCGGGCCTGCCTCCACGGCAGGGGAGGGGGAGTGGGGAAGGCTTGGGGTGCCCGGGGGCTTCCATGAGGACCTGGGAAGAGGGGCTCTGCCTGCCCGCTCCGGATCCTTTCTTTACCCCTTCCGAAAACAGAGGCCCACACTCCCGTGTCCACAGGGACAGGACTCCCAACACCCGCCCCGCCCGGAACTCCCTGTCACTGCTCAGTCAGTGGGTGTCACCACCATCACAGACTTTCTGAGCCAGAAGGAACCGCGAGATTCCCGAAGTTCGCCTCACTCATTCCATCGGGGAGAAACTGGGGTTTGGGGGTCAGGGAGACACGGCTGGCCCGAGGCCACGCAGCAAACCAGTGGCAAGGCCGTGCTTCGTGTCCGGTTCATGGCCAGGCCTCTGCAAGGACCCAAGAGGGGGCTTCTCCATCACATGCCCGGCCATAGGCGGCGGGGGTCTGGGGCCAGGGGAGACCGTAACGCAATAAACAGACTGGCCATCTGGCTCGGGGACAGAGGAGAGCCCAGACTGGCCGCTTCTGCTACCCGGTCCCGGGGGGCCCTATGTGGAGAGACAGACGGCCAGATGGACAGGCACTGGCCCGGGTCTGGGTGGAAGCCAGTGAGCTCCCTGTAATCAGAGCTAACCAACTTTGAGACATGGCCGGGTGGGGGTCGAGGGGGCACGGGGAGGAAAGCCAAGCCCCCGAAAGGGCAGAGAGACAGAAAAGCGGGTGGGGGGAGCCGAGATCCCCACCCGGGCGCGGAGCCGGGCTCCCCAGGTAGGCCCAGCCGGGCTCAGGGCTCCCTCGCAGCCACACACAGGCCCCCCTCCCTCCCAGGGAAAGGCAAACACAGCCCCCTGGCACCTTCTCAGACATGCATGCAAAACTAATTAACATGGGGAGACATGCGAGCAGCCGGCAGCTCCACACCCTCGAGCCCACGCAAACAAGGCGAGCCCTTGTCCGGGGACGTGCACAAAGCTTTGTTGCTAATTTAGGCATCTGTCTCTGTCTGGTCTGGTCCTCCTGCCTGCGCTGGGGTTTTTCCCAGCCCCTCGGACAATGCTGGGAACAGGCCTGCCGATCCCTTATTCAAATCACACCCAGGACAATGAACTCATTGTGCAGGCCACAGAAAAGGGGATGCTGGGGGGGGGGGGCATCGGAGCAGAGAAGGGGGGGGTTACGAAAAAACGGGAACCCAGGAAAGTGTTTACTAACACAGCCCTGCAGCTGCCTGGGGCCCCCCTCCCTCCCCCAGTGGCTGGGAGAAGTCCCGGGACTCACTCAGAGGTGGGGGGCCAGTGTGCACGAGGCCTGGGCCGGCAGATACAGCTCTGGCTCCCACCTTCCTCCCCCTCTCTTCCCCCACCCTCGACAGCCCATGGCTATGCCTGCACGTCCAGGGCCAGACACAGCTTTACACACTGGTCTGGGGCGTATTTTTTCCCCCCCTCACTTCAGACGAGACGGGGCTGGGGGAGAGGTGTGGGCCGCCGTTCGGGGTGGGACCTGCCACCTCGGCCATTGTCTTCCAACGTTTCATTTTCTGCTGCTTCCCAGCTCATAAATTAGAGAGGAGACCGTGAGCTGCAAGGGGACAGGCTCCCCACGGACGGACGGAGGGGAGGGGAGGGGCGGCAGGCGGGTAAGTCTGTGAGCCCCGGGCAGATGGGGCTCCCCCAGCCGCCGCTGGCTCCCACCACACCTGGCCGGGCCCTCGCATGGTGCCCCCCCAAAAAAAAACCTATACACATAACATACATATATAAACATCCACATGCACCCAGACAGGCAGGGGTGGGCAAGAGTAGGTTTAAAGTTGCTTGCATAGAAACACAGTAATAAATAAATAATGTCAAGAATAAAGTGTGTTTTGAGTTTCCACGACTGTGGGCCTCCTTTCGCCCACCCAGTATATATATAAATCTCCCGCAATCCCTGAGGGTGAGATCCCAGGCATTGGAATGCACCCCCCCCAGCCCTACCCACCGCTCCCTCCTACCCCCCCTCCACCCCACGCCCTGTGGCACTGAGAGGGCCCAGACAGGACCCAGTAAACAGACACACACAGCCTGACACTGACGTGCACAGCCGCCCCCCCCAGGCAGCCCCAGACACACACACTCACAATGGTGTCATGAATGCAGGCGGCCTCGCATTGGGTCAGAGCCCACGATGTGGGGCGCCCAGCACCCCGGTGGCTGGGAGGTGAGGGAGACGCTGCAGGGCAGCTCCCCGAACCACCCCCTCGGGGCTCGGCTCCGGGGGGGGGGGGGGGGGCGGGTACTGACTCAGGCATCAGACCGAGGCCAGTAGCTCCCGAGGCACCAAAGTTTGGAAGCGCCTGGTGGGGACTGTGCCAGCTGCCCTGGAGAATGCTTTTTCTTTTTAATGTGGAAAGAAACAGCGTTTAAAAGTCACCTTAACTGCCCTGCATTTCAAGGCCTGTCTTGAACTCGGGGCCAAGAGGACGGCTTAGTGTTCAGAAGCCAGCACAGATGACCAGGGGGAAACGTCACCGCACAGCTTTGGGACAATGGCCGGTGCTGTCAACTGGCCTCCAAACTGAAACCTGAGGCTGGCTGGTCTCCGTGCTAATGACATCCATTCAAACCAGCTCTAAGACGGCTGGGACCCCCTTCAGAGACGGCTGGGACCCCCTTCAGAGAGCGGGAACCAGCTTCCCTGCAGCTGGAAGGAGACGGTCCCTCCCGCACCTCTGACAGGTACAGGTGACCCCCGAACGGCCCAGGTGGGAACTGCACAGGTCTCCTTATGCGCGGATTTCCCCCCAATAAATATGTACAATACGATAAACGTACTTTCTCCTGTTTATAATTTTCTTAATAACATGTTCTTTCCTCTAGCTATGTTATGAGAACACGGGACAGAATACATACAACATACAAAACACACGTTCATCGGCTGACTATGTGACCGGGAGTGTTAGAAACTGTGACCTTCCAAGCAGCGCTGGACTCTCCTTCCGGTCAAGTAGGCAAGTTTTCGGGGAGTCAAAAGTTATAGGTGGAACCCTGGCTGGTATGGCTCAGTGGTTAGAGCGTCGGCCCTCGGACTGAAGGGTCCCGGGTTCGATTCCCGCCGAGGGCACGTACCCTGGTTGCGGGCTCGATCCCCGGCCCTGGGCCGGGCGCATGCGGGAGGCAACCAATCCACGTGTCTCTCTCACGTCGATGTTTCTCTCTCTCTCTCTCTGAAAAGCAATGGGGAAAATATCCTCCGGTGAAGATTTAAAAAAATAAGAATAAATAAAAGTTATAGGTGGATTTTCGACCGCACAGGGGATGGTGTCCCTCACCCCCATGTTGTGTCAAAGGTCAAGTGTACTTTAGGAATGTCGGGGAACGCCTAGAGCTTTATCTTCCTAAACATACACACACACGAATACCAACCCCAACCAGAAAACCACCACGTTAGTGACAATAAATAAGATGAATCTTATTTGGCCTTCGGGCTCGTGGAGGCAAATGGGACAAGGGCGGAGCCTGCGGTCTGGGCTGTAGGGCCGGTGGGTTCATTTGCAGGGGCAACGGCCAACTTAGGGGTACAAGGGGGACTCCCCCAAACTCCAGATGTGCCGGGAGGAGGCAGCTGGGAGACGGCCCAGTGCTGCTGACTCACGTGCAGGCTCACCCGGGATCCAGTCTGAGCCAAACCGGGACAGAATTCAGGCCCCGGGGCCCCAAACGGCGTCCGATTTCTTGCAAGGGGGGAGAAACCCCTGTACCTGAATTCATCCCGCTGAGATGTGTCACCCGGTTGCACTTCAGGTGTTCCCTTCGGATCTCCAACGCAAATCGCGACGGTCACCGCTACGCCGCTGCCCGAGATCAAATTTGGTTTTTAAACGAAGAGAAGGCAACTGAGACGTCACAGTTCTATCGAGAGCAAATGGAATCTGGAAAATTGAAGTTTTAGTCCAGGTTACACGGCAGCTTCAGGGCACCATGGGCAAAGCAGGACATGGCTTCTGACCCTGCTTTCCCGGGGTTTGGGACAGGGGCAGGGAAGCCAGAAGTCGCAGACTGGTGAGAACTGTCATATCCCAGGGTCCCCTAACCCAGCAGCCCCCCCATCCCCCGGCTGGCCTTCGTCCTGGATGGATGAAACTCCACACAACGCAGCTTCAAGTGCTGGGCCAGGGACTGTGGTTTTCTTTTCTGTACCCACAAGGCCTTGCCCGGAGCCCAACACATAGTGTGTGGTCAGTACACGTTGAATGAAATGAATGCAGTAGAAAAAATACAGTCAGCTGCAGGCAGACCTCCAATTCCTGAGCTCCCCGGTTCCCTTGCAAACTGGGATATAGCTGCCAGCACAGCCCTGGAGGTGCTGAGGGCCAGGCCGAAAGCCGTCAGGGGAGAGAGGCCCAGGAGGGCGTCCTGGTCTGGCTCAGGGCGGCCTGGCAGGGCGACCCCGCCCCTAGCCTGCCCTGCACCCCGGTTGTTCTGGGTCTCCACCCTCTGGCCTACTCTTCTGGACCCAGATCCCAGCGCCAGGCCCGCAGGACTCCGCCCTGCCGTTTCCACCCCCTCCCACCTCTGAACCTCGGTCCGGGGAGTCCTGTTTGGGTGCAGTGAGCCTTCTCTGACAGCCGAGCCCCAAACAGATTTCTCCTCTCTGAACTCCCATGGCCTGAGTCTCACCATCTGCCCCTTGAATGCTGCCTCCTCAGGTGACTTCTGCTCCAAGGGGACAGTGAGCGGGCTGGGGCTTCTCCTGGGCTCTCTCTGCTCCGTGGAGCCGGGCGCTGACCCGTGATCAGCAGCCACCACGACTTATTGCAGAGGGACCGGCGGAGAGCCGAGCCCAGGCCCTTGCTCGCCGCCTTCCCTTTGCTCCTTACAGATGTGTGGCCCAGGGGTGAGAGTCAGCCACCGGAGAGCCCTCAGCCCTGCCCCTAATGCCCCCCATTCTAGAGCAGCAGATGGGGCACAAAAGGACACTTCTTGAGGGCCACAAGGTAAGTTTTACTGTCCCCAATTTTACAGATGAGAAAACTGGCTGAGAGAGAGAGAGAGAGACAGGGAACAGCGTGCCCGTGGGGTCCGAGCTCGGTCGGGCAGACTCCCGGTTCCCACTGAGCCACACGCACTGCCTCTCACACCATCGTGATCTCAAAGCCGGGGACCCAACAGCAGGAGGGAGGAGACGAGACTAGAAACAGCTAAAAATGGGGTAAAGGAAGCCGCAGACCCGAAGGGAAGGGGGGCTGTGAACTGAGACCTTGGAGCCACCCCCTAGGGACCCAAACGAGCCCATGCTGCTTCCCAAGGCCCAGGCCAACTCTGGGGACCAGGACCCACAGGGACTCAGACTTCCCCCGACCCGAGGGCTGGCGCTTCTGGGATGCACCCCAGGAGACCCTGGATTACCTTTCCCACCCCCTCTGCTCCCCCAGACGCAGGGCGGATAGAAGAGAAGACGCAGTGTTAGCACGAAACCTGGCACAGCCTGGGAGCTCCATAACCGGCTCCTGTCACCACCGCCGTGACTCATTATGATTTCCTGGCTGCTTGTCCCCCACCTCCCAGGCTCCTGCGGGGAGCCCTCTTTTCACAAACTCGAGGGTTAGAGGAGCTGGGTGGCCCTTCACCCAGCCCAGGCCTCCAGGGCAGTTTCTGAGGGCGCTGGGGGAGGGGGGGAGGCTGGAGGCAAGGCCGGACCCACAGCCAGGAGCCCTCCGAAGTGAGAAGGCCCCTCTGCTCTCCGACAGCCCAACAGCAGGGCGAGCCCAGCGCCTCCCCAGAAAATCTCTCTGAAGACCCGGGGCCTGGCAGGGAGCCAGGGCAGGAGGCCTCTCCAAGAAGACGCTGGCGCCCAGCCAAGGCGCATCCCAGAAGCTTCAGCTGGCAGAGAGGGGCAGGGGCGGAGGGGAGGAGGGGCGGCCCCGAGAGGGGCAGCGAGGAGCCCTCGGGCCACAGGAAACCTGCTTATAGGGGGTTCGGCACGAACCCGGGGCGCACAGCTGCTTTCCCATGCCTCGTGCTTTCGCACATCTGGGAGCAATGAGATCACCGCGAGGAAGGGGAGGGGGTGCTGGGGAGGTGTTCTACATGCCCCCCCTCCCCCGGACAGCCCTCCTGCCATCTACATCTGTGCCCATACAGGCTCCACGGGCCCCCGCTGAACCTCCACCCAAAGCCTGCTCTGGGATGACCCAATGGCTCTCTTCACCCCACCGTACATGCTGACAAACAGGGGGCTGCCTACAGATCCAGGCCTCCTGCCTCAACGGATTGAGGGGTAACCCCCATTTAAGAGGCTGAACTAGGTACCCCTAAAAGCCCCGTTAGGGCCGAGCCGCTCCGCCTGGCTTTTCCATCGCCTCCTATGCACCGAGCTCTCTGGGACCTGACACCTTCCAGGGGGAGACCGGGGTCAGTTACCGAGCCCGGGGCTGGGAAGGTCTTGACCCTCTCTAGTCTGGACCGATGAAAATATGAACTACACGGATCGTTTTAAATTTTCTAGGAGCCACGTTAAAAAGTAAGAAGCAGCCTGGCCGGTGTGGCTCAGTGGTTGAGCGCCGACCTATGAACCAGGAGGTGGCGGTTCGATTCCCAGTCAGGGCACAGGCCTGGGTTGCAGGGGGCTGGATCCCCAGTAGGGGGCGCGCAGGAGGCAGCCGATCAATGACTACGTTTCTCTCTCTCTCTTTATATATAAAAAGATATATATTTTTTAAAGTAAGAAGCAGGTGAAACTAACTTTAATAACGTATTTTATTTAACTATGGTCAGAATGTTTCACTGACCACATTGCATGAGACCAACCGTGGTCAGCACCGAGGACAGTGCAGCTCTGGACTCCAGCGACTCCCCTCATTTAGGGGTGAGGGTGTGGCTCATGGGTCTAAGAAGAGGGCACCCGAGTGGAAAGGGAAGCCCCCAAGACCCGCCCCAACAGCTGGGCCCATCAGCCCTTCCTTTCAAGCCTCCCGACAAATACTCATGGCCTATTGAAACGGATCGTTTCACGATAAACCGAATTCGGGGGCAGGGGGCTGCCACGTGAACCTGTTTGAAACAGGCAACCTGCAGAGGAGCAGACATGGGTATTTTTGGCATCACAAGCTCAGAAACAAAGACCCCCAGGAAGAAACAGGAGACGAGTGTGGCTGAGGACCTCCTGGCTCCCGTGGGTCAGAAGTGCCCCACGCCCCGGGGCAACTGGGCCTGGTGAATTTTCTACCGCATCTCCCAGGGAGGAACTACCCACAAAAGCTCCTCGATGCTTTGGGAGGCAGGGACAAGTCACGCATTTATTTACCCAGCTCTTCTAGTCTTCTTAGTCGGAGTCGCCATGCCAACACACAGCCATAATTACCGGGGAGCCCGCCAAGAGTGGCCGAATTGACAAAGACGCTATATCAGGGCCTGTGAGCTGAGCAAGGTCAGGCTCCTCGCCGCCCCCCCCCCCCAGCTTCCTGCCCGGTCCCTTTATTCCACTCGGAGCCATCTCCTTCCCCCTTCATTCTTTCTATCCCACCCAGATGGTCCCTGATTATATTCTGTGTGCAAAGAAAGGCCGTGGACGGCTCAGTGTATAAAACACTTTTATAGCAATTAGGAGACAGGTTCTCCTTTGAGTCCCCGTTTCAACTTGTGGGAAAAGTCACTTGAACGTCCCGGCCTCAGTTAGCTGGCTGTGGATGGGCAGAGTGCTCTGAACGCCGCCCATTCAGCAAGTGGGCGCCTACTAGGTGCAGGGGCCTGGGTGTGCGTCTGGCCGACTCTGAGATCTCCTTTGGGATCAGCTCCGGAGGTACCAGAAGCTCGGGGAAAACAAAAGAAGGTTCAGATCAGACAGGGAGCGGGGTCTAATTCCCCAAGAACAGCAGGGCTTCTATCCCCCCCCCACCCACCCAGGAAGAGGGACCAGGAGCAGCTGAGTGGCGGGCTCTATCAGGTTATAAAAAGAGCGGGGCGATGAGGCCTATCGGGCTAAGCGACAGGCATCCTGAGGTCCCCAGCGAGAGAGAGGACATGCGCCCATTTAAAAAACGGGAGGTCAGGCAAGGAAGGCGGACAGCCGTCACCCAGCCCCGCGCAAGTGCGCCCCAATCTCAGGGCGCCCAGTGCACCAACATCTGAACTTACAAAGGAGATAAATTGGAGGCTGACGATTAGCATCACAAAATGATTATTCCCTTTGTAAAAGGCTTCGCTGCTGGACTGCTTTAAATAGTGCATTTAAACCATGATCTGATTTGCTAAATTCGATTTATACACATCCACCGCCTAAGCCGGCGTGCGGCTGAATTTACATGTCTCCCCTTGGCACGGAGGAAGGGAGAGGCCAGCAGTTATTTGGGGCCTTTAATCCTTGTAGACAGTAACTAATCTGGGGGGGGGAGCTGAACCCGGTTTTTCTTTCCACAGCTGGGGCTTTTGCTGGAGACTGGCCTCGGCCCTCCGCCCTGCCTTGCCAGGGCAGAGCCAGCCCAGAGACAACGGGCAGGGTTTGGCCAGGCTCTGGCTGTTGGAGCCTTCCTGCCAACAGGGGCTCCTCACCAATAAGCCACCCTCCTCCCCGCGCCCAGGGGTGACAACGTTTTCCGGTACAAATTTCCAGAGGATCTGGCCTGTGGCAGGCTTACTAAATTTACTCTGCGCCTACGGTGATCACACGAGGGGTTCAAAAGGCCTACTTCTGGGGAACCACGAAAATTGCACATTCCGGGATTTGTACACAAGCCACAGGAACCAAACCTGGGCAGGCACGGGAAGGCTGTCTCTCCACCCAAAGACAAAAGGACGGGTGGGCCAGGGCTCACGGCGACCAAGCTATGCCAGCAGGAAATCCTCCGTAGTCCCCATAAAGGGACTTACGGGTCTCGCCCACAACAGGGTTCCCCCACAGGGAAACGACCCCTCCCATGAGGTGCAACAAGGCGGTGGTAGGGCAGGTAGGAGCCGGACCACCGCCAAAGGGGCAAATACACTGCCCAGCTCACGGCATTTGCCGAGAGAGGCCTAAGGAATTCCCCGGCTCAGAAACGCAACAATCGAAACACAAGTCCCTTTGGAGAGCCCCACCCTCCGCCCCCCATCTCCCAGTCCAGAGGTTTAGCCTTGGAGCACCACTCACTCGTTTATCAAATATTTAAAGACACGCTCGTGCCCAGCACTAGGAATGCGGGGCCAGAAAGGAACAGGAGAGCAGCACACAGGCCTGAGGACTTGCCCGCGGGGGATGGATGGGCCACCGGACACAACTAAACCGAGTCCCTGTTATGACGCCTGCTCATGAGAGGATGGGAATCAGGACCCCTGGGCCCCGGTCCTGGCTTTTCTAGCTCACTTTATGATCCTGGGGCAAATCCGTAACCTCTCTGGGCCTGGTTCGTCATCTGTGCCGTGAGCATTTGACCTGTATCGTCGCCACGCTTTAAGTTTCTACAAATCTTACGGAGGGAAAGAAGAAAACAAAAAGTCCACATCTCTAAAAATCCGACGACCTTCCTTTTTCGAGCAAGGTTACCAACCACCATATTTTCTTCTTTGTCTTGGCTGCCAGGAGGCTCAGGGCACCCGAAGTATTAAAATCCCACCGTCTGTTTTAGGCCAGAGCTTTCCGCCAGGTTGGGGAGTCCCAGGCTGTGTTGGGTTGGGGGTTGGTACTTGACAGATAAGATCACAAAGGCGATGTGAACCCCTGTGCTTGTGCAAAAGAGAGCCTTTGGGCGAGAAGGCCCTGAAGCCGCATCCCGCCTGTGCCAAGATCACAAAGAAGGAATCCACACCTGAACCTGCCAGACGGAGGCCCGAATGCGAAATGCTCGGCACCAGGCCCCCGGCACAAAGAGCTATGGAGCGACTCCGTACACACAAAAGGGACACTCCTGGAGTTTCTTAGTCACTCTGGACAAATGCACATGCGTGGGGCCTGCCTCGGGGCAGCGGTGGGTCAACGGGAGCGGTCAGAGCAAGAGCCACTGCGCTGAAATCACTCGCCCAGGTGGCAGGGGGGGCGCGCAGAGGGGGCGCGCAAGGGGGACGCGCAGAGGGGGCGCGCAGGGGGAGCGCGCAGAGGGGGGCGCGCAGGGGGAGCGCGCAGAGGGGGCGCGCAGGGGGACGCGCAGAGGGGGCGCGCAGGGGGAGCGCGCAGAGGGGGCGCGCAAGGGGGACGCGCAGAGGGGGCGCAGCTCTGACCCCAGGCTGAGGCCTGCAGGGGTCGGGCTCAGAGGGGCAGCCTCAGCCCCGCTCGCTCGCTTCCTTCCTCCCCGACTGACGCGCAGGGACCCTCCAGGCCCCAACAGCACGGGCAGGCGACCACTTCGGCCCCTTCGGCCCCTTGGGCGGGGTCCTCTGCGCCCTGGCCACGGGCCCCACCCAACCTGGGAAGCGCGGCCCCGCCGGCCCGCTCGCCCTTCAAGGGCCATGCAGTTTGGAGAGAAAGCGGGCGCCAGCCACGCGCCTTCCTTTGCTCCGACGCCACCCAAAGGCGGCCAGCGCGCACGGTCCCCAAACGACGCCACCGCTCCGGGGGACCCGCCCCTCCAGCCCCGGCGCCCCCCTCGGGCCGCGGGGAGGCCGTCTCCGCCCTGAGCCAGCCGGGCTCCGTTGGGCCGAAGCCTCGGTCCCCGCAGCAGCCGGGCCAGAGCGCACAGCCGGCCGGGGCGCGCGCAGCGACTGGGGCCCGACAGCAGCCACGACGGAGGGGCCGGGCGGGAAGGGGGGGACCAGGGCTCCCCGGGCTTCCTGGGGCCGTGAACACCCGCGCGCCTGCGGGGGGCGGGGGGCGCTCGGGGCCTGCGCTCGGGGACGCTTGGCGCGCGCGCTGCGTGGCGCTGCGGGGGCTCCTGGTGCGCCCCGCGGCCATCTTGCCCGCGCTCTCAAAATGGCTTCCGGCCGCGGCGCCTCCCCCGGGGACCCCCCGGCACTTTGGGTTCCGAGGTTTGGCCCAGCGGGGCGCGCGCCCTGGTGCCCGCGACGTGCGGATGCTCGCGGAGGCCGCCGGCTGCGCGGACGCTTGCGCGCCCCCGGGGCCCGCGCTGGACCTGCGGCTCCGTCTCCGCGGCCCCGCCGAGTTGGGCTCCCAGCCGCGGCCTTTTGGGGGCCGTCGGAGCCCCTCGGGCGGGCGGGAGGCAGGCCGCGCGCCACCCCCGGCTGGAGACGCCCCAGGCCACCCCCCCCGCGCGCGCGCCTCGGGCTCCGCGCAACGCCCACGGGGAAGGCCCCGGGAGGCCAGACCCGTCAGAGCCGCCGCCGAGAAGGCGCCTACTGTGTGCAAGGCGCGCGCCAGCTCGTCGGGAGTGAAGCGCAAAGCAGGACGAGCCAGTAAGTGAACGGTTAGCGCCGCCGCCGTCTTGCCCGGAGGAGGGGACCGGGTGGTGGGGGCGACACTGCATCCGGGCTCGGGACGGTCACCCACAGCCGCTCCTCCGACCGGGTCCTGGCGTCTTCCAAGCGCGGGGGCGCGCGCGTCCTTGGAGACACCCGGGCGGAGCTGGGACGCGCGCCGACGGCGGCCCCGCCACTCACCTTTCTCCGGGGCACCCTGGGAGCGGACAGCCGGGCCCGCAGGGGGCGGAGGAGGGAGGCGCAGGCAGGCGGGGCGGTAGCTGCAAAACAGGGAGACATCAGGCGCCCCCCTTACTCCCGCCCAGATGCGCTCCCCTTACGCTCGCTCGAAGGTGGCTCTTGGGGACACTCGCATCCTGCAGGTCACCACCACAGCCGGGGATGCGGGAGGGGAGCCGGGTGGGGTTCAGGCTAAAGGGGATCCCGCTCCATCCCCGCCGGCGGGCCGGGCACCCAGCCACCCGCGAGGCCGCCGCTGGAGGCCGCCCTCGGGCGCGCGCTGAGAGCTGCAGCCCCGGGACTGCAGGCCCGAGAGGCGGGCCCCTGGGTGCGACTGGGGCGCGGCGCAGCGCAGGACCCCTGTCCTGACACCGGGTATTTGCCCGAGCCGGGGACCCCAGGCCATTTTCCAGAAGCAACAATCTACTATGAATAATCCTAAACCCTGAGCTGACCCGGGCCTCCTGGCGATGGCCTCCTGGCCGGGCAAGTCAACCCCTATCCTGCTGGCTTCCAGTCTCCAAAGGCACTTGTATGCCCCCCTCCTCAGCCAGCCAAACTTGGAACTTTAGGCCTGTCCCAGTGTCCTCCCAACCCCCAGAAGGGCACTCCTGGGAGCCCTGGCTTGTCTCCCAATTTGGGGGCACCGCGGGCATGACAGGCGCTGGTCAGTTTTTCCATGAGACTCAGGACATCTCCGGTGCTCTCACGGTGTCCAGCGAGTGGAGGTTAGAATTTCAGATCCAGAGACCCGCGTGCACCCCAGTCCCAGGCTGCAGAAAGAGGTGTCCTTTGCTCAGCGCCCACTATGTGCAGGCACCTTAATGTGTCTATTTTAATTCTCACATGACCCCTGGAGGTGCAGGTACTGTTAACCCCATTTCCCAGACAGAGACACAGAGGCCCGGAGAGGCGATGTGACTTGTCAAGGATACACCGAGTTGTCACGGCCAAACCGGGCTCCAAAAAACAAACAAACAAACAAACAAAACCTCCTCACAGGCACCGGCATCCCTCCCCCTGCCCCCAGCCACTGCCCTTCTGGAATTTGATTTTCCGTTTATTAGCTCAGTCCAAGTTGGTGCTGGGACTTCCTTGAGTGCCTCAGTTCAGGAATGGTCACCCCCAGGAGCAGACAAGGCCACGTAGGTGGCCAGTCCTGCTCGGGCCATGGCCACTGATGGGGAATTTCTGCAGCTCGCCCCCCCCCCAACACCCCAGAGAGGGACATCCCTGCGCACTTTAGCCTGGGTCCACAACCTCGGGGAGAACCGGCCAAGCCTCACGCTGGCCAGAAATCTACTCCTGATTTTTAAAACCCCAGTCTATGCAGTCAAATAAGTGGGTGACCTGCATTCCTATCAGGATAATTCACGCAGGAAGGGATGAGTTGAAGGGGCAGGGAGGGGATGCTATTTTTACCCACAGCCCCAGTGGGGACCCGAGGGGACTCGGGAGCTAACTAGGGGAGCATGGCGAGGGCGCCCCTCTCTCTGGTTCCAACAGGGAGAGAGGCAGGAAGCCTGAACTCCCCCAGCCTCTAAGCCGCGAGGCTCTTTTCCTTTAAATGACGTTCACGTGACGTTGATATTTTGTTTTCTTGTTTTTGTGTGCGGGTTTTGTTTTTTTTTTCTTCCCAATGAAACCTCTATCAGAGACAACCTCCATTTCAAAAACTCTGTCCGTTGGGCCTGGGGTGCGAGAAACAAGAAGCAAAACGGATTTTAACGTTGATTTAAAAATGGGCTTTTTCAGAAGAGGGCCGGGGCGACAGTCCCCATCCCCCAAGCTGCCCGGGAGGCGAATGTAGGGGCAGGTTGAGATGGGGTGGGTACAACAGGGACTGGGAGGCACCGAGGACTGGGGGGGGGGCACAGAGGAGGCAGTGTCTGCAGAGGGGAGAGGAGAGAGGTCCTTTTTAAAAGAAATGAAATAACCTGAAGTCGATGGGGTGGGACCAGCCCAGCCTGGGGGATGGCCTGTGGTGCCCAACCCCCTCCCAACTCCCAGGCCTCCCCCCTAATAAGACAGGGAAGGCTAGAGAATGCCACCCTGAGGATCCCTGCAGCACACAAAGAACCGGGGGGTTAGACCAGAAACAGAGGGGAGCAGCTGCACTCCCGGCAGCCCCCTAATACGTGGGGGTAACGAAAACTAGGTTGCAAGCTGCTGGGGGTGGCGGGAGGCTGACCGGGGAGGGGAGCACCCGCCCCGTGCAGATGGAAGCGGAGAGGAAGTTCTAATTAGCAGAAAGCAGCTCTTTTTCCATTAATAGCTCCCCATCACGTCCTGGATGCCGCGCAGGGAGGCACGTAGGAAAGTGTGAGGCTCACCTGTCCCCGGCTCATTAACAGGCCTGGGGTGAGAACAGGGCTGTCCTGGCAGAAGACCAGCCCAAATCAGCCCCCAGCCCCTGAGCTGACGACAGCTCTGACTTCTGGGGTCGCCGTCCCAGGGAAAGTGTTTAACCCCAAGTCCAATGCGACCGTAAAGGTGAAATCTGGACACTGGCTCGGCCATGCCTCTGAGGACAGTGCTCCCTTAAAAAAAAAAAAAAAAAAATTAAAAAAAAGTCCTGGCGTATGAAACTCTAAATAGGTCCATGGTGAGGAAAATCAGAAGGTGGGTGGGTAGAGATTGACAGAGGCAGGAGGGAAGTTTCTGGAGGGAGAGAGGCTGCCTGGTCTCAGGTGCTGGTTTCAGGGGTGTAAAATGCATCCGTCAGGACCCATGGAATTGTACACCTGTGATCTGTTTCTGTACGTAAATCAGACTTCGAATCAGCTACGTAGGTGTGTGTGTATGTGGCTGTCTGTCACACACACATAATTGCAAAGGTCTCGGCCCCCCGGACCCCGGACGGATTCCCCCCCCCCCAGCCTGAGATCTCCTAGGCGCCGAGGTTCACACCCTTTCCAAGGGTCACGGCGGAGGGAAGGGGCCGGAGCAGATGGGGAAACCGGGCCGCTGTGGCCGAGGTGGCGGAGCATCCGGCAAACACAGGGCCCCGGCTGGCTGGCCGGCCGGGCCCGGGCCGGGGAGGAGGGACGTCTGAATTGAATCAATTAGCAGCCGAAAACTTCAGAAAAGAAGTGAGGTCCTTCATAAAAACAAAGCCCACTCCTTAATCCCCAAAGGCAATCCTCGCCCCCCTTCCCATGGCCAATCCTCGGTAAACAAAGAAATCCCTCCCTCCACGGCCACACCTGACATTCATTGGGAGGTGACGCTGGGGACTTGGGTTCCAGCTCCCACAGTGGCCTGATGACTGGAGACCCGGGGCACTGACCGAGGGGTTTTCCTCCCTCCCCCCTCCTTTCTCTCAACATCTCCTCTCCTCTTTCCACTGCAGCGGGTTCTCTCTCTCCCCCTCTCTTACTAAAAAAGCAAACCCAAAAGGCAAGAAAAATCAAGGCAAAGATCTCACCGACTCTACTTTGTTCATTTATTTTGACAAGTGCAGCTGAATTTTAATTATTGATGATACTACTTCATAGTTGCGGGGGGGGGGGTGTCTTTGGTGCTATTCACGAACCCTGTCTGCCTAACCGGGGCCCTCACTCCCGCACCCCCCTGGAGAGCTAGCCGCCCCAGGGAGATGCGGGGTGAGACCAACGCTCTGCGGCAGGGTTTGCAATTTTCGGGGGGGTGGGAACTGGGGGTGGAGAACTTTATGGGCTTGAGGATGCACACACAGGCCACGTGCACTTTTACCCGGGAATCTCAAGCGGTCAGATCAGCGGAGGCCCGAAGAAATTAGGCTGCGGGCGGGGGGGGGGGGGGGCGATTAAACATTGAAATAAAAACGGAAAACGTGACACAGACAGTCCTGTGCCTCTTCCAAGTACCTTGTGCCTATTTATCATATATCTCAAGTGGACAAACCTGGTGAAAATTCGGAAGAGAAAGGGTGGGGGGTTTCTTAAGCTGGTGCTCAGGCGGGATGCTCCCTTCAGCGCACAATGAACCTCGGAAAACAGGTCTCGGTCAGCGCCACGTCCTTTTAAACGGGGCGGATATTTTTATAGCTCCCACCCAGCCCTGTCGCCATCCTTAACATAAACCGATGGTCACATAAGGGGGCGATTTGGAGTGTAGATCATGCAAATACACAAGAATGAATGTATTATATATACCGGAGTGTAACCATTCGGTCCAGACACATAGTTATCTGTACACACCTGAAGTTACATGCTCCAAAGCATGTACATTCATATTACCCACAATAGAGACAGTGTAAGTTGTAATACAATTAGGGCTTACTTTTTGAATGTAAAGAAACAGATGACGCTCTATTATTATTTTTTTTTAAAAGCACCACAGGGCTCCTTTTCTCATCTCTGCCTTGTTTGCCCACGCCCAGGGCTGTTTAGGGACATTCTAGGAGACAGGAGTGGGTTATTTTGAGACCATCTGCACCCACTTCCCGCCTCAGGATAGAGTCCAGGATTTTCCCAGAGTCTTAAAAGGGCCCAGGTTTGGTCCAGCCCCCCGGGGCAAAAACAGCGAACTAAGCAGCAATTGCTGGTTTCTCTTACTGGGCGATTCCAGCGGGGAAAAGAGAGACCTCCCCAGAACTAAGATGGGCCAGGGGCTCGGAGGAGGGGGCCCGTTTCTTGGCACAGCCACATGTGTGTGAGAGGGTTCGTAGAGCCTGCCTGCACCCCTGAAGTCCCGGAGAGTGACCCCACCCTCCTAGCAGAAGAGCGTCTTGGCCAGTAGCTCGGGGGCAACGTCAGCGGGAGGCACCTGGCTCCCAGCTTTCTCGCTTCGTCCCAATTTCCTTCAACGCTGCTTAAAGTCGTGGCCTGGCCCTGGCGTGGGAAAAGCAGTTTGGAGCCTTTCACAAATCCAGTATCCCCTTGAACCAAAACCAATTAGCCTGGCCCAAGGTCCTGTCATTGAGGCCCTGGCCCTCTTTTCAAACCCCTGCGGCTCAATTACGGCGAGGGGCCGGCCAGTGAATGCCTGGACCACTTAAAGTGGTGCTTAAGCCGGACTGGTCTGGAAGGAAGGAGCCGGCGCTATGGGGGCTGCAGTGGCCCCTTCTCAGCGCCGCTGACCAAGGTTTTGTTCCAGCCACAGCCCCCACTCTGCCTCTGTTTTTTTAAAAAAAACCTTCCCCAACTCTCGGATTCCCAGCGGTCTGGACGAGTGAAACAGGCTGGCTGTAGGACACCACCGGACACCCAAACTCGGCTTCCCCCAGAAAGAAGGGACATCCCCAAGCTCTGTCCTCAAAAGCCTCGCCCTCCCTGCTCAGGGAAAGGGCGCCCGCGCATCCATAGGGTGCGCCCTGGGCGCTTTCCGGGATGAGCCTGCAGACCAGCCCATCTTACCGATGACAAAACTAAGGCTCCGAGAGGGAAAGCCACTTGCCCCCCAAACCAGAGCCCTGACAGCAAGGCAATTAAGGGGAACCTCTGAGAGCCCCTGAAAAGAGAGAGGGTGAGACAGACAGACCAAGATGGACCTTTGCATCTGGCCCAGAAGGACGGAGGGGAGTCTGGCCGCGGGGATGGAAAAGGGCCCTGCCCGCGCCGCGCGTTCTCCCGCTGCCCGACCCAAGCGGAATGGGGCTAGGGCTGGGTTTGCGGTGCCACCTCTCCCTCCAACCCCGCAGTCGTCCCCACCCCCCGCCCCCACCCCCAGACCGAGTGGAGACTAGCCCTCGGTGATGGGCAGCTCTGCCAGGGCGCCCCGGCCGTCGCCATGGTGACGAGCATCCCACCCCAGGCCGGCGCTGATTGGCCGCCCTATCCAGGCCGGCGGAGAGGGGCAAAAGTCAGGGCGGGATGGGGGCAGAGACACCCCGACACAAGCGGGTGCCAGAGATGCCAAGGGGGGGGGGAAGAGTCGAGGGCTATGAAAATGGCGCCGAGGCGCACAAGGGGCCGCGCTCTGGGTGCGCCAAGCCCGGGCTGGAGAGATGCGCGCGCGGTCGCCTGGGCCTCGAAGGGCGCACGCCTGGCTCTGGGGCTCCCCCCGGGCTCGGGGCTGCTGATCCCTTCCCAGCGCGTCCCGGGCCCGCCCCCGCCGCACGTTCGGGCCGGGCGAGCGCGCAGCGCAGCGGATTAGCGGGCCCGCAGCCCCGAGGGCGCGCGGGGCGGGCGCGTTTGGGGCGGGGCGGCGGCCGCGCCTCTAATCCGGGCGCTGCGTGTGGGAGCGGCCGGATCAGGGCATTAGCGCTGTAACTTCGGATTAGTAACGCTGGCTAAATGAGCGCCTAATTCCAACCCTTCATGCTTTTCAGAGTCGCCGCCCTGGGCCCTGGGAGGCCTCCCGGCCTCGCTCCCTTGCGCGCTCAGCTCCCAGTTCCCGGAGGTCGGAGCGTGGCCGCGGACACCTCCCCGAGCCGCCGCCCGGATCAGGCCTCGGGACGCGCTGCAGCCCGGTTTTCAGCGGCGCCCGGGACGCCGGCTTTGCAGTCGCTGGGGGCGAATGAGGCCTACCTGGCCCAACAGTCTTTCAGGGCTGGGAGTTCCCAGACCAGCAAAGGGGGGGGGGAGGGAAAGCCCTCGGTGCCTCTCCCACCGCAGGGGGCTGCCCTGACCCGTGCCCCTGGCCAGTGGCTTTGCTGGGCGACCTTTGGCGAGCCCCTGGGCCTTCCTGAGCTCGCTCCTTCTAGATGGCCCGGGAAAGGGGCTCCGCGAAGGGTCCCAACCAGTTCTGGCTTCCAAACTGCAGCTTCAGTCGCACGGTCAGGCTCCCCCAAAAGCTTTTGGGGACTGGGGCATGGGGAGTAATGCAAAGTTTCCGCAAAAGTGAAGCCCCCAAACGTGGGGAGTGAGTGGCTAAAAGAGGTCGGGAGGTCTCCCTGGGGGAATCGGGGGAAAAAAAAGCACTGAGAAGGCCCAAGGCCCAGCCGGAGGCTCCATCTCCGGGCCAGACAGAGAGGAGCGTGGTGGGGCGTTGATTTTGAGCCTGGGTGTCCAGAGGGGGTTTAAATAGGGCTCCGATGGGGACAGTCATTGGTATCCCGAGGCCCAAATCAGGCGGGTTGGCCTCTCTCCAGGGCCATTTCTAGCGGGGTGGGGTGGTGCCCAGGAGATTAGGATTCCAGCCAGCGCGCTCTGCCCTCCGGAGCCCTGCGGCTGCATCCTTTCCAAGACGCCGGAGGTTTGCATCAACCAATTTTCGTAGAAAGCGGAAAGAAAAACCGAATTCACCCAGGCTCACACTCTTCCATCCCCGGACTCAGATTTTAAGGACTACCCAGATGGTTTTAGGACCCTGGTGTTTAAAAAATAAATTAAAAAAAATCAACTCACATGAACTGTGTAGACACAGTTCAAAATAGCAAAGGGATGGGGGTGGTGGGGAGGGAAGATGGAAGCCTCGGGCCCAGGGCCAGCTGGCGAGGAAGGGAGGCAGAAGCACAGGCCGAGGGGGTGGGAAGAGATGCTCCGGTTTCCTCCGAAACCAGGTCACGATCCGAGACCTGCGCACACTCGCTCCCAGGTGCGCTCGGAAAGGAGGGCCTGCCCCGGGGGGTCCGGAAACACGCTGGTCACCCTTCGCCAGCCTCTTGCCAGGAAAAGGGGAGACTGACCTTTAAAAAATGGGGGAGGGGGTGCCACATAGGACCCATGCACACCTTGTACCTGGCGAGCCTCTCTGGGCAGGACAACTGGGGGCAGAAGCGAGGGCAACTGACTTTTCCTGCCTGTTCTTTTGTTTTCCTCCCATTTAAATTTCATTTTCCATCGCTAACCCATTCAAGATGGGCCGTAGAAGACGGGCCACTGACACCCCACTCCCCTGACCCCCCTGCTCTGCACTGGTGAGCTGTGTGACCCTGGAGGTGTCACCTCAGGCCTCCAGTCTGTTCCCCCGCCCATACAAGGGAAAAAGGGTGTCAAAGTGGCGGGTCACGGCCCTGCCAGCTTGACTGTCATACACTCAGACCCCCGCACACCTAGAAGGCCCCCCCAAACCATCGGGGGCTCGGGACCCACAGTGGATCTTTTCTTATCTGAGGCAGGGCAGGGTCAGGGCTGGGAGCCCAGGCGCTTCCTGGGGGGAAGGGGGGGCCTCCTGGAGCCCAACTCAGGGCCCATTCAGGCCGTTAGGGGGTGAGAGTGACCTGGAGGCCGAGGAGGCCCTCAGGAGGGACCCGAGCGCTCCGTGCCGCGTGGGGCCCAGGTCCCCAGGCAGTTGCGCAAGGGTGCGCCCCACGCCCGGAGCCCAGCTGAGAGGGGCTGGGAGCTTTCGTCGCCGGGTGTGCTGCCTTGGGTTGCCATGGAAACGGAATGCAGATTTCCCCCAATTGCTTTTTTATTTGCTAGACATTGTAATACATCTTATGTTGCGACTGGGAAGGGGGGGGGGGAGTAGGGGGAGGGGCCGTCGGGAGCCTCGCCTGCACCTTTAACCACTCGGGCAAGTTGGGGAGGCGCGGGCGGGAGCGGCGGGGCCCAGGCTGGCGCGGAGGTGGCGCGGGGTCGAGCGCGGTGCCGGCCTCCCCGCCTCCCGCCTCCCTCCGTCCGTCCGTCCCGCCCGCGCGCGCGGTTTGTATGCAGGGCAGGGCCGGCCCGTCGGGGAGGGAGGCCCCCGGCCATTGAGCCCGGTCCTCCGCAGTTCTGCTCCGCTTCCCGCTGCACACAGACACCCCCCCGTCCCCAACCGCACACAAAGGCAGCTGCCAGAGCCCGTGAAAACTGATCAAATTATCAAGAACTTGACCTCGCGGAGGGGAGAGGCTCGGGCGACCCCCGCGCCGTATGCTAATGGCGCTCCGGGCCGCCTCGTCGAATAATTCGATAAAGGCCGCATTGTTAGCGCCGGGGCAGCCCCCCGGCCGCCCCCCGCCCCCCCACCCCGCCCCGCCCCGCCCCGCCCCACCCCCCGCCGGCCGCCGTCTCGGCCCCGGCGCATTTGCATCCCAAAATCCCCGTCGGCCGCTCGCCCGGAGGATTGTTCCAGCCTGATTTATGGGGTGAAGGCGAAGGCTGGCGCCTTCCCCGCCGGCGACCCCTCCGCAACCCCACCCCCCTCGGTGCCCCCGGCCCGCTCCACTTCGGGGTCCCCGCTCCGGCGCCAGGGGGGTGGGCTGCGTCGGGGCGAGGAAGGCGCAGAGGAGGGGGGAACAGCTGGCAAGTTCCTCGCGGGGACGCCAAGTGTCCCGGGGAGCGCGCCGAGGTCAGGTACCTGGTCCTGGGCTGGAGTCCGCTGGGCCGGCGCTGGGCTCCTTCGCGCTCCTGCGGCTGGGGCGCGCCGGGGCGGCCGGCGGGGCGCGCGCTCGCTGCCTCGCTCGCTCGCAGAAGTTGTGAGAGTCATTTCTGCTTTCGGTTATCTAGCTTTATGACGGCTCTGCGGCACTCATACAGCTAGATAACCAAAGAGAGAAACGGGCCTCCCTTCGCCACCGCCGCTGCCGCGCCGCGGGGCCCACGTGCCGGTGCCCGCCGGGCGCGGGGACGGCCGCGGGCGCCGCTCCCGGATCCCCCGGAGGCGCGCGGAGAGCCGAGAGGGGACCGACGGACGCGCGGACACGCCGACTCCCACGGCCGAGGCCGGCGCCCCCGCCCAGCTCCCTCCCTCCCGCGCTCGCTCCCTCCCGCGCCCTCCCTGCGCGCTCCTCTCGGCTCCCCGTTCGCCGCGTCTGGGCGCCCGCCGCCCGCTCCGACGGCGTCCCCGCGGCGCTCGAAGGGCGCGCGCGCGACGCGCTCCGCCAGCCCCGGGCGCCCCGGCCGCCCCCCGCGCACTGGCCCGCGGGCCCTCCTCTCGCAGGCTAATCGCCCCGCGGGGAAGTGACGTCAGTCCCGGCGCCGGCCAATCCCAGGCTCGCGTTCAAATCCCAGCCCCCTTCCCGCGCTCCGCACCACCCAGCCTTACAATGGCCTCGGCGTTCACGGCTTCCCCTCCCCGAGGGCAGGGCAGCGCCCCCTCCGCCCTCCAAAGCCTTAGGGCCGCGCGCCGCGGTGCGCACCGTCTGGCCTTCCCTCCAAACTCCACTGTCTTTTCTCCGTCGCCCCGGGAAGCCCGGCAGCCGCCGCGGACCCTCGGAGTTAGGGAGCTCCAGTGGCGAGGTCTGGGGACGCGCCTGCTGGGGCGTAGCGCAGGTTTCTCCGGGGCGGGCCCAGCGCGCACTTGGGGAGGCCGAGAGCCGAGAATAGGAGCCGGTTCGCCTTTAAGTTCCCTTTCCCTCTCCCCACGCGCAGCACCGTGCAGCAGACCCAGCCCACACGCGCGGGGACTTGAGTGCAGGGCGCGCTAAAGCGTCCTGAGGCGCACGGGCCGGTGTCCCACCCACAGTCCCTGGAGCGCAGAGGTTCCCGAGCCACGCTACGCTGGGGCCAGGCCCTGGCGCTCAGCACCGGACTGCTGGGTCCCCCCTCTGTCTGAGAGCCTCGGGGAACCTGCAACCGATTGTGCCTGGCCCCTTGGAGATGGCCTAGGCCCGAACGAGGCTGCCGGTTGCATTCCTGTTCCCCAGAAAAATGAAAACACAAAGCCGAGCTCCGCCCTCCTTCTGGGGCTCTCGGCACACACCTGACCCTCTGGGCTGCACGCAGCTCAGCAGGGGAAAGGGGCTGCCAGGCTGGATCCCCTGGAATCACCCCACCGGAGCCTGAGAGCAGACCTGGAGGCCTCATTACAGCCTTCCGAGCGGCCCATGGGCGCCCCTTCTCGCTCACCTCGGCCATCACCCCCTTGCTCCTAGATGCTGTGTGGCTGCCCTCCAGCCTTGGGGGCCACTGGGAGTCACCGCATCCCCCTGCCAGCCACCCCGGGGAAGTAATGGATTAAGTAGGAAAAACGCATATTATCAAGAGCTAGGGACAGATTAGGCGGCGAACAGGCGGTCAGCGCTCAGCGCCCGGGTTTTCTGTGCCCGCTGATGCCGGGGCACCGTGACGTTGGGCAGAGGTACCCACGAGGGTCCATTTCAGCAGGGCCTGGGGGCACCGAGCTGCTCCCGGCCAGGCAACCGCCCCCCAGGGTGGGTTCCAAAGAAGGGGGGGCAAAGAGGATGGTTTCTGGAGGACTTCACGATTTTTCTGAATTTCCCTTTCCCCCCTGAAAACGACACGTCTCCATTCGGTCAAGTGCCCATTGATTTTTGTCAAGTGCCTGCTGCCCCGCCGCCGCTGGGGTCAGCTCTGCTGTATTTTCATCCTGACCCTAAATCCAGAGCGGCCTGCACCCTGCAGCCACCCCAGCCAGGTTGTGCCAGGCCAGCCGTCCACACCTCTCCCCCCAAATCCCGTTTGACACACGCGCCCCCTTTTCCAGAAGGCGGACGGAGCCAGACGGAGCCAAACGGGGAGGCCAGCAGCAGCCCTGGGGGAGAGAGCCACCTGAATTTGGGCCTGAGACAGTTAACGGCGAGGGACTGCCACCCTTGGGAGGTGCCCCTTGCTCCCCTCCCCCTGCAGCTCCTGGAACCCCCGCTGGCTCCCCTTCTGGGTGTGTGTGGGGGCGGCCTCCAGAGCCCCAGGCCTTCGGGGCCACCCCGGGGTGGGAGGGGTGGGGCTGCGGAGGTGGGACCGGGCGGAGGAGCTGGCTCACCTGCGAGGGAGGGAGGAGAGTGGGATCAGGGGGAGACAGAGCAGGAGGGAGCCCCTCGGAGTGTGATTTAAGGAGGACGTTGCACAAAATGGCTCCTCAGCGAGGCTCACGGTAACACGGTGGCGCTGGAGGCCCGCCCGGCAAGCAGGCAAGGGCGGGTGGGGGCTCCGGGGAAAGAATTAGAAGCCTGATTTGGATTCAGTTCAGATGCGGGGGGTGAGGGGAAGGCCTCTGTCACCAGGGCCGCCTCTCTGCTGGCCTTTTTGGGAAACTGAGTCCCTGGGTGGGGAGCAGGTGAGGCTGGCCCGGGGAGGCTCCCACGCCCTGCTGGAATCAGCGACCCAGGGAGGCCAGGGGAGCCCGGGCCCTGAGGGTGTGGGCTGTGGGGAGGGGCTGCCCTGCGGTCTCCGTGGGCTGGGGGGCCGCCTCCAGGCACAGCTCAGACGGGACGCGGTCCAGGCGATGCCAGCCGGAGGCCCATTGTGCGGGCTGGGCACAGCCAGCTGAGGGTGGCAGGCGGCTGGGCAGGCCCTGGCTCCCGATCACCCTCTCGCTGGATGGGTCTGGGTTCTACGCGACTCGTCTCGTCTCGCACCAAGCCCCCAGCCGTGACCTGCAGGCCCCGAGGTCACGGGAAAGCAGGTGCTGAGTCTGGCCGGGCGCTGGGCGCTGAGACCAAGGAGCCAGAGGTAGACCATGGCCCTGGCCATGGTGCTGAGAGCCACGGCCGGGCCTCTCTCTCCACCGCCGCTCGGTTTGCCCGAACTTCCTCGGTTTTCTCCCCACGGTCCCAAACCTGAGCTCCAGGGGACTCGGGGCAAAGGAGCCGGAGCTGAGAGAGGCCCAGTGGCAGGTGCCTCCCCAAGCAGAGGCTCCCCCGTCCCCCAGGCGCCTCCTCTGAAGACCAGAAGCTCCATTTTTTCACATTCAAACCTGCACCGAAGGACAGACAGGCTCCGGAGCCACCATCCCTGTATCTACAAAAAAACGCCTACTCCCGCGGTAGCCTTCGGACCCACACAACTTGCAACCCGCCCCCCACATGCACACGCTCGGCCCAGACACCCGGCTAGCAGATACCCGGCCCGCGCCCGGGCACGTGTACTCGAGGGCTCTCGTGCCCATTGGCAACCTCGGCTTCCAGGGCTCCAGGCTGGCTTTGGCCCAAGTCCCTACTTCCTGCTGGTGGTTACACAACTCAGTGTGGGGGCCGTGACAACCCCTGGGAGTGTGCCACCCCGCTTGGGGACACAGCGGAGCGAAGGGGTTAAGCGGGAGAGCGAAGGGGTTAAGTGGACCGAGCGCGGGCAGTTCTGACTTTGGACATCAGCTCCGTGCCGGCGCCGGTGTCGTGAGGCCAGGCTAACCCCTGATCCGGAGGCTCAGAGCCTGAGCACCCGTGGAGCTCCCCGAGGCCCACCCAAGACCTTCCACTCCGCCTGGGACTAGTGCTCCTTTCCTGAGCCCCTCTGGGCCTTCGTTAGGAGACAGATCTCGGGGCACAGCCTAGGCTAAGCCCGGGGTGCCCTTTCCCCGCTGCTCCCTCCCCGCCTCGCTCCTTCCTCGGGCCTGATTAGGTTGCTCTTCCTTCCCATTGTCTGGGGTCTAGGAGCCCAGCACCGGACTAGCTCAGATGGACCCAGCTTCCTGCACCCAGGGGCCCAGGACCTGCCTGCCCACCTTCATGAGCACTGGGTCAGCTGGGCGCTAATGCCCTCTGTGGCCTCCGTTTCCTCAAACTGAGGCCCCGGGGAGGCCCAGGCTGGGCAGGAACCCAGAAACACCCCTCCTGAAAAGGCCTGAGCAGAGCAGCGCCCCTCCCCTGGGGTCTCCTCCAGCCGCTGGTATTGCTCCCGGAGGCTTCTTCCCTGGACCCCTGCATGGCACCCCCACCCCCGGTGTCCACCTGGGCCACCCTCTGGCCTCCGCCCTTGACTGAAAGCCAGACCCTCCAACTCCATCCTACCCCTCTCTGTAGCTGAAGCGCCCGCCTCCTCCAGGACATGGGGAGGGGCTCAGGAAGGGCCCCAGCCCCTCCAGGCCTCCCCGGCCACAAGGACTCGGGATTTCTGGATGTTTGCATATTTCTGGACACATGTTCTCCTCCCACGAGCTGACCCCGGAGCCTCTCCCAGCTTCTGCCACCTCCCTGCCCTGCTCGGGGCCAGCCTGAAATTCGCCCCAGCCCCCAGCCTTCTCCCAGAAAACCCCCTTATTCCCAGACTCTCTGGAGCCTGGGCTGGAGGAGAGGCAGAGATAGCCTCCAACAGACTCAAGACGGGGGAGCCGGACAGAAAGGGTTCCCCCACAGCTCCCCATTACAGAGGCTGAAAAGTGTGCCATAAATCTTGTCTGGAGTGGGTGCTGTGTGTTGCATTATTTCTTAACTCTATTTTTTTTCCCCCCCGGGAAGCCACTTTCTGCGTTATTATTTTTGCGGGAGAGGGGATGGGAGGACGGAGGGGGAGTTAGGGGCAGACGCGAGGCAAGGGGCGGTCGGGGAAAGTCCCCGGAACCTCACTTTGGAAACATTCCCCCCTTTCTGCTAAGCCTGCCCGCAGTCCCACGGCCTCCGTCTGGCTCCCTCTCTGCCCGCCCAGGGGCCTCGCCTCGGGGCGCTTCCCACGGCCCCGCGACCCTTGACCTTGGCCTTGACCATTTGTTGGGGATGGTGGGTCAGGCCCCAGGGGCTGACCAGGTCGTGGTCAGGGCGCACCCCTCACCTTGCCCGGCGGTGACGGGGATGCCCCAGCCCCCCCAGGGCGCCCCAGCCCCCCAGCGCCGCCCCAGCCCGGGCTCCGGCGCGCGCCCGCGCCCCGCTCCCCAGCCTCACCGAGCCGCGGCAGGCGGGCGGCGGCACTTACGGACCGGGAGGGGCCGGGGGCCCGAGAGGCGGCGGGGACGGCGGCTCGGCGGCCCCCGGTGGGTGCGGAGCGGCTCGCGGCTCGGGCCCGGCGGCGGCCGCGCTCCAGGCGCCCTGGCCCCGCGGACGCACGGCCGGGAGCCGCGGGGGGCGGGCGGGGCGGCGGCGGCGCGCGGCTGCTCGGGGCTCTGAGCGGCTCCCGGCGCCGCCTCCTCGGGCGGGCACGGCCCGCAGTGACGTCAGCGCGGCTCCCCCCGCCCCCTCCCCGCCCCCGGACCAGTGCGGAATGGAGGGGGCGGAGGCGAGCGGCGAGGGGCGCTCCGCCCGGCTCCCCCGCGCCGCCTCCCAGCCTTTCCCGGGGAGTCGCGGAGCCATTCGAGCCCTTCATCCCCCCGCGCCGCCGGGCGCCCCCGGAGCCGCCGCCCCCAACCTGGGAGGCGGCGCGGGCGCCGGGCTGGAAGCCTCGCGGGCGGCTCTGAGCTCGGCGATCCGGGCTGCTTTGGGGAGAAGGGAGAGGTGACCGGATTGGGGAAGGGGAGGGGGGGCGCGTCTACTCTCCGGGCTGAAAAGGGGGCGTTTTATCTTTCGCCTACAAAAGTGATGGGTAGGTTGAGGGCATCCGCACTGGACTGGAGGATCCCGGGGAGGGGGAGCCCCCACGCGAGCTCCGAAAGGATGCTTTAGCTCGGAGGAAACGCGTCCCGTTCGGAGCCGAGGGAGCCCTCCTGGCGGGATGCTGCGTCTCCGAGGCCCAGCGCCGCCCCCATCCCCGCCCGCCCGGGGCTGTGCACCTGCCAGCTCCGCCCGCGGGGCTGCGGGCGCCCCGAGCCGCTGTCCAAATGCTGAACTCGGCCTCGGGAGGGACTGGCTCCGGACGCCCCCGCTCCCCGTCGCCCCGCGTCGCCCGCAGGGGCGCACGGGAGGTTCTGGCACCGAGAACGCGCAGCCCCGGGAAACTTCGGTGCGTCGGGACGGTATCTGAGAGCGCGGCGGGCGCGAGGAGGCGCGCGGTCCAGCGGAGGCGCGGGCGGAGCCACGCGCCGTGGCCAAGCGGAGCCACGGTCCTCCCCGCGCGTCCTGGCCGCTCGCCCGGGGTCCCCTCTGCCTGTGTGTTTCTCCCGCCGCCACAGCAGGGGACGTCCCTCCGGCTGAACTTGTCAGCGGGTCTCAACATCCATCAAGAGCCCAGACAGACGGGCCAAGTTCACGAGCAACGCCGTTAACCCCTTGCAAGCCGAGCGCCTCCCACTGGAGGGAGCCGCGCGCTCTCGGGCTCCAGAGGCGCTGCCCCTGAGAAGCAGCAGCGGCTTCCCCTCCTTTCTTCTTTATGCCTCTGTTCCCCCAAACAACTTGGGGAAAGGGCTAGAGGAGGGATTTTCCCCCCACCCCATCCCCGATGCATTTTTCCGGCCATTTTTTTTGGGGGGTGGGGGGTCGTTTTATTTACACTTTTCATAACCTCTCCGGGTTTCTTTTCTTCTCAGTTAGTTGGACACCGGCGTCACTGACTGCTGGGTAGATGTCTCTCCCTGCGCCCCCGTTGCGACCAGGCTCGTTGTGTGTGGAAAAACTATTAGGAAGTTCAGAAAAATATAAGAGAGGAAAATATTCATTGGCCTTCGTTGCCACACCCAGAGGCCTGGCTTTAAAAGAGAACCAAAAAGGATATTCTCGTGAGGCGAGTCTAGATTGCCGGTTGGGTGGGTAGGGGGCAGGGGGAGTGAGCCTGGGGAGGGGGGCCAGGGGCACGCGCCCGGCCTGGCTGAACTGGAAGGGGGGAGAAAAACAAAAACCAGCCCTGGGAAGGATCAGGGACGGAGGCCTGCCCAGAGAGAGCCTGCTAGAGGAGCCCTGGGGAGACGCGGCGAGGTGGAGGGACAGAGAGACAGAGAGACAGAGGGGGGCATTTACAACCTGCACTGGGGAGCCAGAGCAGGACCAGGCTCTCCCTCCCCCCTCTCCAGCCATCGGCCCCCCTCTCGTCTCCAAAGCCCAGGAGAGGCCTCTCCCACCCGCCCTGGCAGCGCAGCTCTGGGGCCTGGCCCAGAGTGGAGGCGTCGGGTGGGTGGGGGTCCCTGCACAGGGCGAATGCTCCACCCTCCTGGGGAACCCCAGCCACCTCCCCGGGAAGCTTCTCTGCCTCTCCCAGCGGCCGGGCCTCCCGGGGCCACGCTCCCCCTCCTCCCACTTCCTATTGAATTCCCGGCGTCTGGTAGCTGGCGGCGACTGGGGCGACCTACCAACTTTTCCCCTGGGCATTTTCTCACCCCCTCCGCCCCCCCCCCCCCCCAGCGCTTTCTTTTCTTTCGGGCCCCGCGCTCCTTTTGAAAGGAGGCACCCAGGCCCGGGACGTGTTCTGCAGTTTAACTACTTCCAAATTCTTTGTTCGGGTCACCCCGGGACTCCATTGTCCACCATTGAGAGCTCGGGCGGGAGGGCGGGCGCGCCTCTGCCCCGCGGGCCCCAACCCATTAGGCCGCCGCTCCGGCCCGCGGCCCATTGAGGCGCCCGCCAAACCCGGGTGCCCCAGGCCCCTTCCCCTGCCCTCCGCGTCTGCTGCCTCTTTTGGATGCCCCGGTGGGGTGACAGGAGGCTGCAGGTCCCCGCGCCGGGTGTCCCCCTGTCTGGAGGGACTGGGCGCGGGTGCAGGCCCAGCACGATTCCTGCGGGCTCCGTCCCAGGCCGCTTGCCCTCCCTCACCCAGGGTCCTGGCTGTTTTCTGCTGGGCTCTTGGGCCTGCGAGGCAGCTTTGGAGGAGGCGGGAGCCAGGCCTCAGGGATGGGGGTGGAGGTGCAGCCACCCCCCCCCCCCAGCATCCCAGCAGCCTGCATTTCCCCCCTACTCTCTTTCCTCGGGGCCCAGGCCCCCAGCTTCCAGTTGGCTCCAGCCTCTCCTGAGTTAGGAGCGTGGAAGGAGGCCACCAGGTTGGGGGGGGGGGGGTGCACAGGGAGCTCTGTCCTGCGCGCAACGCGCCTCCAGTTGTCCCCAAAGGATGAGTCACTGGGGAAAGGACAAGAGGCGCCCGGGCCCAAGACGTGGCTTGCAGGCGCCTAGGGTGCCAGGGCTGCAGGTCCTCCCGCGGCCTCACCCTCTCCAGCCTCAGATCCCATGGAGACAGGGAGCGCGAGGGCCCCCAGGGGACTCAGCTCCCCAGTGCCCACCTGGGGATCGCCTCCAACGCTCGTGCGCCCCAGAGAGCCTCCCATGGCTCGGTAGGGAGGCGAAGGCTCGCTGAGCTTACCAAAGGCCTAGGAGAGGCTGAAGGTAAAGCTGGGACCCACGGGAGAACCAGGGAACCAGGACCGCGCGGGGACAGGGTGCGGAGACTTCGGCCTCAAGGAATCGCGGCGGCCGGACCCGCGCCCCCTGGCGTCGGCGCTGGAGCTCGCGCAACGCCGCCCGGCCACCCCCTTCCCCTGGGGCTCCAGACCTGAGGCTGGGAGGCCAAGGCCGCGCCGCCCCCGCCCCTAGACCCGGCCGGACTGCGCCAAGACCCTTGCGGGACTCGGGGGCCCCTTGCGTCCAGCCTGCGGGCCGGGGGTCCTCCCTGGGACCGTCCTGACCTCGCCAATGTACCCGGCCCGGGAGCGCGCGGCGCCCCGCGCTGTCCAACAGCGCCCTCTGGCGGGGGCTCCGGGGATGTGCAGGCGCACGGGGCTTAGGCTGCTGCGGGCGGGGCGCGAAAGACCCGCGACCCACGGGGCGTGGGTCTGATAGTTTGGGGTCTGCATAGAAGGGACGGAGATGCAGTAGCCCCACGAGGGCTGGGCGCCCCTTCCTTCTCCTGGCTCTTCTCTGTCTCGCCCTGCACCCTGCGCGCCCACTCGTGGGCGAGGCCCTCCCACCAAGTTAGGAGAAACGGGCACTCGCGGCGAGGGAGGCAGCCGGGCTCAAGGGCTGCGCCCCGCCTCCCTTTTGGGGCGCCTGCCATCCTGCCCTCCTTTGGGGGGGACCCGTGCAGACCGAGGTGGGTGGAGCAGGCGCAGGGCCTTTCCCCCCAGGGATCCTCCCGCGATTCTAACTCCAGGGGCAGGGCACCTGCCCGGCCTGAAGTCGCCCTGTGAGCGGGGCAGGCATCTCGACGGGCACTGCCTGGCACTGGGCTGTCCTCTCAATGGGTATCGAGCAGGCCAACGACAGCATGGCCAGGAAGTGACGTTCGGTCAGGCCAAGGGTCCTTCCCTTCTTTGTGCCATAGACGCCTTCTTAGAATAATGCCTTTAAATGCGGAAAACACACAGGGTCACGCAGGAAAGCAAAGGTACAATGAAATATTAGAAAGAATAGGTGACAGGCGTTTTTTTGTTTGTTTTTGGGGTGTGTTTTTTTTGTTAACTCACTAAATAAAAGACCTAGCGGTGACCTATTTAACATTGTTATTTTGAAGTACAATTAGTGTAAAGAACACATTGAAACAGCTGCAGCCCGGCCGGCGTGGCTCAGCGGTTGATCCGCGGCTTATAAACTAGGAGGTCACGCGGGTTCGATTCCCGGTCAGGGCAGATGCCCGGGGTTGCGGGCTCGGTCCCCAGCAGGGGGCGCGCAGGAGGCAGCCGATCCGTGACTCTCTCATCACCGATGTTATGAAAAGACCCACGATTGCTGCTGATACCACGGAGGCTGGTCGCCTAACCTCATAATTGAAGGAAATGCTGAATTTTAGGAGGAGACAAACAATGAGACAATGTTTTCCCCACTCGGGGACTCCCTGGTTTCACGCCGAGAGCCTCTCCTCTCCCTATTTTGTAAAAAAAAAAAAAAAAGCCAACAGTGCAAGGTTAAGGGGAAAGCGGGGGGGGGGGAAGCACGGATTATAAAAGAGCGAGTTTTCAGTTAATTGGATTTTTTTGGTCTTTTTTTTTTTTTTGCCAAAAGGAAAAATAAATAAACAAGGAAACATTTGTGTGTGTGCCTAACACCCCTAGGCCACCGGTAGGGCTTTTCCCTGCCTCTCGGGGCGGCCAGAGGGGCCGGGCGGGATGGGCGCAAGGCCCGCGGAGGGTGTGAGCCCCTGACCGCCTCCGCAGCCCCCTCCTGGACAGCGCCGAAGTCAGTGCCGGGGGCCCGAGCACGGCGTCCCGGCCCACGCACGGGCAGGACGGTGGGGTCCGACTTTCAGGGAGGCCTGAGTTTTGTCCCCAATCCGCTACGTGACCTGCCCGAGCCTCGCTTTCCTCACCCGCGCAGCTCGGGTTATCCGCGTGGGCCGCTCGGGTTATCCGCGTGGGCCTCCTCCTGCTGGGAAAACTCGACGGTTTCCCAGCCGCGGAGCGCGGACAGCCTGCTGCCCAGGCGCCTGGAGAGACAGGCGGCGGGAGGAGCAAAAAGCGTCCCCCGGGGCTGCCCAGGCCGGGGGCAGCAGGGCGCGCTCGGGGAGGTGCTTACCACCTGCGGGCAGACCCAGGCCCACCAAGGGGCAGCGTTTTTACCCCTCAGAGTTGCCCAGGAGGAGGAGGCGCCCCAGGGGGCTGACCAGGGAGGAGGGGTCCCCTCAAGTTGCGAGCTCCGGCCAGTCCCGCGTATTAGTCGCGTATTAAACCGGGGTTCCCGCGTAGGATGCGCTTCCCCTTCTCGCGCTGGGGGTCGCCCGGCTGGTACAGTTTCGGGGTGTCCCCCGCTAGCCCAGGACGCGTAGTCGGGGACCAACTTCCCCGGGGACACGCTGGGCGAGGTGTCGGGGGCCGTTGCTTCCGCGGTTTGGGGGGCGTCCCCCAGGGTCCCACGGGCACAGATCCCGAGCTATTCTGGGCCCTCGGTTCCCGGGATGAAATAAACCGAAAAAGTATGAGCGGAGCCCCTGCGACCGCGGCAGGACTCGAACCTGCAATCTTCTGATCCGAAGTCAGACGCCTTATCCATTAGGCCACGCGGCCGCCCGGCAGCGCAGGCCCGTGGCTGCGCTACAAAGTCTCCCCGCCGCGCCGGCCCCGGGCCAGCCCATGCGCCTCCCGAGCGGGGGAGGCCGGGCCCCGGGTCCCGGGTTCCGCACGCAGCGCCCGCCCGGAAGCCCCCGTCCCCCCCCGCGGGCGGGCCGGCCCACTGGCGGGGCTCCGATTGGCCGCGCGGCCCGGCCCCGCCCGCCCCCGGGGCAGCCGCGGGCCCCGCGCGGCGCAGACGGGAAGTGGCGGCCGCCAGCGAGGCGCGCTGCGCGGGGAGACCGCGCGCCAGCCCGGGGCTGCGGAGGCCGCGCGGGCCGAGAAGCGGCGGCGCGCGCCCGGGGCCGGGAGCCGCGGACCCGGAGGCACCGGGCGGACCGAGGTTTCGGGCGGGCGGGCGCCGGGGAGGCCGCGGAGGCCGGGGCGCGGGGCGGCGGCGCGGGCCCTCCCTCGGCTGCTGGCGGCGAGGCCCCGAGCGGGCGGAGGCGCGGCCGCGGCGCAGCGGGCGGCGGGGCCCCGGGGGAGGGCGGCCCGCGGGGCGGGTTCGAGTCCCAGCGCTGTCACCCCTGGGCGCTGGGCCCTCGGGCGGTCGCGATCACGATCACGGCGGCCACTGTTCGCCGAGGCCCGCGCCCCCCCTTGTCACCCGGACAGCCGCCCTGCAGCGCAGAACCCGTAGCCCCACTTTACAGAGTGGGAAAGCGGGGCGCACGGAGCTGGCCCAAGGTCACGCGCGCAGGTCCCGGAGCCAGGGCCCGGGGTTCAAACCCGCACCCTCCTCCTCCTGCAGGATCCGGGCTTTTCGGTGCCACGCGCACCCCCCACCCCCTCCACCTCGGCCCCAGGTTCACCGAGGAGCCCACGCGAGCTCCGGTTGACTCAGTGGGGCCTTGGCCGTCTCCCCGGGGGGGGGGGTGAGGCTTAACCGAGAAAATGAAGCGAGAGGCGCCGGGGGCGCAGCGCGCGCGGTAACACTGCCGTCCGTCTCCTCCAGGGCGCACGGCAGGCATGCGCGGGCCCATGTCGCCGAGGGACCGGCAGAGACCAGGCGCGTCGCTCTCCACGCCCCTCGGCCAGTAGAGGCAGCCAAGCTGGAGCCCAAGGCCAGGTGCCCTGAATCCCAGCGGGGGGCGCCCTGCACCCACCATGAGCCGCCTGCTCTGGAAGAAAGTGGCCGGGCCCGCCGCCGTCGCCGTCGGGCCAGGGCCGGGCCCGGCTCCGGCTCCGGCTCCGGCTCCGGGGCGCTGGGTGTCCAGCTCCGCCTCCGTCCCCAGCGAAGGGCAGCCGCAGGCGCCGCAGCCGCAGGCGCCGTCCACGGAGGAGGCCGGGCAGCTGCGGCACAACCCGCTGCACATCCAGATGCTGTCCCGGGGGCTGCACGAGCAGATCTTCGGGCCCGGCGGCGGGGAGAGCCCCGACCCGGCCGCGGTGCGCCGCAGCGTCGAGCACCTGCAGCGGCACGGGCTCTGGGGGCAGCCGGCCGCGGCCCTGCCCGACGTGCAGCTGCGCCTGCCGCGCCTCTACGGGGGCGACCTGGACGGGCACTTCCGCCGCCTGGCCCAGAAGCAGAGCCTGCCCTACCTGGCGGCGGCCGACGCGCTGCTGCGGGCCCCGCCGCCCCCCCCGGCCCGCCAGCTGGGCCTGGGCGCAGGGCTGGACGCGCTACGGCCCCGCGGGGGAGGCCGAACCCGTGGCCACCCCCGAGGAGCGGGCCCTGGTGTTCGACGTGGAGGTCTGCTTGGCAGGGGGAACTTGCCCCACGCTGGCGGTGGCCATGTCCCCCTCGGCCTGGTAAGTGCGCGCAGGGGGCAGGGGCCCAGCTTCATCGTTTGGTTCAGTGGACGCTGACCGAGCTCCCACTGGGTGCCGGGGTGGGTGCTCTTCGAGCGACTGCAGACTCGGTGGTGAGTCGGCTTGAGCCCAGCTTTCCTGAACAGGAGACACAGACAGTAAACAAGCACCCAGGCAGGTGTCCGTGGCGACCCGGGTTAGTGAAGAATCACAGGAGGGCTGTCCTGGAGACCGGCGGAGATCCCCTTGACTTGGTGTCTTTGCCCCTCTCCTGATAGCTTCCTGAGAGGACACTGGAGCAGTGTTTCTACTTGGGGACACTATTGGGTATTTTGGGCGGGAGAAATCTCCCTTTTGGGGGACTGTCCTAGACAGGATAATACATCAGCATCCTGCTCCTTTAAATGCCAGAACCCTCCCCCCAAACATTTCCAAATGCCCCCCTGGAGGCAGCATCCTCCTGAGCACCCCCAGCTAAGAAGCGCTGCCGTTTCCTTCCCTCAGCCTCCCAAGCAGGCCGGGAATGGAACCTGCAACCGAGGTACGTGCCCTTGGCCAGAGTCGCACCCGGGGCCCTTCAGTCTGCGGGCCAACGCTCTAACCACTGAGCCAAGCCGGCCAGGGCCAGTGACTTTTTATTGCAACTAAAGTTTCTGTCATCACCGTGGCCTCAAACGTTGACCTTCTTCAGCCTTTTTCTGTGTTTTCAGGGGCTTTCACCTCTAAATTGGGGCGGGAGGTTTCAGCTTCAGTCTCTGAGCACATTCCCACCTGCAGTGGGAGCTCAGTTTTACCAGCTTTAAAAAGAGGAATCTCTTTTTGCCCCTCCCCCCACCCCACCCCACTTCCACACACACACTTGTTGAAACTGTTGGCAGGTAACCCCTCCTCCTGTCCATCAGGGTTGCAGGGAGCTCCTTTGCAACTGGGGCGGCCACATACCTGGCGTGGTCACTCACTTTGATGCTGGTGGGCCATGACCCTTTGGCATAATCTGTGTGCACAACAGGCTTTTCCCAGCGGCCACCTCCCCACGCTCAGCCACATGGCTCTTGAGCCCACTCTGGCCTCTTCGGAGTCCATCAGGCCCTCAGCAGGCGGCACTCACCTCCTGCCCCCAACCCCTGCACATGTTTCCTGTTCTGGCACCTCCCCTGCTCTCAGGGAGGCTGCTCTGAGAGCCACAGACCCTCCAAGGTGTGTGACCTGCTCTTTGACCTTTAGAATCTCCAGCCATCAGATGACTCACCCTGCACACAAGTGCAGCATTGTCTTTTTTTTGCCACTTTCAATGAAAAAAAAACACACACCAATATCCACTTTGGATTGTATTCTAGTTGTTTCTCAAAGTGCATTGGCACTTTGAACACTAGCTGTTTGTGGTGACAGTCATGAGGGGTTGGGGATGTTTATGAAGCACCTCGGAGCCAAGCTCAGGCTCGGGGAACACTGGGCCCGAAGCCCAGGCTGAGCGCGGACCCCAGGGCTGTGGCGCTTACGCCACCTTTTCCTGCGGAAGTAAAGCTTTGTGACCACCCACAGCACAGGCCCCGCACCGCTCCACCTGACCTCTGGCTCCGTGAGGGTCAGGAGCACCCATTGGTGCCTCTGGTGTCCACAGCTGCTGTGTGGCCTGGCCCGTGGTGGCAGGGGTGCAGTGGGTGCTGGGAGCGGAAGTTCATGCCTCTCTCCCTCAGGTATTCCTGGTGCAGCCAGCGGCTGGTGGAAGAGCGTTACTCTTGGACCAGCCAGCTGTCGCCGGCTGACCTCATTCCCCTGGAGTTCCCTGCCAGTGCTGGCGGCCCCTCCCAGCGAGACGGGCAGGAGCAGTTAGTGGTAGGGCACAACGTTTCCTTTGACCGGGCCCACATCAGGGAGCAGTACCTGATCCAGGTAAGGGCCCTGGGGCCGGCTGCAGGTGCTGGTGCGGGTGGGCGGGAGCCCTGGCCAAAGTGACTGTGGGAGACAGTGACGACCAGCCTGTCGCAGATCCTGAGTTGTCACAGGACAAATGGCCCTTTGCTCTGTGTGGCACGGCAGAGCCCAGCATGGGTCTTTGCAGTCTCTGGGCCATGCAGCCTGGGCTGACGTCCTGCCTCGGCCGTGGATGAGCGGTGTGAGCATCTCGGCATCCCCGAGCCTGTTTCCGTATTTGTGCAAGGACGGAGATAACTGTCCGGAGGGTCTGACCAATGCACAGACACTGCAGCCATGTGTAGTTGTGGCAATTCTTAACTTTAGGAAAATGCTTTATCATCGTGTTCTCCCGACAGCCCCGGGAGAGGGCAGTGCAGGGAGAGCAGCCTTAGCCTGTAGCTGAGGGTGCCAAGGCTCAGCCTTGTTGACTTGCCCAGGGCTACTTGCTTGTGCGTGGCGGGGCTGGAGTCGAGCCTGACAGCTCAGAGGCCTTGTTTTGGCCCCTCTGTACCCAAGGTGCCCCTCAGGGCTGTGCTGGATGCTGGAAGGACGTGTGTGTGGCCTTTAGGCCAGGTGTGCACCTTCAAGGGGGGCTAGAATTGGGGAGGGCAGGCCCCTCAGGCCCAGGGACAGGCGTGGTGTCGGAGCTGTGTGATGGGGGGAGGCTGTATGAGGGCCCAGCGGGCTGGCCCTCAGCTGCAGCCTGTCTCAGGGCTCCCGCATGCGCTTCCTGGACACCATGAGCATGCACATGGCCATCTCGGGGCTGAGCAGCTTCCAGCGCAGCCTGTGGATGGCAGCCAAGCAGGGCAAGCACAAGGCCCGGCAAGGCACACAGCGAGGCCAGAAGCCCCCGAGCAAAGCCAGCGGCCCGGCGGTGAGTGTGCACCGTTGGGGGCGCGAAACCCCTTCACCAGCCTGCCTGTCTGGCCTGAGGCCAGGCTCACCTGCCATGTCCCTTGCTCTGGCCCCTCAGATCTCATCCTGGGACTGGCTGGACATCAGCAGTGTCAACAACCTGGCAGACGTGCACAGCCTGTATGTGGGGGGACCTCCCCTACAGAAGGAGCCTCGAGAGCTGTTTGTCAAGGGCAGCATGAAGGACGTCCGGGAGAACTTCCAGGTACGGAGCTGAAGAGGGCTCTGGAGGGATGGGGTGGCAGACCCCTAGCTGAGCCCGGGGCACCGCTGCCAGACCTGACCCCGAGACCGGCGGTGGTAGTGGGATGGCTGCCCACCCAGCGCCTTCCTGTCGCCTGTGCCAGGACCTGATGCAGTACTGTGCCCAGGACGTGTGGGCCACCTATGAGGTCTTCCAGCAGCAGCTGCCACTCTTCCTGGAGAGGTGAGGTGGGGCCCTGTGGGCACCATGGGGCCAGTGCACAGTGACAGTCACCTAAGGATGCCTTTCTCAGAACACATCCCAGTTGAGCCGCACATGACTGTCTCCATATTACGGATGGAGGAACTGAGGCTCAGAGAGGTGACCTGCTGTTCCCAGGCTCTGGTGGCAGAAGCAGTAAAGCCGGGGTTTAACCCCGTGTGTCTGGCTGTGGAGCTATGCTGTGCGGGTGGTGGGTGAGGCTTGCCACACCTCTCGGGGATCGGGCCGAAACCTGCTTCCTGTGGTCACTTATGGCAGCCCTGGTGTTTGCCCCCAAGGTGTCCCCACCCTGTGACTCTGGCCGGCATGCTGGAGATGGGTGTCTCCTACCTGCCCGTCAACCAGAACTGGGAGCGCTACCTGGCGGAGGCGCAGAGCACCTATGAGGAGCTCCAGCGGGAGATGAAAAAGTCGCTGATGGACCTGGCCAACGACGCCTGCCAGCTTCTTTCCGGGGAGAGGTAGCCGGGCCTGGGCAGGCAGGATCGGGGCAGGGGACAGCAGGTGGGGGCCTGGCTTTCGGCTTGGCCTCAGCCCTGTGCCAACTGGCTGCGCAGGTACAAAGAAGACCCCTGGCTCTGGGACCTGGAGTGGGATCTGCAAGAGTTTAAGCAGAAGAAAGCTAAGAAAGTGCCAAGGAGGGAGCCAGCCGCCAGCAGCGTGCCCACCGAGGGTGCAGGGGCCCCCGGACAGCCCCAGGATCAGGAAGGTGGGGAGCATGGCAGGAGGTGGGGCAGAGCCGGGCCCTGGGAAAGTGCTGCTGCAGCCCTCCGGAGATCAGAAGCTGGGCCGGTCTTCCTGAGAGCCCCTTCCCAGGCTCTGATGGTCCTCCCACCCTGTACAGACCCCGGCCCCCCCAGTGAGGAGGAAGAGTTTCACCAAGCGATCACGGCTCGCATCTGCTTGGAGCAGCTGAAGGGGACCACAGAGCTCCTGCCCAAGCGGCCCCAGCACCTTCCTGGACACCCTGGGTGAGCCCTATCCTCTCACCCCCATCTCGGGACACCCCTATTCTGGGCCCCAGCGCAGGGCTGGTGGCTGCCATCTGTTCCTTCTGACTTCCACGCCTGCCCTCAGCTGGTTCCCTCTGACCCCTGGCTCACTGAGCACCTGCTGTATGCCTGCCATGGCAGCCCTGGGGGTGCATACAGGAGCATAGCTCCTCCTCTCTAGGACCCCCTTCACCCCTGGAGGAGCCAGGCACGCAGACCGGCTCGCGCAGCTGGTGTCTGTGTCCAGGGTTACACAGAGGAGTGGTTGTGTTGAGGCAGTGCCTAGCTCTGCCTGGGGTAATCAGGGAAGGCTTCCTTAAGGAGGTGACCCTTGACTTGAGCCTCACAGAGTGGCAGAGTTGGGAAAACGGGCAGCCAGGGTGAACAGCACGTGAGAGATGGAGCTCTGGTCTCCCTAGTGTGTTGCTAGAGCCGTCGGGGGAGGGCAGACCCATTTGTTTCTCTGCCCAGTTGTCCTGCAGGGACTGGAGCTCGGGAAGGAGCCCACCGGGGGCCACGCCTGTGGGCCCTGGCTGCTGCCTAAACCGGGAGGGTCTTTCCTTTTGAGATCTTTGAATTTTTCTGCGGGACTCCACAGGGGTCTGGGCCACATCCCAGAGGGAGAAAGTGGCCACAGGCTGAGGTCACGGGCCTTGGAGGGTAGGTGGAGCATGTCGTGGGGAGAGAGCCTTCCTTGCGGTCACCACTGTGACACTGTTCTCTGGTGGGGCACAGGTGGTACCGGAAACTCTGTCCTCGACTCGATGACCCTGCGTGGGCCCCGGGCCCCAGCCTCCTCAGCCTGCAGATGCGGGTCACACCCAAACTCATGGCGCTGACCTGGGACGGCTTCCCCCTGCACTTCTCAGAGCGGCATGGCTGGGGATACCTGGTGCCCGGGCGGCGGGACAACCTGGCCAGTGTGCCAGCATCGGCTGGGGTGACCTGCCCCTACAGGTGAGGCTCAGGCTCTGGGAGGACCGGCCGAGCACATAAGGACCCCTTCTAAACACCGGGGAGCACTGTCCGCTTCTGCCTCAGAGCTGATTCTCAGGCCTGGACAAGGGGAGCTGTGGAGGGTGCCCTGCACCTGCCTGGCCCGGAGCAGGCACATAACCCGAGGCTGCTGCCCTGTTCTCTGCCCAGAGCCATCGAGACCCTGTATAGGACACACTGCGTCAAGCAGGGGAAGCAGCAGCTGGAGCCGCAGGAGGCGCGCCTGGCCGAGGAGTTCCTGCTCACCGAGAGCAGCACCGAGTGGCAGATGGTGAGGGCGAAGCGAGCGCGGCCTGAGCTCTGGGGAGGGTCCTGTTCCCTCCCGAGGAAGGGGGGGGTGGGGCACGGGGAGTGCCCAGCTCTCACCCCAGGCCGGCCTGGGCTGTCTGCGTGTCGCAGGGAGGGGCTGGTGGATTCCTGCCGACCCAGCCTCCTGCTTTACTCCCTTGGTACCTGGGCCCATCCAGGTGGAAGAGCTGGGCTGCCTGGAGGTGCAGGACGAGGCCAAGGCAGAGAACTGGGAAGCAGCGGCTCCGGGTGGACCCGCAGCTCTGGTGAGCAGGGCACGTGCTCAGGCTCTCTGGGTGGGTCCTGGGGTCTGGCCCTCCCTCTGCCCAAGTAGGGCTCCCACCAGAGTCCCAGCGGTCCCGGGGGGTTGGGAGATGCTGCCCTGCCTTGGAAAGGCCTAGGAGGAAGCCTGAGACCTGGTGGCTGTCCTGTCACCGCCCAGCTCACCTGCTCAGCGTTTCAGGCCCCTTTCCCACCCCTACCTACCCTACCCCATGGCCCTTGCTGAATGCAGGTGCCGGAGCAGGGCCTGACCTAGGTGTGTGGCCCACAGACTGGTGCTCATGGCCCAAAAGCTAGCCAGCCCGCCTATCACCACGGCAACGGACCCTACCATGACGTGGACATCCCCGGCTGCTGGTTCTTCAAGCTGCCTCACAAGGTGTGTCCTGGGTCACGCACGTCCATGTCCTCACCGTGCTCAGGGCTCCTGGCAGGTGGGCGGAGTAACAAACCAGGAGGCTGCCCCTTTGCAGGAGTGGCCGGGGCAGTGGGCAGAGCTTGATCGCAGGCAAAGAGCCCATCTCTGTGAGCCAGTTTTCCCTGTGGAAATCGGGTGGGAAAGGGCATGTCAGGTGGCTGGCACTGAATCTGCCGCATGGTGGGTCCTGTGACTGGCGGCTGTTACTGTGAGGGGGCAGGTGCGTCGTATCCATCCTGGTGCCTGCCTGTGTGGCCGTCAGGGTGGGATCTGCCCTGACAGCCCTGCTCCAGGTTCCGAGCTGCGCCGGGCAGAGCCCAAGTGCACAGACACCGGCTCCCAGCCAGGGGTCTGCCACCTGCCTCCAGCCCCTGCTTCTGCTGACCCCCCAGGACGGTAACAGCTGCAATGTGGGCAGCCCCTTTGCCAAGGACTTCCTGCCCAAGATGGAAGACGGCACGCTGCAGGCGGGCCCCGGAGGTGCCAGCGGGCCCCGTGCCTTGGAAATCAACAAAATGATCTCTTTCTGGAGGAATGCCCATAAGCGGATCAGGTGGGCCACCGTGGGAGGGCAGGGATGTGCCTGCCTACCCCAGCCAGGTTTCTGCGGCGCTGGGACTCCCTTCCCTGCCTCCCCCGGGGCCCCGGGCTCAGCCTGTGCTGCAGGGAACAGCCCAGCTGGGTCTGGAGTCCTTGCCACTTGCAGTCCTGGGGCTGCCCACCCACAGGCAAGTCTGTCCCTCTCCAGCCTCAGCTGCCCTGTTTACGTGCAGAGGGGTTACTGTGGAAGAGGCTGGAGGCTGGGCAAGGAGGGGGCAGGCACAGCAGCCCCCGAAGCTGGGCAGTGAGGGCCCTGCTGGGAAGGGGTTGGGTTCTGACCCCGTGATGTGCTGAGCCTCAGCCTGTCTGTCCCCACAGCTCCCAGATGGTGGTGTGGCTGCCCAGGTCAGCTCTGCCCCGTGCTGTGACCAGGTATGGCCCGCCAAGTGGTTGTGGGGACAGTTAGGGTGTCCTAGAACCAAAGCAGGCTGCTGAGGCTGGTCATCTCCCCCTCCGCCCAGGCACCCGGATTACGATGAAGAAGGCTGCTATGGGGCCATCCTGCCGCAGGTGGTGACCGCCGGCACCATCACCCGCCGGGCCGTGGAGCCCACGTGGCTCACTGCCAGCAACGCCCGGGTACGTGTCCTGTGTCCCCTGCACCTCCAGTCCCTGCCCCTCCTCTCCCGTGTCTCCAAACTGGGGCTGCAGGGCCGTCAGTGAGGAGCAGGAGAAGGAACCCAAGACCTGGATGAGGTGGGACTGGGTCACATCTGGCTCCACAGCTCATCCATGTTCAGTAAACATGTCTGGGCACCTGCTGCCGGCCAGATGTCGACGAGGGGCAGCCACAGACGTGGTTAAAGGGGTACCGGGCCAGGCGCAGGGTAGGGATTCCCTTACCTGTCAGCCGTTGCTGCTAGCCCGCCGTCCGGCTTGGAGTGGGGTAGGAGCCTCAGGGTGTCTCTCCTGCAGCCCGACCGAGTAGGCAGCGAGTTGAAGGCCATGGTGCAGGCCCCACCCGGCTACGTGCTGGTGGGTGCGGACGTGGACTCGCAGGAGCTGTGGATCGCGGCGGTGCTGGGAGATGCCCACTTTGCCGGCATGCACGGTGAGCAGGGGCCCCGGCTGGCACGGTGGCGGCCGCCTGAGCCCCGGGGGCCGGGTTGCGAGGCTCCTGAGCCTCCTCTCACTCCTCCCGGCCCGCAGGCTGCACGGCCTTCGGGTGGATGACGCTGCAGGGCCGGAAGAGCAGGGGCACCGACCTGCACAGTAAGACTGCTTCCACGGTGGGCATCAGCCGCGAGCACGCCAAGGTCTTCAACTACGGCCGCATCTACGGGGCAGGGCAGCCCTTCGCCGAGCGCCTGCTTATGCAGTTCAACCACCGGCTCACGGGCCAGGAGGCAGCCGAGAAGGCCCAGCAGATGTACGCCATCACTAAGGGCCTGCGCAGGTGAGGGTTCCCCTCCGTCATCCCCCAGGGCCTCAGGCGCTTTACTAGCCTTTTCTGCCCGGTGTCGTCCACCTTTCCCGTGACCTGCGCCCTTACCTGGCCCGTCTCCCTTCAGACCTGTGATCGAGCTCCAGGATGGTTCATCCTTGGGCGTGACGTTTGCTTAATAGTTGGCCCTGAGCAGGTTCCCTTGTAGGGTTAAACCTGTTGGTCACTTGGCAGTTCGGTGTCTAAGGCACCGGGACAGAGAACTGTTGCTTCTGTATTAGCCTGTCCTCTGCGGGGCCACCACGGCATAACCAGAGCTTGGATTCCTGTCTGGGTTCCACCTGTTTCTGGCTGTGTGGCCCCAGCAACTGAGCCTCTCTGTGCCTGTCTCCTCCACTGAGGTCGAGCCTGCAGGGAGGGGCAGGAGCCCGGGTGGTGGTGGGAATGGGGCTGGGTGGTGGCGGAGCTTGGCAGAGGCGGAACTCCCATGGGAGCGATGGGGGTGACACTGCCCCCAGGTATCGGCTGTCAGATGAGGGCGAGTGGCTGGTGAGGCAGCTGCACATCCCCGTGGAGAGGACCGAGGACGGCTGCGTTTCCCTGCAGGACCTGCGCAAGATCCAGAGGGAAGCGTCTAGAAAGTGAGGCCCTCCTGTGCTCTAAGGGTGGACAGAGGGTCTGGGCTGGGGACTGGGAGGCTGTTTTCAGCTGAGATCCTGGACGACACTGCTTGTCCCGTCTGTTCCTGGCCCCCCAGGTCCCGCAGGAAGAAGTGGGATGTGGTCGCCGGACGCGCATGGACGGGGGGCACAGAGTCGGAAATGTTCAACAAGCTGGAGAGCATTGCCACGGCCGACGAGCCCCGGACCCCGGTGCTGGGCTGCCGCGTCAGCCGAGCCCTGGAGCCAGCGGTGGCTCGGGGGGAGGTACTCTGCCCAGAGCACGGGGAAGTCACAGGGAGGGAGGGCTCCTGGGCCACCTCCCACCCCCGGGGACCGGTGTGCCGCTGGGCCCTCACTGCCCGCCTCCCTGCAGTTCATGACCAGCCGTGTGAACTGGGTGGTGCAGAGCTCAGCTGTGGACTACCTGCACCTCATGCTCGTGGCCATGAAGTGGCTGTTTGAGGAGTTCGCCATCGACGGGCGGTTCTGCATCAGCATCCACGACGAGGTCCGCTACCTGGTGCGGGAGGAGGACCGCTACCGGGCTGCCCTGGCCCTGCAGATCACCAACCTGCTCACCAGGTAGGCGGGCCTGGCCGCAGGCTCACGCGCAGGCTTTGCACCAGGCTGAGTGTGATCTGAGGTTTCATCTCCCCAGAAGTGAACGTTTTAGTTTTATCTAATTTTTAAAAAGTTGTGGAAGTCTTAAGGCTGGCCTTCAACTTTTGAAAGGTCCCTTGGTTTGAAAGTGTCGTATCCTGAGACTAGATCACTGAGGCGCTGAGCTGTAGGTCGGGGAGCTGTTCCAAAGAGGAGCTCTCAGGTGTGCTCCCTGGAAACACCTTCCTGCCTAACAGGCTTTTATCAACCACAGAAAGTTGAGATTTTAAAAGTCTGCAAATTATTTTAGTGCCAGACGTTTGTTACTCTGTTACTACTAACAGAGTAATAAGTCCTTAATGCAGAAAGTCAAATGTGATGTCAGAATAACTTATCGTTTACGTACTGGGTTGTATTTTCTCACGGTAAAGCCTGACTTGTATGGTTAAGTGACACCACAGTTCCACGCTGACCTGCCACTCAGAACCAGTTTGGGAACCACGACCTTTCCTGATTAATGGGTAAATAAGGAGCTTTTACAATGCTCAGCGCTGTCTCCGTTGCCCTCTTCATTGTATCCTGGGGGGCTGTGCTTAACGAGCTAACAGTCTTCGCATATTCAAGTAATAGAGAAAATTTGTACTTCAGGAACGTGTGCCAGGGTGGGGCACAGGTTTGAGTCCGTCACTGCATTTTAGGACCTCACTGTGTCGGATGGAGGCAGCGGTGGCCCTGCGGTGCTCCTGGCTGAGTGCCCTGCTCTCGGGGTGCAGGTCATTTCTCCTGGGGTGATGGGCCTTTGCTCGCGGCAGGGGCATCACTGAGAGGAGGCCGGTCTCTTCCAGGTGCATGTTTGCCTACAAGCTGGGCCTCAATGACCTGCCCCAGTCAGTCGCCTTTTTCAGCGCCGTCGACATTGACCGCTGCCTCAGGAAGGAAGTGACCATGGATTGTAAAACCCCCTCCAACCCGACTGGGATGGAAAGGAGATACGGGATTCCCCAGGGTGAGCACACTCATTCACGTTCCTCATGGTGGGCAGGATGTGGGGTCCACTAGGAAGTGGTCTGCACACCAGAGGAGTCCACTCTGAGCAGTAGGGTGCACCCTGGGTCCAAGGGGAACGTGACGTTCAGCGCACAAAGGGATGCGCGTCTAGCGTGTTCACAGAAACAAAGGAGTATCTGCAGCTCCGGTTTCTTCCATGTGGACCTTTCCCTCTCCAACCACACGAGAAACGTTTAAAGATTTATTGTGCAAAGTTAAAGTGCATTCATTCTTAGGTGAAAAAATTTGTGCCTTGAATGCCAAACAATCAGAAAGCTTCGTTTCCATATAAAGTGGCTCTAAGACAAACATTTTATACAAAGAGAGCATGGACCCTCCAAATGTAACAGCGCAGTCATCCCGCCCTCCGGTCCTTCTGCTAGTCCTGAGTGCCGTCCTTGAGAAGGCATCGTAACCAATCCGCACCGTCTTTCAGGTGAAGCGCTGGACATTTACCAGATCATCGAACTCACCAAAGGCTCCTTGGAAAGACGCAGCCAGCCCGGGCCGTAGCACTGCCAGAGGCTCTGCATTCGCTCCCGTGGAGCTTCATCGGGTGGCCCAGGCGCCCGCACTCAGGCTCTCAGCTGTGCTGTCCTCAGGAGCAGGACCTGCCGGGAGCGACGGCCTGTGACTAAAGGTGCAGCTGGTTTCAGCGGGTTCAGAACTAGGACGCGGCGTCTGTGCAGGCTGCACAGGGGCAGTGTGGCTTGTCGGGTAAGAAGAAAGCAGAAGCCCCAAGTTCGTGTTAACTCAGGCATTTCGTCTCCCTCTTCCTTTTCTTCTTGGCTGGTCCTTTGCTCTGGGCCCCGTGCTCCGAGTCAGTGTCCTAGGAGGAGACGCGTCAGTAAGACAAACCTGCTCAGAGGCACGGGAATAAAGAAACCCTCTATCTTCTCGCCGCAGCCTTGTGGTCGTGCTTTCCCCTCCCCACGCACGGGGTGAGAGGGGAGGCCTCCGGGTGGAGCAGGGCAGTGTGTGCCTCTCCTTGCCCTGGGGAGGTGCGTGGGACACGACAGGAGGCTCACTACACAACGCTCCTCCCCGGTGCCGAGGAGGCGAGGGGAGCGGGTGGGGCCAGGGCACTGTGGCCCGGAGTGTGACAGCCTGAAGGATGTGGGTGCAGGGCCCTGAGCCAGGATGCGGAGCTACTCGCTGTCCACTGCTTCACCCCGTCAGGCCTTGCTTTGTCACCACCCTTTCTGGAAACGGGCACCCAAAATGTCTATAAGTTTGGGCACCCAGCTGTGGCTCAAAACACATAACCCTTCTCTTGGGAGTTTTTAGTTTCGTCTTGGCCTGACCTTTTAGCCCATTCGCTGCCTGCGGCTGCTCCCAGCAGCCCCTGGTCAGGAAGGGGGGCCAGGCGGGGCTCCCGCCAGAAGCAGACACTGACCTCATCCGTGTCCCCGTCTTCGTCCCGGAGAAGCACGTCCAGGACGTTCCCCTTGATCTTGAAGTCCCGGGAGGTGCTGAGCTTCATGTGCTGCATCAGGTTCACCTGGACAGGACAGGACAGGGCGTCAGCACCACACATGCTCCTAAGGCTGTGCAGGTCCCGCCTGCACAGCCTCACAACCCTCAGCAGCCCCCAAAGCAAGCGCACACCCTGGCCCTGCCTCCCACCGGTTTCCTGCGTGATGTCGGGGTTCAGGCCATCAGGTCAGATCAGAAGCAGAAAAGTAGGTAGGTAGCTGCTTCCTGCCGCAGCCTGGCTGCCTCTGTTGCCAGCCCCCCCCCCCGTAAATGAAACAGAAGCGCGCTTACCTTGGACCTCTTGGAAAGAAAGATGAGGAATTTCTCATACTGTTCAATGGCGAAGATGAGATTCGGGATTGGCTTGGTTTCCCGAAGAACTCTGGCCTGCAGGGCAAAGAAGGGGAGCCTTAAACCCAGGGCTTTCTGAGGTTGTCCCCTAAGGCTGTCAGAACTGCTCACAGCTTTGGGAGAAGGCGGGGCCACCCTCCAAACACACACATTTTCCTTAGGTCCCAGTCACCTAAGATTCCTGGCAGCTCAATCTCGTCATTTCACTGTGAGTCTGAGGGAGCCGCCTCCCTGGGCCCAGAGCAGCCCCGTCCACAGCCAGGGATGGGGGAGCACCTTCGGCCCCCACTCACCTTTCCTCAGTCCCTCCCCACGCGCACCCTAAGCTATTTCTATTTTTAAAGAGCGAGCTTCACGATTTTCTGGTCCTTCCTGAATACAGCGTATGTTTTTTGGTTCAGGGGAAAGAGATGTTCCATCTGAACATCACATCCGTTCACCGAGCAGCAGCCACACACACTTTCCCAGCTTCACTGAGAATAACTCATGCCCCGTACAACTCACCCCTATATTCAGTGTCACTCGTGCAACCATCACCACTTAGGAACGCTGGAACATCTTCGTGGCCGCAAAGCCTGCACCCGTCTTAGCAGGCACCCCCAAGCTCTAGTAGCCACCAACCCACTTCCTGTCGCTCGGGGTTTGCCTGGTCTCCATTCCCACGGCGCTTCTCCCACCAGCAGCCACTGGGGAGCGCAGCCGCATCTTACCATGGCCACGGCAACGGCGGCTCCGTTCCTTTTCTTCCCTCCTGGGCACTGGGGGCTCCTGCTCCTCTTGTTCTAGAGAAATAGGAACCGGTCTTACTCCTGAGTGGCAGTTTTCTGGGCAGGTGGTTACAGCGGGCACGGGGACTCCCGAGGGGACCGAGTCTGGGCAAGGAGACTATCCCGCAGCGGGTGTGGAAAGTGGGAAGCGTCTGTGACCCTCACACTGTCTACTGGGAGGTTTGCGACCCCGCTCTTGGGCCAGCACATGGAGGTGAGGGCAGGGCCAACTGTCACTGTACCAGCCAGCCAAGGGCCGGTGAGGCACAAAGGACAGTTCAAGTGGGGATGTGGAGGTGGCAGCAGGAGCGGTATTTCAGCAGGTAGTGGGCTGAAAGGATTCCCCAAAGGAGGGGACGCTGGGGAGGCTGTTCCGGGCCTGCAGGCTTCCCACCCAGGGGCAATCGCCCGATGTGCCTTGGAAACCATGTGGTCACAGGCCAGAGAAGGGGTTAAGACAATGAGTCACCCACCTGTACATAAGAAATGAAGGAATAGCACACGGGGGTCAGATGAGAGCCCGACAGCTTCACCTGCAGCCAGTGAGAAGGAAACCGAGGTGACCATGAGAGTAAGGGAGCCTCCCCGCGCCCAAGAAAGGCATCCTCAACTCACCAGCTTTTCCATGATTTTGGGAATTCCTCTGGAGCTCCGACACACCTGGATGTACTAACAGAAGATTCTGTGGTTTAGAGCTCATTCTATACAAATGTCCCCTGGAACTAAAGGAATGGAATGCATGGCACAGGGCTCTGACTGGTGGACGGGAGGAGCTACTACACACACCGGCCCCTGGACACAGGCCTCCGTCCCCTCCTCAGCAACTAAGCTCCACTGACAACAGGCACCTATTCAGCTCATTGCTCTAAAAACCCTTCAGGACGATAATCCCTCCGTCTAGAAAACCAGGTCTGCTTTTTCTTTTGGAAACGCCCCTGAAGAGAAGGGGCTCAGTGCTCCCACTGCAGAAGCTCGGTGGCCACACCGTGTAGCCGGAGCCAGGCATCCTCAGCAGCTGCACTGCTGTTTGGGGGCGCTGTGCAGTCTACAGTCTTTCTGGGGTGGTCTACGCCTCAGTACTTAGTACGAATTGCTGCCCTCTGAATGTCTGCTCAGCACCAAAATGTCCAAGTACAAGAAAAGAGTTTGTTGTTATCAGATACTAAGAAGCATGAACTTAAACTCGGGGCAGAGTATGCCTTGTATTTTTAAAAAAATAAACTTCCTCCCCACCCTAGCACCTGACCTGTGAGGCACTGAACACCTACATTAAAGGAAGGGAGATGAAGGAACCCCTTTCAGTGCCCAGACCGGTCAAAAGATGTCCTTTCTGTGTGCAACAGGGAACGAGACTGAATCCTACAGCTAGAGTCTAGATTCCGTCTCAGAAGACGTTGGAAGCGGCATCCACTCTCAATCAGGGCCACATACTCGTGCCAGGGAAAGAGGGCTCTAAGGGCAGGCGACAAAGCATCGGTCGGCTGTTACTTCCAGGCCCGAGGAGACGCCTGCCACCTACTGGCCAAACCAGGCCTCGGCCCAGTCCCCTGACTGGCTGGGAGCAGGGGTGGGATCCTGGCCATCGCCCAGACGCTCAGATACTCACGTATTTGACAAGCGCGGTGAGGATGACGTACATCTTGCAGAGGTCCCGGAGCAAGGTGTCCACACAGCCGCCCGAGGGCAGGGCGGTCTGCACCAGCTCGTGGAAGCAGGTGAGCAGAGTCCCCAGCTGCATGACAATGGCCTTCTCCATGGGGCGGGGCGGCAGGGCTGCCTGAGAAGACGCCTCTTCTGAGGGGAGAGGAAAGTGGCACGTTCAACCCACTGGCCTTACTTCCCAGTTTAAGTGAAGGAGACTTAGAAACCGACACCGTTAGCCAGCAAGTCTGCAGGGACACTGGGCATGCGACTCGCCACGCAGCGGTGACGGGACAACCGCGGTCAGACACGGAGACCTGGTTCAAACAGATGAGCTCCTGCGCCGGCCCAGTCTGGATGCTGGATGACCTGGCTCTCCCCACAATTCCCGGAACCCCACCTTGACCTCCTCTTACCCGATGTGGCTTCTTGGCTCACTTGTCCCTTGAGCTTGGTGATTAGCCAGTCCACTTCCTCCAGGACCTTCTCAGCCTGGCTCAGAACCAGCAGCTGGGAAAGGAAAGGAGCCTGCGGTGGCCGTGGCTCACTGCACTCGGCAGCCGGTGGGACAGACCAGCCATGGCCACAGTGGTGGGTCAAAGGCCGCAGGACGTCAGCCACTGTGATTTGCCTCCCCTTGGAATAAAACGTCAAGAACGACCGGCTGTTTCCCATGGCCCCGGATTAAGACTTACACAGACAGTAGGGGCCGCAGTCTTCAAATTCACCATCGCAAAGTGGTTTGTCTTCTCCACTTCAACATCCTGGGGCGCGAGAGGGAGGTAAGCGGCGATGGCAGCAGGCGGCGCCAACCTCCGCCCGCTCGGGGACCTTGCTGAAGGTCTGCCACAGTACCTCGTCTATGTCTCCAAGGAGCCCGTGAATATCCTGCGACAGGTCACGCAGCAGGGCCACCGGGCTCTTGCACAAAACGTGGAGGCTGAAGAGCAAGTTCATCAGGCCCCTGCAGAACGAAGCATCCTCTGGGGCGGGAAGGAAAGAAAACTAGAAGCTCAGTGATAACCAGTCAGTGCCTCTGGGGAGGGGATGCCCGGCCAGAACACGCAGCCACCCATGTCCCCGGCACCACCCCGGTGCTGCCCACGCCGACCAAGCAGCTTGCCCACAAACGTGCCCGAAGGAGGGAGACGTGTCTACCAGTCAGCCTGACCACTGCGTGACCTGGAAACCTCTGCCCTGATCGCCCCACCGAGGAAACTGCCACTCTGACCTCTAATCTCATGTCTAGTTTTATCTGATTTTGACCCTGATCTACATGGACTCAAACAGCAAGTACTCTTCCGTGGGGCTTGTTTTGCTAGACGCTGCGTGTGTGAGATTCCCCCAAGCTGTGCGCCAGCGGAGCCTGGTCACTCTCCCCGCCTGAGCTACTCCACTTGGACACATCACTACTCCACGCATCCTGCTGCTCACGGGTATTTGGGTTGTTCTGCTTATTAAAATAGTGCTGTGAGAATTTTTCCACCTGTTTGTTGGGAGTGGACTTGCTGGGTCACAGCACATGTTTCATTCTGGTGGTCAGACAGTCCAAACAGCGCTCCAGGGTGGACATGCCAGCTCGCCCCCCGCCCGGTGGTGAGAGGTCCCTCTGCTCTACTCCTCCTGACACTTGCTACCGCGTCTCTTTCTCATTTTGGCTCTTCTGCTGAATGAGTGAATGCTGTCCCGTGACGGTGATTTTAAATAAAGCCTGAAAGGGAACATGGGAGGACACTCACCCCTACTGTGTTCCTTGCAGATCTTGGATGTCCAGGTCAGCATCTGCACAAACTGCAGACATTTGGACATTACAGACACGTGACGAGACGCAGCTACAGGAGCCCTAGGCCTTCCCACACCTAACCACCCGCCAAAACATGCACCTGGGTCTAAAGTAACACCTACTGAGAACAGCAGGAGAACCAGTCCAAAACTATGAGGATTACTGGTACTTCCCATGTATTATAGCGAACAACTTAATTCCCGAAGTCTACACCCACATTAAGGGCCAAAAGTCCTGGGGTCCGGGTCTGGGTCCTGCCCCTGAGCTCCCCCTACCCGACGACCACGTCTGGGCTGCAGCTCCTTTGTCCCTCCCAAGCCCCACGGCCTTGAGGCCAAACAGGTGGGCGACAGGAGAGGAGAGGAGGGAGACCATTCACTGAAAATCTCTGGTTTTCAAATCATGGGACTTTATTACCTGCTCAAAATTCAATTTAAAAAATAAAAGACTACCTGAAATTATGGGGGCAAGTGATGCATTTTAAAATAAAACTTTCCTCTGAATATGAGCCTTTCCAAATCCATTTATTTTCCCTCAAACGTCCCCCTGGCCTAATTCCCTGCGACTGCATTTCCTCCCTAGTCTTCTGCTCTTTGCGGCAACACTGTGGGATGAAAGAATGACGCTGAGAGTAAGTGGGGGTGAGCTGTTCGGCTCCAGGATGAAGCAAGCAGCTAGCAGAAGGGATGTGTGCTGGGAGGGGCCGAGCAGGGGCGCCCATACCTGTGGGGAGGAGGGCTCCAGCAGCCGGGACAAGCTGGAGAGGACACTGACAAGGAGCAGGGCTTCTCTGCTGCTGAAGTCTTCCTCCGGGCTGCTGAGCAAGTTCAACAAGGCCCTCTGGGAAAGGGAGGCGCAGACGCATTAGCAGACGTGCCCCACAGGGAAAGACACGCAGCCAGAGGTCCCTGAGGCTGGGGCGAGACGGACTCAAAGCTGCCAAAATCCCACGAGGACGAAGTCTAAAAATAAACTTGACCGAACAGCTACTTTCCTACCCTGTTTTCGACCATCAGTGTCTGTGTCTCTTAGAAACGGCGGGAGCCCCCCCCCCCCCCCGCATACATGAGGAAGGACTGTGCTCAATCTTGGGGTGTACAGCCCATCCACGACCTCGGGTTTGGACCCCCACCCCCCAGCATTCCCTATACACCTTCCGTTTGCCTCTCCTCTGTCTCTCCCCACCTGCCTCACGCTGTATTTTGTCTGTCTCTTCCCCACTACGCTGTCAGTGCCACGAGGTGGGGACTTTGTCTCGTTTCCTGCTACACCTCCAGCACCTGAACAGTCCCTGCCACAGAACAGGAACTTTATAAAATTATCCTGATATTGTGACAACTAATCTAATGGTTGGAAACTAACAGGCTTCACTGTCCAGCCTTTATACAACCTGACAAACCCAAGTTATACCAGGGACACAAGGAAAAGTTCCCCGTCTTCACAGGCTCCGGGTCATCTCGGTGTCAACTCAAACAGTGATTCCTGGGGGCAGGGACTGCGGCCGGGTGGGGTGGCTTCACACGCCAGCGCAGCGTCCCTTCCGACACCCTCTCCTCTCCTCCCCTCCCCTCCCCTCCCCTCCCCTCCCCTCCCCTAAGAGCTATGTCCTCTTGTTGGGACGATGACCCAGATAGAGTCCTGTCCTACTTGCTCACTGGGCTCGTCTCACCAGCTGGCCCTGCTCACAGTCCCCCTGCGAGGACCCTGGGGCCAGTCCCACAGCGTCCGAGGCTCCTCACCTGGAACTGCCGGACCTGGAACGCTGCTCTCTGGGTGACAGTGACCTCTACCTCCTCTCCCTCGGTGTCTGGGGCATCTAGGGAAGGAAAGAACACCATCATCTTTGAAACGGACTGTGCTTTTTTAGCATTTTAAGAGCTAAAATTTTAGAAAGCCGAAAGTCTAGAGAGAGATTTAAACATATCCCTGACATCCTGCAATTCCTTCTTGCTACGCTCCACTGTCCAGTCCTACTTGTGGCTTTAAGTGTAATCCAGCAAAGGCCCATCCTGAACCCACTAGATGTCACCTCCCAGCAACGTTCGGACTGTCCTCAGGTGACTCCTGACAGGTGAACGAACAGAACTGAGAGGGCGGGTCAAGCCCACGGAGCAGCAGGGAGGTGCGCACCCAGCGCGCGGAGGAACAGGGGCAGCCGGGGCTGGAAGAACTGCTGCACGGCCACGAAGATCTTCTGCAGCCCCTCCAAGCACAGCAGCGAGATACTCTTCCCCTTTTCTTTCTTTCCCGACTCCTCCACGGAGGTGGGGATGGACGTGTACCTCCAGAGAAAGACCCTGAGAGGGGAAGGGAGGCATTTCTAAAGTCAGCTCCCCTGAGGTGCAGTGTGCGCCCAGTAAAGCCCCACCCTGCAGACGCACGGCCCCGCGAGTTCTGCCAGACGTAGGAAGTGCGTATCACGCCCGCGACCAAGGTTTTTCCAGCTCCCCAAAACTCCTTTAATGCTCCTCTGTAGTCAACTCTCTCCCACCGATTTTCCAAGCAACCACTGACCTGATTCCTGTCCCTATGGTTTTACCATTTACAGAATATCAGATAAAAATGGCGCCACTCAGCAGGCAGCCTCCCGAGCCTGGCTTTAAGCGCGTGCTTTAGAGATTCACCTACTCCACCGACGCTGCTATGCCTGTCGGCGGTGGCTTGTCCCACGTCACTGGGCAGTTTTCCGCTGTATGGATGTACCACAGCCTGACTTTTCACCAATCTACCCATCCACCTGTTGTTGGAGTATCTGGTGGGCATTCGGGTTGTTTCCAAATTTTGCCATTACAGATACGGCTGCTATATGCAAATCCACGGCAAGTTAATATTCTGTATGTGACACGAGGGACGGAAGAAGGGTCGCTTTTTGCACACGGATGCCCAACTGTTTGAAAATCTTTTGAAAAAGAGACTTTCCTTTCTCCAGTAAATTACCTCGGCACCTTTGCCAAATCAAATAACCCCATCTGTGTGTTTTCCTGAGCTGTCCATTCTGTTCCACTCATCCTGCCAACACCACAGTGTCTTAAACACAGTTTTTTATGTACAACCTGAAATCGGGGAGCGTGAGTGTGCTTGGTTCTTTTGCTCCAAACCTGTGTTAGTCGTTGTGACTGTTCCTCTCCTGGAGCCCACAGCAAGCGGGCAGGTTCCTGAGGGCGAGGTGACTCACCGAGTTATGTCACACAGGTTCTGAAAGATCTTGTCTGGGTTCTGGCCGTCGGGGCCGCTCACATGCCCCATTTCCTTCAGCTGCTGCACCTTCCGCAGGGCCACGCTCACTGCGTAGCGCATGAACTCGCCGCTGGACCTCAGCACAGACAGGCTCTCCTCGTGGCTTTGGGTACTGTCCCTAGAGAGAGAGAAAGGGGGGGAGAGAGGGAGGTTCCCTACTGCTACTGGAACTGGGCTTTCTAGGGACTGTTCAGAGTAAGAGCATCCAGCAAGCTCCGCGTGGCAGTCCCTAGGTGCCCAAGAAATCAACTCAATCCTGACACTATCTACCTACAGGGCCTCAGACGCCACAGGTGACGGGTTCAGTCCTACACGGCTACCCCACCCCCATTTCAGACACCAGCTGCAAGCCCAGGTAACCAGAGTCATGTTACAGAGGGTCTCAAAGACCAACAGGCGACAGACTGGAGTTTCCAATGACCACCCCCCCCCCCCCCCCCGCACTCAAAATGCTAAACGCAAATCCAGGTTGTTCCCTGTGCTTCTGACTGGCTGTCAATCCGAGGTTCCCACAGCCCCCTCCTTGGGTTCAGTTAATTTGCTAGAATGGCTCTCACAGAGCCCAGAGAAACCCATGCGCAGTAAGGATCATGACCCCAAACCAGGCAGCGGTGCCACCCAGGTTCTCTAGCAGCATCTTCTGAGCACCTGCCAGCACCTCACCTGAAGAGAGTGGTGAGAAGCTCAGACACAAACTTCATGGACAAAAAGCTATGGTTTGCTCTGTGGGCCGTTTTAGTTTTGCCTTTGCCAGCTTTTTCGTTGAGGATGTCAGAGAGCTTCTTGTAACACGTAAATAAGCTCAGGACGTCCTCAAACTTGTTCTTACTGTGGGAAAAGAGAGACCACCGAGGACAAGCGTCAGAGGTTGTGGTTTCCTGTCGCATGAGGTCATAGGAAACACCACGGTGCTTTAGATGCCATATTTCAGACACAGCGCTAGACACCACGAACCCTCACCACCACGAGCTCCCAGGCACGCCCTTCTGCCTGCGTTACCCTCTCCCGCTGACAGACCAGGCAACACAGAGCGTGCAAGTCCAATACCACCACCCACCAAAAGCAGGAGCTCTCGAGCTCAGGGCCTGGGAGTTCTAAGCAAATGCGAGCCTGCTGGAGGCGCGACACTCGCCAGCCTGTCCAGCAGAGGCTCTGGTGCTCTCTGGTCCAAAGAGCAGTGCCTGGTCTTAGGCCAGGTTCTATTTAAGACAGTGTCGTGGTGTGGCCTGTGGTCTGTTCAGTACCTTGCATATCATTAAGTGCTAAAAACAAAAACCAAAACCCCCAAGCCCCTCTGCCCATAAAAGGGAGCATTAGGCAACTGAATTAGCGTCATAACAACACCTTACCTGAAATTACTGGTGGAGAAATTATATTCTATCAGAACCTCACAAACTCCCATCACAAGAGAGGCACAGATGTTATTTTTGATGCCGACGCCAGTGCTCTGAGAAAAATCTGCTGATTTATCCTAAAAGACACAAGATAAAAACTAACAAGCTACCAAAAACCTTCATCAGGCCTGGCTGGCGTGGCCCAGGTGGTTCGAGCGTCCTCCCAAGTGCACCAAAAGGTGGCGGTTAGATCCCCGGTCGGGGTGCGTATAGGGAGGCAACCAATCCATGTTTCTCCCTCTGTCTCCCTTCTTCTCTAAGGTCAATGTAAGAAACAAACGGCGTGACTGAGGCTCAGCCATTACCAGCTCAAAGTCCTCCAGCTCCGTCTTGATCATTCTGCGCGTGAGGGACTCCAGCATGTCATCCATCTCCTGGTAGAACCCGTCCTCAGGCTCCTCCTCTCCCTGCTGGCCGGGCAGCACCTTGCTCTTATACCAGGCCAAGCAGTGCTGCATGCAGCACAGCAGGTGGTCCTGAGAAGCAAACAGCGGTTATATTCCAGAGTGCTCGGGGCTAAGCCGCTAATCAACAAGTGACTCCAGTCTCGAAGGCTGAGGTCATCTGAATGAACAGCACCGGCAGGACTGAGGGAACAGAGGCAGGTTTTCTGACCTTCCCCAGAGGAACTGGGTTCCTGAGTAGCTGACACCTCAGAAAGCAACGTCCGATGCGCTCCCTCTGACCCAGTACAAACTCCAGCACCATGGGGCCCGGCTGGGCAGTGAGGCCCCCTCGAGATCCCCTGAGTCCCAGAGGCTGTGCTGAAGATGGGGGCTTGTGCTGAAGGGGTCTTTGGGGGGCCAGCACAGCATCTCCCGGGCTAAGGGCGTCGCACGGCCGAGAAGGTCCATGCTTGAGGGCAGACTACAACTCCGTGACCACAAGTCCTACATCACCTGGGGCGGTGGAGCTCCAGTTTTACCATCTCTTCCTGTCTTTCTGAGGCTGGAAAGCAGGAACAGAGCACCCAGCCTGTCCCAGTTCCTCCAAAGGGCCCACAGAGCGCCAGTTCTGGCTCAGCCTAAATCACACGCTCCCTCCAGACTAACAAAGCAGGCCCCCTGGGCCACCGCAGCTGGCTGCCTCCCTCCCCCACTCTGAGGCAGTGTGCTCAGTACTACAGATAAAGAGCCTCGGAGGGGAGACACGGTGCTCCTGGGGGAAGTGGCAGAGGCTGACACGGAGCTGTCTTCCCATCAGGCACGGGTGATGAAGGGTCGGAAAAGAAAAGCAGGGAGGATTTCAGATAACTCGACGGGAGTAGGGGAGAGAGCTTCACGGGGAACGGTGTCCCCTTCTAGAGATCAACTCTACCGACAGGGTTGGTGATTTAACTTAACAGCAGAAACAATGGGCACGGGAGGGATGAAAGTCTCACCAGGGGTTCTTGTAGAGAGAGCTGATCTCCTTGGGTCAAAATACAGGCTTCGAACTTCAGAGGAGGCAGCACGTCAGGCTGTGGCTCATAGAACTGCTTCAGCTACAGGCGGTAAGGAAAGAAGACAGCGGCTCGTCACTGCTGCTCACGGTTTTAACTGGTCAAGCTAACGGCACTTTTAAGGGATGACACCTTCTAAGACGTTCCTAACATCCAAAGATGAAAGCAGCAATGTTGGCAGAGCTTTTGCTCTGCCCTCGCTTTGGGCACCGTGCTGAGATCTTTCCTATTCTGCCTGTGACCTCTCCTCCCACACCCCTCCCACGTCCTGACCACCCCGGCACTCAGCGCCTCCAGTACAGCTTGACGAGGCTCCAGAGTCGGACGGCGGAGGGGAAATCATTCAGGATGGCAAAGCTGAATCCACAGGAATAAATGAGGGGGGTGGGCAACGGTAAAAAGCTGGTACACACGAAGAACTGTGTGTGTCCGCATCTGTACACTGTATTTTTTCTTCTCTTAATTAGTATAAAAGACGAACATGTAACTGTCTAAAGCACAAATCGTAACACTGTTTGCTGGGACTTTAACATAGATAAGTACTCTTATTACTATCAGTACATAACAGCATCTTGAGTTCTTGGTTACTGTCATTTTTTCCCTTTTTGTTGAAGTTGTTGGGGGGGAGACACTGGTTAACAGAGTCATACAGGTTCCCGGTGCACAGCTCTGCAGCGCATCCTCTGCACGCTGCACTGTGTTCACCACCCCCCTGAACTCTCTTAATATTATTAAAAGATCCAAATGCCATGAATATTTTTTCACCTGGGACAGCAGAGTGTGCATGACAGAATCAGCCAGCTGCGAGTTTCTTCGGAGGACATCGTAGAACCCCTAAGAGGAATCGGAGAAATAAACTCTCCAACATACACCAGTGATGTGGACAGTCACAACTTCAAAGTAACTTTCTCTACCCTCCTCTCAGTTCTTTGAAATAGATGAACATATTATTTGCCAGAGAAGCAATTCAAAGTTTAGGTTATTGACTAAGCTGTACCCCAATAAACTCAATAATAAATAATAAAAAACATTGGGGGGAAAAAAGACTAGTTGGGGGATCCCCGTGTTCCTCCCACTCTGCTGACTGACCTCATAGAGCATGAGTCGCACATCGGCCTGCTGGCCTAAGCACCTTCGCAGGCTGTCTATGATCTCGAGGCAAAAAGCTTCGTTGGCCACAGAATTGTAGCGACTGTGGACGTCCACGTGGACCTGGAAGAGACGCAGGGTCTATCCTACCAAACCAGCTTCCATTAAGGAGACTCAGACTTGGCTTTCCCCACACGCCAGAACCCAGGGCTGAGGCCGACTTTATAACCACCACCAGGCTACGCAGGTCGCTCTCACTCTGCTTTGGAACAGAGAATTCTCAAGCACCTTAACAAAATGAACTCTTTCCCAGCCCCTGAGGTTTTTCTTGGCGACGTCACCTGCTTGGGAAGGCAGATTTCATGCCACTAGAACTGAATAATTCATAATATACCTGCTGATTTTACTTAAAAGGCCTAAGACTTCCTTCAATGTCTTCAGTAGCTAGAAGAACCTAGTTCTTCCTGCTTCCATAAGGTCCTGAGAGGGTAAGAGGCAGGTCGTTTCTAGTTTAGAAATGCACGTGACAATAACAGCCCTTGTCTGATTTACACAATGAATTCAGCAATTATAGAGACAATCCCCAGTCCTTACACCAGGCCTTTCCGCAAGGTAGTTAATACTGACTGACTGACTGAGGTCAAATTCCAGCTCCACCTTTTCCAGGTTCTATCACCTCGGGCAAGTTATTTCCCTTCTCTCTGCCTCCGTTTTCTTATCCTTAAAACGGGGATGACGTTATTACACCAGTGATACCCAGTGCTCCTAATATTAGCCTACGCCATACGTTACAGACAACAGCTCTGCGCAGTCAGTTACACTAGAGCAAGGATTCCTAGTGGAACTATTAATGCCTGTTGTGCATGAGTCATACAGCACATAATTTAAGTTATACCGGGCTTACTGGGTGCTCGTGTGCCGAGTAAATAAGCTATCAAAGATGGAGGTGACAAATGTGTTCAGCCTCTGAGAACTACTGTGAAGAAAGGAAATAATGAATGTAAAGCACCTGACATGGTGTCTAACACAACAAACCACAAGTGCAACACACATACACAACTTAAAATTTCCTAGTAACCCCATTTAAACAGAAACTGATTAAATGAATTTTAATTTTTTACTTAACCCAACATATCCAAAATATCATCTCCTCATGTGATCAAAATAAGAAATTAATGCGACACTGTGCACTCTTCAGTCTCACGCTGTCTTTAAAACCCAGGGCACCATCACGCGCACGGCACAGCTGCATCCGACTGGCCGCATCTCAGCGGCCACACCGAGGCCGGTGCGCGGACAGCAGGTCTGCCACCAGCGGGTGTTACCTGATGCGGCCACCACCACGGCCCGGACTGTCTCAGGGCCCTTTGCACAACCAGGACAGGAGCACGTCACCCGCTCCCAGCCGTGCACAGCGAGCGAGCCGGGCTGACCGCCTTACCTGGCTGACGCCGATGGCCTGGCTGCACTGGGAGGACGACAGGCTGCCTAACACTCTGAAGTTTTTCAGGAGCAGCAGAAACCCGGCCACTGCCGACTTCCGGGCGTCAAGCTGTCTAGCTCCCAACGGACAGAGAAGCAATGAACAGTATTAATTTCACGGGAACAGACTTCTGGGTCAAAAAAAAGCCAGTTATTTTTGTACAGAGAAGGAATATGTATCAACAGTGAAACATGGAGCAAAATAAACTGAATTTATGGACTTAAATTAGGAAGCAGCTGTTCACAGTATTAGCAGTGCAGGACCTCAGCTGATGTTTTCATGACCTACTTAACCCCCTGACATTCTCTCTACTTTCTTCTACCCTGACAAGTCGACGTGGGGAATGAGAACAAGTGCCCAGAAACTCCAATGCACGTGCTGAATGGAGGACATCGCCGACTCTGCGCCCAAGGGAGCCGTCTCCTCCACAGGGTGCACGCCTGGTGCCTTCTAGAGCCCCAGCCAGGAAAACGATGCAGTTGCCTCACTGAGGCCCCGTGATTAGCTCACGCTACAGATGCTACAGCGTCCAGCCCTGGCCTGTCAGGCACGGGCCACACAAAATTATCAACTTAAAAACTAGCCTGCTATATTTGGTCAAATATTGTACTGAATTTCGAGTCCTGCCTGTGGCTGCCTTGGCAGGCCCCGACCAAATGACAGGAAACAGGTTGCCCGCCCGTCCGAGCGCCTCCAGGGCCCACGCACCTGGCAAACATGGCTTTCCGCAGGACGACGATCAGCGAGTCCCTCATGGACATGCTCACTTTGAGGAGGGGCTGGAAGAGGAAGGGGCACCGGTAAAACCAGAACAAGCCTCGTTATCGGCCTCGGCTCCTCTCTGCCCAACACTGTGGCCGCCTGGCTCTTCTAAGGCACGTTGGTTCTGCTTTACACGTTTCCCCGGGTGTCCACTTGGTAATAAGGACACTGGGGCTGGCTGAGGGTGCAATCAGCAACCCTCGGAGAGCCTTCCGATCCCTTCACTAATGTGAAAGTCAGTCAGAGGACAGAGCAGCGCCGTGAGGACGGGGAAAACCGTGTCTAGGGCTTGGGGCTCCCGCCCTTTCAACACAAAGGTTAATGTTTCAGAACCAAGAGCAAGAAACGGGATTTCTTAGACACAGATGCTCATGGAGAAACACACCAGCCCCCGCTCCGCAGGACACCCACCTGCACCGCCTTCAGGAGCCCGTCCACGGTCGCAAGGGGCAGCAAGGACAGGTAGTCAAAGCTTCCTGTGATTTTAGAAGAACAGCCCTGAAGGACTAAGGGCGAATACGTGACGATGCTGGAGAGCAGCTCTGGAGAACAGAAATCGATCATCAGTTGTCTCAAATAACCAAAGATCTTCCAAACAAATGGAAATTAAAACGGGAAAGGAACGGTAAGAGGTCCGTTTCCTTTCTCAGGTCGGATGTACTGCACTATGAATGTCTACTGATCTTAGGCATCTTTCTACGGTCACTGTAACCGCGACACTTTGACTTTCTCCTGTCCACACAAGGAGCACATGGTGTCTTCACCTTTCCAGGCTAACGCGATAAACACTCGGGAACTGTGGTGTGTGTGCATCTGTACTGCGGTCCCATAAGGAACACACAAAAGCGTAAAACAGTCTCTCTCCCTTCTAGGGTTTTAATTTAGTTGGAAATCAGTTGTATTTTATAAGAATGAAAGAGGTAGATAAACTGTAAATAAAGGAGCTCACACAGGAGCTCAGTATGAGTCGGCAAAGCAGAGAGGAGCTGGTGGCTCAGCCGGGCTCTGATGGGCCCCAGGGAGCTGCACCGAGAGCAGCAAGGCCTGCCCCACGTTCGGGAAGCGCAGGAAAGGCACGGGGATAGAAAGCGGACGGTGGGGACACCCGTGCAGTTGGGGTGAAGGCTCGGAATAAATAAATAATGGACACTAACGTAGGATCCAACAGTCAAGGGCCTTAAGCGCAGGATCAGGAGCTGACTAGCTACTGCTGGAGGAGCTAGTGACTCTCCGGTGACGGGTGGTGCTGGCTGCAGGAATGCTCATCTGGGGGCAACAGGCAGGCGGAGCTGCTGCGGGGAGGAGAGGGAGCGGGGAACCGGCCAGGAAGCTGGGGCAGAGCACTAAGAGCAAGGCCACAGACGGGAACTGGCCTCGGGTGTGTGGGGGCAGGCGAAAGAAGGAGGGAGAAGTAACAGTAAGAGGGAAAGCGTGGGAAGACTTAGGTGCCAAGCGTATCTGAGCAGATAAAAGGGAATTCCAGCCTCTGGGACCTGCAGAGCCAGGCCTCTGACAACAGAAACAGTGGCGATAAAGGGGGAATTTGTTTGAAGGGAGCTGTCGTGCATTTGAGATACGAGGGGAAACAAATACTAAGCGGAAACACCCAGCAGGAATGAAAGGACGGAACTAAGGGAAGAGGAGGGTCTAGGTGTGAAGATGTGGAGCCGTGCCCACGAAAATAACTGAAATTGTGAAAACAGATCTGACATGCCGAAGAAAGAACTTAGGAACAGACTTATAGTCGCCTGACGTCGTAATCAAAAATATTGGATTAAATACTCAGAAACCTAAGCATATACGTTCTTTTTTACAGGCAAAAGGAAAGAAACCATTATTTGTACAGTTGATCCTAGAAAATATATGGAGTTTGTAAGATGCTGTCTTTTAAATGCTGTCCTTTATGAACAAAACATTGTGACACTTAAGTGAAAATATCCCTGAGAACTTGAACGGCCCTCTGGAAGTCCGATACCTAGGAAATGGCTGATGGGAGAGGATGCTCGGGTGACAACCCTGTTGAGGACTTGCTCCAGGATTTCTTGTCTGACCATCTCATGGATCTAAAAAGAAAAGCAGCATCGGTAAAACAGTCCTCGGCGACAGTCAGCATGCCACTGCGCCAAGGCCTGCGAGGCAGGGCAGAGAACGGTCTGGACGTGGGAAAAAGCTGAATCGCTAGCAAAGCAACGCTGCTTCGCCTCAGACAGGATCCAGCTTTCTTTATTTTTTTTACTTAAAAAGAAACATATTTTTCAAAGGTGCTTCAGAAATTAAGGCTGAGGTGACAGTCATGATATGGTAATGAATTTAAAAAAGGCAAACCCCCCATTTTGGGTTCTTCAAAAACAAGGCAGTAAAGCAGGATTCTACAGTGACGTAAAAGATCATTGTTTCGTATAAAGAAATAGCATTAAAAAAACAAAACAGAAACAGAGCTGACTTACTGCTGGAGAAGAGGAGACCATGGGAAAGCTAACTTACGTCGCTTCCACTCACACAAATCAAAGACGAGGGAGTAACTGTTCCATTAGGCTGGAGCCATGACGTTTCAATTACCGCCCCAATCTCTGTTCCCGGAGCGCAGGTTTCCTTGTCTTCCAAACTCCAGGCGAACACCACGCCTTACTCACAAGGCCACTTAATAAAATTAGGAAATGGCTGTGAAACTGGAGTCTCACCTTGAAAGTTTCCAACAGGATATCGGCTCCCAGCTTGCACGCGTGCTGGCTTGGTGTCCGAGAGAGATCGGGGCTGGTTTCGACAGCTCTCCCATCAACCATCTTCTTGGGCCCATACGAATCCATTAAAATGAAGCCAAATTCGACCAGGCCCTGAGTCACATGATCCCAGCTATGAACGCTGCGAGGAAACAGGGCTTCGTGAAGAAGGAAAGCTTAGCGAAGGCCTCACCCTCAGCTTCGCTGCAGCGTTAGAAGTTCCCAAGCCTGACCTGGACAAGCGCAGCCTTCCCCCGACCCTCTCCTCACGCATCCGGAGGGTGCCCAGCGCCCTGCTCTACTCACACTGTGTGACCGTCAGCGGTTTCCTCGCTGGGCCTCGGGATGGCCCCCACTGCCCTCTCTCACGACGGTTCATGAACTCACCTGTTTTTCACCACCTCCAGGGTCATGGCTGAAACGCAAGACGGATGAGGGACCAGATTCTGAAGAAATTTTGAGGCCTGGAGAAGCTGAAGATCCTTGAAGCTTTTAAAAACCAAAGCCTTTAAAAGGTCAAACACCTAATACATAACGAAAGCAATGGGGAAATGAATTGAGAGCGACACCCCACGCCAGAGGGTTTTAATCCTGCAACGGCTCCCACTTGCTGCTGGACTCTCACGGCCCCAGGACACCTGTTTCGCTAGATGAGTGAAGATATGAAATTGTGACTTTCAGTCATATTTCCCAATAGTAGAGAACACGTGAGAAAAATCTGCAAAGGATTTCTATCTTTCCATCCTGGAAACTAACCTACTCCCATTAATTCCAGCTTGATCAGGGACAACTCCTGGGAAAGCTACCGCATAACGGACGGCTGGCGACCGCCCACCTAGGCTCCCATCCTTGCTGCCTGCACCGGGTGACGTTCCCATCACTTTGCATTTCACCACCAGGCTCACCTGGACAAGCCTCCCAGCAACCCCCGACAACCGTGCGGACCTACGTCTCTTACAGAGGGATTTGCTGCTGGCAGGACAGCGGTGGGATTGTGTAAGGATTAAAAAAAAAGGGGGGGGGGCTCTTGAAATCCTTATCAACTACAGGAGGAACAGAAAAGTCATCAATAAATACCTGTTCCTCAAACCTTTGTATTCTTGCTACGGAGAGCAGGAGGGCAATGCTGAAGGGACATACATCGTTGCTGAAATCTTGCAGTCCTATCTGGAACAGAGGAACAAAACAGGAGTCGTTACTTACATCTTAAAAGCATGACACAGCCCCACTTAACGTTAAGGTCCTTAAATACATCAGGAGCCTCTACGCCAGGGACAGAACTAGAAAACTTCTGGAAGAAAGCAGAGCAACACATCTTCAAGACCTTGGGTGAGACAAGACTTTCTTAGACATGGCACCAAAAGCAAAATTTGTGTAGGACAAAAATGGATAAATTGGATAGTACCGAAATTCAAAACTTTTTTGTGCTTCAAAGAAGACCTCTAAGAAAATTAAAAGACGCACGACGGACTGGGGGAAATAGTTGCTAAACATATATACGTATGTGTTCAAACAGCCCCGCTTCCCAGAGACGCCAGGCCACCTCGAGAGTGTGGGGCTACCTTCAAGAGCTTCAGCAGTTCTCTGCCTAGCTCGCAGTCCAAGGTCATGGCGAACACGATGTGCAGGATGACAGTGCCTTCCACATGGCGAAGTTCACTGGACGGCACAGTGATAAGGTCCAGGAGCCTGAGGAGTCGACAGAAGCGTGTGAACAAGAGACAGCAGTGCAGGCGCTCGGACGAAGCCGCCGAGGAGCCAGGCGGGACTCACGGTCGCGGGAGGAAGGCGGGAAGTGCAGACTCCACCGCCCCACTCTCTGCTCCCTTTTACACAAACCCCCCCAATGAAGTTTCTGTAGTCATTATTCCCACTCCTTTCCCTCTTCCCAGTTAAATGTAATTCAATTAGGCTTCTGTCCCCTCCCACTGGCTAAGTACCACTGCTGAGAGGGTTACAACGATCTCTATGTTGCCAAAGCCAATAACCAAGTCCCACATTAAAGCCACAGCTCAACACGTCCATGTGGGGCGCCGATATACCCCTCAACCTCAACACGGTCTCAGCTGAGCTCATTTCCCCCCTAAACCTCCTTTTCTGCCAGTCCTTCCTAAGTACACAAGATCACCTTCCCATCAGCTGCTCAGCCACGTGACTAAAAGTTACTCTAGCGCAAAAGCAGTAAGCTGCAACAGGGTCAGGGTGTGAATTCTGCGCGGCCAGCGTGGCTCAGCGGTTGAGCGTTGACCTAGGATCCAGGAGATGGCGATTAGATTCCCGGTCAGGGCACATGCCTGGGTTGTGGGTTCGATCCCCAGTGCAGGAGGCAGCTGACCAACGACTCTCTCATGATTGATGTTTCTCTCTTTCCCCCCGCTCTCCCTTCCTCTCTCTGAAATCAGCAGAAAATTTTTAAAAATGTAAGTGTACTTTCCCATTGGGGGTGGGGGTGCTGTTTAAAAAAGTAAGTGTGAATTCTGCAGTCAAACTGCCTGGATTCAAAACCCAGCCCCACCAGGCAATGGCTCCATAATCTTGGGAAACTCCTTAATTTCTCGGTGCCTTTGTTTCCACATCCAAAAAATAGAGACAAAGTAAGGTTATTGTGAGGTTTAAAGTTCTTGTAAGTTCTTAAAACATCACATGGCACAGATAAGCACTTCCAAATATATGCTGTAAAAAAAAAAATTCTCATTTTCAGACGCGCCAGGCTGTCTCCATCATAACGCCTTTGCACGAACCGTCACACTAACTTAAAATGTCCCTCCCCCCTGAGCGACAGGTTGCAGGCTCTCCTGCAGGCCGCACGCCTTCTCAGACTGGTCCCTGGGCACCCGGCGCACAGCAGCTACACTGCCACTGTTCTCGTCACCCACCCGGATCATCTGCGCAGCACTTTCCACTCCAACATTTTTCGTGTCCGTGTTCTGTTCTCTTTTCACTTAAGCTCCAGGAAAGCAGGGAGGGACCTGGCCCGACTGCCTGGCTCATCGCTGACCCAGGGCCAAACGGTCCCCAGCACCGAGCAGACACTCAGTAACAAACAGCCTCTAGACTTACAGCTTAGGGAACAATTTTTGCTACTTTCCCAGAACCGTGCAAACCGACGAGCTCAGGAGGACTCACTGTTCTTTTAACCTCATGGCTAAGCAGCTGGGGGAGGGTTAGGGAAGCTCTGTGCTCTGAGGTGAAGGCAGGGGCCGGAGGGCCAGCAGCCCAAGTACAGGGCGAGGGGAAAGCGACCTCTTTCCTGCTCGATACTCACTCGTCGCCGCTCTGCTCTTCCTTGTGCTGCTTGTCGAGCTCCCTGAAGAAAGCTACGACTCCTTCCAAAACGCACCTTCTGCTTCCCTGAAAAAGCACAGAAACGGGTAAGGCCTCCCCTCGGCGGGCAAGATCAGCAAGTGGAACTTCTCAGCTTAGAGGCTGCTCAAGTATGAATTTAAACAGACAAATTATAACCTCGAGTCACAAGGAGAACATACGGAACACTTTCGTGTTAAAATTGGGTTTAAAATACATCGTAATGCCAGACTTCTAGGGGCCTATAGCCCACCTTTTCTGAGATCTTGACTCCTTTTACTGCCACACACAAAACACGTGGTGGCACAGAGACGAACTGTTTTCCTTGACTTTTTTACTAGATCAAATCATCAAACTCGAAACAAAAGCAACCACGCCCTAGTATGTATATCAAGAGTGTAAACAAGCTGAATGGCCCTAACTGGTCATTATTTTGCTAGAGTTAAAAAACACACCAGATGTCCTTTATACCTTGGAGGAGAGAACCAGAAGCTGATAGACCAAAGGCGGTATTTCTTGAAGGTTCAGCTTGGAGAACATCTTGAGCACTTTCTCCGTCACAGACTCCACCTCGTCTGCAGTCAGAGGCACATCCCTGTGGGATCAGAGAGTCTCAAGGCCACAGCAGTTACGCCGCAGCCTAACTCGGGAGATGTTAGGATATTACATCTGCCCCTGTTGAATTTTCTCAAACAGAGCGCCTTAAGCAAAGTCATCTTGGAAGAAAAATCACAAGATTATGCTTTAAGTAAGCAATTAAAGCAAAAGAGGGGGTGGGGGGACATCCTGTAACAGAAAACAGAGGTCCCAACACTCTCCCTGGGGAGGGGGAATGGCGATGCTTACTTGAACATGGACGTGAGCTGAATCACATAGCGCCGATCCCACCTGGTCAGAGACAATGACAAGAATATGCGAGTTCATCTCATTTTAACTTACGTACCTATTTCTTTACAAAACTGGGGCCATCCCAAGGGATGTGAATTCCTAAAAACAATGGGAATTCTCTCTGGCACTTGCAGTCCTGAGGAAGTTCTACACGTTAGTGGGAAAGACTCACCTGCCAGAGCAGAGGGTGTTAATCAGCTGTTTCTTATGGTCTTCCCCGCTCAGCTCCTCTAGAAACGCAAACGCACTGAGAAATAAATCTGATTACGCGAAGAGAGGGAAAAGCCACTAAGACTAGAAAATTACCTTTTCCAGAAGGCACGTTTCCCTTTTTGGTGACAAGGGCACTAAGAATGATGGGAAGTAACTCCAAAGATTTTCCATTCAGGAGGCTGCCCTCTTTGATTGCACCAATAAACTCATTGGCTAATTCAACCAACAATGGTCCTGGAAAACTGTGGGCCTAAAAGTTCATGGGATAAAGAAAGCATTAAGCAGAAATCTAAATGTGTGCTCTCTCTTCCCAAGAAATAGAGCCTTCTGCTGAATTAATAGAACTGGCAATGAAACCATAACTGGCCCTATAAGGAACTCGGAGCGTCATTCTACTCTGGCACAAACTTAGAAAGGGTTTCAAAGATCGGAACCCTCCTCTGGTTCCCTGCTGTTTTCAAATATGCCAGCTCTTCAAAGAGATACATGTCCCTGACACCAGAAACATAATGGAAACATCTGCTTATGGCCCATCCATCAGCCATTTGTCTTTTAACAGCTCCCATTCATAAACGGGAGCTATGTGGTTTGGCAAATCTATTTTCCCTTCCTCAACAAATTACAAACCCCCCCACAAAATCTATCCAAAACCAAAAGCAGTTTTGTTTCCCAGCTCACCTCCAGCATCAGCAAGCCTATGATCTCAGATGCTATTTCCTTCTGCAAATCCCCGGATTCCACCAACTGGATACAACAAGTATATGTCTTACGTCTCCTAAGAGCTCCAGCTTCCTCAGAGCAGGGGGAACCTTATTGTTTTAAAAAGGTGTATAGAAACAAAAAGACAAAAGGGAAAAAAAGTCTTACAAGGCTGAAGAGTAAATAAAAAAAAAATACAGCTTTGTAGTTTAACACAGAAACACAACACAATATACAGATGACATATTGTAGAATGGTATACCTGAAACATGTAATTTTATTAACCAATGTCACCCCAATAAATTCAATTAAAAAAAGATTTTTAAAAATTAAAAAAGCATAAAAAACACAAGTAAACCAAAGCTGATTTTATGAAATGCATCCTTTACAGGCCCCCAAACCAGCAATACCATCTCAGGCAGCCACCTCAACCCCCTTCAGCAAAATTATTCAAGTCCACAAGACAAGAGAGACTGCAGCTTTAGCTGATTCTGGAAAATCTCCCAAACACAGCGCAGTCTCAGTGGGGCTGCAGACAGTAAGGAAAATAACAGTATGTGCCAAAGGTAAACACGTCTAGCAATGAACCAAGGGAGACAGAAGTAGCATTAACTACTGTTACCTTTGAAGATGGCTCTCAGGAGGGCTCCAACCGCTTTTCCTTTCACCGCCTGGTTCTGAAGGAGGTTCGCCAGCTGCGAGTGAAGATTGAAGAAAGAAAAGAACACAGGTCTCTGGCAACGATTTCTTTACCCCAATGACCTAATCTCCCAATGTGCAAAATACTCATCTCTCAGGTTCATATCCCTCAGAAACTCTAGTGATTAGAAAAAAAGAAATTTGTAAAGGCTGAAGGCTGAGATAGACAGTAATTGAGGAAAGGGCGACGATTTCAGCTTGAGTGGGTTCATCTTAAGGAGGGATTCCTCTCTATGCAGAGATTGGGATAAGCAGAGACCAATTATTACACAAAAGGTAGATCAGGAGGGTAAGGAAATTAGGACCAATGAACAATAAAGTAAATGCTGTCCCATTTGAGTCATATACTTACAATGAAAACACGGTGGTATTCTCTTACTAATAATTTCAAAATCTTTTACTGCTTATGAATTTATCTTTAGGGAAATATAGGAAGGAAAGAAAGGAAACCAATAGGCAAATCTAATGGCTCAATAACTATAGTCGGGGTGTTATCTTCTAGTAGGATTGTTCTAAGAACCATAAAAGTACACTAACTCGCTCATATACCTACAGTTGCATAAATATAATTTGAATGTTATATAATTGTATAAATGTACACAAATGCCCTTCAGAGTTCCGTTTCTCCTCCTCATTTCTTTACATCTATGAGCTGTTATCACATAAATCGTTGTCTCCTAAGGAGAGTGGTGAGTAGATAAAGTGGCGGATAACTGGTCTAACATGTCTTATGAATCTGTCCTCAGGCTTGACACGTGCTTTCAGCAGAAGGTTGATTCCCAGTACTCACGTCCTCTCCCTTCAGGGTCTGAAGAAATTCCTGCAGTCCGTCTGCTGTCTTTTCTGCTGCTAGAGACAGGATTTTCTGGTCCATCGTTGCACATATCAGGACACTGAAAGGCAAAAATGCCAGAGCTGATGAAACTTCCAGAAGCAAGATTTTTTTGGTGTTTTTCCTTCCCTACCTGTTAGAACTGAGTATTTCACAGATATTATGGACAACGTACACAGCGGGCATTCAATAGGTTAAGGACCACTAAATAGTATGAGTAGGTAATTCTACTCATTCCCTGGAAGTTCCGTATTAGAAACTTTTTATTCCGATCAAGTGGATTCGTAATTCTGCCCGCATTTTTATCAGAACACTGTCTAGAACAAAGCAGTCATCGAACAGCGTGTCAAATACGTAATAAACTGTTATAAACACGTAGACAAGAATACGTCTCGTTACAGGATAAAGTCATATTGCATAAAAGCATAAACAAACAGCACTGTAAGTGCAAGAGCCAACGAAATGGTATGAAAACAAAGGAGACATTAACAGGGCTACAGAAATACAAGTGTTCAAATCTTCCCAGCAGCCCAGCCTCCAGTGGCTCGGTGGTTGCGCCTGGACCCAAGAACCAGGAGGTCGCCTAGTTCAGGGCACATGCCCGGGCTTGCAGGCTCGATCGCCAGTAGGGGACTTGCAGGAAGCAGCCCACGGATGTTTTGTCTCTCTCTCTCCCCCTCTCTAAAATCCATGAAAGAACATATTTTAAAAAACCCATACAGTCCAACCAGGCATGGCTCAGCGGCTGAGCATCGACCTAGGATCCAGGTGATCAGGGTTCGATTCCCGGTCAGGGCACATGCCCGGGGTTGCGAGCTCGATGCCCGGTGCAGGAGGCAGCTGATCCATGACTCTCTCACCATTGATGTTTCTCTCTCTCTCTCTCTCTCTCTCTCTCTCCCCCCTCCTCTCCCTTTCCTCTCTCTGCAATCAATAGACATGTATTAAAAAATAAAGAAGCAAAAAATAAAATTAAAATTAAAAAAACAACAGACAAGCAAGTCTTCCCAGCAGAGGGAAGCTGCACATGGAACTCAGAGGCTGGCTTTAGAGAGTCGAGGTCGGCAGATGATGCTGTTTCCATGACTGGGAAGGAGAGCACCACCCGCCAAGGCATCCAGGCCGGGAGGGCGGCCGCGGGCAGCGGAGGCTGGGAGGCCGGGCTGGGGGTAAACTGGGCAAAGCCTGAAACGCCAGGCGAAGGAGCCTGGGTTTTATTCTGCAAATAACAGCGCGCGGCCAAAATCTGTGTAGCCCCAGAGCACGGGGCCAGGCTGAGACGTCGTTTCAGGGGCCGGCGTCTGGCATCACTTGCCAGGAGCGGCGGGCACGGGGGGGGGGGAGGGTGGCAGCGGCCGAGGCCCGTCGTCGGGGTCCCTGCGGGAAGTTCTCGGACGGAGGGGAACGGACAACGCCGGGAACCAAGGGTCACAGCCCCCGAGGGTGGGGGGGGGGGCCGCGAAAGCGCGCGGGACGCGGCGCCGGGCGGCTGCGCACCTCCACCTTCCGGGCCTCAGAAAACGCGGCAACCCCGCGGCGGAGCGCGACGCCTCCGGCCCTCGCAGACCCGCTCCCTCCGCCCGGCGCTGAGCCCCGCCGCCCCGGCCGCGCGCCCCGCCCGCCGGCACCGCTACCTCAGCCCCGCCGCCGCCTCCTCCGCCGCCGCCGCCGCTGCTGCCGACGCCGCGCGCTTCTGAAAATCCCGCTCGATTGCTGGGCTCCGCACTTCCGTCGCCCGGGGCAACAGGGCCCGCCCCCGCGGCTCACTTCCGCCCGCCGGGGTGGACTGTACCATTAAGGCAGATGGGAGGGGGAACCTCGGGAGCCCTCGGACGGCCCCACTCACAGTCGGGGGCCGGGGAGGTGCGGGCTCAGAACTCGAACTCGGGACCGCAGCGCGAGCATGCGCAGAGCGGGCTGGGCGTGCCCGGCGCGATGTCTTGCTGGGTGAAGTCCTTCCTTCCAGCATCCTGCTGGGGAGTCAGGGGGAGAGGGGACGAATCAAGTGATGGTCTTTGCATTGGAAGGGCCTGGAAGGCAGGGGCAGGTGTCCTACTCCTAGTGTCCTTGAAGGTGCCAGTGACCCCGCAGGTGTAAGCTGAGCGGGGCCCGGGGCTTTTTGTCGTTCCCGTGAGAAATGCCAGCATTTAGTGCATAGGTTGGCAAAGCAGTAAATGCTCAGCAAATAACTTAAATATTTACAGCGGAGCAAAGAACAGCACAGGGACGGGCAGAGAGTCTCTCGTCTGTTCCTTTCTTCACGGGGATTGTTTCAAATTTTTCTATGTCCTCAGCTCTCAGCAGATGACCTCGCTGTCATCAGCACCAGTTCTTCCCTTCGGCTCCCCGTAGCAAGGGGACGATGTTCCTTAGGGTCCTCCCTAGCCTGGGAGGATTCTTACTAGCCAGAGGCAGTGTGACCAGACTCTTGCCCCCCTGGGCTGCTCCCAGGAAAGTGAGGCGATGTCACCTTCCCCAGGAGGCACAACCAGGACTGAGGGTGACATTCGTAGAAGGTGGCTGGGGCTCAAACCAAGGATGACTTTTTTTTTTTTTTAAATATATCTTTGTTGATTTCAGAGAGAGGAAAGGAGAGGGAGAGAGAGAGATAGAAACATCAATGATGAGAGAGTCATTGATTGGATGCAGCCTGCAACCCGGGCATGTGCCCTGACCAGTAATCGAACCCCGATCACCTGGATCCTAGGTCGATGCTCAACCGCTGAGCCACACCCGGCCAGGCAAGGATGACTTTTAAAACGAGGATTCTCCGGCAGTGGAAACAAGGAGCTCCCGCCCTTGGAGTGCTGGGAAAAGGATATTCCAAAGGGATCCCCACCCACCAAGTGGAATACCAGAGCAGAGACTGAGAATCCAGCTACTGAGGGGCTGCGGAGGGGTTTCCTGCTGCACAGAGGGTGGGTCCCCTCCACCCAGACTCGTATTAATTCTGTATTTGGACTATAGGCAGTGTTTACGTGCATTTACACTAAGTATCAGGCGCTGTGCTAAGCCCTTGAATGCATTTCCTAATCACTAAAGCCACCAGCCTGTCCTCTGATCATCCCCACTTCTCAGAGGGGGAAACTGAGCCACTGGTGCTGGAGCTGAGGTTTAAAAGTGGGCTGTCTGGATCCAGAACAAGCTCCTAGAAGGTGAGTCGGCCTGTCTCGTCCCCCCCCCAGCCTAAGCTACATGTCCCCCACTGTCCCCATTCTCTGTGGTAACAACTACCTTGCCAGGCCCTGCTGGGCCTAGGGGAGAGGGTGACAGGTCTGGATTCACCCAAGCTGCCGTTCACATTTAAAACTTCTCTGTGCCCCCTGCGTGTGTTACTCCGGGTGTGAGCTCCCCTGGGCTGGGGGAGAGGGCAGGGAGGAGGGAATGGGGCTGGCCCAGATCCCATCCCCAAAGCCCAGCTTCCACATGGCTGAGCAGGAACTCGGGGCAGACCACACAAAGGAGGGCTTTGAGGATGCTCGATCCCCTCACCCCCCTGGCGCTTTGCTGGCCCCAATCTGGGCCTCCTGTGAGCCTGATTTAACAGGAAGCTGGGGGGCCGTGAGAAGTTCCTTGTGACCCGCTAATCCCTGCCTGCTGACTGGCCCACGCCCCCAGCAGAGGCAACCTCCAGGGCTCCTGGGGGGCCCAGGCACCAGGTGGCCCCAAGAACAACAAATGCCCCAGGGGGCTGTGATGCGAGAGAAAGTTTGAGACAATATCAGCTTTTCCGTCCCACTGTTGCCTGGACTTTCTCTCCTAGGGAAGGGGCTGCCTGGAGAGGCCGGGACAGAGGGCAAGGACTTGGTCTTCTAGAGGCAGCATGGCAGAGGGGGTGAGTGCCCCTGCGCCCTGTGGCTCCCCTGCCCTCCCTCCACCTCCCCCCTTCCCTCTCTCCCTCCCTGCTCTCCACTTCTGGTCTGCCCACAGTTCCGGGCATTCACCCCTACAACCTCTCTGTGGCCCTGGACCCCACCCAAAGGCAGGCGGCTTCGCAGCCACCTTGGGCAGGAGCCCCGGTGTAGGGTCCGAGCAGGCCATTGGCTCGGCTCGCCCAGGCTGATGGGAACCTGTCGCTGCCTTTTCCTGACTCCTGTCGGCCCAGGCGGGCACCTTCCGTGTGGTCCCCGTGGAGGAGCAGGAGCTCCGCGCCCAGCTGGAGCGGCTCACAACCAAGGACCATGGGCCTGTCTTTGGCCAGTGCAGCGAGCTGCCCCCCCATACCTTGCAGAAGGTGAGGTAGCCTCGGGTGCAGGGAGGGGCAGGCGAGGGAGGCGACAAGCTGGGGAATGCCTCCTGTAGAGAGGGCCCTCCCCCAGCTCTCCCGGTCATCCTGAACCTAATCAACTGGCCTGTTTAGGGGCCCCCCTGGAAGTCAGGCCATGGCAGCCTCTCCAAGACCATAGCAACAACAGGGCTCCCTGAAACAAATGCTGGGACCTGGGGCCTCCGACCGGGGATCGTCCTAGGCTCTGAGATTAGGAACGTTGGTTTGCAAGTGACCCTGGCAAGAGGCCTGAGTTCGAGAATCACACCTACTTCCAACTTGCTGTGTGACCTCAAGCAAAGTGCTTTCTCTCTCTGGGTCTTGCCTCTCAAACCTATGAAAATAAGTTGTTGGACCCGCTCAGAAATGATCAGACTGTGCTCTGTCGAGATCCCCAGAGCCGTCTTGGGGCTGGGCTGAGCTGGGCTCCCACTAACGAACCCAGGGTGAGCAGTTGGGCCTAATTTTCTCCAAATACAACTGGCTGTGGGCAGAGCTGGGATGGCCCGGCCACGGCCCCCGCGCCACTCAGCCCTGTCACCCTGGGTGCGTGTGTCCCGTCCCCGCACAGCACCTCCCTGTGACCTCCTACTTCCACCCGACTCTGTTCCAGGCCAAGGACGAGCTGAACGAGAGAGAGGAGACCAGGGAGGAGGTGGTGCGGGAGCTGCGGGAGCTGGTGCGGGCGCAGGCGGCCTCGGGGCAGGAGCTGGCCCAGGCTGTGGCCGAGAAGGTGCAGGGGAGGGACAGCGCCTTCTTCCTGCGGTTCATCCGCGCGCGGAAGTTCCACGTGGGGCGCGCCTACGAGCTGCTCAGAGGTGAGGCCCGCGCTGGCTGCTGGGGACCTGGCCAGGACGGCAAGGGTGGGCTTTGAAGGTGCTACCGGTGATGCTCCATCGGGAAGGGCCGATGTGTCCAGCTTGGGGTCTGGCGTTTATCTCCCCCCGGGCCCCACCCAGCTCACCCTGTGCCTCTGCCCCGGGGAGGGAGAAACACCAAGTAACAGTCGTCCCCAGACTTAGGATCACGCCCCACGTGTGGGCAGTTTGCATATGATGTTCAGGCCTAGAATCTTGTTGGGTGACCACGACAATTATCCTGGGGGGGGGGTCCTGCTGGGTCACACACAGGCCTCCGGATCCCCACCCCAGGAGGGGCTGGCTCCCTGAGGGGGCTCCTCTGTTCCCCCCGGGCCAGGCTACGTGCAGTTCCGGCTGCAGCATCCCGAGCTCTTCGACAGCCTGTCCCTGGAGGCGATCCGCTGCACCATCGAGGCGGGCTACCCCGGTGTCCTCTCCAGTCGGGACAGGTATGGCCGAGTGGTCATGCTCTTCAACATCGAGAACTGGGACTGTGAAGAAATTACCTTTGACGAGGTCAGTGGGGGGGGGGGGGCACGACTCCCTCCCACGCTCTGGGTTGGGTTCCGTCCCCAGCCCTGGCCTCTACTGGGCTCTCAGTCCTGGCTCCCTGGGAGGCGAGGCCTGCGGGAGCCGGAGGCAGGCAGCCAGGGCCACCAGGCCTTTCCCAGGCAAGGGGAGGACTCCTAGGGTGTGCCAGAGCAGCTGCAAAACCCAGCTGCTTTGCAGGCAGAGCCCTGGTGTCCCTGCCAAGTGGGGGGCGACAGCTGTGGGCCACGAGCTGGGGTCAGCCCTGCCAAATGCTGAAAGCTGAGAGCGACAGGGAGAGCTGGGAGAGCTCCTGACCATGGCTGTGACATTCACGGTTATTTTCTCGGGATACATTCACAGAGCGGGGACTGTGTGACTCCCCAGTGTCCCAGCTCTAAGTCTGTGACAGGTGACCTCCGGTAAGGATGCACCAGTTAGCTCCCCCCCTCCCCCCCCCTGGGACCTTGATCCATGTGGGTGGGTCCGGCAACCCCGTTCACTCTGTGCCAAGATCTTGCAGGCGTATTGTTTCCTTCTGGAGAAGCTGCTGGAGAGCCAGGAGACTCAGATCAATGGCTTCTGCATCGTCGAGAATTTCAGGGGCTTCACCATGCAGCAGGCTGCTGGGCTCCGGGCTGCTGACCTCAGGAAGATGGTGGACATGCTCCAGGTGAAGCCTCGGAGCCCTGTCCTTCGGGGGTCCAGTCACAGGGCCGGAGGGAGGCTGGGAGGCGGGCCCGGAGCCCTGGTTTCGTGGTGCTGGGGCTGGAACCTCGGGGAGAGGCCGTGGGGGAGTGAGCGGGAGTTTCTGAGGCCATCGGGGCTGCGGGGTGGGGCGCTCTGTGTCCCCGCAGGACTCCTTCCCAGCCCGGTTCAAAGCCATCCACTTCCTCCACCAGCCGTGGTACTTCACCGCCACCTACAACGTGGTGAGGCCCTTTCTGAAGAGCAAGCTGCTGGAGAGGGTGAGCGCCGGCCCTGCGGGCGCAGTGGGCCGGTGAACGGGGCTGGAGCAGGAAAGCCTCCATGAGACAAGAGGGACAAGGGTGGGGGGCCAGGGGACCACGCCGGAGCCCTGAGCTGAGTGGATCCCACGGACAGCGCGAGGAGGAGGGTTGGTCTTCGCCTCCATCACCATGGGCACCCCCTGCTCAGCTCTGCGTCCCCTGCTTTCCGCAGGTCTTTGTCCACGGAGACGACCTCTCCGGCTTCTTCCAGGAGATCGACAAGGACATCCTGCCGGCCGATTTTGGGGGCACCCTGCCCAAGTATGATGGGAAGGTGGTTGCTGAGCAGCTCTTTGGCCCCCGGGCCCAGGCTGAGAGCACCGCCTTCTGACAGCACCTGCCGTCTGACGCGTAGTTAGCACCCCGGGCGTCTCCTCAGAGTCCTGGAGCCAGAGGCTGGGAAAAGCGCTGTCTGAGGCCCCTGGTTCCCCTGCCCTCCCTGAGCTTGAGTGAGCTCAGGTGTCACCCACCTCCCGATTTGGGGGCAGTAAAAGCTCTCTCCTCCAGACCCCTTGCCTCCCGGATGGTTTTACGGATGGATTTTCTCGGCACTCAGGCCTCAAGTGACACAGGGAAGGCTCTTTACCATCAGTTTCAGGCATTTGATGGTGACGGATGTCTACTCCCCTGCTCTGCACAGTGTGACAAATACAAATGCTTCCCCTCTGTGGAGCTGGCGCTCCTTAGGTGTTTCATGATTTAAAAATATATATATATATATATATGTATGTCTTTATTGATTTCAGAGAGGGAGAGGGAGAGAGAGAAACATCAATGAGAGTCATTGATCAGCTGCCTCCTGCTTACCCCTGGTGGCGATCGAGGAGCCTGCAACCGGGGCATGTGCCCTGGCCGGGAATCGAACCCTGACCTCCTGGTTCATAGGTCATCGCTCAACCGCTGAGCCACACAGTCCAGGTGGTCGTAAACGATATTTACATGCGACTTCCGAGCAGAGGGAGGCATTGTTGAAAATTTCTGTGGGTGGCTGGGAGCAGTGAGGGTTTCTTCCAACCCCTTTAGAAGTTGAGGCTCTGCTTTTCCAAATCAAACCTTACATGGAACTCGAGTATTTAAGCCTAAAACGAGTGGAACTTCTCGGGTTGAAGGGGGCTCGATGGCCTCCTCCTGGGGGATCTCCAAGGACACCTGGAGCTGAGGGGGGGGGGGGGGGTCTGACAAGAAAAGTCCTGGGCCTTCCTGAGGCAGAAGCTATAGGGCTGGGGCCCAGTGAGGTCCTGACTGTGGGCTGGCACTGCCCCCTGCTGGCCGTGCCTGGCACTGGCCCCCTGTGCTCAGAGACCAGCTGAGCGGTCAGGGAGGTAGTCGGGCTGGGCCACACCTTGCCCAGGGGGGAAGGCAGGTGGTGCCACCTTCCCGGAGAACGTGTCCCAGCACCGCGACTGTTAACGTTAAATCTGACATACTCAGCCTCACAAAATCCCAGCTGGCTTCCTACAAGCGGAGGAAGAGCGACAGTAAAATATTCTTTTGAAAGCCGCCGAATACAGGAAGGGGGACCATGAAACTGGACTTTCAGTGCCAACCTCTTGCTGCCCAGAACAGCTTCCTTCTTGGAGACAGGGGCAGGCGGGAATTCTGCCGCGGGTCCAAGTTGCAGTGACGCGTTTCTGCCACCCCCTGGGGATCTCTGTGTTAGCAGGTGGAGGTCGCAGGGGGGAACCAGGCCACCCAGCCGGCGTGGCTCAGGGGTTGAGCATCGACCTAGGAACCAGATCAGGGTTCGACTCCCGGTTGGGGCACAGGCCCGGGTTGCGGGCTCAATCACCAGCAGGGGGCGAGCAGGAGGCAGCCGATCCATGACTCTCATCATTGATGTTTCTCTCTCTCTCCCTCTCCCTTCCTCTCTCTGAAATCAATAAACACATATTTAAAAAAAAAAAAAATCAGTTGTCATGAGGACTTGGTACTTGGCCCATTTCCTTCAGGCTCAGGAATCCTTTTAGGTAGAAAATCCCCACGACACAGAAAACACTCAGCCAATGCCAGGTTTTTGAGTCTTTTATTTTTTTAAGTAAAGAAATTCCATTGAGTCAGAGATAACAAAATTACAGTTTTTGTTTGTAATGATCATTGTTTTACCACCACACAGAATCAAACTGGGACCAAAAGTAACACAAGAACATAAAATGACCAAGGACACCGTGGTTTAGTATAATTTCTTAATAAAGGTAAATATCCTCATATTTAGAAAAAATTGCATTGCTAGTTGCAAATCTTAAACACCTCGGTGCTGGGGGGGGGGGTGTCGCGCGTTTCTCCCCCAAAACCCAGCAGCACGGGGGTTTTCAGACACAAACTCAAAAATACATTATTATCAGGGCAGCATTTTAAGTCTCAGAAAATCCAAACAGAATGAAACAAAACAAAAATCAGGAATGTGAGAGTGACGGTTCTCAGAAATCAGTCTGGAAGCAGATCTGCCAGGAGAAGGTGGCTGAGGGGAGCCGGGCGGGAGGGGGGAGTGGGCGCGGGCCCCCCGCCCGCCCCGCCCCGCCCCCGGGTCCCTAAGGCAGCTGCAGTGGAGGAGGCAGGAGCTCAGGTACAGTGGAGGTCTCCCTGAGGCGCAGGAGAGGCCCAGCTCACCTGGAACGGGCGACGGGAGGGGGGGTTCCACACGGGTGCACTTGTGCTTCGGGGGAACGAGGGAGGCCAAACCCAAACCCAGACAGGACCGAGCTCCCCGCCCAGGAACTTGGCCCACCCACGAGACCAGCCTGGGGGCCGGGGGTCAGCAATTATTCTAGGGGCCGGCGGCTGCTCAACGTGGGGGGTCTGAATGCCCATTGAGATGACGGGTATTTCTGCAGGTAAGATAAGTGGACTGTCCCCAACGTATGGCAACAGATTTCTTGGCTTATGGGGACCGGGAGGGGAAGGGCAGAGGATACGGGTTTCATTCCGAGACGACAGAGGGGCCGAGTTAAACGGCTTAACCCACCAGTTAGAAATCAACGTCATCTTACGCATTAGAGACACCCACACGCACGCCAGGAAAAGCAGCTCAGGAAACGAGGGGGGTGGGGGCTGCCCCCCGAGGGGGACGTCGAGAATGGCCTGCGGGCTGGGCTCTGCAGACTGCTCCCCGGGGTGCCCTGGCCGGCGGCAGCATCCAGGGGGGCGAGAGGAAGCAGCTTTTGTTTGGGGTGCCTCCCAGGCTCACTGCCCGCAGGGGGGCCACTTCCCCTTCCCTCAGCCTCAAACACAATTTGGCAGAAGCAACGCTAGTCTGGGGGGGGGGGGGGAGCGCGCCCCTCTGCCTGGACAACAGAGGTTATCTGGCCTACACGTCACTTTTCACGGCTTTCTGGAGCATCCGAGTGACGCAGGGTGGCCGCGAGCGAAAGGGGGGCCGAGAAGGAAGGAAGGCGGCCGAGAGGGGGCGTCTGGCAGGTCCTGGTCCCTCGTCGCCGAGGGGTGGGGGCGCCTACTGTAGCAAGGAGCACACAGGCCACGTGAAGAAATTCTCTGGTTTTACCTGTGGCTTCCCTCCAGACCCCCTCAGCAGAGTCTGAATGGCAACGCCACGGTCCTGTGGTGGGACAGGGGACGTCCAAGTTAAGGCTTCTGGTCAAAGAAAGAGATTCCAGATGATGCTGTGGGCGGAGGCTGCAGGGAAATGCTTCCTAGTGACTCTCCCGTCCCGCCTAGGACACGAAGACCCGGGGGTTCTTTTAACCCAGCGTGACGTGTCCGTGACCTTTACTTTAGCTCGGAGCCGGCATCGGTGCCACGGGAAAGGAAAAGCCCGTCGCATCCCAGACGTCTGCTGCCCGCGAACACAAGCAAGAGCGCGCGCATTGTCCCCCTGGCGCTGCCGGGGGACCGCGAGTGACACAGTGACAAAGCCGCTCTCATTCGGATGCCCCGGGAGCTGGGCTCTGATGAAGGCAGCACTTGGAGGGTGAAAGTCTGAGCTGGGGGGGTCCTGCCCCGGGAACTCTCAATGCTCCCACGACTCACGCAGAAGGGGGGGCCTCGCCTCGTTCCCACGTGCACCTGCCCTAGTCCCGCGACCAGCCCCGAACAGCGAGGACACTGGCGTGAGGATGGACACTCGAGAGAAGCCAGACACAGGCAAGGGCAAGACCCGCGAAGCCGAGGCAGCAGGTCCCTCTCCAGGTCCCCTCGAGAGGGACTTAAAATCAGATGAAACAGAGCGTTCAGATGCGCTCTGAAAATCCAGCCAGGCCCTAGCCCGGGCAGGACGCTGATGGCAAGAGCACTCGCGGGCCCCCAGGAGTGAGTGGCTTCAGGAAGAGGGACAGGAGGGCTGCGGGGAGGAAGAAGCTGACCTGCATACAAAACGCGCTCCCCTGCTCATGAGGCGAGTCCGGTGCCCGCAGGCTCAATGCTCCCCGCTCTCATTCAGGGGCAAACAAGAATCTCCCTGTCAGACGGCCAGAGGCCCTCATTGCCATGCCCGGGAGCCTGCCGCCTGCACAAAGGGCTTCAGTGGGTGTCGTGTGAGTGCCACTCAGAGTCACGCATCGCCAAGGCTGCAGCTGGGACACAGCCCTCCAAGGCCGGGGGGGGGGCAAATTCCGGGGTGTGGCAACAAGGAGATGCCCAACCCTGCCTCTCCCCCATGGGCCTCCTGGTCTGCCGGCCCGTGCACCCCGGGCTGACAACTGGGACCTGGCCGGGACTTTCTGAGAACGGGTCAAGAGAGGTGGCCCGAGGCCGATGACAAGGAGCCTCTGGCCTCCTGGGACGGCCACACAAACCCATCCAGGCATTGCTCCGTTCACCTAATCTCACAAAAAGCCTCAAGCAATGAAGGCCGTCCTGGGGATATGACGGCGGGTGTCCTAGATCACAGCCGCGGCTGTCGGGGAGGGGACGCGGGGGGCGGGGGGACCAGCTTCCACACGGGGGGCGCCACTCGGTGCTAAAACGACGCGAGGAGGGAAAGCACTAGACAAGAACCTGGGGAAGCCACAGGGCGGATCTGGGGTACCTTAAACCTACGCAGAGCCGGCCGAGACCACAGGGATCTTAGTCTTTTGAGATAATGGCTGTTCTGATGTTACTCATTAGGACGATCTAGTGATTGTCAGCAAATAATTTCTCCAGGCTACAGACACAACTGTCGCGGTCACGGGGACCAATGCGCGAGCTACATCCACCTGTGGCCACAGGGTGGGCGCCCAGCCCCCAGGGGACTCCCTCCACCCCTGAAACGTCCACACGGGCCCCCTTTTTCTATCAAGCCTGTCCCCGAGCAAAGGAGATGGGAGCAGGGGAAAAAAAAATTTTTAAAGCATCCAGGCCATTTTGCTCACAGTTCCAGGCAGCAACCGCTGATTTTTCAAAAGTGCAGGGTTTTTAGACATTCAAGTCCCACGGGACTGGAGAGGAGAACTTGACGCTCCGAGGGACGCCCGTTTCAGAAGACACGCTTTGGAAAGACGGTCTCCGTCCGACAGGCTACGGCAGGCAGGCTGCTGGACCAGAAATCTGCTGGCAGAACCACCCGGGAAGAGCCTTCTCCAGACTCAGGCCCCGTTTGGAACTGTTTGGTATCAAAAGCCAGCGTTAGCCAGAGACCTGGGCTAAAAAGTCAAATGACAAATAAGCGCAGAATGAAACAAAACCCCAGAAACTTCTTTATATAAGATGAAGAACAGTGGGGAAAAAAGAAACAGGAATGCAGAGGATGACATCCACACGTTTCGACTGGGAGGGCAGCTCCGGGCCCCCCGGGGGACCTTCTCTTAACCTCAGTGGAGCGAGGCTGTCACTGGGCTTTGGGATGGGTACTGACCTCGGCAATCTACCTGGTCCAAGTCCCTCATTTCGCAGGTGGAGAGACTCAAGTGCAAGGGGACTTTTCCAGGGTCATAGAGCCGGTGGGCAGTCAGGGGCAGCCCGGCCCTTCCCAGGCCTCACACTGTGGTCACAGGGGGGCATCTGCACACCACAGGCCTTGCTGCTCCGGAGGCCCCGGGAGCCAGGCTACACCTCCGACTATAGATTTTAAAAAAATGAGCTACCAAGAGGTTTCTAATTTAAAGGCCTTGAAGACAGTGGTTCCCAAGTTTGCCTGGCGATGAGAATCACCGGGGGCGCTTGTCAAAAATTAAAATCCCCAGACCCCTTCCCAGGCTCGTGGACTCGGCGGGGAGGGACCTGGGAGGCTGAATTTTTAATAAGCGCCCCAGGTCACTCTCATCACCAGCAAGGGGCAGGGAAACTGTCTGAGGAGCAAGTGGGGGAGAAACTTGGCTTGTGACTCAAGGGAGTTTACTCTGCCACATCCGAGGCCACAGGGCAGCGGAGGGGCCCGGGTCCCCAGGCTCCGGAGCTGACCCGCATCTCCGGCAGGGGTCCAGGCCTACGTAAGGACACAGGCGGCCGCCCCAAAACGACAGGCATCCTCCACTGCTTTTGGGGGCAAAGCCTTCTGATTGGCAAAGCAAAACTGCCGCTCCAACAACGGTTTTTTCATAAGGAAACTAGATGTAATTGGCTTAAAGCGATCACGTTGATGCTGCAGCTGGACAGGCGGGCGAGGAGCCTGTTGCTTGTCACCTCGGCTAACAATGCAATGGAGAGAAGAGTAACTACGCACAAAAATAGCCTGGAGCTCCCGGGACGGCCGCCCACCCCCGACAGGTGTGGCCGGCGGTGGCCCCCCCGCAGGTGGCGTGAGGTCAGATCCAGGTCACGGAGGGAGGGGGGGGGACCTGAAGCGGCCGGCGGCCAGGGCCACGGTCCCGAGGGGCGCGGCCCGAGCGCGGAGTCCGGGCGGCTCACTCCCGCTCGGCCGCCGGCTCGGCCTCGGCGCACTGCAGCTTGCTGCGCTCCCACTGGCAGACGGCGTTGGCGTACTCGACCAGCAGCTTGTCCATCCAGGTCAGGGGCTCGGGGAACAGCATGGAGCCCTCGAAGAAGCCCAGGTGGCCCCCGTGCATCGGCAGCACGAACATGACGTTCTCCCGCTTCTCTGCAGGCGGGAGGCAGCCGTGAGTCCCCGCGTGCGGGCCGGCCGGGGGGCCCCGGGGGCAGGCCACCCACAAGGGCATCCGGGCGCCCGGCCTCCGCTCACGTAAGGGAGCCAGGCCCCTGAGACAGTCTCAGAGAGCAGGGGACTCTGCTCTGGCCCGTGGGCATCAATGACGGAGCGCGAGGAGCCCGCCAGGCCCACCGCAGCCCCAGGACGTCCGGCTGGGCCAGGCCCACTGAGAGCACCGCCAGGTGACATCGCGGAGCAGGGACAGGCGCTGGGGCAGTCGGCTGAGCCCATGGGGGGTGGCAAGAGAAAAACACGTACCTGAGAGAGACTTCGGAATGGTCAGGAGGCTCTCGTGTACCAGGGGGTCATCGGCGGCGTTCACCAGCATGAGGGGCACGTAAATCTGAACCAGGGAAATAAAAGGAATTGAATTCAACGGTCGCTCCCCTTCTGCAGGCCCCACTGAGGGGCTTTGCACGGTCCCAGGAGCAGGCTGGTCCCGCGCTGCACGGGAGGCCGCTCTGGGGTTAGCACACGGAGGCCAGGCGGGGACCCGAGTGAACGGCGGGTGGGGTCTGAGCTTCCTGTGGGGACGGCTGGGAGGGCGCCGGGACCCGGCGGGGACGGCTGGGAGGGCGCCGGGACCCGGCGGGGACGGCTGGGAGGGCGCCGTGACCCCGGGGACGCCTGGGAGGGCGCCGGGACCCGGCGGGGACGGCTGGGAGGGCGCCGGGACCCCGGGGACACGGCCGTCCGGCCGCACTCACCCTGTGCAAGTACCGCATGCAGCTCTCTTCCTCATAATACTCCTTCAGGGAGTTGTAGCCATGAAACTTCCTGCGGCACACGAGGGAAAAGGACGGAACAGTGCTTGTCACGAGGGGGGACGCTGCGGGGATTTCATTCCTGCCCCAGCTCCTGCACTAACCGGTCACATCAGTGGAGATACACAGGCCCCAGGGGTGGGGTCCGGAGCACCGGCTTTGGCATCTGGGTTCAAATCCTGCCCCTGCCCCCTACTGGCTGTGTGACCTCAGGCAAAGGGCTTCACCTCTCTGAGCTTCTCTGTAAAACAGAGCTAAGGACAGGAGGCCGCCCGAACCGGTGCAGATCAAACTGCTACTACCCAGCACCGTCGCAACAGACAAGCTTTAGGGGGACAGCTGAAGGACAGTCCCTTTCGGGCCTCAAAAACTCCAGAAGATGAGCGGGAAACGGAAATAAGCTCGGGTCGGCTTGTCTTCTCTCGTTAGGCACACCTCCACCAAGTGAGGGTGGGTAAAACTCATTCTCGCCTCCTGACATGCCACCAGGTTCCTAGTTTCTCAACAGGCATCTTTTCAAGGTCACTTGGGTAAGACAGTGACTAAGATCCCGTAAGAAAGACAAGCACGGATCCCGGACGCCCAGGTCAGTACCTGCCTATCTATCGAGCGGACGTTAGCTGGCTTTAGACCAGGCCTAAAGGTACCAGGTGATTATTAAATAAAAACGGTGATTTCTTTTCAAAAGGGAATTAGGAGGTCAGAGGTCAACTTGACCTTCCCCAGCGAAGGCTGACCTCAGGCAGGGATGTCTTCACGCCCCAAAGAAAAGGCTCCGTCCGTCCAGTTTTCCTGCGACACAGCCCCTCGGACTATTATTTTTTAACTTTTGATAAAGCCATACAAGGTACAAGAAATATTTCCCTTTCCTTCTACTCCACCGTAAACGCAGGTTACGGGCACCTGAGCTCTGCCCGGCGTGAAGCACACAGGCGGGGTGAGGACTGTGGAACCCGGGCGTGGGCACCCAGGCCCCGGTTCAAGCTCAGCCCGGCCACGCAGGGACACAGGGCGAGGGGGCAGATCTTCTTAGGTTCCAAGAGAAACTCGAATTTTCATTTGCTGTGAAATCTCCTGTTGTTTTTAAACACTGGACATTTATTTATCCAGAGGGGAAAATAAAGCCCGTAACACTAAAGGCGCGCAAGGACACACCTCATCACGTTGTCATCGATCTGCATCAGGGACGTGGCCATGTAGAGGCGGCTCAAGTCCGAGTCCTCCAGGCTCTGGGGCTTCTTTACGTGGTCTCCAAAGAGGGCTTGTCTGGAATGAGACGCGAAAGCGAGCAGAGAATGCAGGTGAGAGACCAAACAAGTCGTCACGCACGCTGGACACCGGTGATGCCCACGACGACGCGTCCCCCTAGTATTTACTGCGAGCTCCCGCAGGCGGGGGCCAGGGGCGCACCCCGCGGAGGCCTGTGAGCAGGAGAGAGGCAGGAGGAGCGCGGAGGCCTGACGCCACCCTCTGCCCCAGGCGCTGGGCCCCTGCCACACGGCCGCCTGGTCAGACGCCCGAGGTCCCCAGACACAGGCATCCTCAGGGGAAAGGTCCCTAGGCGACGGCCAGCCCCCCTCAGCATTGCCTGAACGTGGGGTGGGATCCAGGAGCCGTCCCTCCTCTTGGGTGTATTGGGCCTGGTGAGAGCAGCAAGCGGTCTGGGGAACCCGGGAGCTGGGGACGACAAGCCGGTCCCCAGCGGGCACCTGCGCCCCCGACGCACCTGTGCGAGAGGATGATCTTCTTCATATTGTCGGCCATGAGGAAGTTGTAAAAGCGCCGGCACTGGTCCCACTGCATGAAGGTCTCCTGGGCCCTGGACGGACAGTCGGCAGACGATGCCGTGTGAGCCTCGGGTTCTTCGGCGTTTACGCAGCTTACCAAGCACACGCCGCCCAGCGGACCCTGCGGGCTGCACCCTGTGGCTGACCTGCCTGTAACTGCACGTCTGCACCTCCTAGGCCCCCCTTCACCGTTTTCGCTCCCCCCCCCCCAGCAACCATCAGTTTAGGTTCTCAGCCGCCTAAACCTTCAGGGCCTCAGTCCAACGCCTAGTTCACCAGATGCGCGGCTCGGCGCTCTTGCCACCAGCAGGTGGCGCTGCTGCGGCGAAACCGAAAAAGGCCACTGTGGTTTGCGATTTCGTTCCTTGGAAAGGACGCGAGGAGAAATGTCCGACATCCGCCTGCCTAGCAAACCCAGCGCTCTCTCAACACAAGGTCGCTGTTCACGGGACTCTCGGGGCACTGGGCTCCGGAAGGGGCTCTAGAGGTTCCAGTTTTACGGACGACCGACGGCTCGATGAAAACCGAAACCCGGACCACGCGTCGGGTGACAGCAGGCGAGGTCCTCAGGCCCCCCAGGCCCTGCTCCCTTGAGCCCTGCGGCAGGCCCGTTGCTCCCCTGTCGTCCGTCTCAGGGGACTGGGCAGATGGGACTCTGGTTAACTCTGGTTATATGATGGCCTTGACCTGGGGGCTGAATACCTCTGGTCAAGCCCTCCAGGGAGCAGAGAGGAGCGAGGGGGGGGTTAGTGCAGGAGGACCAGGGACTGACCTAGTCCTGCCACACTAGAGCTGGAGAGACCACTGAGGTCCCCGGGCCCAGGGACCGCTAAACATGGTTAAAATATCAGACGTCACTGTGAAATGTGTGCAAATGCAGGTCCCTGGCCATACACCTCGGATTCATGAATCAGAACCTCCGGGGGTGGGGCCCGCGAAACTGAATTTATTTCTAACACAATCCTCCAAGTAACTGTTAACAAAGTGAGACAGTCACTAGTCCACCAGACTGGTCTTTGTCACCCACTGGTCTAACCCATTCACAGTGAATGATGATGGTGATTGTCACTGACGCACTTTCTGATCGGGAATAGCCCTCAGAAATACAAAAGACACCCTAACGGAGAGGGAACAACGTGAATGCCCTGGAAGAGTTTGCGCGGGGGGGGGGGTTGTGGTGACTCGAGAGGTCGGGGACAACACCGATCGCCGGGACTCAGAGCAGACAGCAATCCCTCCCCAGGGCTCATCCTTGGGGGCTCTGCTGGCAGGAGACTAAGGGGCGAGATCAACATTCACCGGGCAGGTCATCTCCTTTGTGAGAGATGAATATTTGAAGGGAGGGCACAGATTAAATGACTGCTACGGATCCTCCCAGGTGCCACCTGCGACTCGACTCCTAGGGGGGCAGGAGGAATCTGGGATCCTACGGCCCAGCTGTCAGACGCTGGCTGGCCTGGCTCCCGCGTCCTTTCATAACCTGGTCGTACAAAACTCCTGGAGCACAGACAGACGCCTTTCCACAAGGACTCCACAGGGAGACCGCAGCTCTCGGGGGACGCTGGCTTATTTGGCTACAGATCTGCATATCCCAGGCTTAAGGGGTCTGACAGGGCAACTGCCGTGAATGATGTGGAAGCAAATGACCCACTGGGGCGTCTCGACAGACAGGCGCCAACGGGAGGACCCGACGGGAGACAGAAGCGGGGGCGCGGGAGGGGGCACTCACCTCAGCGCGCTGTACCCCTGGCACACGCTGACGCAGCACAGGACCTTGTCCTGGTTCGCCTGTCTCTCCCCCAAGTATTTGCACACGATGTTGCCGCCCAGGCTGAAGCCCACAACGACCAGCTGGGTCAGGGGGTAGGTCTTCTTGATGTAGTTGACCATGGCTCCGAATTCCCAGGTGCAGCCTGTGGGCAGGGAGGACACGCCATCACGTCGGGGGCGACAAGGACTGGGGAGGACGTGAGCTGCAGGGTTACTAGACGGGAGCCAAGATATTAAGAGAGAGAGAGCGAGAGCCCGGGCGGTGTGGCTCAGCGGTTCGATTCCCGGTCAGGGCCCAGGCCCTCACCCTGACTGGGAATCACACCCAGGACCTGCCGGTGCACGGGGCACCGCTCCACCCAACCGAGCCACACGGGAGGGCGATTTCTTCATAGAAGCCTTCCTCCCTCACCATCTGACTCCTTCTAGACACGTCTCTCTTTCCTCGGGGTGCAGACTAATTATCTGAGACCTACAGCAGATGTTCCGATGTCACCGGGCAGGTACAGGCCTCGGATTCGCCGCACTGCTGAGGAGCAATTACAGCTAATTGTGTTGGCACCTTGGGAGCCTCCATGTAATTAAGTGCAAACACGTCCGATCTGCATGAAGGGCCAGCCCTGCTTAGTGCCCGACAAGCTGCTGGGTGTTTTCTGAAGAGCTGCCATCTCTCCCTGGCAAGGGACAGGCAAGGACATGGTGTGTGCCCGGCTCCGGTGCCAGCCTTCTGGTAGGTAGGTGCTGGGTCCTCCTGGGATCTCGTCCGGATGTTGGTCCCCGACCCCCTCCGCGCCTGGGAGCCCCTTCCTGGCTCCAGCAATCTGCTTTAACACTAGGAGGGTTCTATGAGGTTCTGCGTATCTAATCCCCACGGCATTAGCACCAGTAACAGGATTTGGGCCTCTAATCTCGCTGCAGCTTTTTAAAGCCAAGATGAAACAGGAGACGCTAACGTGGCCTCAGAGAGGCGAGGACTGCATCTCGGAAAGGCCGCCTGCTGGGAACAGGACGGTCCTTTCTCCTCAGGCTCCCACCCTAAGCAAAGGCAAAGCTAAGGCTGCCCAGGGCCACTGTTTCCAGCGTCACCAACGTGACTAAGCAGGTTAAATACGGGGGCCTGGGGATGGGCTGTCCCTTGGGGCTGGAGACGCTGAGTCACCGCTGTGCCCCGCACACCAGGCCGGGGCCTGCACCGGTGGGTGTGTCACCGGTGTCGGCCGGTAAGGAGTCTGCATCAGGTGGGGGGAGGGCACCCCGAGGCCTCAGCGTGTGACTGCATTTGGAGAAAGGGCCTTGCAGGAGATGATTACGTTAAAACGGGGTTGTCAGGGCGGCCTCTGATGCAATATGCCTGGTGTCTTTATATGACCTCCCCCTGTGAGTTTCAGGTTCCTCCCATGTGAGACGGGGGCGGGGGGTGCAGGACCCGTCTGTGGGCCCCCAGCCACCCACAGAGGAGCAGAAATTTCACACTGAGAACAGAAAGTCACTGTCACCCGCAGTGAGGACAGAAGCAGGGAGACCCCAGGCGGCCGTGCGCCCCGCCTACCGTAGGTGAACATGCGGGGCGAGGTGAGCTCGATGTTGGGCAGGGCGCCCAGGTGGTTGAGCACGGCGCAGCGGTAGCCGTTCTTCTGGGCATAGTCCACGAAGGTGCGGATGTACTGCTTCTCGCTGTGATTGGCGATTCCGGGGCAGATGACCATGGTGATGTCATCTGCGGGGCGGAGAGAGAGACCCCGGTGTGTCCCGTGAACAGCGACACAGTGAACGGACACAGGCAGACTGGCCGGTGTTACTACTGACCAACCGTGAACGTGACGTTTCTGACAGCTTTCAGACTTCTAGTGACACGGGAAAATACTTTATGACGTAATAGCTAATAATTCAGATGTTGGAAAAACAATGTGCAGAACAGGAAGAAATGGAACGAAATGCTAATGGTATTATGCTGGGTGGTGGGATTATAGGTGATTCTTGTTTCCTTTCAAAAATGTTTCTGTAGTATCTAAATTTTCTACAATGAGTGTTTATTCCTTTCGTAGATAAAAGTCAGAAAAAAAATCATAAAAGGGAAGACAGGTTGTTTTCCTTAGAGCGCTTCTTGGATGCGAACCCTCCCTCCCCCAGACCCACCGTCATCAACCCTTTCTGGGGACACGGGTCATAGAGTGAGAAAGACAAAGAATCTCAGTTTTTCCCTTTCAACTTCCCACCCCGTCCTGGTGGGAAAAGAGCGGTCTGGCTAAATTACATTCTGTGCTTTCATTTTAAAAGTATGAGTATTAGAAACAAGAGAAAAACACACACGTAACTGGGTACGGCACAGACATAAATATTTGAAAGATCAGCTACGAGACTGATAAACACAATGTGAGCTCCTAGCCTATCATTTATTCGTTCCTCCTGTGCCTGTTTACTGGGAACCTGCCGTCGGGACTCTTGGGAGTCCTACTTTCCAGCAGACAGACAATAAACAGCTACACGAATAAATTTAGAGAGTGGCGGGTCCCCTCGAGCACCGACGCTGGAAGGCCTGATGGATTTACAGGGAGGGCAACGCACGTTAGGGAAGGCGGGGAACGTCCTCTGGGGAGGTGACATGGGGGCTGAGGCCTGAATGACAACAGGGGGCAGCCATGAGAAAGTCTGGGGAGGGGCCCCAGACAGACTGGACATAAATTAACCTTGGTCACTAGCTACTCAGCAGTTCTATTACTTTAAGTGACTGAGACTTATATGTTTACTGGAATCTACCCATAAATATCGACTGAGCTCCTATAAAAAACCCACGTGCCTCTGCACACTAAGAAATCAAACTCAGGCTCTCTCCGGGCGGGAGCGGCACGTGGAAGGGGCTGAGTCTAACTCCACTCCCTCCAAGTCCTCACTCTGAAGTGTTTTACGAGCGTCTATTGTGCAGGCTGCACCGATCAATGGGAATGAGAGGTGCTTCTGAGAAACAGGTGCCCCGGATCCCCGCCTGATAAACATGATGTTAACGTGTCATTTTGTGCATGGGAACCTCAGCAGAGGGTGCCCGAGGGCCTTCGTTATCTGCTTGTTACCCAACAAACACACCCAGCCTACGCTGCATCCCTAATTCAGCTCCTTCAGTAACGTGACGAGGGGTAGACGAGATGGTTATACACGTAAAGCAAGTAGAACAGTCTGGCTTCTGTTGTGTCCTCAAACCAGAGGCCTGGAACTAGGGGGCCTGGGCTCCGAGTTCTCCCGCATCCCTCACCCCAAGCTTCTGTCTCTCACAGGACAATTAAAAACGGTATTGGACAATGCCTTTAGGCTGCACACGGTGACTGGAGAGCTCAGGGTGCACCTCATCCCTGCCAGTTGCTCCTAAGTGAGGTATCTCAGCAGACTTCCCACCCGGCCCTGGATACAACGGACAGATGGATGATAAGAGTCGGTAGCAAGAGCGTGCACCCAGTGCTCCCTCGCTGCCTAGTGCTCCTTCTCCGAGTCATGGCCCAATCCTACGCCCTAACCTCGCTCACCTCCAACACAGTGCTCAGCCAAGGGCTCGAAGAGGTCGAAGGTGGAAGTGGCCCCGTCGGACATGGTGATGAACTTCCGGTGCCCATACGGGTGTGGCGACCTCACCCTTCCCATCTTCCCGTACAAGGCTGTTTGGATGTGTCCACTCTTCCCCCAGATCAAGGGCGGAATGTATCTAAGAAAGAAGGAGACGAGAGGTCAATCTTCTCCACATTCCTTGAAGAATGCTCTAAAAACCCTCTGAGCAAAAGACTTACAGCTATTTAAGATTTTTTTTTCCTGACAAATTCTGTACACTAAACATAAATGAGATATTTTTTAAACCTTACATCCATGCCACAACTTACCCTCTTTCCCATTTATTAATACATCCTGCATCAACTTAGCTTTAGAAACCAACCAGGATATGCTTACAGGGACAGAATTTCAAATTTAGGGTGTTTGGTAACTCAACACAGGTTATTTCCATACGTAGAATAAAAAGGAAGTAATACGTTCTAAACACACGTTACACGACGGGGCCAGTCTCATTATCAAATGAGCTCATGTACACAGAACAGCACAGAACCTACACTCACCAAATGCTCACTTCTTTGCCTTCCCCAATATTTCCTTCTGTGACTCCTACAGTCTTTAAAAATGGATTGCCCTTAAATCTGCGTATTGTTTACAAATGAGTAAATGCACTTTTTCCTAACAGCCAATTGTCCTTCCACTGTAAATGGCCCATCCTTTCACTACTGATTTCAACTGTCACTTCAAATATGTACCAAGTTTCCAAGGACATATTTAGACTTGTTCCTACATTCTCTGTTCTGGTCCTTCAATCTTTTTGTCTGTTCTTATGTTTCATCACCACAGCTCTTTGGAACATTTCGAGAGTTGACAGAGCAGGCCTCCTCCGCTCTCCTCTTTGAACATTTCTTGGCAGGTTTCTGGCATTTTATTTTCCGGATGCACTCTAGGGGCAGCTCGGTCTGTGAAAATCCTGGGGGTTTTCATCGGAAACAACAGCACACACATTTTACCTTGGGGAAAACCGGCATCTGTACGATTGTGACTTGTCCCATTCAAGAGCACAGCGCGTCTCTCCATTCCTTGGGTATTTACGTCCTACCGTAAAACTTTACAGCTTGCTGCATGTCAATGATCAGTTTTTACTACACTCATTGGCATGTGCTTCTACATGCACCTTTTTTTTTTTAAAGCTATTTTTAGAGTTAGCATCTGGGCTTGTTTATCCCTAACTCCCTGAAAGCAGAGAGAGGCGGTGTCTTCTTGTTTACTCATCATATGGGGCTTTGTGTGATGTTGTGCTGTGGCCGGTGGTTAGTAGACGCTTGTCACTAAGAAAGTAGCTTGACCACAGCACAGTGGAGAGGCCAGCCTGTCCCTATCTTCGGAACCTACTTGTAATCGACATCTGGCTGTGCCAACAGAAAGCTGAGCTCAAGGCCCTCGTGTGTGTGTGTGTGTGTGTGTGTGTGTACACATGTGTGCGTGTGCACAAGCTTCTGTGCATACAGGGGAGGCGAGGAAGCAGGGATGGGGCAAAGCCCTTTAGAATTTAGCAGAACATTTTGTAGATACTTTTTAAAAAAATATGTTTTTATTGATGTCAACTGCCTCCCGCACGCCCCCTGCTGGGGATCAAGGAGCCGGCAACCTGGGCACGTGCCCTGACCGGGAATCGAACCACGACCTCCTGGTTCCTGGGTTGATGCCCAACCACTGAGCCCCGCCAGCCGGGCCATTTTGTAGATCTTTATCCTGAATCCTGATCTGCCTCCCCTCCCCTTCATGGGCCTCAAACTCAGGACTCTTGCTGCTCCCACCACAGACCCCTGTGGCTCCCTTAGAGGCCTCTCTGCCCCCATCCAGCCCGACTGACCTGAAGCCAGCGTGTCTTTTGTGAGCCCACCCCACTGGGCTCCCCCTTCCACTAGGCTACAGCCCCCTGGAAGGCCCTTCTTCTCAGGAGGCCCGATGGGGAGTGGACCCTGCATCCCGTCACCCCAGTCCTGCTGGGGCAAGACTGAGGCTGGGAAATGGCTTCATCATCAAGTTCAGAAACAAACATCTTGGGTCTTTTATCTCAACTGGCAAGTGGCGTATTGAACTTCTAAAAGACTTACTAACAGGCTCATCACAAATACTCTGTGGTCACGGCATTTCCCCCCGGAGGCTAACACTTCCTCGTCTCACATTGCATTTCACTGCTGTTGCTGGATGCTCTGTGCCCGAATTCCAGGCTTCTGCACAGGAAAATTCCAGTGCAGAGGCTGGCTTGTTTTTGCCCGAAATGACCAAAAGTGGCCATATGACAAAGAGAGAAAACATCTGTTCCTGTAACTGGTTTCTAAACACTGGACAGAGGCCATGGGGGCGGCTGGCACCTCCACGACCTGTGGTGTGAGCTACAAAGCCCAAATGTTAGAGAGAACGGACACACAACTGAGTTACAATAAAACGGCTTAAAAAAAAAAAAAGCCACACTCTTTCCCTCCAAGGAAAAATAAACTCCATGTTAAAGTTCAGAGGGCACCCGTTAAAACGTCTCAGGATTATGTTTGTGTGTTAAATACATCTGATCCCTTTCTCTCCCTGTTCTACAAACAGTGGTCAGGACTGGTTGGCCTCCTCCCCACACAGACGGAAGCAGAGCCCTCTCTCCACCCCCTTCTGTCCCAGCCTGGTTTTGACACTATGATTTATATGGGCTTGGAGTTTACAAAAAGGCTCCAGGGCTCACCCCACAAAGGCCATGCACTGGAGAGCTAGTCCTGCGGAGAGCCAGTCTGGACAGCACACACAGGGATGTCAACAGTCTGCCCTTCGGCCAACCCGGGACTGCCTTTCCATCGCTTCTCAGCCCAAGACCACCTCAAAAATCTCTGCATAGGGGCCGGGAGGAGGGAAGATGAGCACTGAAGGCTCACGTCTCTGCTACTGTTCCTGGTGGGGGGAGCTGGAGTAGCTTGCTGTGGGGTCCCCGCACTACCTACAAAGATGCCCTTCAGGACTCTGTAATCAAGACATGGCTGTGAGAATTGAGACCTGACATTCAACACATGTCTTTCTCTGATGTGCAGAAAAGAATTCAGAAAATGGCAAGCAATGACGCTAGAAAAATGATGGGTTCTTAGAATATTTAATTAAAAATATGCTTCTTTTGTTTGTCGGGGGGGCACTAGCACTCCAGCCCCACTGTCCATAGTAAAACATATCAAAAAGCTACAAATATGCTAATAGCATAACCATTCGGGATGGTCAACACACCAGAACGGACTGAAATATGAGTAAACACATCCTGACATTTAGTACGAGAAAAAAAGAGCATTTCAACAAGCTGGGGAGCCACGGGCTGTCCAATAAAGGATGCTGGGCAAAGGGTAGCATCTAGAAAAGTATTAAGTTGGAGCCACACTGTGCACCAGGATAAATTCCAGAGGATCAAACATTTCTACATAGAAAACGAAACCATAAATGTGCTAGAAGAAACTGTAGATTTTTTTCACAACCGTACCAGGAAGAAGACCTTTCTGAAGAAAACAGACATCCCAGGAGCCATAAAGGAAAGAATCGAGAGGTTTGACTATGCAAACATTCAAAAATTCTGCATGGCAAATGCCACCGTGGGCAAGGCCACAGGACAAAGGACACACCAAGAACAAAAATTTGCAACTCATGACACAAAAGGCTGATTTCCCTAGTGCTCAGATGATTAGGAAGAAGACCAGTGGCCACCAGAAGAATGGGCAGGGGTCACAAAACAGGAAATAAAAGCAGTTCTTGCCCGGCCGGGCGTGGCTCAGCGGTTGAGCATCGACCCAGGATCTAGGAGATGGCGGTTCCATTCCCGGTCAGGGCACAGGCCGGGGTGCGGGCTCCTCGATCCCCAGCAGGGGGCGAGCAGGAGGCAGCCGGTCAATGACTCTCTGTCATCACTGATGTTTCTCTCTCTCTCCCCCTTAAAAAAAAAAACCAAACAGTAGTTCTTAACTGTAAACAAGAGGCTCAAGCCTCTTTCACAAGAGACACATTAAAGCACAGTGAGAAAAAAATATTTACCCACCCGATTGGCAAATATCAACAAGCAGGAGAGCCTCTCTGTTGGCAAGGTTTCGGGGAAACAGACACTCCTTTGGGGCCTGTGGGACAGCCTGAGGGCACCAGGTAACACAGTTTCCCACGCACACAACCTCTGACCCCACAGTCCCACCTCCAGTCCACCCTACACGGGCGCGCATAATGTAATTACAAAACTATCGACGGCAGCGTTGGGAAGCAAAAGGTTAGAAATAAATCAACCCCCCACCTAGGAAACCGGTCACACAAATGACGGTCCAACTGAGCGGCCAGGGCACGCATGGGGGAAGCTCTTCCTACACTCTGTGGAAATCAGTGATATTCCAGGAGAAGAGGCACGGGGCAGGGCGGGAGAGCACACAGCTTACTGCTGTTTCTGCAATAAAGGAACAGAAGTGTGTGTGTGTAACCGCTGCTTTTGCAATCAGACTGGAAACATTACTTGAAGGGAACTGGACAGTGGCTGGGGGAGTGTTTTAATGTAAATGTATGCCCTGTTTTTTTAAAAATAAACATAAGCCCGGCTGGCGTGGCTCAGCGGTTGAGCATTGACCTAGGATCCAGGAGATTGCGGTTCGATTCCCGGTCAGGGCACAGGCCGGGGTGCGGGCTCCTCGATCCCCAGCAGGGGGCGAGCAGGAGGCGGCCGATCCATGACTCTCATCATTGATGTTTCTCTCTCTCTCTCCCCCTCCCTTCCTCTCTGAAATCAATAAAAATATATTAAAATAAAAAAATAAACATAAGCTCTGAAGGGGTTAAGGGAGCTTACGATAGGCACAACTATTACGTATCTACTCTGATAAACACAGGCGCCCACCGACGGCAGGCTGTATCACAACCTGGAGCTAGAGAGCTCCGGGGACGCACGGCCACCACTTGTTGAGCCTCGAACAGAAATGCAAGAGGAAGGAAATGCTGCAGCTGCCCCAGAGCCGCCACAGTTCCAAGAAGCTGAAAGGAGCTGCTGTTGGCGGCTGCGGTTGAGCCCCGCCGAGCCGGCGGCCCTCTCCTGTGGCATGAGAACACAGAAAAATATTTCCTCAAACAGTCAACAGCCCTGCCCTTGTGGAAACTCGCAGCAGCTCAGGCACCGGCTCTTCACTCCCGTCCGCACACCAGGAGACCACAGAGATACGCAGTTCCCGAGAGTTCCGCCAAGGCAGAGTCCGTCTCTCTTTACACACGAGGGACAGGTGGGCTGGGGTCAGCGATCACACGTAGCATCAGCCACAAACCATGCACGACTTTGGAAACTGTGACAGTCTCTGAGACGTGTACTCGGAGGCCTCGCAGTTAACTTCGCATCAACATGAAACAGCGAGACGAGACCTGGGCTGGGGCCTCAGAAGCTCCTGGAGCCTGGAGCTTCAGGTCTCCAGCTCGGTGTCCCTCGGCTTGGTCACCTGCCCTCCACTCAGAGCCGTGGGCACCAGCTCGGTGACGGGACCTGGGCCACACGTGCAGACAACACCCAGGGCACAGCGAGCAGAGGGCAGAGAGAGCGGCAGGTCCAAAGCCCGCACAAAGGAGATGTTTGGGAATTGCGAGAGAGGTGGCCAAAGTCGAGTCGCATGAAGATCCACCGAACTGGGGGGTCACCAGCGCAGTGGCCGCGGGGTCAGGGCAAGGCAGCCGCAGGGAGGAAATGGGCCAGATCTGCGAGGCCTCGGTCATCTCGTCGCCCGGCAGGCTGGCCAAAGGCCCGCAGGCCACAGCAACGAATGCGTGGGGGTGAAAAGCACCGGCCTGCGGAGCAAACTCAGTTTCCTCCCAGAAGCCCTTGCTGAGGGGATGGCGCTGACCTCTGCCTTCCCTCATCCGGACCCTTCTGTGCACGTCACCGATCCTTCGGGACCACGCAGGACCCCAGCACCCAGGCCGCCGCAGCACCATCCCCCCTCCCCCAAGCCCCTTTATCACTCATCTCAATTTCTCATTCGGACCCTCGGTCACACAGGCTCCTACCACAGCCATCTGCAAACGCTGGCGGGCACTGGCTGCTGGGAGAGAGAACTCGGTACAGTCTCTGTCCTTTGGCCTCTCAGGACACAGCTGGGGAGACGAGAGGCACACACACGGAGACGTGGTTGCATCCTGTCGTTAGGCAGGGGCCAGGGGGACAGAAGCGGGAAACGTGGCAGAAGGCTGAAGGAGCTGGGTGACAGGGCCTTGAGGGACACAGGATTTAGATGGACCGAGACGGTGGCATTACGAGGGAAGGCCTGTGTGTGTTTGCGCTGGGGGCAGGGACCGCGTGTGGCATTCAGAGTGGACGGACCAGAACAGGTTACTAAACACTGACCGACTTATACCCACATATTTACTTTTCACCGAGAAGAATACTTTAAGGAAATACCAGGCAAGGAAAAGCCCGCGCTGTTCTGACGTGGCAGATTTCAACTTGTAAAACGCATACGGAGTTTCTCACTTCGGATTAATAAGGGATTACTGCCCAAAAAACGGGGTTACTGTTCAAGCTTCTGCGATCTGGCAGAAACACCGGGTCAGGGCCTCGCCGCCGGGAGACTCTGGGACTACGTGGCACTGGGAAGTCAGGCTGGCTGCGGCAATGGCCTCAGCAGCAGTGGAAAGATAGAAAAGTACATAAGCTGCTGCTCTGCATGGCCTCTCCCTGCGTGGATGACCGCTGACCTCCTGGGGAGCCTTCCCAAACGCTCTCTTAATGGCCACCTCCAAAGTTAAGTTGCCTGGCTGGACGCCATGGGCCCAGGATGACCTAGAGCCCCGACCCTATGATTAGAAGCTGACCCGGGGAGGGGACTTCGGGTGGCTCGCAAGCTGCCATCAGGGCTGACTCATTCCATGGCTCACGGTGACGTGGCATGTAGCACGTGGCATGGCAGGCGGCCTCCTGGGGCAGATGAAGAGCTCTGAGGAACACACGGCCCTGGGGAGAGGGCACTGCTAGGCCTGGCAGATGGTCATCTGGGTGGGAACGGGGATGGCATCTCATCGGGTCACGGGACAAATCAACGCGTCAAGGGTTCCAGCTTTCCGTAACAGTGACAGCTGGGCTTCCTAGAATTTTGTAGAGGGGGCAGATTTCCTTACAAGCCCAGGAAATTGCTTTCCTCAGCCCAGGCCCCCCAACAGACTCCAGGATGGTGGCCCTTTCCTTTCTGGCTTGGACGGCCTCCTGGATAAGTGACCTGCTAAGGCAGGGACGGCCCAGATGGGCAACGTCCAAGAGTCGGATTAAACCTAAACCTCCCGCCCCCAGACGCACGGCAGGAGACAGTGAGTCACAGAGAGAGGAGGCAGGCGGCACATCCCTGACGTCTGGGCCTAAAAACCCCACATTCCGGGAACCTATCAGTCCTGGGAGAGCCGGATGTCCGCTCAGTCCAGGAACAGAGGACAGTAAGTAGCCCAGATCCTGCAACTCAACCCTTTGACCTTGACAGTTTGGGTTTGGGCTATTTCATCAGAAGCACAAGTGATTTCAAGATGAAGTCACCTGAAAATATGACCTCATTGGTGCTAGTCATCAATCCTTGGTCTTTTTTTTTTTTTAATCCTTACCTGAGGCTATTTTTTCCCATTGTTTTTCAGAGAGTGGGAGGGGGAGAGAGAGAAAGAGAGACATTGATGTGAGAGAGACACGTTGACTGGTTGCCTCCTGCACATGCCCTGATTCAGGCTGGGGATCGAACCTGCAACCGAGGTACATGGCCCTTGGCCAGAATCGGGACCCTTCAGTCTGCAGGCCTACACTCTAACCACTGAGCCACACCGGCCGGGGCCCTCCCTGGTCTTGATAAAGATGGTTTTTCAGTCTTCCCTCTGTCAAGAGCTCTCTTGCGATGGGAGGTTCCAGGTAAACGTGCTCTGAAGGCCTGGTGCCCACGTAGCTCGCTCATCACCGACCCTCTTGTCAGTGGTCAGTGGCATCTGAGGAAATGTCCGCACAGTTCTTGAGATCAGGTCAATGTCAGTATTAAGACCCTGGGCAATTAGGAGCTTATCCTACGGAAAGGGCGAAGCTACAGTGTTCGGCCAAGGAGGGGAGGATCTAAGTCTGACCTGGGATCTCTGCGAGCAGGAGGGAGTTAAGGCGCATTTAAGCCCAAGATACTGAAACACTTTTCACCTTGAACTCGCTAGAAACGAGCTGAGCTGGCCCCAAGCTTCTACCGCGGGGGGTCCCAGGCGGCAGTGGGACCAGAAGGGAGCGCACGCAGCTGCACTGAGCGACGTTTTACTGAAGACGGACCGAACAGCCACCGCCCACATCGAGGCCCCTCGCCCTCGCTCCCCTGGCGGTACTGGCACTGCAGATGGGCACCTTCCAAAAAGGGGGCGAGGGGGGAGACGGCAGGGGGTGCAGGGGCACAAATCCACAGGCCTGTGCTCTTTAGATCTGGAAAACAGCCCCTTGCATGGCACTAGCAGGGGTCCGAGTTAGAGCTTCCCCCTAGAGCCCTTCCAACGCCCTTCCTAAGCTAGGCCAAAAATAGTGCGCATTGCACATCTGTGACAAACCACTATTTGCCCAGGCTTTGATTTGGGGAAGAAGAGAGAAAAATGGGTATTTACGGTTAGGAAGTGAACATATATTGACAGCAACCGAGAGGGAGCTGGTATTGTCTGAGAGGAGAGTCAAAAACTGTTTTTTCTGCCTTATCGGAAATCACGAGGAAGCGGTTGTGCAGAAACCAATCGAAAAAGTGCCTTTAGAAAATTTCTGCAATGAAAAAGTTTTTCTAAAATGAGGCTTTTTTAATACCTCCCAACCATGGAGTCTCAGAGCAGTGGGAACACGCTGGGGAGACGCCCGTGTAGGGAGAAGGGCAAAGGGGCTCGTTGTGACAGAGGCGGGGGAAGGGGAGTCACGGGGAGTCACCGGGAGTCACAGGGGGGTCTCTCAGAATCCGTGCCCTTGAAGTTTGTTCCCAGGATAAGAGGCATTTTGGTGCAGAGAGAAAGGAGGGGCTCTGGGGGGAGCCAGGGGCTACCGGCCCCGGGGCAGGCACTTCGTGGGCAGTGGGAGCTGCCACAGCCGGGGTCACACTGAAGTGTGCCTGGGTGCCGGCCGCTCGGGTGGCACTGTGCCAGGGGAGGTGACTCGGGAAACTCCTGCGGAAGCCCAGGGAATGGTAGCTACACGGGTGAGTACGTATCAGAGGGTCCTGAGCTGTATACTTAGGGTCTGTGTACACACAGGGTTTTACAATATGCATGTTAAATTTCTTACTCAGGAAAAAAAAAAGGAAAATCCTATAGATTTTTCTCATAATTCTGAACTGAGTTTTTGGCCTACGAGTTTCACTGAGAGCAAACACCTCTTGAGAACAAAAAAATGAATCACTAGGTAAATATTGACCTGTTGCTAAGTGAACGAGAAACGTATGGCCCCATCCCAGCAGCGTTTTCCTCTGGACACTGAAAAGGTTCACCCCTAACGCACGGCTGGGCCGATTACCTTAAAACAGACCGAAACACTGACTTGAATGCTGAGAGGGGAAACAAATCCCCGATTCTCCTGTTTTCAATGTCCACCTTTCATCGACTTTTTTTCCTACCCCAGAACAGCAAGGGGAAATGTTCTGATTCCGCTCAGAAGTCGTAACAACCGGCTGCGGTGGGTCAGGGTTACTGAGTGACACCGCCGGCCTGTTGTAAATCAGTCAACTGAACTTTCTACCCAGACGGTGTCTGTGGAGGCTGCAGACAGGCTTCCTCTAGAAAAAAAAACCTTCAAAGTCCCCGGAGAAACCCTTTTACCCATAACAGACATGTTTCCTGCCCTCAGCTTCAAATAGATGAGAGGCGGTGACAGAAAGTGCAAGACGGCCCGGCCGGTGTGGCTCAGCGGTTGAGCCTTGACCTAGGATCCAGGAGGTTGCGGTTCGATTCCCGGTCAGGGCACAGGCCCGGGTGCAGGCTCCTCGGTCCCCAGCAGGGGGCGGGCAGGAGGCGGCCGATCCATGACTCTCATCATTGATGTTTCTCTCTCCCCCTCTCTCCCCTCCTCTCACCTGCACCCGAAGGGAACCAAGTCTAGAGTCACAAACTTGGGCTCGCTGCCCCTCTCTGCTGCTCTGCATCCTCACATTGAAAGGAGGAAGGAACCCAACCCCAAAGCTGTTAAGAGGATTGAAAGGCCAGAGCCCTGACGGGAGGCGCAGTTACTCAGGAGACATCAGCAGGGAAACGCTGACCCGCGTGTCTCCTGAAAACAGTCCGTGTGACATAAAATGTACCCTTTACGAGGGCGGTTTCCTCTCTCAGAAGCAGCGCTCCCCCGGCACGCAGGCCTGGGCCTCACGCAGGGACACCTGGCTCGCCTGGAAGGAAGGCACCCTGTTTAGGCGGTGGCATCTCTTAGCTCATGTCAGGCCATTTTTCACTGAGAGATGGCGAGGCCCCAACTCGTAAATCCGTGTCCTTTTGCTTATTAATTATTTTGGGTAGAGCTGGTTCTTCTGTCCTAGCAAGAGGGGGCATCCGATACCCGGCTAGAATGCTGCCCAAGGTTTCTGTATCCACCTAAAAATGACCACCGTTTTCTGCCGTGTCCTTGTCATGAATGCTGACTCCAGGCAACCAAGATCGGATTCTGTCTCCTACCCTCCGAAATTCAGACCGAGACTCTAGCTGTTTGAACAGCCACGACGTTACCTTACAGTGGCCTGAAGGACACGCGGGACAAGGTTGGTTGAACACCGCCCAGGCCAAGGGGCTCAGCAGGCGCGGGACAGGGTACTCACTCTTTGGTCAGAAGAGGACAGGACTTGAGCAGAAAGCGGGAGAGCCCCGAGTCCTGGAAGTAGAGGTCCGGGGGGGCGGTGGGGCTCTTCAGGTTCAGACAGCGGACGATCACGTACAGCACGGCGGCCACCGCGGCCAGCTTCACCCCGTCAAACACGGCCGGGAGCTCGGGGGTCTCCAGCATGGCATCCATCTTGGCCTGGGGAGCAGAGGCACAGGGTAGCTTTAGGGCTCAGCGAGGCGGGTGGAGCCCGCACGCGAGGAGACAAAGCCGGCGACGACTTGTCCCATCCAGATGTGTCCACAGGGCCCGCCCGGGTGGATTGCCATCAGCACCTTACAGCTGCCCGGGGACTGGCAACCACCCAAATCACAAACAGTCCTGGGCACTGATAAGCTGGGTCGGGTGTTGTTTTATTTAAATTTAATGAACCCCTTCTGAGTGAGATAAGCAAACTGGGAAACGCTGAGAATAGCATCCTTCAGGGAGTGGGAGAGCAGAGGACAGACGAGTGGCACCGGGAGTGGCACTCCAAGCCCTGTTCACGGGCAGCCTCAGGTCTCTGCACACTTAACCCACACGTCCCCGGTGCACCAGGTGTGTGGGAAGGTCCCCGTTTACAGCCGAGGACATGACGTGAAATGGGACTGCGAGGGCCCCCAGCCGTGGCTGTACTGCCCCCTGGCTCCACCCCTCTATTTTTAGAGCAGAATGAGATAAAGTCACCTGGGCCTGACTGGTCATCTGCTCCTCAGGTGTAAAGTTCAGAGCCAGCCCAGGTCACGGGGATCCTTGCTTCTGGGGGTTCCGGGCAGTGTGAAATGGAGCTCAGCCAATCCCCGCCCCCACGATTACAAAAATCGGCTAAAATTGTACCAAATTCAATTGCTAAGCCAAAATTAAAAACTGGAGGGAGGCCCGGCCGGTGTGGCTCAGCGGTTGAGCATCGACCTAGGATCCAGGCGATCGCAGGTTCAATTCCCAGTCAGGGCACAGGCCCGGGTTGCAGGCTCGATCCCCAGTCGGGGGCGTGCAGGAGGCAGCCAATCAGCGACTCTCATCATTGATGTTTCTCTCTCTCTCCCTTCCTCTCTCTAAAATCAATAAAGATATATTTAAAAAACAAAAACAAAACTGGAGTGAGAAAACTGCGTGCGCGTACCTGGCTCTTCCCAAGCTCTCTTACTATTTTATCTTCTGAAGCAGTCTGACCTCAATTAAGAGATACACACGTGGAGACACATACCTCCAAACACATAAGACAAATATCCACGAAAAGCAACAAAAATCCAGTCTTTTCCTTGCTGCTCAGCAGAAAAACAGAACATCAGCTGTCACCTTAAAAACCAGGGAAGCCACAGGCTCGCAGAACAAGAGAGAATGGGACTCTCCCGGCCAGGGTAGCTATGGCAACGGCTTCCCCTGAACCGGCTCCCGGTGGCCTCTGCCAAAAACAGGCGGCAGGAGGACTCAGCCGGCCAACAGCGCAGGCAGGACGGGGGGGCAAAACAGCCTCCCAAAGACATGTTCGGGGCACAACCGACGGGCCCTGTCCAGCCCCTCAGCGAGGCCAGAGGGGATCAGAGGCCCTTTGCTAAAGTCCAGGTGACTTTGGCAAATGCAGGGCCCAACGGCGCTGCAGCTGACCTCGGGCAGGGCTCCGGGCTCAGCGCGGACTGCAACCAGAGAGCGCAGCTCCTTAACTTGCCACAGGGCAAAGAATTTAATTTTCTCTCGTTCTTTAAAAATATGTCTTTATTGGTTTCAGAGAGAGGAAGGGAGAGGGAGAGAGAGAGAGAGAAACGTCAGTGATGAGAAAGTCACTGATCGGCTGCCTCCTGCATGCCCCCCGCTGGGGATCAAGCCTGAAACCCAGGCCTGTGCCCTGACCGGCAATCGAACCTCGATCTCTTGGTTCATAGGTCGATGCTGAACCGCTGAGCCACACCGGCTGGGCAAGAATATAATTTTTAATAAACCATCCGACACAATTTTGCGTCTAGGCTAGACCTCCAAATATACGGTCAGCTGCAGCCACCTTTGAACTTTTAAGAGCTGGCAGATTCCTTAAAACTCAACCTCTGGGGACATGTCCCCCCCTCAGGATGAGCTATCTATAAATTCCTAAAACAAGGATTCTAAACTTGGGGTCTGTGGGTCCCCTACAGGATGCTAGGGCCCAGGAACCCCGTGGCAGTTTGTGTGATGCTTAATTTTCTGGAGAGGGAGGATCTGCAGAGTCAATCAGTTCTCCAAGGGGTCTGTGGCCTAAAACATCCACAGTACCGCATTCAAAGATGCTCCCGGGTTGAACCTGTGGCCCCGGCCACTTGCCTCATCAGGGCCCTGCCACCTGTGCCACTCAAGCCACCAAGAAACGCTCAGGATGATATAAGTCGTCACCATGGATTTTTAAGAGCCATAAACAAGACCTAGCGGGGCATCCAGAATGCCTCTGACCTGATGCAGGTGCTCTTCTCGCCCCCGTGGTTGCAAAGAGAACAGAGGAGACCAGCAGGTGGCTCGACCAGTTTCCCTGTTGGTCTGGAGCAGACTCATCAAATAAAAAAAAAATAAAACAGCCCCCCCCCCCCCCCGCTTCCCCTCCCTACCGACTAATGTGAGGGAGGTAGGAGAAGTAAAACAAGAGCCTGGACAATACGTACCTATGTCCTTTGTTCCTTGCTACTGGGAATATTCACTGCTGTACAGCTGGGCCGGGCAGGTCGGGTCTCTTCCTCGGATTTACCTAAAAGCTGAAGAGATCGGTGACAAGAAAGAAGCAATTTAATTGAAATACAAGCACGTTCAGGTTTCCCTGCACCTCAGGTCTTGGGGGAAAAAGGCAGTTTCTGTAATTGACACGTGCGCCACACGCCTGCTGGGGGGAGGCTTTGTCGCCCCGCAGAAGGACGGGCCCTCTCTGGTTTCCAGGGCGAGTTACCTGGCGCCCTCAGAACTCTGGCTAAAGCAACTCGCCTGCTTTTACCCTTTATCTCGTGACATAATCTCCAGAATCGCAGGGGAGATATAGTCCCCGTGTAACCGAGGACATAGTTTAACCAGGCTTTAGGTCAAGACGGTGAGGGGGGAGAAGGCACAGAGGGGATAGATAAATGGTGATGGAAAAAATAAAATAAAATAAAATAAAATAATAATAATAATAATAATAAAAAGACAGCAGTCTGTTGCCTCACTGTTTCTCTTGCAGACATGCAGCAATGATGGAAAAAATATGAGCCGGGAAAAGTAAAAAGGCACAGGCGGGCTCAAAAACAAGGTGCCAGAAAGAGAAGGGGGCTGGAGTAATTAATGATGGGGGGGGGCTGCAGGGCCTGCAGGGTCTGGGTCCGGCTGGCTGCAGACAGGCACCAGGAGCTAACTGCTCCCGTGAGACGGGGAGCCAGGGCCGGGCCCACGGTGCTGAATCTCCATGGCTTCCAAAGCAGCAGGGATTATAAAAGAAAAAAAAATTTTTTAAAGGTCTGTGGGACTTTATATAAGGGGACCTTGAGTGATGTGATAGGCAGAGTCCTCCTACAACCTTTTTAAATAGCAAATGCAATAGAGAATTAATTGACGTAACCCTTGAAGAGTGACAAGGGTTTAAAATGGAACCCAAGTCAGCGAAGGCAATCCTAGGAGAGGCTGGTAATTATTATGGTCCAAATAGGCAGCCCTGAGTCAGGGCTTGGACCCGAAGGCCGGAGCAACAGGGCAGTTCTACCACATGTCGCTAGGGCCACTGCCCTCGAACCTCAGTGGGCTCAGGGCACTTGATGACCGACTGTGTGCCTAGCAATATGCTAAGCATCGTATGGGACTGCAGTTAAGCAGAATTCTCATTTTAACTGGGGAGAAAAGTTGCTGTTAAGGCCAGATCTGCTTTAGAAACTTGGGGACACGAAAAATCAGTCCAGGAAATAATTAGGCGCGGGAGGGCTTATGGAGCAGATGGATCTAAAGCTGGGCCTTAGGATTTAGAAGTGTAAGTGTGGGAATGAATATATGTGCGTGTGTAAATGTGTATATAGGTATTAAGTCAATAATTAACTGGCAATTTTAGCACAAAACTCTTGAAGTTCATTTTAACTTAGCTCGCTGCATTTTATTCCATGCTGCTCTTCCTTGCCAAGTTCCACCTGCCGCTACATGTTCATATTCTGAATCTGTTCGAGACATAACAAACTTTGCTTTCGTTGCACTATTTTGTGTGCCCCTGTCCCCTCTCCGGGCAGGTGAAGTCACTTAAATGAACACGGGACAGCCGAGACAGGGAAGTCACCCCGAATGACTGGAGGGCTGGGCATGTGGAAGGCGGAAAGTGGGCCTCTCCCCGCCCCACCCTTGTGTACCTACCGGATCCTCCGACCGTGGGCCCCGCACCTCCCCTGCTCCCACCCCAGTCGTTTTATGAGTGGAATTTAGATGCTATAAATCACAGTTAAAATTCCATCTGTAGTCTCCACATTAACAAAGAAACCCGAAGTGCTGCCAAATACCCAACAGCAAAGGGACATTCAGCGCTGCCCTGGGTCTCTGACCTGCTGGACGGGCTTGTCCACCAGTGCGAGGGCCTGGGCTTCGCTCTTGGGGCCAAGAGCGCTGTTTTGCAACAGAGGCACAGATGCAGGGACAGACAGGGCCCCTGTGCTGGGACAGGCTCTCCTCTGGGGGTTCTGAGGCCTGGGTCTCAGTGCCTGCTCTGCCCCCTCCCATAGCCAGCGACCTTGAACAAGTCACTTAACCTTTCTGGGCCCTTAAGACCTCATCTGTAAAATGAGAGGGTTACGTTAGAAGTACATGATACCAAAGGTCTCTTTCAGCTCAAAATTTCCGAGATTCTCGGTGTAGAATTGCAGCCGTTGGCTGGGGAGCAGGATGCGCTCTCTCTGAGCCGGGTCACAGAAGACAGCCTTTCCCAGCCGACTGCGGGGACCAGCGAACACCACAGTCCACAAGATCGACAGCCCTCGGGGCCTTTGTTCGTCCCTCGGGTGAGTTAGACACTCAGGCACCCTCAGCGGTGTCCTTTGCGCCGATCACCCCACCACACTCACTCTACCCGCAAGGGCGCAGGGCGACTGCAGCCCTGGAATATTAACTAACGACCCCTGACAACCCGAAACCTACTGTGAAGAGAGGAAAACCTGAGTGGAGACCTCAAACACCGAAAACTCACTGCCCTGGGTAGCGGGGTGAAAAACGCCCCCCTAGAATCCACATCTACGTAGGACCTGTGAGCGGGGCCTCATTTGGAAAGAGGCGCGTTGGAGATGGAAGCGAGTTCAGGCGGGGTCACGCTGATCAGAGGGGTCCCAGCCCACGAGTGGGGTCCTTATATGAAGAGACAGAGACAGGCACTCGGAGGAAAGATAAAAGCAGCGATTGGAGCAATGCGCCCCTAAGCCCAGGAACCCCCGGTAGCCAAGGAGAGGCCGGGGACAGACTTCCTCTGGGAGCCCTGGTTACCCAGCAAGCTCCCCCCAGGAGACCAAAGTCAGCAACCGACGCAGACGCTCCCAAGCTACGGGGTAACACAATACGAACCGTGTTCTGTGCACAGATATTTACTGGCTTGGCTGCTTTGCCCCTGAGATTCAGCTAAGTGCCCCCCAAATATCAGCCGCACCATCACCAGTAATAAACCTCTCCATGCCGCCTTGGTGAACTCCCCGATCCAATGGATAGAAATGACCGCCAAAGAGGCTCTTTCTCAGACTCGGGGGCCTCGTGAACAGCGAGAGAACCAGCGGACTGGCCGCCCGGCCTCCTCCAACACGTTTAAAATGAATCCCAGGCCACCCTCTTGGTTCCTGTAACACGGAGCAGTGACAGACTTAATAAATCACTGAGTAATAAGCGTCCACTGTCAAGTTCCACTCACAGTTTCAAGGTGTGTCCTTGTGTCTGTGCTAAAAAGGGTCCTGGAAGCGTGCAGTCCGGACCCTCCTCCTGACATGTACCCCATTCTCCTGCCGAGGGGGGATGCCTTGCAAAACTACACTCCCTTTCGGACGTTCACCCCACTCCCCGTGGGTTCCAAAGGTATCAGCTTTGTCCTAAGCTCTGTTGGGGCTAAGACAGGGCGTCCACAAAATGATTAGAAAACAGCGCCAATCCACACGTAACTAACTGTGAGGTCCTGAAGCACCACCTATAAATACTGGAGGAATTCAAAGCAGGGGAGCCCCAGGAAGACAAGGGACAGGAGAGAAGGGGAGGAGGAGGGGTGGGCGCAGACGTCGGGCTGGGCTCCCCGGCTGAGGCAGGGCCCGGGAATGCTGGGCAGCCAGGACAAGAGGGACGGGTTTGGGAGCAGGGGGAGTGAGTCACTGCGGAATGAAGCTTCGGGGCTTTACTTCCGAGACAAATGCCAGAGGTCAGCCTGAAAGATGGCACCGCACGCACGTCGCATGTACGGGCTGGGCCGGGGACGGGGGGGGGGGGGGGGGGGGGGGGCTGGCGTGTGGCAGTGGGTGTGACTGGGGGTCACCTGACCCGTGGGATGCTGGGCAAGCCTTTGTCATTCATTCACCACGTGAACATCCCTGCGAGCCCTCGAGGGCATCCGGACAGCCCTGTGCGACCTGCTGAACTCTGCAGGGACCTTCATTCGGGAGCCCATCCCCTCCAGGCCCTAACAGTCCCCCCTCTCCCCCTTTCTTTTACAAAGGCCCTTTCTTATCCAGAGAACCTGAAGGCCTCGTCTCTGCGTAACAAGGATGACTCACGTCCCTTTAATCTCTGTTGGGGATTCTGGTCTACACCCTACACCCGTCTGATTCAATCCTCGCGTGTAAATTGTGCACGAGTCTGAATTTACGGTCTCGAGCACCCGGTGGGCAGTCTGTAAATGTTTATTGATCGAGTCCGTGGGGAAGGCCTAACGTATCACCACTCCCGCCCCTGGTGCAGGATTTTCTTACGTGATTATGGCAAAGGGCTGAGTTGAGAGGCGTGGCCCCCATGAGGCTGCCCAGCTGCTGTGGGTGGGGACAGAGCTCAGCCTGACCGGGGCTGTCAGCAGCTTCTGGAAAGTTGAAAGACAGTCTCCAAGTTCACGCAAACAGCTATCCATCCAAACGCAAGCTCTGCATTTTCTATCCCTTGCAGAAGTGACTGTCCAAGGCCATATTTCTTTCCCCCTTTTCCCTGGGTGTCTAAAGCAGCTTTTACTCGCTTCCAAGAATTATAAATCTACCTCTAAAACTGCTCACAAATAAAGAGATCTCAGGGCAAAAGCAGGCTGTTTGAGGCAGCGGAGGGAAGGAAAGGTCCCCAAAGAGGGACAGGATTTACCCACTGACTGTTAGCGTTCAGATAAACACTGAAATCCACTGGACGGCTCATGCTTTCTGCTACTCCCCCCAAGACATCAATGCAACAAAACTGTCTATGGCATTTTCCATCGGACATGACCTTATATGATCTAGAAAACGGACTAATCCTAGGCTAACCCAGACTGAGATGTGTGTGCTACTATAAAACGGCAATCCTTTTTGACATCCAAGGAAAAACGGAGAACTTCCTTCTCAGGCATCTGTGGCGTCGGAAACAGGTTTGTGGAAATAGGTCAGAGCAACCAGTGTTACCAAGATTTCCGCTTCATTGAGGTGCCCTCTGTGGGTGCACCCCGATGCTGGGGTCACGAGGCCGATCACAGAGGGGTGGACACATTCACAGGCGTGGGGGAAGGACAGGGCAGGCCCAGTGGCAACTCTACCGCTTGCTGGCTGAGTGACTCTGGGCCAGTTTAACCTCTTTGCACCTCAGTTTGCTTCCCTATTACACGGGGGTAATAGGAGCATCCTGCTATTATAATAAAAATGAAAAACACAGCCTGGCTGGTGTAGCTCAGGGGTTGAGCATCCACCTAGGAACCAGGAGGTTGCGGTTCGATTCCTGGTCAGGGCACAGGCCCGGGTCGTGGCTCCTCGATCCCCAGCAGGGGGCGAGCAGGAGGCAACTGATCAATGACTCTCATCATTGATGTTTATCTCCCCCCCCCCTCTTGCTGAAATCAATAAAGATATATTTTTTAAAAAAATTAAAAACCAGACCCAAGGCTAACCTGGCAGTGGTGTGCTCACCCGAGAAGCAAAGGCGGGTCTGCTTTAGCCAACACGGCCAGAGGAACCCGGCCTACAGACAAAGGCCTGGGCCTTCAAGACCCTACTCGGTCCAGATCCTGGGCCTGCCTGTGAGCATGTACAGGGTCCCATCCCCATCCCAGACCCTTAGCTTCTCTATCGGGCACCCTGAGAAAAATCTGTAAGTTTGTGAGCCGCAGGCGAGGGGTCGAAGGTCCAGCAGCGCTCTCTGGGTGATGGGAACAGGCCGCCATATCTTCTAAAATGACAGAGAACTACATGACAGTAAAAATTCCTATTTGTGTAAGTCTACAGCTTATCAGATGCTTGGGATTTTAATATATGACCTCAGTTCCTACTCGAACATGTCATTAAAGGCACTGGTGTGGATAGTTAAGGCCAATTACAGAATTTACTGTGTACAAAGTATGTTCTCAGACATTACCTCACCACACTTCTGTGAGTTATGATTGATGCAAGTGAGGAAATCGAGGCCCGAGAACCCTCTCTCTGCCACCCCTGGGCAAGACTCTAGGAGGACAGAGAAGTGAGGCAGGCACCTATCTGCCTTAGGGGCCCTTCAGAGGGCTGGATGGATCCCAAACACTTCAGTCCCCCTGACTAAACATCATGTGTCAATTTCCATTAACTCAACCTTCTCCTAAATCTAAATGTGTTCTGTGACCTTCCCTCGTTTTGAGTGTTAAAATAGCTTTTTTTTTTAAAATTGATTTTTTTAAATATATATATATATCTTTACTGATTTCAGAGAGAGGAACGAAGAGGTAGAGAGATAAAAACATTGATTAAAGAGAGTCTTTGATCAGCTGCCTCCTGCACGTCCGACCCTGGCCTGTGCCCTGACTGGGGATCGAACCCTGATCTCCTGGATCATAGGTCGATGCTCAGCCACTGAGCCACACCGGCCAGGCTAAAACATCTTTTCTTAAATGGTGGTAATAATGAGAGATAAGGTTGTTGTTTTCTGTACTTGAAAATATTCACGTTTGGCAATCTCACGTTGGACTTCCTGATTTGTTTTTACTGTTCGCATCGACATGACTAAGTAAACAAGGACAAAGCGCCCTCTCCTCATATTACATAACACGGTATCTATGGCAAGCTGATCGATGATGTGGTCGCCCAGCAATGGGTAAAGACCAGAAGGTCATGACTCTAGATTAGAGTGGCTGACTAACACCTTCAAGATTCAATTCGAATTCAAGGTGACTCGATTAGACTCGGAGGGAAATAAAAGCAGATTAAGGCACATTAAAGGAAAGAGAAACACACAAAGGCAAGAGCTGGGAGCCACAAAAACCATAAGACCACGTGGACATCAGCCTGTGCAGTCACAGGAAATTCAAATATGAAGAACCTTGTCTTCTTCTAGAGCCATCACCAGCAAAGGCTGAGAAAGGCCGGGTCAGGCTCAGACCTTGGAAAGGGCCAAGGGATTTGGAGAACTTGGGAAACACCGCTAAGGCGAGCGACAGAGACTCTATCGATATAGTCCCAGATGCTGGTCTGGGAAACATGGTTGGCAGAGGCGCAGGTTTGAGAGCTGGTTTTCTGGGAGTGAGAGAAAGGAAGGGGTGGGGCATCCACCAGAGCCACCCAAGCAGGAAGTCCCCGGAGGAAGGGCAGGTCCCCTTCTGATGCCCGAGGGCGAGGGCCAGCCTGGGTGCAGGGCCAGGAGACAGACAGATGCTGATGTGAGCATCAGGAAGACCGGAGCCTTCTCTAAAGACCAGAGAAAACACCCAGAAGGCCAGGCAAAGGGCCCAAGGTCCGGGGCCCTCAATCTCCAACATTTCCTACTCTACCATCATAGGATGGCCTTTGGGAGATGCCCTCTACCTCCCAGGCCTCTTCCCAGGCTCAGAGCTGCAGCTTGTAGAAGAAAAGCATTTGCCCCCAAATATCCACACGATGCTGTAGGATATCTCCATGCCACGGTGCTGCCCAAATAAGGCTGGTTCTTAGCATCCTTAGAAACAAAAACCATGGGTATTAAAAACAGATGGCCTTGCCCTGGCCGGTTTGGCTCAGTGGTTAGAGCATCAGCCTGAAGACTGAAGGGTCCTGGGTTCAATTCCGGCCAAGGGCACCTACCTCGGTTGCAGGCTCGATCCCCAGCGCCGGTCAGGGCGCATGCAGGAGGCAACCCATTGATGTGTCTCTCTCACGTGGATGTTTCTCTCTCTCTCTCTCCCCCTTTCACTCTCTCTGAAAAGCAAGGGAAAAAATGTCCTCAGGTGATGGTTAAAAAAACAAAAACAAAAACAAGCCTTCATAAAAAATGACGCAAAAGCTCTTTACATACTGCCAAGGAATATTAAGTGAAAAAAAGCAGGGTTCCCCAAAGCATGCTACCATTGATACAAAAGGGAAGGGGTGTTCATAACACATCTGCTCAGAGAGGTATAAAACATCCTGGCTGTGCATGGGACACCTCTGAACGGTGAAAAAAATCAGTAACACAGGTGCCTCTAGGGAACAAAACTAGGTGGCAGAGTCGGGTGGACAGACACACTTACTGTCTAACCTCGTGTGCTCCCCGAATATTTTCTTTCATCATCTAAATGTATTACCTACTTAGAGAATTATTTCTGAGTTGAAAACATTAACATTTTTAGGGTGTAATATACACGCAAAATAGTCTATATGCAGCACACCAGACGCACTTGCTAATGGGGACAGCTGTGCTCCTGGCACACGCCAGATGCTCAGTTCGCTGAACTTAATGGACGTCCACTGAAGGAAAACAAAAGAAAATCAGAAACCAGGCAAACCCAACGGTCTCAGTGTTCCGATCCTCTAATAAGCTCTTTTTTTAAAAAAATATATTTTATTTTATTTATTTTTTATATATCTTTATTGATTTCAGAGAGAGGGAGGGAGAGGGAGAGGGAGGGGGAGATAGAAACAACAATATGAGTCATTTATCAGCTGCCTCCTGCACACCCCCAACTGGGGATCGAGCTCGTAACCTGGGCATGTGCCCTGACCGGGAATTGAACCGTGATCTCCTGGATCCTAGGTTGATGTTCAACCGCTGAGCCACACCGGCCAGGCTCTTTACCTGTACGCTGCTGTGCTACAAAAGATGGGAGAATGGGTCCTTGTGCAATAAGGTCTGCACCCTGCTGGGCCCTGGGCACAAGCTTCAAGGGCAACCACCGGTCTGGTCACCTGCCCCCTCCAGCCATTTTATAAACAGAAAAAACATTTAATTCAAAAGCAGGATGCCCTGGAACCAAGACAACAAAAGTAAATGCGCAAATATGAAAATGATCTCACCCGCAATGCGATAAAAAACAGAATATGGTATGCAGTAGGTCAGAGCAGAGTTCTGCCACGTGGAGTTTTATTATATTGGAAGTCTCTCTTTGCTACAGCTTTTCACAGAGCCAGGTTTAGGCAAAAAATAAGACAGACTCTGCCCCTGGCTTCCATAGGACCAAAGAAATGTCAGGTGCTCTGCACAAGGGCAGTGGGAAACCCCTATACTCCTTGTGGGAGCTGCCAGAGATTACGAGGAGGAAGTTGTGAGTAAAGAATGAAAGAATTTACAGTAAACTAGAAGCCCTTTCTCCAGGACATGAGAAAAGAGTGAGATAGAGAGAAGGGGGCCCATTATTAACACACAAACAATGGAACTAAGGCGATTATTCTAAGACGGCCGAGCTCTAGAACCTCCTAGACAAAACCAAAACCAAACTCTGAATCGACTCTTAAAGAAGGTGCTAATCAATGAAGTGATAATCTTTGGTTTATTCTAGAAAACACCTAAAGACAGACAGAGAAGGGAAAACCACAAGTGACAGGTATCTCCTAATTAAAAGGGAACTGACTGGCAAACAGAGTAGGTATTTATCAAAACTGCAAAGGCGATCAAAGGAATGAAGGTGAAACTAAAAAGGAAAGAGAGGAAACTTCCCGGACTGAAACGAGAGGAAAGTCTGTTGTTCCACGACACTTGCCATCTGGTTTATTTCAAGCTCAAGAAAAGAACCAGAGAGACGCAGAAAAACCAGTGAACAAGCTAATTTACCGGCAAGAATCAGTCCCACACTTGTGTTTCTGGCTTGCAGGCCAGGTGCTGCCGGTGCTCCCCCAGCTCGGATGACTAAGTAACTGGCTTAAATGCATTTGACACACGATCCCTGAACTTCCGAAAAGCACTTAATACGGTGGCTCATGAAATCTTAATCTAAAAATGTTCATCCATTTATAATCAAGCTGCGTCGCACTGACAACTGGGGAGGCGGGCCAGGCGGAGGGAAGAGATATTTTGGAAGAATTAGTGGAAATTGGTATCATCGGGGACTATCACTTTGAGGGATCACCCTCCCCGCCCTTTTAAAGACAATAAAGCAGATTTGGAGTCTAAAAAGAGTGTAATTACAAGGAGAAAAATAAATGCCCGGATTCAATAAAAGGCAGAAAAATAAATAAAATGCAATGTGACTTGGAAAACCTTACAGACATCTGAGCTACCATAAAATCTGGAATATACTTAATGAATTGCAGGGGAGAAAGCAGGGGAAAAAATAAGCCCCTGGAAGAAAATATTGGGTGGTAGATACGAAGAGAAACTGTATAAAAGGGCAACAGGACATCGTGTTCAGCAAATCTATAGTGGTTACCGTGTGCCAGGCACTGTGGTAAGTGCTTCAGATAGAGTAACTCAGGCACTCCTCAAAACCACCTTCCAATCTAAGTACCATGATTATTCCTGGTTTATAGGTGAGCAAACAGAGGCATGGAAAGGTTAAGTAACTTGCCCAAAGAAGCCGGGCTAGGGTTCGAATCCAGGCACTACGACACCAAAATCTGTTCTCCTAACCTCGCTGGACTCCCCTAGAATCGAAAATCGAAACATCAAGTGTGAGATGACTAGGCCGGGAGTGAAACACAAGTCATGAACTCAATAGATCCAGGGTCACCAGAGCACCCTTCTTTACTCGCGGCTCTGTGATGACCAGCCGGCCCTGTGACCTCGCCAGGCCTTGGTGTCCTCACCTCTGTCTGCATTGAGAAGACAGATTGGATGAGCTCTGTCTACCGTGTCTTCAGCTCTAAAATGCCACAAGTCCACGCTGCATATGGACTGATCTGCTTTCTGACTGGCTATTCAAAGGTCCGTTCATCCTAAAACAGGCAGCCAGTGGGGTCAAAGTTCCCGGCCCGCTGACCTTCCGAAGATTAGTTACGTCCCCTCTGTTCAGGCACATGACAGAGGGTAGCCAAGTGGTCCTGTGCGGTTTCTCTTTTGGACTCTACTTAACGTGGCTGTAACAACATGGCCCTCAAGAAGCTCTGGGTGCAGATCACGCTAATTCTGACCAACCTACCGTCTCCCCAAGGCCCCTCTCATGAGCCTGTTCTTGGGCCGCGGGTCGAACTGGTTCATGGGTTGTGAGAGGAAACGGAATGATTAAAGACCAGCAGCAGCCCACAGTCCAAACTCAGGAGTTTCCAGGCCGGCTGAATAAACCTTCCCTTTTCGGTACAGTCCATGCTCTTTGCTAACACCCACTCTTGAGAGCTGAGACCACAAAACTGGTTTACCGGTCAACTCAACAATCCTAAACTAACCACCCCCCCGGGGAAGTATCCTTATGAAGCTGGGCACCAAAGGTCACCCGGGATGCCCCTGTGAGCGCAGAAAAGGCCTCCCAGGTGGGTCCTGCAGCCCTCCCTCGGCGTCCTTTCCAAGCATCCCCGACAGGTGGCCGTAATCTGGCCTCTGCCTGGACACCTCCAAGGTCGAGGCGCTGGCTGCCTGGCCTGGCAGGCGGCCCCCTGCGCCTGCTGGACAGTCCTCCTGGTGGGGAAAGCCCACCGAGCGCCTAGGATGGAGCCAAGGAGCGCAGATAAGCTCAGTGAAGTGTGTCTCCAAGTGGGCCCCAAAAAGCTGCCTTCCTACACCTGGAACGCATCGGTCCCAGGCGCACCCCTGGAGCCCCCAAACGCAGAGGGCCCCTTGGATGCCCGAGGCGGTCATGGGGCTCCTCGGCCCTCTCCTTCCAGGTGCGCACCCCGGACCTCCATCACCAGCCTACCCGCCCTCCCAAGGGCGCGCACCGATGGAGGGACGGCCGGCGCCCTAGAGGCTCGGGTCTGGGGCTGTCCCCAACCTCGGAGCCTGGGGCAGGAGGGGACAAAGGGCTTCCAGGGACGCGTCCAGGCTCCCTGCGAGTCGGCCCTGCGGGACCCCGGCGGCGCCAGGTGACAGGCCCCGGGGATCCCCGCGCGCAGGCGGCGGCGCTATGGGCCGAGCCCCGGCGAGGATGGCGGGGACTCAAGGGAGGGGGTTGGCCCGAGCGGCCCGGGGCGCGACCCGGGCTCAGCGGGGTTCGCGCGGCGGCCGTGGCTTTACCTGTGAGCGGTGACTACAGAGGCCCAGCTTGTCCCGGGTCCGAGCGCCCGCAGCTCCGCCGCGCTCCTGGAAATGCAGCCGGAACCCCTGGCCAGCGCAGCTCCCGCGGCTACCGGCCCCGCCCAGGCAACGGCCGCCACGCCCCTGACGACCGCTTCTACCACGCCCCTAACCTCGGGCACCCGCCGGCTCATTGGACGGTCCAGCCGCCGCTCTACGAGCCCCGCGCTCTTCCTGACAGCCCATTGGTCGGGGGCGCTGCTCCTCAGCCTGAAGGCGGGAGGGAGGCCTGAGCGAAGACAATTGGTTACTTTTGACGTCTTTGGCCCGTGGGCCGAGGCCTGATTGGATAAGGCGGGCCCGGAGGGGGCGGGAAAAGGGAGGGAGGGCTCAAAGGTGGGTCGTGTTGGATGTTGCCGCGGGCGGGGGCGGAAACGGGGGCGGGGGGAGCCCCGATTGTGATCTCAGGCGGGTGAGGCGGGGGCTGTGCGAGGTCTGGTGTCGCCTGGGGTCTGGAGGAGAGGAGGGAGGCCGGCTGGTAGCTCACCTGCGGGACCTGATGGCTCCAGGATGAACGACAGACTCACCTGTAGCCCAGGACACAGGGAGCAGAATTGGGGGTCCCGCCCAGGGAGGAAAGTGGGGGACCAAACTGCATGGACAGGGTGTGGAGGCAGCGGCCTCTATCCAGCCCCTGGGTTCTGGGGAAGCCAGGAAAGAGTGCCTGGCAGTGTGGACCCCAGTTCACTGCCCCCCCCCCCCCCCCAGTCCTTTCAAGCCTTTTTAACAAACAGCCTCGCTCAGGGAAAGAATGTAGCCTTTGGAGTCAGACCCAGACTTGAGCCCCCCCCCCCCCCGCCCCACTACCGCCCCCCCTGGCCCCCCGTTGGCAACATAACAAGTTGCATGGCCTTGAGCAAGTCCCTTGTAGCCTCTGCTGCATGCACCCTGATTTCTGCACTTGGCAACGGGGAGCAACAATAGCAGTTCCTGAGAAGACGAAATAGCTCCCTAAACAATAACAGAGCCCGGGGCTCCGCAGGCGCTCAGTCAGGACTGGCTCCCCACCCACGCACCCCCCACAGGCCTGTGGAACTAGGCCCAGTGCTAGAAGTCTACGAGGCTGGAGAAGGGAAATGGTATTCGTAGCAATGTTAATTCCAACCCCCCCCCAACATATTTTAGAATTATGACAAGGATACACGGAGCCTCCTTTTAGCCTGTTCACTCATCCAAAGGTCCAGTGGCTCCAGTTAACCCCTTGAAGGCGGATCAGCACTGGGCCAGACACCACTGCATGAAATCTATCAGCCAAGGAGTGGAATTCCTGGGGGTGGGGTGGGGGGCTTGAACAGAATATACCCTCTCAGGCCTGAATTTAGCCCCAAACTAAATTTATTTTTTCTATCCGGGGAAAGGAAAATGCAGACTTCGGTAGCAAAGGATTTTAGCGAAGGACCCCTACAGTTCTGACTCTGTGTTAAAACAGTTTGGGGCTTCCAGCCCTGCCGGCGTGAACATCGACCTAGGATCCAGGAGATCGGGGTGTGATTTGTGGTCAGGGCACACGCCCGGGTTGTGGGCGCGATCCCCAGTTGGGGATGTGCAGGAGGCAGCTGATCCATGACTCTCTCATCATTGATGTTTCTATCTGTCTCTCCCTGTCCCTTCCTCTCTCTGAAATCAATAAAGATATTAAAAAAAAATTAAAACAAAACAGTTTCGGCTTCCAGAAAAGAGCTTCAGATCTGTTGCCAGTTGGGTGTGTTTGTGTGTATGTCTGTGTGTGTGCTTGGTTCTGCTCCCCTGTTTTATAGTACTGTGAGTTTTAAATAGTTCTGCTTGGTGGCCAAACCTAAGTCTGTACCCCGTGCTAGGGAGACAGGCCTGGCCCAACATAGGGTTGCCTCTGCTTGCGTTTGGTAAAGGAGACTGAGATGTCTCGTTAGGTCCTGAAGGGCATGAAGTGGTCCCTGAGACCTGGGAAGATTTCTCCAGCTTCACTCAAAGCCGCAGAAAGCAGCCGTGAGGAGTAAGCTGCAGATGAACTTACCATTGGGCAGATTGACACCCCCCCCCAGGTCAGGACCGTAGGTTCAGCCAAGATTTCCAGAGAGAGAGGTGTTGATCTGGTTCAAGAATTCTAAAGATGAAGACTTTCATTGGCCTCTTCCCCATATCCTGGAATATGGGCATTGGTGGTGCTGGCACAGGGGCTCAAATGAGCCTGAGGAGGTGTGACCTGGTCTAGCAGAGACAGGAGCCCCCCTAAACATGGAAGGGGAGCGCGATGGGAGGTGCTGGACAGAAGAGAAAATTTCCATTTGGCTTTTCCATCTCCTTGCCATGTCCCCGGAGCACAGCAACTTGGCAGCTATCCGAGTGCCGGATCCCTTGTCTTTCCTTCATGAATTTTTCATTTCAGGCAAAGAGCCCTTATCTCTCGCCGGGGTGGTTTCAGGAGCCTGATTTCCCATCAGCTGGAGACTGGGCAGATGAGGAGCTGCATTAAGGCAGGACTTATCTGTCCCCTGAGAGAAGAAGGGCACTCTGTACTCTTGAAAGGACAGCTCCTGCCCGCACCCCTCATTACTGCAGACTTCTAACGATCATATGAACTAAAGGCTGAAAAAATATGTCTTTATGTATTTCAGAGAGAGGAAGTGAGAGGGAGAGAGAGAGAGAAACATCAATGATGAGAGAGTCGTTGATCAGCTGCCTCCTGCATGTCCCCTGCTGGGGATGGAACCGTGATCTCCCGGATCCTAGATGGATGCTCAACGGCTGAGCCACGCTGGCCGGGCTGGGTTGCTGATTTTATTGAGATATTGTTGAGGGCTCAGAGAGAATGGCTTTGGTGTCAGCCACTGTGATCTTGCCTGCGGGTGAGGCCTCCCCTGATGCTCCATCATTGGACATGAGGTGGTGTCCACAGGAGAAGAGAGGACCTAGTGCTGAGAGTCCTAGTCCTGGGGCCCTTGGGGGTCAGGGAAGGGGCTGTGAGCTGCAGGGAATAAGCGAGGCCTGGAGAGCTGGAGTTTTAACTCCTGGAGCCCCGAGTCTATCTTCTCTTTGTCACTCTTCTGGCTTTAGGACAGCTTGTTGGAAAGTTCAGCCTGGGTTTGCAGTTGAGCTGTAGGGCCCCCATCTGTGGCCATCGTTGAAGAGGGAGCAGTGCCACCCTGAGGCCAGAGTGGGAATGGCAGCAGGAGTCCTTGACTCCAAGGGCCTGATAGGGGACAGGCCCCCTCCCTGATCCCAGGGCCGCAGCTATGTGAGTTTCCGCTATTTATTTTCTCCTTGTGTGCGTGTCTGTGCCCAAGTTCCCCTTTTTGTAAGAACACCAGTTATACTGCATTAGGGATTCGAAGGCATTTATACCAAATAGAACTGCTTGGGCCGCTATGAAATTCTAAAACTAGCTGGGCTACTGATTTTTGTTTTTTAAAGGAATGTATATGGTTTTTTGGTGTTGTTTTAAAATATGTCTTTGTTGATTTCCGAGAGAGGAAGGGAGAGGGACAGAGAGAGACAGAAACATCAATGATGAGAGTCATTGATCGCCGCCTCCTGCACGCCCCCTATTGGGGACCGAACCTGCAACCGGGCCTGTGCCCTGACCGGGAATCGAACTGCAACCTCCTGGTTCATAAGTCGATGCTCCACCGCGGAGCCACGCCACCCCGGCTGGCCTGCTGGTTTCATAGTAATTTAGTCATCTCCACCTCCTGCAAACCGACTATTCCTTTAATATGTAATTATAAATGTATGTCAGCTGATAGCTTTGTTATTAAATACGAGTAAAACTAGCCTTATGATTCTCCCAGTTTAATTCCCCTTCTAAACCACACCAAACCCCAGACAAAAAGACTTTGGCCTTTGGCAGGTCCAGCTCCCCAGAAACGGGCTATGCCCCAGAGCTCCAGCCTCTCTGAACCTTGACCTAGGGAAAAGCTATGAGAGCTCCAGCCTCTCTGAACCTTGACCTAGGGAAAAGCTATGAGTAATCTAGCTGAGTAAAGTTGTGGGGCAAATCAGAACCTAGCCTCCATTTACAGTGTTCTTCCCCTGGGAAAATGCATTCCAAATTCCAAAGGACTGATTTGCAAATGAACTTTCCCTCTGGGGGTTAGGGGTTGCCGGAATGCATTCTCTTGTAGCTCAGTCTTCCCATAGCTTCCCACGAGTCTGGTCCCCTGGCCCCCTCCTCACCTCCCACCTCCCCTGGACACACACTCAACCCTCCTCACGTGGTATATTTCCTGAGACACCTCAACTACATCTCTCTCCCTCCCCTGAACCCCTGGATCTTTGGGTGACAGTAGTTACCTTGCTCTGCCTGGGTTACATAGAGCTGTGTTCCTGCTGAAAGGTCCATAATCCCTGCCCCCACCCCTCACAGACCCTAGGCCCAGAAACTGCAAATTTCATCTAAACTAGCCCCCCCACACCTGAACACACACCCTCCTGCTATCCTTCCCTGGGGTCAAGTATGTGGCTTTTGGGGCCTGTCAGGGAGCCAGGCTAGGCCTGCACTGTTCCTGGGACCCCTGACTTCTCCCCCCTCCCAGACCCATCGTCTGAGGGGCGGGGTTCCCGGCTCCTTTCACTTTCTCCAAGAGATTTTTGTCTCCTCCAGTGAATGTCTGTGGCAAGCTGGTCAGCCCACACTAGTTTTCCCCAGCTTCTCACCCCAGCAGAGCCCTGCTATTACCCCTCCAACACCCGAAACCTGAGCTACGGCTCCTGGCTTCTGTCACATAAAACGTCCCAATCAATGAGGGAAAGAAGCGAGAGAAAGACTTAAAAGATCTCTGCCAGCCCATCTTCCCACTCCTGCCTCAGTCCACTCTACCCCCAGGTGGCTACCCAGCCCCTACCCTCCAGACTAACCCCCTCACTCACTCTAGTTCACAACAGCCTTGGTTTTCTTGGGAGCACTCACTGTTTTGAGGTTTCTTTCTCAGACCCAAACTTTTGTGGTTTCTTCAGAGTCGATTTCATAGACAGGAGCTTGTAGCCCACCCTAGATTGCCGCCTCCTGAGAAAATCAGAAGTGCCTCCAGCCCCACTTCTTTCCTCCAAGTCTCTATAAGATGATGCAGGACAGATTAGATCAGGGTCACACACTCCCAGGCTTACACTAATGAGTGAAGCTGGCTCATGGTGAGGCAATGGGGAATGGTGGGGTCTGGGGTGAAGTGGCGTGTGCATGGGCCTGCTTTATCTACTGAGGGCAGTGACACTCACTGCCAGGCAGGGATATAGACCAGTCTCGTCAGAAAGCCAGAAAGGCAGAGTTGATGGGAAATGTCCTCATTTATTTAAAATATCTGAGGGTTGGATTCAGGTGGGGGGTCAGTAGTTTGCTGCCTCTGGTTGTTGGTTCTTTTTAAATCCTCACTGGAGGATATTTTTTCCATTGCTTTTGAGAGAGAGTGGAAGGGAGAGAGAGAGAGAAACATCGATGTGAGAGAGACACATAGATTATTAGTTGCCTCCTACACGAGCCCTGACCAGGGCCAGGGATCGAATCTGCAACCGAGGGACATGCCCTTGGCCAGAATCGAACCTGGGACCCTTCAGTCCGTGGCCTGACACTCTAACCACTGAGCAAAATCGGCCAGGGCTACCTCCGTTTGTTGTGGTTGTTGTTGTTTTTAATCCCTAAGGATTCTTTTCAGATTTAACAAGTCAGAACTCTTCGAGTCTAGCTTATTCCTCCCCAGGAACCTGCCAGGGCAAGGACATTCTCCAAAAACGGAAATGAGGCCTGTCTGGCATGATCTGTTCTTAGGCCCACACTGGAGCCCGGCCCAGGTCACCAGCCTGGAACTCTTAGAATCAGCTCGTTCCTCTTGGAAGATCAGGACAGTTGCCCATTCCTGGTCAGGTGGCGCCTCACCCATTCTTAAAAGGTCTTAAGATTAAAAACACTGATGAGGTGGCCTTGGGACTTAACCAAAGCAGCTGAGCTACCCGGCCAGGGTGAGGTTTTTTAATTAATTAATTTATTTATTTATTTTTAAATAAGCCTGGCTTCATGCGATGCTTTGTTCCCCCCACCCCTTCTTACGGCACACTATCATTATTTTTTAAATGTTTGTCTTGACACTAACCTTCGGATCAGGTTTTAACCCTTCCTTCTTACATATCCCCTTCTTCAACTTACATAAGACCCATATGGGACCCCACTGCAGTGTGTGATCTCAGGCAAACCACCTAAAGCCTCTGCACCTCAGAATTCTCTTCTTTAACACGGGCCAGCAGAACCCGGTGGTCACCAAGATGACTTCTGCAGCTAAGATTCTGGGTTAAGGATCCCTCTGATCATTGGTTCAAACTGGGGACTCTCGGCCCTAACATATGTCTTTATTGATCTCAGAGAGAGGACGGGAGAGGGAGAGAGAGAGAAATAATGATGGGAGAATCATTGATCAGCCGCCTCCTGCACGCCCCCTACTGGGGATCGAGCTCGAATGTGCCCTGACCTGGAATCGAACCTCGATCTCCTGGATCATAGGCTGATGCTCAACCACTGAGCTACACAGGCTGGACCTATTTTTTTAAAAAACAACAAAAAAACAGCCGTGGGCCCTCATTCCAGAAAAGCGATCACATGGCTCATACGGGCCTACCTTGCTCTGTCTACCAACACCGCCATTCCCCTTTCTTTTGAGGGCTATTTCTCCCCACTCCAGCTATTTGGCCCTAGATGGGCTACCAGTAAAAGCACCCCACCCCAGTCTTCCCAGAAGGGCGAGCACATCAAGTCCTTTCCTGGTTTCTGTTTTCCCTCTTTTGAATGAAACCAGAAGGAAAAGTTTCTTCTTTGGTAGAAAGCCAAAGAGGTGTGTGTCCAGACCTACTTGGGGCCCTTTCCCTGAGTTACTGAGAAAGCCCTTCTGTGTCAGCCACGGAGACAGAAGCCCGGAGATCGGGGGGGTTGGTGAGAAGGGGAGAGAGTCCTGCTGGTATTTCAGTCCTGGATCCAGCTGGCCCTGAAGCTAGCTCATTCCTACCTTTGCAATGAACCAATAAATGCTTTTGTTTTGTTTTGTTTTTTGTTTGTTGATGTGAGTCTGAGTTGACTGACTAACTGGTATTTGCAGTAGAAAGTCCTCGGTAGGATAGACACGACCTTGCCCTACCCTGTACCATTGACCCTTCTGTTTTAACACTGTCCCACTTCTCACTCACTGTCCTCACAAACAGCTCTTTTAAGGCAACTTTAAAATACCTTAGGCAAAAAATAAATAAATAAAGAATAAAATAAAATACCTTAGGCAAGTCCTTGCACAAATGCTCAACTGGTTTTGATGGACTTGAATAGAATTTTAGTTATTTTCTCTTACGCACTCATGTTATCACCCCCCACCATCCCCCAAGACTCTTTGTTTTCGGAAGACAAAGATGCTGCTTTGTACTTTTTAAAAAATTCTTGGAAAGTGCTCTGCACATTGCAAGAACCCACAAAATGCTGGAGACTGTGGTGACCGTAATGACCACATCACGAGAGGAGCCCGCTGACCTCAAGCAGAGGAACATTTTTAGACACGTTGGCAATGCTGGCACCACCTAGAGACTGTGAATCATGCGACAGCGACAAGGTCACAGGACCAGAGACCCTTCAGCCAGGAGCCCTGAGGTCCAGCCTGGGAGCTGAGAGTACACGTGACTCCCCACAGCACCTCCCCCTCCCCCAGGAATTTCAATCAGCCCGGGCTGCAAGAGGAGGCTTCTGGAACTTCCCGGGTGAATGAGGTGCTGGGCAGTGAGAACCTAACTAGTGACAGCCCTGGCTGCAGCCACAGTCTGTTTTTGACACCAGGGCCCGGGTGGCCTACCTAGCCTGGCCTCTGGGTCCCTCTCCTGAGGCCCCGGGAAGCTCCTGAAAATATCCTGAGCGAGCTGGGTGCAGAAGCACACTACCAGGGACGCTGCGAGCAGACAAGTGACACGCTTTATCTGCTTAGGTAACTGCAATTTTTTCAAAAACATTTCCTCAAGCAGAGGATATTAAAAGCACATTTACTGCCCCGGCCGGTTTGGCTCTGGTTAGAGCGTCGGCCTTCAGACCGAAGGGTCCCGGGTTCAATTGCGGCCAAGGGCACATACCTCAAGTTCAAGGCACCTGTGGGAGGCAACCAACCGAAGTGTCTCTCTCACATCCATGTTTCTCTCTCTCTTTCCTTTTTACTCTCTCTGAAAAGCAATGGGGGGAAATATCCTCAGGCCAGGACTTAAAATAAAAAATAAAAAGTAAAAATATATTATCAATAAAGGTATATTTAAAAAAAAATAATAAAAAATTAAAAATAGCTTTTAAAAAATAATAAATAAAAGCACATCGAGTGTCCTGAGTATACGGCGAGGTGGCGCTGGGTGTGTGAGGGTGTGATATGGCCAGGGAAGGGTTTGGACTTGCAAAGGGCTCCTCTGTCCGGCCTATCCCACAACCAGAGCTGGGGTGATCGAGGGCTGGGGAGAAGGCGGTGGGTCCAGTTAGTCGCCAGAGGGCGCCGGGGAGTGGGACACCTCAAACTGGGGTGTCCCATTTCCTTGGTTACATCTTCACAAAGGGCAAAGGTGGGGCCGCTTTTGCAGACAGAGAGCAAGGCAGTGGCCAGCAGTGACCGAGTGGGGCACAGCTGTACCCACCCAGTGTTATGCTTGGGGCATTTTTAGGGCTTCCCGTGCCAGGAAAGGAAGCCATGGAAGGACGTCTCTTAGCCTCATTAAAATTCTATTTTGGGCCTCTAACCAGTCTGGGGGCCCCTAAGACAAATCTGCGTTCCTTCTGCTCTTTCTGGCTCCGAGGGCAGGGCCCCAGGCCCCACGGGGATTAGGCGACCGTGGAGGGAAAGAGGGAGAAGGCAGCCACTTGGACCTACAATGGGCTGCTTGTCTTCTCTGCAAGTAGCACCAGGAGACCCGTTTTGGGACAGGAGCAACCTCATTTTTTCCGGGGGGAGGGGGGGGAAATGAATCACTTATTGGGAAGATGGCAAAAGAACTTATTTGCCAAAGCCACGGAGACATTTTCCCCGGGAACTGGAAATAGGTTCTTGTTTTTTGCTGTGGCCCTGATGTTGTCACTGGCGGGGAGACTCACGGCAGAAGCCAAGAAAAGGACACCTGCCCCTTAAAGGGCTTTTTGGACAACAGACCATGGCCCAGGACGGTCAAGAGACAGGTTATATTCCAGGATGGTCAACACACCAACAGTGGCCCCCCCCGCACCTTTATTTTATTTATTTTATTTTTAAATATAGCTTTATTGATTTCAGAGAGAGGAAGGGGGGGAGAGAGAGAGAAACATCAATGATGAGACAGAGTCATTGATCGGTGACCTCCTGCATGCCCCCTGCAACTGTGACCTCCTGGATCATATATAGGTCAACACTCAACCGCTGAGCCACACCGGCCGGGCTCCCCCTACCTTTAAATCCCCAACCTCACCCCTTTTTCTAAATCAGCAAAACAAAGGCTTGAGGTTAAATGACCAGCTACAGAGCCTCTGCGGGGTCAAGGAGCATTATTAAATGCTCCACACATAACTCATTCTGTTTTCTCAACGCATGTTTCATTGAGAAAATAAAGGGCCTAGTTAAGTTTCTGCTGTTGGGTTATAAGAGTTCATTTTATTCTCGGTATTAGATCCATATTAGACGTGCCATGTGTGCAAGAACTTTCTTGCATTCCGTGGGTTGCCTCTTTTCTCTTTTCTGATAGTGTCTTGTTCTAAGGATCAAGGTCAAATGGACCCTTGTTTATTAGATGCCATCGGTTTCTCAAAATGAGCTTGTCTCAGATCAGTGCCTGCTTTGGGGTGGAGAGGACTGGCTGGGAAAGGCCATGAGGGAATTCGGGGTGGGGGGTGATGGAAATGTTCATCTTGATAGTGGTGAAAATCAGTGTCAAAACTCACTGAGTGGTAGTCTTAGGACCTGAGCATGTTTTCCATGTGTACATTATACCTCTATTTTAAAAAAAATTAATTAATAGCTTGCTCATGTATGGGTACTTCCTTACCTTAATATTCTGTTTTTCCTAGAGTTTTTAAATTGGTTCTCCCCCCCCCTAGCTTTTTAAAAAAAACCCTCATCCAAGGATATTTTTTCCACTGCTTTTCAGAGAGATTGGAAGTGAGAGAGAGAGAGAAACATTGATGTGAGAGAGACACATCGACTGGTCGCCTCCCGCATGAGCCCCAACCGGGGCCGGGGATGGAGCCTGCAACCGAGGTGCGTGCCCTTGGCCGGAATCGAACCCAGGAAGAGTCCTGCTTTTTTTCCAATGTTTAGATTGTCTTCTGTCATCCCCACCCTCTCTGTCTCCATTTCTGGAACTTCCAGATGCCCTGCCCCTCACGTCCCTTTTTTTTTTTTTTCTCTTCTTTGGAACTTCTCTATCTGCTAGGCCTTTGAGTGCTGGAATCTCCCTGTCTCCCCAGCAGCCAGCCAGAGAATCGCTTGTCACGCACAGGTTCCTCTCCAGATGACCACGTCCACGCCTACGGCCTTACCTCTTGCCTGTATGTTGTCCAAACCACAATGCCTCTCCCTGCAGCCCAAATTTCCTGCTTCCTGCTCAGCCCACCCACCCAGGTGTTTCACAGGTACCTCCAGCTCAGCATCTGGACCCTGGCTCGAAAAGCCCAGAACTTGCACAATAGAGGCCCTCTGTGCAGTTCATGACCCGTGCAGCCAGGGTGTCCAAAGGAGGCCAAGTGTCCTTGGAGCCACTGGGATTTCCCCTTGGCACAGCCTCAGGGCATTTGCCCTCCCTGAGGTTATAGGTTCAGCCTGTCTGGGACTTTGATAGTTGGGATTTTGGGGTGGTTTTTTCCCCCTAATAAACAAAACAACGGGTCAGTGAGCTGGGATGAGCTGGCCACACGGCTCAGTAGCTAAGGAAGTGCTGTGGTTTTGGCTGCTGTAAACATCTAGATGTAGGAGGTGGGATGGGCAGAGCCAGGCTGAGAGGGGAACCATAGCCTTCTTTGGCAGATACAGGCCCCTGATTTCTCTCTTGCTCCCCTTGTGTGGGCAAAAGAACCAGATTATTAGAAAAGCAGAATTTCAGATTAAGAATAGAATTATAGAAACACAAAAGGCAAGATTTGAAAGGGCCTCTGGAAATCATCTGGGTGATGATGGTTTAAAAAAAAATTTTTTTATTGATTTCAGAGAGAGGGAGGGAGAGGGAGAGAGAAACATTTATGATGAGTCATTGATGGGCTGCCTCCTGCTCGCCCCCTGCTGGGGATCGAGGAGCCTGCAACCTGGGCCTGTGCCCTGACCGGGAATCGAACCCCGACCTCCTGGATCATACACAGGTCGATGCTTAACCGCTGAGCCACGCCGCCTGGGCCCCCATTGCTCTTAATGTGTAAAGGGGAACAAACTATGCCATCCCCAAATGTGCCACTTTGGTTTATTATTCTGAGTTAAATTTATTGAGAAATAACCTTTACAAGAAGCACACTCTGAGCTAAGGGTTAGGTAAAGCAGCTTGGGGCTTGAGAGAGAAGGAATTTCTCCTTTTCCCCCTGAAAGCAGGAAATAAATCTCTCACGCGAAGGTACCAGGAGGGTAGAAGGCATCCTGAACACCAGACAGAGAAGGCTATAAACAAACCTAAACCCTTGTTTGGTCAATTCTTCACAAATTTATTGTTTGTGAGGGATCACTCATCTCTCGATGTATGCCGAATTAAATGCTTCCTTCCTGCTAATCAGTCTTGTGTCAGTGTCATCATTAGACCAGCTGAACAATCGAGGCCGGAGGAAGGGAAGAGTTTTCCTATGAAAACACCGAGGGAACAGAGAGGGTCAGCAGGTTGTCCGAGGTCACACAGCTAGAAAGCAGTGAGAGCTGGGGATTCGAACCCAGGAAATCTGGCTCCAGAACCCACACACTCAGCCTACATCACCTTGCTTATCGCAACGATTGTTACTACTGACTGAGCACACACCCTGGAGGAACATTCAGGTCCTGCCCCAGAACTACCTTATTTCTTCACTCTTGCTGATTGTTGATTGTGAAACATGCACCCAAAGGGTTGATTTCATTAGTCGCTGTACTTAAGTGTATTTGAAAATCGCCTTAAAAAGATAACAACCACCCACTGTGCTGTTTCAACTCAGCAGGCTACCCGTTTCCTTGGATGGGTGGGGGGCGGGAAGGTTAGACCTGGGTCAGCAGAATTTCCCAAACTTTTCCAACTGCAGAACCCCTTTTGTTGCCTTGAAAGCATTTTTATGAGACGGGGATTCCAAGACCTTTCTTCGGGAAAGGTCTCACTGAAGCTTGCTCAGCCCGTTAGAGAGCTGGCTTTGGGTGGCTTGTCCTGGGGGCTGGGAATCAGCAGGAAGTCGGGATAAGGGGTGTCCCAGGTAGAAGGTGGTCAGAGCCACATGCTCACGAGGTCCCAGGCATGGAGGAAACCTCTCTGAGCAGTGACCTGGCTCATACAGACAGATATGCCTTCCCTCAGGCAAGGGAAAGGGCCCCTGCAGCATCTGAGGTCACCGCAGAAGACAGGAGGTGAATGATCCAAGTCAGGCTGGGACTTGAAATTCCCTAAATTTATGATCATAATTTATCTTTCTTTTCTTTTTCTAAAAATATGTCTTTATTGATTTTAGAGAGAGGAAGGGAGAGGGAGAGAGAGAAACATCAATGATGAGTCATTGATCCACTGCCTCTTGCTCGCCCCCTGCTGGGGATCGAGGAGCCCGCAACCCGGGCCTGTGCTCTGACCAGGAATCGAACCGTGACCTCCTGGATCATACACAAGTCAATGCTCAACCACTGAGCCTCGCTGGCCGGGCAAAATTCAAAATTTTAAAGCTCCAAAAGGTACACTCTGAAGTTTCTCTCCTCCCCTATTCCTCGGCCGTCCAATTTCCCTTCTTGGAAGGCCACCCAAACTCCCATTTTTTATAATTCCAGAGGCACTTTTATGTACACAGGAGCAAACATGTATAAATATTATGCCTCCCCTCCCATGCCCACCTCCTAAATGGTGGCACACTGCGCGTGCTTTCTGCTCCTTGCCTGTTTTACTTAACAGCATGCCCTATCGTCATTAATTTAAATAAGACTCCCAGGGGTTATGGAGCCTGGATGGTGAATGCAGGTCTCTCTGAATGCAAAGCCCATGAGGCTCGGACTCCAGGAGGGGCCATCAGCTGGCCCGGGCCTCCTGGATGTGCCAATTCAGGCAGGGCCCCTCCTCAGTGGGTCCCAGGCAGCTCTGATCACCACACCTCCCGGTGCCAAAAGAGCTGGGAAAGGACCAACCAATGGCTGGGCCTGGCAGAGGGTTCGAGGATCCGGAGAGAAATAGGTTTTGTTTTCCATCCCCCCTCAAAGACAAGCAGAAGTTGGCCTGCCGGGCCACACTGCCTTTCTCTTTACCCTCTGTAAGAGCAAAAAAAGTTTTCTCTTCCTGCCAAGGCCTGATGGCAGCCAGGCGGGCCCTGTGGTGGCCCCTCCAAGGGCCTGGCTCCCACGCCTAACTTCCCCCCGGCCTTTTGACAGCCTTGCTGGGGATGGGCAGCTGCCGTGGGCCCCTGCCAAGGCCCTGGGACCCGGCCTCCCTGAGAATTCACTTCTGCTCCCATGTCTGGGTCTAATTGTGACGTTGGGAAGGAACTCTCGGTGCCCATGTTCCATACCAACCAGCTTTCTGGGGTTGGCGTGGGGGTAGGGGCAGGGACAGCTGGCCAGCGTGGGCTAATGAAACATGTCCCTGGGAGTGTGGGGAGGAAGAGACTTCCTTCTACCTTCCGAGGTTCTTTCTGCTGGCCCAGTAATTAAAATGACATGAGACAGATTAACAAATTTAACTACATACATACGCGTAGGAAGCCCACCTACGTGAGGTTCAGACACGAGGGAAAACTGTGGGTTCGATTCCCGGCCAAGGCCCATACAAGAATCCGCCAATGAACGCACAAGCGAGTGGAACAACAAATCCACGTTTCTCTCTCTCTTTCTGAAATCCATCAATAAAATTGAAAAAAATAAAAAGAAAAGCCGATGCTCAGCAACTAGAAGTTTGCCCTGCTCTAGAGACAGGTCAAAAAACAAAACAAAACACAAACAAACAGACAAAAGGACCTGGTGATGAGTCTTATCGGGGGGGCAAGACCCGAATTTAAATTCTTTAAGGGAGAGGTAAATGTTAGAACGCACCCCCCACCCCACGGTTAAATGTGTATTTTTGCTTTTCCCTGCAGAGGGCTCCACCTGCGGCCTACCTGTCACCTGCTCTCCCGCCAGGGTCTCTCTTCTGAGAACCTGTTCAGTCCATGGAGGCGGCAGCTTCTGGTTCTGGTGCCTTCTCCCAGTCCAAGCTCACAGGCTGCGGGGAGTGCGGGGAGGGAGCCGGGGAGCTGCCCGCATTTCTCCCCAGGAGGGCCAGGTCCCCATCCAGGTGTCAACTCTGTTCGTGCTCAGGGCCTGGGCCCTTCCAGGCAGGCGAGGCACCTGCGCAGAACAGCAAGTGGGAGGTGTCTCTGTGCCCCCCCACCCCATTGTGACAAGGGCCCTGTCAACAAAAATTCCCAAAAAAGAGTATTAAAAAACTGAGAGAGCTTAGTCCGACCAAAGGCTTGCAAAACCCCTCATTTTTATCGTTAGCATGTTAACTGTTAACTATCCTATACCCAGCAATGTAAAAGAAATAGGTGTCTATTTGTGTGTTTTTTTTACCCAGTCCCAGAGGTTCCCCTCATGGCCCCCCATTGCTTTTTCTGACCTCCCTAATCTACCTCCAATGGGTATTATGAACCCCCTTTAATGTCTTCTCTTTTGATTATAATGTTTAAAATAAGGCGCAAAGCTGCCATTCTCTGGAGCATTTTCTCAATCCTCTGAGATCTTGCTTCCCCGGCAACTGTCGTCAGTTTGCTTCAAATAAACTCATTCAAGTTCCTATAGGTTTGGCCGTTTTTTACGTGGGCAGTTTCCTTCCTGCCCTTTGACCTTCAAGTATTCGAGGCAGCTGGGCAGAGGGGAGGGAGGGCACGTCCGCAGAGCCCGCAGTTCCAAACACTGAGGTTCTGCCTTCTCCTGGCCCTGCCCCCGACAGGGCGCCCCCATTCGCAGGGCCTGGGTGGCCACCTTAGAGCTGGGGATTTTCACATCTATCTGATCTATCTGGCTCCTGGGGATGTCTCGCCCATCTCAACTTGACATTCCCAAACTCAAAGATCACCGGAAGAGTGCCCTCCCCCCACCCCCAGCCCCAAACAGTGGCCCAGGAGGAGGGGGGCCACCCTGGGCTAAGAATGCAATTGCGCCTTTACAAGTGGTAATTTCAAAGCTTCAGCCTGGCTCTTTGTGCGCGTGGCCCAGAGCAGCCTTTAAGGGTCTGGAGGCCTTGGGACCCTTTGTTTGCTCCTGGTAGGCCCTTGGGGCTGGGGGTGGGGCGGGGTGAAGTCCTAACTCAGTATCCTAGAGGCAACCTTGCTGGATGTCGTACAGCCCTGTCCTTAAGGGTAAAATCCTAAAAATACAGATATCTTTGACCTGTGGATGCGCAAGGGGAAGGAGTGTATTCTGGCTGAAGGCCTGTGTCCCAGGGAGTTTGTCTGCTGAGGTTAGTACATGCTTGCAGAGTAAGCACAGGAGGGGGGCGAGGCTAGGAACTGAGGCACCCCCAAGGGCCCCGTGAGAAGGGTTTAATGTCTTAGGATCATAAGGTTGGGAATGCTAGGTGAGGTGATCAGGGGCTCCAGGCCCTGCTGAGAACCAGATGTAGCACAAACCATCCTTGGGGAGGGGAAAAATACGGTTTCCTCTACCCTCTTAGGTGCTGTACCCAGGGGGGCTGTGAGTTAAACTTAACAAAAGACAGATTAACAAGAGAAAAGACTTCATTTATACACAGGGTTGCTCAATGGGAAATAACTCAAAGCAGGGGTTAGAAGTAGGGGCTTATATACCTAACTTAGTAAGGGAAAGAAAAGGGGAGTAAAAAGCTTCTATGGGAAAAACAAATATATTTCTTTTTAAAAATATATATTTTTATTGATTTCAGAAAGAGGAAAGGAGAGGGAGAGAGAGAGAAACATCGATGATGAGAGTCATTGACCAGATGCCTCCTGCTCGCCCCCTGCTGGGGATCGAGGAGCCTGCAACCTGGGCCTGTGCCCTGACTGGGAATCCAATCGTGACCTCCAGGATCATAGATTGATGCTCAACCACTGAGCCACGCCAGCTGGGCAGTCCAGGCAATTTTGAGAGTCCATTTATTAAAGCTGGGGACAGTGAAACAAGGAAGAACTTAAGATCCTGCCCCGGGATGTCTGGAATATGTAAACCATTTGCTCCTGGGTGTCCTTGGTGGAGGAAGATAAGACCTTTTGATTTAGTATCTGGCTGTACATTGCTCAACAGTTGGTTCAGCCGCCTGTCTCAGTTTCCCCATCCCACTCTTTAAGGAATTTCCCTGGCTTCTTACTATCCCATTTCACTTCCACCTGGGGGATGGGAAGAGGGGAGGAACTGGAGAAGCTGTGGGTGGTGGTAGCGATGGTGGTGGTGGTGGTGGTGGCAGTGATGGTGGAGTTAGCCAGTGACAAGTTCTCCTGCCCTGGATTTTCCTGACACCTCCCCACCCTGCCCAGCCTAGGGCTCTTGCTCCAGGCCTCCCTGTGTTCTGTTTCCAAGAAAGGACTTGATGTTCTTCTGGCTGTGGCCTTGCTCTGGACCCGGGCATGAGATGAGTTGTCCAGATGTCCAGCTGGCCCAGAGAGAAAAGCTCTGAGCAGAGTCCTATAAAAATAGATCTTTCTAAGGCATTTCTCTGACTTCCTTTCTACCCGGAAGACCAAGTACCCAGCCCAGGTCCTGGTGTGTTTCTTTCCCACAGCTCCTGGAAGGGTTCTGGGCTAGGGAAGCCACACCCTTTGATGCCATTAACTTCTCGAGAAGGAAGAAAGGAGACAGACTCTGAACGAAGAAAACAAAGGTGCCTGCCCGGCCGGCGTGGTTCAGTGGTTGAGCATCCACCTAGGATCCAGGAGATCGAGGTTTGAATCCTGGTCAGGGCACATGCCCAGGTTGCAGGCTCCTTGATCCCCAGTAGGAGGTGTGAGAGAGGCAGCCAGTCCATGACTCTCTCATCATGGATATTTCTCTCTCTCTCTCTCTCCTTTTCCCTTCCTCTCTCTAAAACCAATAAAAATATATTTTAAAAAAGAAAAAATGAAAACAAAGGTGTCTGACTAGCAGCTGGGCAGGGGTCATCAGGCAGGTAAGATGCGAAGCTGGGGCTTGGATCCAGGTCCCGGCTTCAATCTCCCTGTGCAGCACCCAGTAGGGGGATGTCTCAGCTGCCAGCAGGAGACCGTTGGCTGGTTCCGAGAGCCGGGCTTGGGGCGCCTGAGAAGGAGAAATTAGGGTAGGGAGCCGCCAGAGACATCAGGAAGGACAGTGGTTAATTGAAGCCCCAACCGAAGTGAGAAAAATCACATAAAAGAACCTCAGAATCCGACCCACCTTTTTGGTTTTGGCGAGAAAACACTTCTGTGTTTTTTAAACTGAGAGCATATTTATCTCCAGCCCTGGCCCCTGGCCCTTGGCCTTTGGCTTGTAAACAGAAGCGGGTTGTTTGGTCCCTGGGCAGGGCTGTTTGCTCACAGATCATAAGTGCTCAGAGCAGTTGCTTTGGGAAGGAGGGTGTGTGTTTGAAGGGTGTACGTTTGAAGTGTGTGAGTGTGAGGCCGCCCGGCTGCTCTGCTCAGGCTCATGGGATGCTTGCGCTCACAGATGCTGGAAAGCAGAGGAGGGCTGGTCCCCGAGGGCCTCTTCTCTCTCTCTTTTTCTTTCTCTTTTTTATTTTTAAATATTGTATTGATTTTAGAGAGAGGAAGGGAGTAGATAGAAACATAGGAACATCAATGATGAGGGGGAGTCATCGGTCAGCTGCCTCCTGCACACCCCCAACTGGGGATCGAGCCTGCAACCCGGGCATGTGCCCTGACCGGGAATCGAACCGGGGCCCTCCTGGTTCATGGGTTGACGCTCAAACTCTGAGCCACACTGGCGGGGCTCTTCTCTCCTCTTGACATCGATGGAGTTGGATAGTGTTGACCAATAATTGCAAAGCAGCATCTTAGACATAGCTTTGACCTCAGAGATCCCATCCTGGGTGGTCCTCTCATACAAGGCCCTCCTGACACTGTCCTTTGCTTAAATCCCTCCAGTCACAGGGAGTGCATCTTCCCCAATAACATCCCAACACCCCACTGGTTGCATGCATAGCTGCAGTCATAGGAGCACACTCACTTTGCAGTCACCTCCACCCGATGGGGGCCCTCATTTCATTCGCCCCACTGATATTTTAGGGGTGTTTCCCTCGTGCTGGGCACCGAGCCCCGTCCTGGAGATCAGGCGCTCACCTGGTGGGAATGAAGTAGAGGCAATTTGTTTCAAGAGGTTACCACCATCCGCTCAGTTGCTCAGGCCAGAAACCGGGGTGCCTTGCTCGCGCCACAACGTCTAAGCTATGCTCGGAATGCATCCTTTGCTTTCCCGCTGCACATGGAAGGATGCTCCCGGCATGGGCTCTGCTCTGTGTGCACGTGAGTTCCTGCAGGATGCTTTCCCACGAGTGGAACTGCTAGGTCTCCTGGGCTCAGCACTTGCCACTTGGGCGGGTATTAACCAAGTCGCTCCCTGGGGAGCCTGGGCCCAGCGACACTCCCTCCGACGGTGCGTGCTGGGGCCTGTTTCCCAGAGCAGCGTGCTCATGACTTGCCACTTGCCCATCTGATATGTGAACCTGGTATTCAGTGTCCTTGTAATTTTCATTATGATGATGCATAACGTTTAGCTATTGGAGTCTAAAAAAAAATAAACTTAAAAAAACACAAACAACTAAAAACCAAACAACTCCATCTGAGCTTTCCCCCCCCCCCCCCTGGCCAGTCTTACTTAGAACTGGCGCTAAGTCACCAGCCCCATTCGGGATGGACGCCAGGCCTGGCGGGGGGCGGGAGGTGGGAGGCGCGGAGGTCTGGGTCCCCCCCCACCCCCCCTCTTTGCTCCAGGCTGCGGGGCCCCGCCCCGAGTCCGCCTCTGGCCGGCCTGGGCGGAGCCCGCGCGCCCGGGGGAGGCGCAGGGCGCGCGGCCCGATTTATTCCAGTCCCGCGGCCGGAGCGCGAGCCCCGCGGTCTGCACGGCGGTCCCCAGTCCCGCGCCGCGCCCCCCAGCACGTCCCCGAGCATGCGGGCCCCCCGCCTGCTGGCCGCGCTCTGCGGCGCGCTGCTCTGCGCCTCCGGCCTCTTCGCAGCCTCTGGTGAGTGATCGCGCCGCCCTCGCCCCCTCCATCCGCTCGGAAGTTCCCCGGCGCCCTCCCTCCACCTCCAGTGTTGACAAACTTGGGCCAAGAGAGAGAGAGAGAGGGAGCCAGGGAAGGGGCCGAGGGGGCGGCCTCCCCGGCTGCGCCCCCGCTGCGCTCGGCCTCTCCCGCTGTCTCCGCGCGCTCGGGAGTTTTTGGCCCACGCGCGCGCGCGCGCGAGAAAGAGAGGCTAGAGCGTCGGGCGGTGGCTCGGGACACGGCGTGACAGCCCAGCCATCCCCCCCCAAGGAGGTGGCTTGCGCGTAACAAAGGAAATCCCGCTGTCCCGGGCCTCTCTTGTTCCCATCTGTAAAATGAGGCCGTGGCACGGGGACCGACGGGCGCGCGCCTGCCGCCCTGCCGTGAAGTTTCTAGGAGTCTCGTGCGGATACAAAGTCTCCAGCCAGCTCTCCTCGGCGACTCCCACCCGTGCCCCGGCCGCCGGTCTGATCTTTGGAGGTTTCCGGAGGTTTCCGCCCGCGCGCTCCTCGGTGTCCTGGGCATCGGAGAGGAGGGAGGGCTGGGAAGTGGGTGGGAGCGCAGGGCTTTAGGTGGGGCCCAGGAGAGGTTTCCGAGCCCCGGGGAAGGCGTTGGCAAAGCGCTTCCATCCTCCTGCAGCCGCCTTCCGCCCCCGACTCCTTCCGCGGCCTTGGCCTGCTGGTGTATCTGCCTCGGTCCCTCCTCCCCCGCCCAGCGGGCCTCCCATCACCAGCTGGGGCCTCCGGCAGGCGCGTCCTGGGGATGCCCCAGCCCCTTCCCCGTGGGGCCACGCAGCCCGCCTCCAGGACTGGGAAAAGGGGGGGGGGGGTGTGCGTGGGTATCTCACAGAAACAAGATTGACTGAAGCTCTGCCATCCGTGACAGTCTGACCCCAGGCCTTGGAGTGAAGCCCTTTAGGGCACTCCAGGCGCCCACGCTCTTGGGAGCTGGTGGCTGTCCTCGGCAACCCAGAGAGACAGCTGGGTCCTGTCCCTTTTCCATCCCTCTTCAGCTCCCACTGTCTGAGCCCTGGCAAAATGTCCCTGGGGAATCTACCAAAAGGGCAGGACCCTGGAGTCTTAAAGGTGGTTGAGTAGCGGGGAGATCTGACTTTTCCTGATAAGGCGAAGCCCCCAGGCTGCTGTGCTGCAGGTGGGCCAGTCTAAGGCCCTCTGCGATAGGGGGACGTCTTTCTCGGTCCCCTTTTCCCACTGGATCACTTTGCCCTGGCGCCACGTGGGACGGGACACCTTTGGGAGGGAGAGGAAGAGCAGTTGGACCTTGTTGGGGCAGGAGCCCATGACTCCGGCCGTTCCCAAGCCTATGTCTGTGGCCCAGCCTGCCGCCTGCCAGGTCAGGGGAGGGGATTAACCTGCTATTTAAAGCCAGTGACTAATAGCTGTTGGGAGCCGCCTAAGCTCCGGAGGCCGGTGCTGAAGTGGAGTTCTGAGGACTCCTTCGCTCATTAACGGTATTCCCTTCCCTGGAGCCCAGGCCCGGCTCTCGGGACTTTGGGGATTCAGGAGGGTCCTCCGGCCTGGCATGGCGAGATTGTGGGGAGGAAGAAAGATTTATCATGTCTTGCTCCAAACAGGTGTGGGGTCTGGGGCAGCCCGGTTCACCAGAGCCAAGGGACTCTGCAATAGTGCCCATCCGTCACCCGGGCAGGTCCCCACCCAGAAGCTGCAATGTTCTCTCCAGTCCTCCGCCCACCTCTGAAGTTCTTGCCCAGTGTTTCTCAAATCCACCTGTACTCCTCACCCCTTCTGACTTCCTCTCTCTCCCTCTATTTTTAAAAAATATACTTTTATTGATTTCAGAGAGAGGAAGGGAGAGAGAGAGAGAGAGAGAAACATCAATGATGAGTCATTGATCCGCTGCCTCCTGCACGCCCCCTGCTGGGGATCGAGGAGCCTGCACCCCGGGCCTGTGCCCTGACCAGGAATCGAACCTCCATCTCCTGGATCCTAGGTTGATGCTCAACCGCTGAGTCATGCTGGCTGGGCTCCAGTGGCTTCTTGAGGCCCGGACTATGCCCGATTGCTCTGTCTTGGGGGCCTAGCACATACGTACGTGGTAGTTGGCCCCCCAGATATTTACTGTGCGGACGAACTGTTCCTGAATCAGAGCTACCGCTGCAGGTGACTTCTGTGACTCCAGCGAGTGCTTGAACGGTGGGACCTGCTTGATGAGCCAGGATGACCTCCCCTTCTATTGCCTCTGCCCCGAAGGCTTTACGGGCCTCATTTGCAACGAGACTGAGAAAGGTACCTGCACTGGGCTGCGCCTGCTTCCCTACACCTAGCTGCCGGTTGCAGGGCAGGCCGCTGGGGTGAGCCAGTGTGTGCTGAGGTGGGCAGTGTCCCCAGCACCTGTCCGTTGTCAGCCAGCATTTCCCTGGAAACCCCTGAGCCGCTTGAAAAACTGGTGCTTCCTTTATTTGGGCTGATCCACCTACACATGACCCTCCTTGGAGCCAGGCTGGCCCAGGCTCCTTCAGACAGAGTGGGGAGGGAGAGAGGGAGGGAGGCGATGGGGGAGGTAGGCAGGCAGTGGGCTGAGTTTGGGCAGAGCGTCCTTTTGGGCTAGGTCCAACTGCTGCTGTCTCTCTGTCTCCAGCTCCTTCCTGATCACCTGCCCAGGTGATCTTACCTGCCTCCTCCTACCCAGGTCCCTGTTTCCCAAACCCCTGCCACAATGATGCCAATTGCCAGGTGATCGATGACTCCCACCGTGGTGATGTCTTCACACAGTACATCTGCCAGTGCCCTCAAGGCTACCAGGGCACCCACTGTGAGACCAGTGAGTATCTGGGGGGGCTGCTCCAGCAGCAGTGGGGGAACAGACCCTGAGCCACAGTCCTGGCAGCCCAGGCCATGCCTGGCCTTAATATTCCCTGTGTCCGGGCCTCCTCTGAGTAGACGCAGGCTGGGACAGAGCCTCAGCTAGGCCAGGGGCGGGCGCAGGTTTTCTTTTCTCCTTCCTGGCCTCTTCCCGCTGGAGCTCCTCCCAGCAAGCCAGGTGTGAAAAGTCCACACCTGGGCCCAGGGATGGTGCTGGGGGGGGGCGGCTGGATTTCCAGAGTCCTTTGGGTCTGTCACTGAGCGTCCCAGGGGCAGGGGGCAGGCGGTTGTCCTCAGGCAGACTAGGGACACTGTGAGGTTTGCTGACCTAGAGAAGGGAGGGCTGGGCCAGCGGGGTGGGAGCTGGGGCCCTGGGGTCGAGAGCAGGTCAAGGGATACCCTTCACCTCACAGGCACGTGCCTTGGGCCCTGGGCGGAGGCCACTGTGTTTCACATCCTGGGTTCAGGAATGTGGGGGTGTGTGGGGATGGGGGGCTCATCAAGGCACACATCCCTGGGTGGGGCCAGGTGGGCCCACTAATTACTGTGCTGGGCGCCGAGGTAACCATGGGTGCGCCTGTGTCAAAATTACCCACCTAACCTGGCCTGGGATCTGGTCCAGGCTGGTGGCTCCTGGGACAGAGGCAGGAGGTGACCAGAGAAGCAGAACAGCCCCCCAGAGGGACCTTTGCAGCCCCTCCTTGTTATGCACTGTGTTTCCTGGGAGTGGGCAATGATCCTACAGGCCCCAAGAATGCATGTTTGAGCCCCTAAGCGGGAGGACACTTGGGGTGTGAGGACAGTCCAGACCTGGGTTCAGATCTCTGCCCAGCCACTGAAGGCCCTGGTCCTGGGCGCATGGCTGCACTTTGCGCCTCCCTCCCCCTGCAGGGGCCTGGGTGCTGTGGGAGCCAGGAGAATGGCCCATACCCCGCCCCTCATTGACTGCGTCGCTGGGGTGATGGTGAAGGTGATGGGGCCTTAGCCAGGGTCAGTGTGGCTGGTGGCTGGGTGAGGACTGGCAGTTGGAAAATGCGGAGTGTCCAGAGAAAACAGAATGGCCTTCACTCCCCACCCAGAAGGCTCCTGCCATTTGGGATTCTAGAAAACAACATGCAGATTTGCCTATTGATGTCCACTGCCACCCGAGGTGGCCCTTCTCCCAAAGCCATGCTGGGGGAGCCAGGGGCCGGGCTGGGTGCTGTGGTCTCCTGGCAGGAGACTCCAGCTGCCGATCGCGGCAGCGCCTTGAGTACAGGCCTGGGTCCCACCTCCGGTGACCCTGCCCTCTGCTTTCTTCCTCTCTACATGCCTTTTCCTGGCACCTCCTCTTGGGTCTCATTGCCCTTTTGTGGTCTCTGCTTTGGGTCATCAGCAGAGGCCACACCGTCTTATTCGCTTGTCCCCTGGGTCCCACCTGCTCCGGTGGCCACCTGACTGTCGTCTCCCTCCCTGCAGTGTGTGCCACGCCGCTGGGCATGGAGACCGGCGCCATCGCCGACTGGCAGATCTCCGCCTCGTCGGTGCACTTGGGCTTCATGGCTTTGCAGCGCTGGGCCCCGGAGCTGGCCCGCCTGCACCAGTCGGGCATCGTCAATGCCTGGACAGCCAGCAACTACGATAAGAAGCCCTGGATCCAGGTGCGGAAGGGGGCAGCCCCGGGGCGGGTGGCCAGATGGGGGGGAGAAAGTGAGACGAGTGTGTCAGCATTTGGGGGTCGCCACGGGAGCGTGCATAATGGGGGTCCAGGTAGCAAGGTAGCAGCTTCCCTTGGATGAAGTGTCTGTAATTGAGGGCAGCCTTGGGGGGCCTGGAGTGGGTGGGTGGGATGAGGGAGGGGTGAGGCCTCTAGGGTTCTTTTTTTTTTTTTTTTTTTTTTTAAATGTATTTATTGATTTCAGAGAGAGGAAGGGAGAGGGAGAGAGAGAGACTTCAATGATGAGAGTCATTGATCGGCTGCCTCCTGCTCGCCCCCTGCTGGGGATTGAGGAGCCTGCACCCCAGGCATGTGCCCTGACCAGGAATCGAACCTTGATCTCCAGGATCATAGGTTGATGCTCAACTGCTCAGCCACACCAGCCGGGCGCCTTTGGGGTTCTTGTCCACCCTTATCCAGCTCGTGGGTGGGGGGAGTGGAGGGGAAAGAAGCAACCCGGGAGTTTTAAGTGCACTGTCCTCCCCACCCTGGGACCAGGTGAACCTGTTGCGGAACATGCGGGTGACGGGTGTGGCGACGCAGGGTGCCAGCCGCGCGGGCAGTGCCCAGTATGTGAAGACGTTCAAGGTCGCTTACAGCTTCAACGGGAAAAAGTTCCAGTTCATCCAGGCGGAAGGGGGCTTGGGAGACAAGGTGAGGCCGTATGGGCCCCAAGGAAGGGCTGTGGTCAGCACTCCCGGGGCTCTCGCGTTGTTTGAGGGCCCCCAATGAGGCGAAGGTACCCTGGGTCATTGGCCAGGAGGGGAGGTGGCGTTTTCAGGTGCATCTTGGGTCCCCAGAAATTGGGAAACCCAGACAATTCTTGTATTTTGTGGTTACAAGTAATAGCCCCCTTTTATAGATGAGACTACTGAGACTCAAAGGTTTGGGGACCTGTTGCGGGTGGCTGTAGTGATAGAGCTGGGATGCAGTCTGAGCCTTCGAGACTACCATGTACAGCAGAGCTGGGGAACCCTTTTTCTGCCAAGTGGGGGCTATATAAAATGATCCACTTAAAAATTAGCTATGAAAAAAGCTCCTGGGTTTATTGAATTTTGAGTCCCACCTGAGGTTGCCTTGGCGGGGCCAGACCAAATGATTTTGGCCCGTGGGCCAGACGTGCCCCACCCTTGATCTACAGTCATTTGGATTGTACGTGGCTCTGCTGGAGATACCGTTAGTTGGCCAGCACCGTTCACAGTGTAGACATATGTTTATGTATTTGTATCTATGGGAAAGACACCGCGATGACCAGGGAAGGTGTGACAAGGGGGAATGTGGGTTGTGGAAACCTGTGGGGTGGCCAGGGGAAGGGCTGAGTCCCTGGTGGCTCTGCCAAGCCTCCCTCCCCACCCCACAGGCCTGAAGGGGAAAGTGTGGCAACCCCAGGAAGGGGGAACTTCCCCACATTGACCATCCTTCCAATCTGCCTCTTCCTCTTAGATATTTATGGGTAATGTGGACAACAGTGGTGTGAAGATCAACATGTTTGACTCCCCTCTAGAGGTGCAGTATGTGAGGCTGGTGCCCATAGCCTGCCAACGGGGCTGCACCCTGCGCTTCGAGCTCCTTGGCTGTGAGCTGAATGGTGAGTGTGGGGGAGGGACTGTGTTCTCAGCCAAGCTGAGCTGGGTAGGACTGCAGCGAGGCCCAGGGACCTGGGCTCACACAGCAGAGGCACGCTACAGGGATCACCTGGCCATCAGCAGCCCTGCCCAGGTACCCTCTCTGTGCCAACCCATGGCATTCTGGTGGCAAAATACTTCCATTTTGAAAGTATTTCCACGTATTCTGATTGGTTCCTGGAGCTTCTAGACCATGTTACCTCCCTCTGCAGGGAGTTTGAGTTCCCTGCTGAACTCCCAGTGCCCAGAATAGCGCCTGGATAAACAAATACTTGATGAATGAGTGAATGAATGAACATGGAAAGTGAAGCCCAGATAATTTATTATTATTATTTAAAAAGAAAAATCTTTACTGATTTCGGAGAGAGGAAGGGAGAGGGAAAGAGAGATAGAAACGTCAATGATGAGAGAGTCATGGATCAGCTGCCTCCTGCAGGCCCCTGACTGGGGATGGAGCCCACAACCCAGGCCCTGACCGGGAATTGAACCAGGATCTCCTGGATCCTAGGTTGATGCTCAACCGCTGAGCCACGCCGGCTGGGCCCAGATAAATTATTTATCAAGGGCACACAGCTGGCAGGTATTCAGACTTGGTCTAGATCCCTGGGCTTCTGACACCCACCCATCCAGTAATTTACCCTCCTGCCCCAACCCCCTAAAACCTCCTGTTGTCTGGCTGCTTTCAACAGAAACACGGGGCTTCTAGGGTCATAGGGCTGGAGCTGGTGCTCGCTGCTTCCATTTCCAGAGACAGCCCCAGATAGGGGAATGGGGGACCAGAAAGGGACAGGTTTGCTTTGAGCCAGGAAAAACTCACCCTTGGGGGAGGTCAGGGTGCAGGGTCCCTGGTCGGGCTAACCAGCCCTGTGAGATATACTTAGGTAGTGAGTAGTTCCCCCCTTTTTTTTTTGCAGCCACAGTGCCACCTGCTGGCCCTTGGCGGAGCTGTAGGGCTCATTACCCAAGACCCACCCTTTGCGCCTCCTTTCCCCTGTCACAGGATGCGCGGACCCCCTGGGCCTAAAGGACAGAACCATCCCCAACAAGCAGATCACGGCCTCCAGCACCTTCAAGACCTGGGGCCTGAGTTCCTTCAGCTGGTATCCCTTCTATGCGCGGCTGGACCAGCAGGGCAAGTTCAACGCCTGGACGGCAGAGAGAAACTCTGCCTCCGAGTGGCTGCAGGTGGGCCCGGCTCCTTGGGTTCCCAGGATCAGGCGGGGCTGCCTGGTCTTTGACCTCTTTGCGGCCCAGGCTTCTGCTCCCCAAGAGGGAATTTCTGAAAAGCCTTTGTTTTTTTTTTTCTTTTTCTCTTTTATCATATACCCCACCTTCCTCCTGATTCTGTTAAGTCCAGTGTGTGTGGGGGGGGTGACTCGTAGCTGCTTCGCAGCCCAGGTGGAGAAAGGGGGTGTGTGTGTGTGTGGAGGAGGAGAGCCACCCCCGCTGGCTGCCACAGGGAAACAAGGCTGAGCTCCTGGACAGCAGCAGGACAGGGTAGAGGAGGGCCTCCTGGGACAGGCACCGTGGGGTTTCTCTGCCTGAGCACAGAGCACATGCTCTCTGACTGGTGTCTGAGAGCACACCAGGGGACAGCCCCCGGATTTCACTGAAATTGCAGAGCACCAGAGCATCTGCTCATGTCAGAGAGGAGGGGTCAGGGTTTGCCTGGGGCTCACCTCCTGGTTGGCAGTGAGCTGAGTTTGCACCCTGGGTCCTGGGACTGCTTATGCAGGGGCAGGTGGCCAGCTCCCCAGGTTGGTCAGGGACTGGGAGTGGAAGGTCTGTCTCTGGGCCCCAAGGAGCACATTAGCCTGAGGAGCCGGGTTCCTTGAGGAGCTGCCTGTCTTGGGACTCCTCAGGACCAAGGTCAGGCTGTGGACAGTCCCGCAGGGGACCTCAGGAACAGTCCATGCCAAGGGGTTGGCCAGGGCCCAGGCTCTGAAACCTGAACTCCGTTGCCGTGAATTGCCTCATCGTGTCTGACAAAGTTGGTGGCATTTGTGCCCATTTTATAGATGAGAAAACTGAGGATCTGCCAAGTGAAGTAGCTTTCCCCAAACTATAATTCATATCCCAGTGTGTCTGTCTTTTTCCACTTTACTGGAAAGGGTCCAAGCAAAGAAAATGTGGGTTGGTTTTTTTTTTTCCCCCCCTTGTAGATTGACTTGGGCTCCCAGAAACAAGTGAGCGGCATCATCACGCAGGGGGCCCGAGACTTCGGCAACATCCAGTATGTGGCGGCCTACAAGGTGGCCCACAGTGATGACGGCGGGAACTGGACCGAGTATAGGGACCCGGGGTCCACAGACAGCAAGGTGAGTGTCGGCTGCCTGCCTCTTACCACTCCCGGGTGCCCTGCGAGTTGGGCCTGGGGCTCTGATGGGAGGGGGGCTGGCTCGGGGACCCTCCTGACCCCCCTTCTCTGCCCGCAGATCTTCCCAGGCAACTTCGACAATAATTCCCACAAGAAAAACATGTTTGAGACACCCTTCCTGGCTCGTTTCGTGCGCATCCTGCCTGTAGCCTGGCACAACCGAATCACCCTGCGTGTGGAGCTGCTGGGATGTTAGTCGGTCCAGCTAAGGGGACCGGGGTGGCTGTGGGGCGCATGCCCCTTCCCCGGTTCTCCTGACCTTCTGTGGTCCTGCTGCCTCCTCTGCCCACCCCCCTCATGATTGTAGTGCCGTGGAGGGGGGTGTCAGTCAGTCGCCTTCCCTCTGTCTTCCTCACACCTCCCCTCCCACATGCCTCCCCCCTGTGCCCAGCCCTCGTGCCATCCCATTTTCTTAGGCGCTGAGGGAGGTGCGCAGGTCTGGGATGGACAGGGAAGAGCGAAGTCGGGGGGTGCGGGTTACCCGCACCTCTCCAGATCCCCGATTCCAGCTTCTGTGTCCTCCATAGCCCCCTCCCACACCCCACATTTCCCGCGGCCCTGGAGGAGGGCCCTGCGGCGCCAGGCTGGAGATGAAAAGTCTCCTGCCCCTCAGCACGAAGCTGCCATTCCTGATGCCAGCACCCAGCCCTCTGACACCCCCCACTTACTTCCCTGGAGATCCCTCTTGAGCCCTGTGCTGCAGCCTGGAAAGAAAGAAGGGGGTGGGATGGGTCTGTGGACAGACGGGAGGCGGTGGGCGGGCACCGGCAGTTTCCGAAATATATTTATGTCACTGTCTGGAGCCTTGGCTGTGTGGTTCATTGTCATCATCGCGTTGAAATGGACTCTGTTTCGTGCTGGTCCCCACCTTCCATGCTCAGCTTTCTCACCACCTGCCCGACTACAGATTGCTTAACAGCTGGAAGAAGGAGGCGGCTGGATGCTGTGGGGGGGCGTCCCCCATGGGAGACCAGGACTCTGCCAAGTGGGCGCAAGGCCTCCTGGCTGAGCACGCTGGTTTCGGGGAGGCCACTGGCGCATTCGCTCCCTGGGCAGGGGCCATCAGGAAGTGGCTAGTGGGGGCGGTGCAGGCCAGTGCCTGGTGATCCGGGAAAGGGGCTGGCCACAGAGGAGGGACTGGCTAGCTGGGAAAGGGGCGAGTGAAACCACGGCGGTGCCCAGAGGCCTTGACTTTGGGAGCCATGCTGCGATACCCACAGGCGCCTCTGGGCAGCACCCTCTGGGCAGCACATCTGGCCTCGCGAGGCTGCGGAAAGGGAGGGTGTGGCTTTGTTGGAGCCTCACCAGGGAAATTCATCCGGAGGGGGCTCCTTCCTGGGAACTGCCCTTGCCAGGGCTTCTTGGCTGGGCAGGGACAGAGTAACAGGCCAGGCCGAGGTCTCCAAATGAAGTTGGGTTGTGGGGCTCTCTACTCCCGGGAGTCCCCATTTCTAACTGTTTTCAGACTCCTTGAAGCTGCACGGATTGGGTTTGGAGTTAGTCTTTCTGGATGGTTGCTGATCCCAGGACTCCCTCTCGCTCATCTTTGCAGCCTTGGATTGGGGACCCTGGACTGAGATCCCCTTACTCCTGACGCCTTCTGTCCTCAGCTCCTCTCCCCGGGTAGCTCCTCCACTAATGAATCACCTCCACGAATTTACTTCTTTACTCCTGTCTGCAGTCGCCAGAGCCAGCTCTGGGATTCCCCCTGCTGGCCAGCCCTGCCCCTTACTGTCCATTCCTCTCCCTACACCTGCCGGTCAGCACCTGGGCCTGTTGACCTGCTTCTTCCAGGAGTCTGGTCTCCTTTCTGGTCCTGGTTTAAACATAGTGGAGTGATTAGGGGCCCCAGGTCTCAAGTTGGGCAACCTGGCTCCGAGTAACCTTGGACTATTATATCTCTGGGCCTCAGAAATAACAGGGCCGACCCCATGGCCTCCTAGGGACTAATGTACCTATGCAAAGCCTGGCCCATCGGAGGCCTCACACACTTTGGTCGTCTTTGTCAGAGAGGCTTGCAAGAGCATCCTAATTGGTACCTGTGTTCTACTGATCTCCCCTCCAACCCATCCTGCACCCGGGTGGTAAGCCATCCCTTCTTTACAGAGGAACCTTCACTGGCTCCCTTTTGCCCATCAAGCCTGGCCTTCCCCCTGGGTGCATGCCAGCCTCTAGTCACTGCGGCTCTGCCCTAACTTGCTCCCGGATGCTCCTGTATCACACTCACAGGCATGCACCCACGCACACGCAAGCTATCCCGGTGTGTTCAGGAAGCGGCTCTGGGCCCAGTGACCCCCCCCCCCCCCCATGGCCCTCTGTAGGCTTTTCTGCTGAGGAAACTGTCCAGCCCAGGACCCCTGTTGGTCTGGACAGGAAAGAAAACACCCTCCTGAAGGTGGAGGCAGCCATAGCCCACTTACAGAGGGCTGGAGAGGGGTGCCCCCAGCACCCCGCCCTGCTTAGTAGCACTATTAGGGTAAGCCAGAGTCTCCTCCATCCCCTACTCACCTTCCCCACGGTGTGGCAGCCTCAGCCCTGGGACACACGCCCTTCCCAGCTTGGCCAGCAGCCTCCCAGCGTGGGGTGGTCCCCCGCAGAGTGTGGGCACCTCCTCCCTTTGGGCTCGGCCCTGGGAGGGAAAGGGGCGTGTATTCCTTTAAGGGGCAGGTCGGGCGGGAGCGCCGGGGTTTGTCTGGAGCCGCTTCCTTTCTGGCCACTTCAGGGTCCCCCAATCCGCTTGTTTGCTCAGAGCCGGAGAGCGCGCACCCGGAGCGCACGGGCCGTCGCGGAGCCGCGCGGGGGACGGTGGTTCCTCCCTCCCGGCTTCGGGTCTCCTGTGGGGGCCCCCACGCCTCCCGGGGGCCGGAGCTGGGCTGTGGACAGCCGCGGGGGGCGCGATCCAGGCGCCAGGGAGGTGAGAGCCACGCGGGACCCGCGTGCGCGCCCGGAGGAGGCACCACCAGGGCGCACGGCGGGGCCTCGGGGGCCACCGCTGGGGTCCAGCGCCCTCCCCACTGGGGGCCGCCCAGCTCCTTCCCTGCTGTCCAGCCCGGGTCCTGCAGCTGCCAGCACCGCGCGCCGGCTCTGCCCCGGGGGCATCTCTCCAAAGCGCAGTCGGGGGGCCACGAGAACCTGAGCGTCGGGGGAGAGTGGAGACACCCCGCGGGCGGGCGGACCTGCAGTCCCAGGGCAAACGCAATGGGTGCCCGTCGGTACTAGGCCTCGGTTTCCTGGGGCTTCTGCTTTGGAAACAGCGAGACCCTAAAGGTCAGGGAGAGTCCTGGGTGGGACATGAGTCCCCCAGGCGGGAATTCGGGGCCAGGAAGGACACGGCAGGGGCCTTGGACGCACTCAGCTCGGTCACCTGCCTGTGACCCAGTGTGGACGGCGGTGCCCAGCGCTGACCCTCGGGAGTGCCTCTGCCCCCCGCCGCAGGGGGAGGTGATGGAGAGGCGTCCTGGCCCCTCTCCCGGGCCCTGCGCGGGGGAGGCTGGTGGGAATCCCCTCCGGCGTCCACTGTCGCGGGGCCACAGGTTTCAAGGGCGTTTGTAAGCCTTGTCTAAACTGGGAGGGACCCGGGGGTAGGGGGGTGGGGGTGGGCACCCAAGTCCCAATCTTCCCGGCTGCGCGCTGCTGGAGACGCGCAGGGCAATGCTGCCCTCTGCTGGTGTTTGGGGAACTCGTACTCTGGTGGGGGCCCCACTTTCCTTCCAAGTCTGGGTTCAGCTTATTCTGGTTTGTGTCCCCTGGCAAGTGGTGCTGGGAAAAGCAAAAGCTGGGCCACCAGAAGACCTGAATTTTCTCTAACCTCTACCTGTACCAAAGATAAGACATTGGCCTCAGTTTCCCCAACTGCAGAGAGAAGAGAGTGGTTGCTGCTTTCTCTCCCAGGCAACCAGAGAGGGGAAAGAGACCCTAAGATAATGTGAGCCTTCCCTTTGTAAACAGCTCACAGTAGTAATAATAACTAATATTTTTGGGTGCTTCCCCTGCTACCAGGCAGTATTCTAGGGCTCTCCAGAACCTTCTCTCCCTTAAGCTTCACAAAAAATATTTCCTGGTCGGTATTGTTGTGACTCCCATTTTACAGTTGAGGAAAACTGAGGCTCAGTGACTTGTCCAAGGACAGGCTGTTAGTAAGTGGCTGGAGCCAGGCCTGAATCCAGGTGGCCAAGCAACCCAGTAATTTCTGAACCCCAGTTTTCTTGTCTGTACAATGGGAATAATAAACGTTCACGCTGGGAGGGTCACAGGCAGTGCTGTTTCTGAAAGTGCAGAAAGCAGTCCTTGAATATGACAGATCGTTGTGGGAGTTGGCTACAAAATGCTCAACAGAGTCCTGCCTCTGCCGCCTCCTGGCTGTGTGGCCTCAGCACAGCTGCTTGATGTCTCTGTGCCTCTGTTCGCCTGTGGATTAAATGGAGAAATAAAATTCTCCTTGCTGATCCGGGTGCCTGGCCTGCCGAAGATGCTCTTCAGTGACCTGTTGAGTGAATGAGTGGGTGTCGAAACACCAGGGGCTCCTTTAATTGGCTTTTTTTTTCTCTTCTGTCCTATTTGCCTGGGCCACAGCCTAGCCCAGGACACGCTGGGGCTGCCGCCATGGTCCTGCTGCTCCTGGTCCTGCTGCTCCCACTGCCCTGCGTCCGGGGCCTGCCCTTCTACAATGGCTTCTACTACTCCAACAGTCCCCACGGCCGGAACCCGGGCCACCGTGAAGGTAGGTGACCTCCTGGGCTCGGCTCTTTGCTCCCAAGGGTTGAGCAAGACCTTCCCTGGCTCCTGCTGTGGTCAGGGAGACAGCAGCCTTTTCCCCATCTGGGCCCCTGCAGGGGACCAGCCTCGTTTCTTTTTTTTATTATTTATTGTTATTTTTAATGCTCACCCGAGGATATATTTTTTCCCCATTACTTTTCAGAGAGAATAGAGGGAGAGAGAGAGCGAGAGAGAGGAACACTGATGTGAGAGAGACACATCGATTGGTTGTCTCCGCCGGGGATCGGGCCTGCAACTGAGGTATGTGCCCTTGGCTGGAATCGAACCTGGGACCCTTCACTCTGCGGGCCGATGCTCTAACCACCGAGCCAAACTGACCAGGGGGAGCAGAAAAGGTGGTCCAGTGACTGTGCTTGTAGCCCCTCAGTCATGGAGCTGGATGCACTTAGGGACAATCACTTCTGCTCTTTATATGTCCCCAGAGTCCTGCCAATTTGTCAATTGACAAGAGCCAGCTTAAAAAGGTGACCTCCCGGGTCTCCTCAGTGCAGAGGAGCTTTGGGGTTAGACAGAGGCAAGGTTGAATCTTAATTTTGCCACTTGTAGCGACATGGTTTTGGGCAGGTGACTTTTTAGTTAGCGCACCTAGGGGAAAATCCATTCTTTGCCTTATCTGCAGCCAGCATTCCTTGGCTTATAGCTGCCTCCCTCCAGTTTCTGTCTCTGTGGTCACACCCCCGTCTGCCTCCCTTTACAAAGATACTTGCAATTGTAGTTGGACCCATCTGGAAAATCCAATCTAAACACACACCCTTTTCTCAAGATCCTTAATTTAATCACACGTGCAAAGTTCACTTTGCTGTATAAGGCAACATTCGGGGATTAGGACCTGGATATTTTGGGGAGCTGTTATTTAGCTGGAATTTGTCTTGTTGACCAAGCAACACTTTAATGAGATGCAAGGGAATTTCTGAATCATCATGAACTTAGTGGCTTAAGACGACAGGCATCTGCTTTGCTGGTGATTCCATGGGTTGGCAGTTTGGGCTGGATCACTTAAAGTCACAGTGGATACGGGGAGGGGTGCAGCATTGTGGCCTTATTTGCCATGTGTCCCACCCGAGCGTGGTGGGAACTGGGATGGAGAGGGTGGGGTGGCCCTTGCCGGGGTACTGATGAGCTGCATCGAGTCCCCATCTGCACCCACCTCTCTCCCCAGGCCTCTTCAACGGAGTCAAGCTGGTGGTGGAGACGCCCGAGGACACCCTGTTTTCCCACCGAGGGGCCAATGTGACCCTGCCCTGCAGGTACCACTACGAGCCAGCCCTGGTCTCCCAGAGGCCCGTGCGTATCAAGTGGTGGAAGCTGTCAGAGAACGGGGCCCCGGAGCGGGACGTGCTGGTGGCCGTAGGGCTGAGGCACCGCTCCTTCGGGGACTACCGAGGCCGCGTGCACCTGCGGCGGGCTGGGGAGCGCGATGTGTCCCTGGAGATCCGGGACCTGCGGCTGGAGGACTACGGGCGCTACCGCTGTGAGGTCATCGACGGGCTGGAGGACGAGAGTGGCCTGGTGGAGCTGGAGCTGCGGGGTGAGACCCCCGAGGGGGGCTGCGTGACGCTGGGACCTGGGGACTGAGGGGAGGGGCCTGGAGAGAGCAGCCAGACCTTTGTGCTTTAGGCAAAAAACATTTTATCCTCAAAACAACCCCATGAGGAAGCTACTATTATCATCACTCCCGTTTTACAGATGAGAAAACCGAGCACAGAGAGGTCAGATAACTTACCTGAGGTTACCTAGCTCATCAACGGCACAGCAGGGGTTTAACCCCAGGAATTCAGGTTCCAGAATCCACGATCCTGGATGCTCATTCCCAGAGAGGCAAGCCAGAGCTGGTCACACAGCTCATTAGAGTCAGAGCAGGGTTGGCAGGCAACACGAGTGAGTGAGAGAGCCCGGTGTGAGAGAATAGGGAGTGGTGGGGACTGGGGCACACTGCTGAGCCCTCCTTTTGGATGGGACCGCAGCCTTATTTCTCGCAGCTCTGGAGGCTGGAAGTCTGAGATCAGGATGCGAGCACGGTTGGGTGAGAGCCAGGTTGCAGACTCCCGGCTGTGTCCTCAGGTGGCAGAAGGGACTGGGGAGCTCTCTGGGGTCTTTGATAAGAACACAAATCCCATCACGAGGGCTCCACCTTCATGACCTAAGCACCTCTCGAAGGTCTCAGTTCCTAACCCTTGGGAGTTAGGCTTTAAGGGAAACACATTAAGACCAGAGTATTGGGGTTCTTGCAACAGCCTGTGAATGAGGCATTATTTGAATCCTATGTTGGGGACATTAGTTGGCTGATTCATTTATTACCTTAACACAGTGATTTTCAACCGGTGTTCAAGAATTTTAAAAACATGCAACACCTGACTACTTAGTGGGGGGCACTGATCTCTTTTCCCTTAGATTCTCAAAGAAAAAAATGATAGCAGCCAACCCAACAGTAGCCATCCCGTGTGAACGCCCTGCCTTGAGCCATAACTATATAGGTCACAGAACAGCTGCATCTTACCGGTCACGTCGCATAATAAGGTTGCATTTGATTGGTTAATTCTCAGTATCAATAATCCTTATATACAAGTATAGGCACCTGATTTTTTAAAAAGGGGCAGGCAATTACTATTATTATTATTATTATTTTTGTAAATCAATCAAAATTATACGTATTTTTTTTGGGTCAAATCAGCAAAAATATATATTTTTTAGCGTGCCACTGTGTTTTAGTAATTAGTTTATGTGCCGTGAGATGCAGGAGGTTGTCAGTTGCCGCCTTAACAAACTAGTGGGTGTTTGCTGAGTGCTGCTGTTTGCCAGCCTGGCTCTGGAAGGGAGGTGTCATGTAGTCTCTGCCTTGGACGGTGGACAGGAGGTGACAGAGGAACTGAGTGTGTGTGTGTGTGTGTGTGTGTGTGTGTGTGTGTGTGTACCAGCCAGCTGGGCCCCTGCCCGCCCCTCCAAGCCCTCTTTCCTCCCTCCCCAGGTGTGGTATTTCCCTACCAGCCCCCCAAGGGGCGCTACCAACTCAACTTCCAGGAGGCCCAGCAGGCCTGCGAGGCCCAGGACGCCGTGGTGGCCTCCTTCGAGCAGCTGTTCCGGGCCTGGGAGGAGGGCCTGGACTGGTGCAACGCGGGCTGGCTGCAGGACGCCTCGGTGCAGTACCCCATCACGCTGGCCCGGGGGCCCTGCGGTGGCCTGGGCCTGGCGCCCGGTGTGCGCAGCTATGGCCCACGTCACCGCCACCTGCACCGCTACGACGTGTTCTGTTTCGCGGCTGCCCTCAAGGGTGAGTGGGGTGGCCAGGGGCCACGGAGGGTGCAGTTAGGGAAAGGTTGGGGGACCCCAGCCTCATGGTGGGTGGGGTGGAGCTCTCAGAGGACTGGGGAGGTGCCCCTCAAAGTGTCTAAGCAGATGCCCACAGCGTGGTGGCTCCCTGGGCGCAGACAGTTGACTGATCTCTGGGGTGCGGTTGGTGACATCTGGACAGGCTGACATGACTGCAGGCCTGGCTGTCTTCTCCAGCTGTGCCCTCCCACTGCCCAGACCTCACACCCCATTTTCCCACAGGGCAGGTGTACTACCTGGAGCACCCCGAGAAACTGACACTCTCAGAGGCGACGGAGGCCTGCAGGGAAGACGGCGCCCGGATCGCCAAGGTGGGCCAGCTGTTTGCCGCCTGGAAGTTCCGGGGCCTGGACCGATGCGACGCTGGCTGGCTGGCGGACGGCAGTGCCCGCTACCCCGTGGCTCACCCCCGTGCCAACTGCGGGCCCCTGGAGCCTGGCATCCGAAGCTTGGGCTTCCCAGATCCCCAGAGCCGAAAGTACGGTGTCTATTGCTACCGTCCTCGCTAGAGCCGGCCACCGGCTCCCGTGCCTGCCTGCGCCTCCCCTCTCCGGCTGTATTTATGGAGTGGTGCATTTTCCCTATTGGTTGGGGCAATTTTCCTTTGTTTTTATACTTCTCAGCTTAATTTTTGTTTAATTATTATTTTTGTAAATCTGACAGATCCCAAATCCTCTCTTTGCTCAGGTGGACACCCCAAGGCTCCCTCAACCAGGAATCCTATACTCCTATGGGACACTTGAGTTTCGTGGGCTCACAAGGACTCTGATGCCCAGAGGGGGCGGTGGCGCAGGGATTGGGTGTGGTGGCTGCAGCTCTCCCTCCACCCCAGCCTGGGGAGGGGTGGGGACATCCAGGGACTCTGAGCTGGGCTTTGGGCCTTGCAGTCTCCTGCCCCTCTGAGGAGCTAGGGCTGGACACGAGCCCCAGACTTTTGTGTGAGGTTCCAGGAAAGGGAGGAGTGCCCCTTCCACCCCCCCCCCCCAGTTCAGAGAGTCTGTTTTTTTTTAGATATGTTTTTATTTATTTCAGAGAGAGGGAGAAACATCAATGATGAGTCATTGATCTGCTGCCTCCTGCTCGCCCCCTGCTGGGGATCGAGGAGCCCGCAACCCGGGCATGTGCCCTGACTGGGAATCGAACCGAGACCTCCTGGATCCTAGGTTGATGCTCAACCACTGAGCCACGCCGGCCGGGCCAGAGAGTCTGTTTTGTTCTCATTTCCCCCAATTTGGTGTATTTTTTTTTTTTTTTGACAATAAATGGTGCTGTGACCCCCTCCTCCATCCCAGCCCTCCTGTGTCCTGCTCTGCACTGTGTTCTATCTACCAACCGGCTCTTCTATGGGAGCAAAGTGTGACATCGAAGGACCAGCTCTGCAAAGTGACCCATCAGCTGTCTCACACACACACACGCACACACATACACACACATGCATACATACACACGCTCCATCCGGCCCACCTGTACCCTTGTAAAATTAACAGGTATCCCTGTCCCAGCCTCTCTGAACACGTAGGATTCGCCCCAGTTTGGGGTTCTGCAATCAAAACACGTCCCCAGGGCCACCATTCATTTCTAAGGGCCCCCTTCAGTAGCCCCTAGACCACGGTTGCCTTATTTAGAAAAAAGGGAAAAGAAATATCTGAACTCTTCCAATGTCTTTATTATTATAATTATCATAATCTTCAATTTTCAAAAATATAAATAGGTGCACGGAACCCTGGTGCCTGCACGGTCCCGGGGGTGGGGGAGGGAGGGGAGTGGGGTGGGGAGGGCACTCCTATTGGGAAGGAAGTACCCCCCCCCACCCAGCCCTGCTGAGACGACACCTGCTAGGGTGGCAGACCCGGTGAGAGGACGCTGGGAGAGGGGCCCTGGGAGGGAACCCCACCCTCACGCAGCAGAAGACGCCTCGCTGGCTCCCTCCTGCAAGCCTGCCTCCAGGCTGCTCCCCGTGAGGAAGGAAGGTGCAGCCCCTATCCCGTACATTCAGCTGTGGCTCCCAGTTCTCCTCACCCTGGGCTCCTGCCCCCTCCTCCCTCCTCCCTAGCTCTCCCTGGAGGCCAAAGAACCAATCATTGCACTGCTCTTGGATAAAGTCAGCCAACAAAAAATAATCTTCTTTATTTAACTTAACCCCTCCCTGCTCCCCTGTCCCTGTACTGGTCCCCGGAAAGGCACAACAGAATGGAGAAACGTCTCTAGACTCGGTCCACGGGTTACGACACGTCCGCTTTGCTTTGGTATTTTAGGGGGAAAGTCAGATGCGTTTTTTTTGGCAATTCGGGGTGGGGGGGGTGGGGGGGATGGGTGGGTGCGTACACAATGTGGGATTTAATGTTTTTCCTTCTTTAATGGAATTCCTTATATGACAGAAAGCGACAAGAAGAAGACACCATCCGAGGGGGACGTCGGCCTGGCAAGGCTCCTGGGCTCAGCATCCTGGGCGCGCTCGGCCTTGAGGCTCCTCTCAGTGGGCTGTGCTGGGGTGGCTCCTCCGGGGGGGCCGGGAGCTCCGCTTCTGTAGTCTGCGCTTGTAGGTGGCGGCTGGGTGAGGGGAGAGGGAACAGGCCTGGTGAACACCCCCCCACGGGGAAGAAGGCAGGCCAGATAGCCTCTCCCTGTCTTGCCCTTTCTCTGCCACCCGGCTCCCCTCCCTGCAGAATTCACTGCTAGTAAAGGCAGTCTGAGGCTTTATTCCACCTCCTGGTTTTGACTTTCTTTTTGAAACAACCTGGACTAAGGGGCTTGGGGCTGTTGAAAAGGAAACTGGGCTACCCTGGCCAATTTTGCTCAGTGGTTAGAGCGTTGGCCCGCAGACGGAAGAATCGGGGGTTCGATTCTGACCAAGGACATGTACCTCTGTGGTAGGCTCTATCCCCGGTCCTGGTCGGGGTGCGTGTGAGAGGCAACCAATTGATGTGTCTCTCTCACATCAATGTTTCTCCCCCCCCTTCTACTCTCTGAAAAAAATATCCTCAGGTGAGAATTAAATTGAAAAAATTAAAAAACAAAAAAGGAAATCGGGCTGCCTGCTTTCTCCTTTGTCCCTGGGGACGAGGGGGGTAGTGACAGGTGACCTTGTCCACAGGTGGTGCTGACTGTGTGGGTGCAGGACCCTCAGGAGAGGGGACAGGGAGGAGGACCTGTGGGGGGGCTGGGACGCTGTACCCAGCGATGGGTGAGAGGGACAATGCTCACGGTCCGTGCAGGTGATCCGAGGCTCCTCCCACTGCCCGCTGGGCAGGCACCGGATGGTGGGCACGTGGCGCTGGACGAAGCCCTCGGTGCACTGGTACCGCACCAGCGAGTTGATCTCGTACCGGTCCTTCTTCTGGCCGAACGTCCTGGCGTGCTCCACCACGGGGGGCTCTCCGCAGGCCACTGAGGGGCAAACACCCTTCAGAGAGGGCGCTCGGGCCGGGGGGGGTGTGTGTGTGGTGTTTCTTGCGATGCCCCATGACTGTGACAAGCCAACATGGTCCCCTCTGGCTGTGACCATCGGCGACCTACTTACTGGTGCCAGGGAAAGTGGGGCCTGAATGGTCCCTAGGAGAGGACTTGCTCTTGCCGTTGGCCACGGGAGGCTGATTCTGAGAGCGCTCCCCCCCCCCCCCAGCCCGGAGCCTGAGGCACCGTGACAGGGGCGTGGAGCCCGGACACCCAGCCTCGAGCCCCGGCTGCTGACCAAGGAACATTTTCAGGCAGCGCTCAGAATGTGGAACCCAGCTGGGCTCCTCGATGTTTTATAGCAGCAGAAAGGGGATGAACGGAGAGTATTCAGGTGATGGGGAAAACACAAAGGGAGGGAGAAAGCAGACCATCGGCGACCTACTTACTGGTGCCAGGGAAAGTGGGGCCTAAATGGTCCCTAGGAGAGGACTTGCTCTTGCCATTGGCCACGGGAGGCTGATTCTGAGAGACCCCCCCCCCCCACCCAGCCCACCCCAGGACAATTAATTCCAATCTGCTGGTGACAATGAGGCGACATCAGCAGCCAGGAGAGAAGGTGACTCACACAGCAGGAAACTTATCTTCAAGTCTGGATTCCTCCCACCCGGATCCCTCCTGGGCCCGGTGTACCTGTGCCCTTTTTACAGGTGAAGGGCAGGTGGTAGTTGCAGGGCACATCATTCCACTCGCCCTTCTCGTGCCAGATCATCACCACGCAGTCCTCTCCGGAGGCAAAGAAGTTGTCCGGCTGGTTGGGGCGCCAGTTCTCAAATTGCTACGGTGGGAGCGGGGAAGGGGTGAGGAGGGGGCAGGAGCCCCGTGGCTGGGCCTAACCTCTACTCCCTGCCCCGTCAAGTCCCACCCGAGTCTCCTTTCTCTTCTGGCGTCATTGCAAAGGCTGCTGGGAGTCTGGTCAGCAGCCTTGGGTGATGTCATCCCCCTGATTCCATATAAGCCAGCAGGGGATGGGTACACAGGCTGCCTCGCTTGGGTAGGACTGGGGTGGCAGAGACACGGTTCCCAAGTTCTACCCTGCCTCCCCAGGCTTGTCCCTCCAGCCTGGCTCTGGGGCAGACAAACAGAGTCCCCTGTCCTCTAGTGCAGCTAACCCCCTCCCCGGGGACCTTTTCACATCCACCCCTTCCTGGAAGCCTTCCTTGAGGTCCTGCACAGACCGACAGCGTTCCCTCCGTGTATTGTTCATTTGGTCTGTTTCTCTGTGTCCTTGAGTCGACTCGAGTCCTCTGTGGGCAAGGAACCCCTCTAAAGCTTCCATGTCTCTCAGGGTGGTTTGCCGGCATTCATTCACTGCCCTCGCTCCCCTCCTTCCGTCACCGGGTCATTCATGCAACTCGTCCAGCCCCAGGCTGGTGTCCAGAGGCAGAGATAAACTGGACGCTGTCCCTGCTGCGGGTGCCCAGTGCAGCAGCCACTCAGGGTGTGTGTGTGTGTGGTTGGAATGTGTCTCTCTCCCTGGGGGTCTTTATGCCCCTCTTTGGGGTCACCAACTCTGTCCAGGGGCCCCTGGCAGAACTCACCAAGGAGTGTCCGTCTGACCAGCGGAAGTCCCCTTCGATGGTCCTGTCATTCAGGCCGATCCACTGGTAGTTTTGAGCATTGTCTGGAGAGAGGACACGGTGTTTGGGGTGGCACTGAATGCCCTGGGGGACATCTGAGAAACTTGGGGCTTACAGAGGCAGAGGGGACAGAGGGGTGGCGGGATGTGGGTGGGCTCTGAGGAGATGCCACTTGCTTCTGGGGTCCTGACAAGGGTCTCAGCCCGTGCACAACCGGAGTGCCTTTAACCACCTCTGCAAGCTGGCACAGGCTAGTGACCACCACGGGGTTATTCTGGGGCTGACGCTGACAGACAGTGGGCTGTCCTGGGTGCAGTGGGAGCCCTTGGCTCCAAAGACGCCTTTCCTCTTCTCTTCAGGGACTCGGGCTGGGAAAAGCCCTTCCTTCCCTCCCTGTCCCCACCCCTGCAGCCTCACTGGGTCCAAGTCTGCTGGCTGCTGGCAAGTGAGGCCCTTTGCCCACGCGGCCACTCTCCTCTCAGGCTGCCCCCAAGACCCAGCCATACTCACTGTTGACAAACTCCTGCTCCTCGGGGGTGACAATACTGCTCAGGTGGGACTGCTGCTTTCGACACTGGCTCTCAGCATCCACCCAGCTCTCCCGCTCGGGGAAGTGACGGTAACAGTGGCCCTGGAACTTGGTCCAGCCCTCCTCGCACAGCTCCTGGTCTGGAACACAGGGCAGGACTTGAAGGGAGGGGCCGAGGCTGCCAGTCTCACCCTCAAAGGCGGGGCCCAGCTGGACGGAGGCTCCGGTTAGAAGCCTGGGAGGCCTGGCCCCGGCTCCTGGAGCTTTTGGGCACGTTTCCCCCACCCCCGGAAACGCCAGGGACCCTTTCTTTCCCTGATGTCGCCCCCTTCGCCCCCCCAGAAAGCTTCTCTCCAGACATCAGTGGACCAAGTCAAAAGAGGTGGGAATATGGGAGGTGGGGAGCTTTAAGGCAAAGCTCAATTCGGAGGCTCTGAGGGTCTCCAGGGAGAGGGGGTTGTGGGGAGGTGGGTGAAGGCAGCAGAGGCAGGAGCAGGCAGAGCTGGGGGCACGGCATGGGACCTGGGGTGGGGACAGAGGGGCAGAAATAAGTCTGCTTTGGGTCCAAAGGGGACACAGAACGCTAAGTCTGCCCAGCAGAGCTGGCTCCAGCTCAGCGCACTGTCCTGCCACTTAATGGGCAAGGCAGCCAAAGAGGGGGGGGCAGGTCCTGGCTATTGATTTTCTCTTTCGGTGGCAGTGAGGTGCAGGGAAGAGCCTCTCTCCTCCCAGAGCTCTATGGATCACAGGTTCTGAATTCTGGACGGGGGGCTCTGAGTTTGGAGCTCTCAGGGCAGCCTAGGGGACAGAGGCCGGGGCGTGCTGAGGCTGGCTTTCTCAGGTTTGGGGGAGCCACTACGCATGTGTTCTTCCAGCTCTGCCTTCAGCGACATCACAATGGCAGCTCTACATGGGTCCGGGTGGGAGTTTTAACCCTCAGAAGCTGGCGGGTGGTACAAAGGAGGGCTCCCCCTTCCTTTCCGAGAGCCGTTGATAAACGTTTGCCAGCACAGCACTGGATGGAGGGAATTCCAAGACCCTCTCTTCTGTCTCCCATGGGCCTCCCCGGTGAAGGCCGCCCCTAGGGCCCTGGGGCTGTATGAGAACCTCCTGGAGACTCTGGCTTCCCAGGAAGAGAGGACCAGTTCCGAGGGGAGGGAGGCTTAGGCTGCAGGGGTGCAGGCATGGCAGGTGGGGAGACAGGGGCAGAGCAGCAGGAGGGCTGAGGACTGGGGGGAGTGGGGGCTCAGGGCTGGAACAGGAGATGCAGCCCTGCTTAGCTGGGTGCCTGGGTCCAGGGCCCAGCTGGGCGGCCCTGGTGCCATCTCTCTGCCCCATCGCCGCAGAGGCCTGTGAGCGCCCTGCTTCCACTCCTGCAGGACACCCCTTCTCCCAGCTTGGCACCTGAGAGCTGTGGTCTGTATGGACCTTCCAGACCCTTTTTTTCTCCCTGATGACAAATGTGTTGGCATCTGGGGGAGAAAATCCTGATAACTCTCTCCTCCCACCCCAGACCCCATGCACCAATTTCTTGGGGACTCGGGGGTGAAAGTGAAAGATGGGAGGCTGCATGGAAGAGGAAGACTCAGGCCTTTTCCTGCAGATGCTGTAAGTTCCTCCACCAGCCTGTGACCTTGGCAATGCCTCCAGGGAACATGCAATCGGAAACCGCCTCTCACACAGTTGAGGACCAAAGGGACAGTTCCCAGGAGTTTCTGCTGCTTTCTGGAAGTTTTTGGAATGTCCAACCTGAGAGTACATTAAACTTGGTTTTAAGCCCCTGCACACTTCCAGTTCTATGCGGGCTGTTGCTATTAGCAACTGTAATTCTCATCTCTCCCATTCTGAGTCTCTTGGGACCTTGCCCCTGGTGGGGGCTCGGCCTGGCACACAGCTTGCCCTGGGCAGAGCCTGGCCCAGGGGCAGAAGTAGAGGAGTTGGCAAGGTCCCAAGAGACAGAACTCAGCCCCTGCCCCTTGCAACGAGGCTCTGTTTTCTCTGGCTGGCCCTCTGCCTTGCACAGGGGAGGGAGGGAGGAAGGAAGTGTGGGCCAGAGCGGCATTGACACGGCCTCGGTCACAGTGGTGACAAGTAGAGGGTGACATGCAGCAGTCCCTGCTCATGCATGACTGGAGCATGCTGGTGATGAGACAGCTCTCAGACAGACAGACCATAGCTCTTGCCAGAGAAGAGGAAGCAGTGTGGCCGGTGTGGCACGGTGGCTCCCAAAGCCAAGAGGGGCCACTGAAGTCCCTCCCACAGGCGGTGAAGCAGCAGACAACGTGCCCAAGACCACACGAGGAAGACCCATGGCTGTCACCCCAGGTGAGAGCCAGTTACTCCCGCTCATGGCTTCCTCTGAGACCAACTTGTGGAATTGGTCCTGTCTTCTTAGTCTGGTACCTGTATAGACCCGGACGGTGGCATCAGGGGGTCTGGGAGCCCAGGAGGAGGTTTGTGTTTTAAAGGCCCCCCCAGGCAGGGCAGGGCAGGCTGGCCCGGCCTGCCCATCTCTCCTGCACTCGGATCAGCCAATGCCCTGGAGGTGAGTCTTTATAGGAAACAGCAAGAGGAGGACCTGGAGTGAGTGGGGGCGGATTTCTCACTGTGGCTCCCACACTGGCCATCTGGATGGACCGTGGGGGCCCCAGCCAGGGCCTAGATCCTGCGGTTAGAAGGGAAGGGTGCGGGTGGAGGAGGAGGGGCTGCAGCGGTTAGTAACATTAGCTGAAGCCGAGACGGCCGTACCGATCTCACACAGGTCCCCTCGGTAGCTGGGAAGGCATAAGCATGTGAAAGAGTCCAGGGCGTCCACGCAGGTGGCTCCATTCAGACAAGGGCTTGAGAGGCAGTCATCAATGTCTGCAAGAAACGAAGGGCCACCATTAGGACGCCCGCCGGCGGCTCCTCCAGCTTCACAAGCCACTGCGGCCTCCGCATGGCTGCATTTCCCATGAACTGTTGCTGCTGCTGCTGCCGCCGCCGTCTTAGAGCTGAGCCAAAGATCCAGCAAGAGTTATCCTGGACGCGTGTGGTTCTCGATGGGCACGCTGAGCATGGGAGCCCGGCTCGTTTCCCAGTGGGTGAAGGGCTTTGGTGCTTCACCCAATAGCCAAATACCTACTGGGGAGAGTGAGCTGCTTGACCCACGGCTAAGGACCAACCAAGGCCCCAGGGTGGTATGTGCTCAGGGGCAGGGTGCTGCTGGATCACACCTGACCTGCAGCTGTGAATTCCGAAGCTTGGAGTTCCTGCAAGATGCCTTCTCCTGAGACTACTTCAGGAAGCCAGGGGGGTCTGACTTTGCTCAGCGTGGCAGTGAGCAAGGACATTGGAAGTCAAGTTCTTGAGGTTTGGCCAGAACTCTTGGTTTTCCTCCAGTCATGCACCCAGGGAAGAGGGAAAGGTCCATGCAGTTGCTAGGATGAATGAGTGGTCTGCAGAGCACAGAACTATGAGAAGATGGCAGTATGGGATGCTTGCATGGGACTTGTGAACATCTTTGGGTTGTAGACAGCACCGTTCTTGTCTTTAGTAGATAAGATTCTCGAGTATCTGTTCTCTTGGAGGCAGTGACAGAAACCCAGCCCAATGTGTCCCCATGCAGCCTCCTTTGAGTTTAAGGGCCCAGTTGAGTTTGATTCAACACCAGTGAGTCAAAACTTCTAGAGGGGCTCCATCCTGGCCGGAGAGAGATGAGGCCGGTGAAGTACCTAGTAAGTGGCTGCCCACCAACACCGGCACGGGCGGGACACAGGCAGGTCCCTGTTGGCCTCTTCTCCCAGGTATTCTGTTCCCTTCTGATCTTCTGGTCCAACGTGTTCTTTCTGATCCAACTTCTCTGTAGGACTCGAATGGGTAAGTCATTGGCCTCTGCCTCAAATTTTCCCCCATGGGTCAAGGTAAGAACTGCATTTCCTAATCTGGTCTTTCTGAGAAGCCAGAGACCTTGCTTTGTGTGCTCCAAAGGCTCCTGCTGGTTGTTTTTTTTCCCCTCCTGGGAACATGATACATGGTATTGTGAAGCTCCTTTTTCCAGATCAGTAAAAAGTCTGCAATGAATGGGTGGGTTCCCCTGGCTCATCGGGCATCTTGACATGTGGCCCAGCCTTCATATATGCATCTGTGCTCATACAACCTCTAGGACCGACGTGGCTGGGGGTGGTCTCTCCATGAGCAGGGACTATGTTTCAGGACTTAGCTCTCGCCAGAGCAGACTCGGCCTTAAAGTCAGTCCTCTGATTAAAAGGTAAATGATCGTTTTCCCTGGGGCCTGGCAGACATTGTCTAGACCGGAGCTGGGCCTGTGCGATGAGCAGCCGGGATAGTCTCAAGTCCTCAGGCATCTCTCTCTTCCCATGAACTTCTCAGCTGCATCTTGGGGAGTGCACGTCACGCACTAGACGCCGACAGTTCCAAACTTGGAACTGTTGTTGGAACTGTCCCGAGCAAGACCAAAATGCATGAGGAGCTGACTGCCATCCCAGCATGCACTTGGATTCCCAGCAGCAGCAGTAGCAGCAATAGGTCAGGTTGGTGGGCTGGGCAGAAGCTGGGGGTGGCTCTCCTGCCTCAGGAAAATTACTGTCCTCTCTTGTCCATTAGCGTCATTATGGGAGACGGGAAGCACTGGGCAAAAGGGGGGGGGGATTAAGCAAATGTAGGCGCTAAAGCAGTTGTACAGAGCGGGGGGCAGGAGGGGACAGGAGTGGCCTGTGGGGAGACGTCAACCCTGGGGCCTCTGGCCAGCCCAGGAACGAGAGGGCAGGGAAGGCAGAGGCCCTGAGGGAGGCCAGGCCAGGTGGCTTCCAGGTGTCCCAGCGGCCTATTTCACATCTGCCACCCCAGGTGGCCTGAGGTCCAGGGAGCAGCACTGTTTTTCCTTCTGTGTTTGGAAGGCAGAGAATCTGAGAAGGTGGTGGGGACTGAAACTCAAGGAACCAGATCCAGGGCTCAGAAGCATTTTGTGCAGGGCCCTGGGTTCACAGATGAGGAGGGAAGGGAGGGCCACGATCCTGAAGACCAGACAGCCTGTGGGTGCCAGGGGGCGGTTTAGAGAGGCCGGGAGTCAGCATTTGCAGCAGTAGGAGGAGGGATGAGGGTCCTGAGCAGGGCTTTCTTATTGGCCACCCTGGCCCTGCATGGCCACCTCTTTCTGTGAAGGGCAGTTAGGACGTTTCTCATCTTTTGGAACCATGACAGGGGTTGGGCTGGTCCCTGCTGTGAGTGAGCACGGAGTAGGGGACCCAGGCCAAGGTGGTGGTAGGTAGAAGAAGACAGGGGGGGCTTTGGGCTACTAACAAAGGGGAGAATGCTTTTGTTGCTGGTGAAATCAGCCATTAGCATAATTTTAAAACATAAAGAGGCCATGAGGCCTGGCCAGCGTGGCTCAGCAGTTGAGCATCAATGTATGAACCAGGAGGTTGTGTTTGATTTCCGATCAGGGCACATGCCCAGGCTTCAGGCTCGATTCCCAGTAGGGGGCATGCAGGAGGCAGCAGATCAGTGACTCTCTCTCATCATTGATGTTTCTCTCTCTCTCTGAAAACAGTAAAAAAAAAAAGAGGCCATCAAGAGTGCTAATGTTGCTAAGGGTGTCAAGGTTCTCACGGAACAACGATCGATCGCAGGCAATTGAAGAGGTAGAAAAACTGTTGTCGATTTGGATAAACGAAAAGTAGTTAGCTGGTGACAGCATCTCGGAGGCAATGAAATGCAAAAAAGCAAAGATTGTACTGTGTGCAAAGTATGATGCTCAGCGCATGTTTTATAATATTTTATACGCCATTTAATCTTCCCTGGTACCATTTCCATTTCTCAGATGAGGATCAGAGGGGTTAAGAAACGTGCCTGAGGCTGCACAGCCCATCGATGGGGGAGCTGTGCTCAGAACCTTGAATCTACACCACCTCCTATGATGCTACCACCTGAACTACGCAAATACATTTAAAAGAGAGAGAAAAAAAAAAGCCCACAATACCTGTAGTGGTCGCCTCCGATTCCTCGGTCCCTTGTGCAGAAGTTGGGATGGAGGCGTCTGTCGGGAAGATGGCTCCTTCGGCTGTTTGGGTCTCTTCTGAGTGCAAGGGGCTCAACAACTCCATTTCTCGATGCGCCTCTGCAGGCCGCTGGGTCTGCTGGGTCCATTCGAACTCTGGGACACTGGTGCCCATGATGACAACATCCAGCCCCGAGGTGTGACCAGACAGGTCTCCACTGATTTCAGTCCTATCTCCAGAGGCCACGGGAGTGGCCGAGGGCCAGCCTGATGATGTCTCTGTGCCCAGGTCATAGGTGCTGGTCGACTCTCCACTCATTCCCGACGGGGTGGAGCCCTCCGTGGGTCCTTCCTGGAAGGCTGAGGTGCTGCCGCTCACTCCCAGGCCCGAGGCTCCCTCCAGGTGAGCTTCGGGGAAGGCGGAGGTGGTCTCGCTCAGATCGGGGACCCCCGAAGCTCCTCCGCCGGCCTCGGGAGCAGCAGACGCCTCCACCCCAGGCTCAGGATAGGCAGATATTTCGCTGCTGGATTCCGGGACTGATGACGTCTCTAGCCCACCTCCGGGGAATCCTGGTATAGCTCCACTGGTGTCCCCCGATGCAGAAGCTCCTCCGCTGGACTCGAAAGTCTGGGGTGTGTGTGTCAAAGGGGGTCTCTGGCCGAGTTCCTGAGAAACAGTGGGTTCAGTAACACCCTCCACGAATTCAGAAGTGATCAGAGTAACTTCTGGAAGTTCTGAGGCCTCCCCGCTGGTGCTGGTGGCTGCAGAAGAATCCCCACTTATATCGGTGGTGCCCGAAAAGTCCCCACTAAAGTACGGAGTACTCGATGGCTCCCCACTGGTCTCTACCGGCCCAGACGGCACCCCACTTAGCTCCAAAGATCCCGAATGGTCTCCAGATATGTCCGGTGTGCCGCTGAGTTCCAGGATGCCTGATGGGCCTTCTCCTGCTTCCTGTGCTGTTGGAGGCTGGGTTACAGATTCCACCAAAGTTCTGTCTACCAGAGAGACGGTGGGGAGCCCCGATGGAAGTCCGCTGCCGTCATACGCTCCCGAGGGCAGACTGCTCCCCACCTCAGCTCCAGAGACTTCTCCACTGACCTCGGTTACTCCACTGGGTAGGCCACTGAACTCTGGAGGCTGGGATGTAAACCCACTGGAGTCGATGGTTCCAGAAGGCTGTCCACTGACATCCCCTACCCCAGATGCTCCCGAGAGATCCGTTTCCCCAGAAGGGAAGCCGCTGAGCTCCACAGACCCTAAACCTTCTTCTTTAAATGTTGTTGGGGTCACCTCAACGAAAGTGGTGTCCACAAATGTAATGCCAGAGGATTCTCCACTGCCACTCATGGTGGTGGAAACCAGGTCAGAAACTCCTGATGTGGTCCCGCTGAAGCCTGGCAGCCCCGATGGCTGCCCACTGAGATCAGGGAGCCCAGATGTTTCTCCACTCAGGTCAGTCATGCCAAATGGTGGGCCACCACCAAAAAGGTCTCCAGAAGCTTCTCCACTGACGCTTGGTAGTTCAGAGGACTGTCCACTGAGCTCGGTCATTCCAGATGTTTCCCCAGGGAACCCTGAGGGCAGCCCACTGAGCTCAAAAAGCCCAGATGTTCCCCCACTGATGTCAGGAAACCCCGATGGCTGTCCACTGACACCAAAGAGTCCAGATGTTTCCCCGCTGAGTTCGGGAGATCCAGATGGCTGGCCACCAAGTCCAACTCCTGAAGGGAGTCCACTAGCTCCCCCGCTCATGTCTAACTCACCGAAGGGCAGCCCAGATATCTCTCCAGCACCACTAATGCCAATGGTCCCCCTCCCTTCCAGTTCACTTGCTGTGGTGGCTGTGACTACTTCCACCAACGTGGTATCCACCAGGGAGACAGTTGGGAACCCAGATGGAAGCTCACTGAAGTCAGGCAAACCAGAGGACGGGCCACTTCCAAGGTCCATTCCGGAATACTCACCACTAAATCCAGAGGGGAGGCCACTTGCTTCTGGAGCTTGCCCACTTCCTAGAGTTCCGGAAGGTATTCTGTCAAAGTCCAAGGCTCCAGAAGCTGACCCAACCAAGTCTTCTTTTCCAGAAGGCAATCCACTGAGGTCCTCAGCTCCAGAAGCAGAGGTCTCTAGACCTTCCTTTCCAGAAGGGAGTCCACCAAGGTCCCCTACTCCAGAAGCAGAGGTCTCAAGATGACTCTCACCTCCAGAAGGAAGTCCACTGAGGTCCTCTACTCCAGAAGCAGAGGTCTCCAGATGACTCTCACCTCCAGAAGGAAGTCCACCGAGATCCTCTACTCCAGAAGCAGAGGTCTCAAGATGACTCTCACCTCCAGAAGGAAGCGCACTGAGGTCCTCTATTCCAGAAGCAGAGGTCTCAAGATGACTCTCACCTCCAGAAGGAAGCGCACTGAGGTCCTCTATTCCAGAAGCAGAGGTCTCAAGATGACTCTCACCTCCAGAAGGAAGTCCACTGAGGTCCTCTGCTCCAGAGGCAGATGTCTCTAGATGAGTCTGACCTCCAGAAGGAAGTCCACTGAGGTCCTCTGCTCCGGAAGCAGATGTCTCTAGATGAGTCTGACCTCCAGAAGGAAGTCCACTGAGGTCCTCTACTCCAGAAGTAGAAGTCTCTAGATGAGTCTGACCTCCAGAAGGAAGTCCACTGAGGTCCTCTACTCTAGAAGTAGAAGTCTCTAGATGAGTCTGACCTCCGGAAGGAAGTCCACTGAGGTCCTCTACTCCAGAAGTAGAAGTCTCTAGATGAGTCTGACCTCCAGAAGGAAGTCCACTGAGGTCCTCTACTCCAGAAGTAGAAGTCTCTAGATGAGTCTGACCTCCAGAAGGAAGTCCACTGAGGTCCTCTACTCCAGAAGTAGAAGTCTCTAGATGAGTCTGACCTCCAGAAGGAAGTCCACTGAGGTCCTCTATTCCAGAAGCAGATGTTTCTAGATGACTCTCACTTCCAGAAGGAAGTCCAGTGAGGTCCTCTACTCCAGAGACAGAGGTTTCGGGACCTTCTCCAGAAGGAAGTCTACTGAGATCGCCTACTCCAGAAGCAGAGCCTTCTAGATCCTCACCACCAGAGGGCAGCTCACCAACTTGAGAAGTGTTGGACCACGTAATTCTATCTTCGTCACCTGAGGCGAGTCCACTTCCCACAGGTAGGCCTGAGCCCACTGAGGAGGTGACACCACTGGAGTCAAGGTCTTCCGAAGGCAGTCCGCTGGCACTTCCCCCCGATGGCTGCCCACTGGAGTCTGGGTGTCCTGAGGCTTCTCCGCTGCCTGTGAAGTCACCACTGACTTCAGGTATCCCAGAAGCCTCCCCAGAGCCGGGCAGCTCCATCCCACTGGGCACTGGGGGTAAAGGCGTTAACAGCGGCTCCTCGGAGGGGAATGGTGTCTCTGAGGGGGATGTCTCCTCCGAGGGGGATGGCTCCTCTGAGGCCAAGGGGACTTGTGTTGCAGAAGGGCCTTCTGTGCTCTCCTCTGTTGCTGCACTAGTGGGAGGCCATGTAGGAGGGACCCCTGGAGGAAAGGAGAAAGAAAGACAGGGTGGGGATTTAGTAACTCTGCCCCATTTTAAGCTCATACAGAGAAACTGAATTCCATTCCCTTCACAGTAAAATTTTTCTTTCAAGAGCTCAGAGATGTGTTCAGACATTTTCTAATGGAACCTTGCACAGTCCCCTGGAAAGAAAGGAGAAAGGAAGGGAGGGAGGGAGAGAGGGAGGGAAGGAGACCAAGAAACTCCCCAGCACCCTCAGGCTGTGCTTTGTGAAGTATTAGGGGGTGCCATCCACACAACCCACTGGGGTGGGGGCCTGGCTATCACTGAGGACAATCAGGGTTAGTCTTCAAGTATTTCCACACCGTCTTCTCATTAATCTAAACCCATAGTTCTCAAAGTAGGGTCCCTGGACCAGGAGTACCAGCATCACCTCATAGAAAAGCAAATTCTCAGGCCCCCTCACCCGCCCTGAATCAGACTCTGGGGTGGGTGCAGTGCGCTGTGATTTAATAGGCCTCCCTGACGATGCTGATGGTCCCTCGAGTGTGAGAATCATTCATCTAAACCAGACGTGGGGAACGTCCGGCCCGAAATCACTTGGTCTGGCCCTGCCAAGACCTCATCAAAGAGAAGCAATTCCAACCATCACATTAAGGAAGAGTTAATTAAATATCTGACCAAATACAGCAGGCTAATTTTTTAAGTTGATAACTTTGTATGGCTCTTGAATGATGCTATAAATATCCAAATGAACCCTTGGCAGAAAAAGGGTTCCCCATCCTTGAAAACCCAACCTTCTGAGGCAGAAAAGGCCACCCAGACCTGGCAGTGGGAAGGTGCCCGCTGGGGTGTAGGCTAGATCCCATCCCGTGCGGTTTTCTGGCTCAACGGTGAAATCTGGAATCGCAGTCGTCTCCTCCCCCAAGGGGACAGCAGCCACACCGGGTCCCACTTGGGTAGTGATCCAGTCCTCCACGTCCAAGGGTGTTGTGGGTGTGCTACCCATCTCTTCTCCTGGAGAGGGTGCAGCTGAGACACCTGAAGGGACATGTGGGTGGTAAGGGTTCCTTCTTACCAGTGCCCCGCCCCAGCTGGCCTTCTTGAGGACAATTAGGGGAGTCTGAGGGGAGCCAGGCCTGTGCAAGGGCCTTGCTGGGCCTCACTCCCCTCCCTCGCACCTTGCAGGCCAGAGAGATCACTTTTTAAAACATTTTTCTTATGTTTTTAGAGAGAGGAAGGGAGAGGAAGAGAGAGAGAGAGACACACACACACACATCAATGATGAGAGAGAGTCATTGACCGGCTGCCTCCTGCACCCCCCACTGGGGATCGGGCCTGCAACCCAGGCTTGTGCCCTGACCGGGAACTGAGCTGTGACCTCCTGGTTCACAGGTCGATGCTCAACCACTAAACCACACCAGCTGGGCTAGAGAGATCACTTTTGACCTCCTCAATTAATGAGAGCCGTTTGCATCAACGGCACCATCAATATGCACACACCCTCGGCACTTTATTGCAGGGTGGTCTGGGGCATCTCTTCTCTAGAATTTATCATACATGCCAGGCAAGGTTTTAAAGTGTTTTGGTGTACATGAAAGCATTTTATCCCTTAATGGCCTTAGCAGATAGGTACTGTTATTTCATTTACAGATGAGGAAACTAAGGCACAGAATGAAGCGACTTGCCCACAGTCAGAGGCTCATACGTGGCAGATCTTTGAATCCAACCAAGTATCTGGCACTGTGTCCTCAGCAGCCTGGGTCCATTAAATACACAAATTGCTGATGCTTACTGAGCAACAATGGGATAACTCAAATAAAAGCATCTCAAAAATACTTACAAGCAGGGGCGAGTTTGATAAGGGTGGACACATTATTTGTGACAAGAAGGCTAATATTTATTAAGCACTTACTGTGTCCCAGGCACTCTGCCAAGAGTTTTCTCTGCACTATCCCAGTTCATCCTGACAGCAGCTATATCACGATTTTATAGATGAAGCAGAAGAACTGAGAGGTTAAGTGACTTGCCCAGGGTCACACAGCTACTAAAGCAGCAGAGTCGTAATTAAAACTCAGCCCTGCCTGATTTTATTTTATTTTTTTAATTAGATTTATGGGGGTGACAATGGTTAATATGAACATATAGTTTTCCGGTGTGGGTTTCTATGTTACAAAATCTGTATATTGCACTGTGTGTCCACCGCCCAAAGTCATATCTTCTTCTGTCACCATATATTCGGACCCCCTTCACTCTCTGCCTGATTTTAGAGCCCAAGTTCGTATTCATTTCTCTGTACTTGTCTCTGGGGAACCTCAGAAAGATGCATTTGCCTTGAGGTCAAAGCTAACTCCAGAGGTCATGCTAACTCCAGAGCTGCCCCTGACCCAGAGGGACTGACTTTCTCTTCCTCGCTCTGATGGGCGGGGAGAGTGGACAGGGGCCAGGAGGGGTCAGCCCCAAGGAGTCACCCCCCCACCCCATGCAGAAGTGGGGGCTGGAGGAGACAGGAGGGCACAAACCTCGGAAGCAGAAGGCATGGTGCCGGGACAGTGGGTCCAGGAGGCCGGTCTGGTTGGGGAACAGGTAGACGGTCCTCACGCCTGGCTTGTCCCCGCCACAGGCCGGCCGAGGGGTGACGATCGGGTAGCGGAGGCTGCCGTCGGCCAGCCAGCCGGCATAGCACTTGTCCAGGCCGAGGCTCCAGGCGGCGTAGAGCTGGCCGGTGGAGGCCAGCGTGGCGTTGTGGGATCTGCAGAACTCCAGGGCTTCCTGGAAGGTGAACTGCTCCGGGCGTGTAACGAAGAACACTTCCCCTGGGGGCAGAGGCAGGTGGCAGGGGTGAGTCTTCACGTCCATAGCCAGGGCTCCCTCTGCCCACACCCTCCCTCTGCCCAGCAGGGGTGGGACACCTGCTATGGCAGGGGAAGATTAAAGCCCTCACCCAGCCCAAATATGCCCCTCTGTGACCACTTCCCCTTGGATGTCCTGGGACACTGGGAAGTAGGGTGACCCACTGGGGTGTCCCAGGAGTTGGGATTTTTTTTTTAAATTTAATTTAATCATCACCCGAGGATATTTTTTCCTTCGCTTTCTCAGAGAGAGTGGAAAGGGGAGAGAGAGAGAGAAACATCGATTGGTTGCCTTCTGCATGAGCCCCGAATGGATCCGGGGATGGAGCCTGCAACCGAGGTACGTGCCCTTGGCAGGAATCGAACCTGGGACCCTTCAGTCTGTGGGCTGATGCTCTAACCACTGAGCCAAACCAGCAAGGTTGGAGTTGGGACTTTCAGTGCTGAAATCAGCAAAGTTGCAGCCACATTGAGAAGTTTGGTCACTTACAGTCCCTCCTTGCCTCCTAAATTCTTCAGTCACCCTCAGGTATGTCATTCTCCTGGCTAAGATAGGAACCCCCCGGGGCACCCCCGCACCCCGCTGTGGTCCCCTACACCACAGTACTTGTCAGCGAGCACTGTGAACGCTCTGTACCTGCACCCACCCCGCCCCCGTGAACTCATGGAGCGTGGCAGCCGGGCCCCGTAACTGCTGCTGGGGATTGGGTCCCAGCACCCAGAACTGTTCCCGGGGGCCCTGTCTGATTTAAGGGGGAAGGAAGTTCACATTTACTGAATACCTACTCGTGTCAGGCACTTTTCATATGTGTTTCACTTAATACTCAAAAAAGCTCCTGATCTAAGCAAAAATCAGCCCTGTTTTACAGATGAGGAGACTTAAGCCTAGAAAGGTTAAATAACTGACTCAGGGTGTGGGACAAGTGAGTGGCAATGCTGAAGTCTTCCCAGAATACAAGCATTTTCTTTTCTCTTTTTAAAAAAAATATGTCTTTATTGATTTCAAAGAGAGGGAGCGAGAGAGAAACATCAATGATGAGAGAGTCATTGATGGGCTGCCTCCTGCACGCCCCCTGCTGGGGATCGAGCCTACAACCCGGGCATGTGCCCTGACTGGGAATCGAACTGTGATTGCCCGGATCCTAGGTCGATGCTCAACCGCTGAGCCATGCTGGCTGGGCGATACCAGCATTTTCAAAATTGGGTTCAGTGGAATAGCAACTGGGTGATTTTAATTGAAATTAAAACTAATGAGATAAAACAAAAGTAAAAGACCTGTGACTGGTTAAGCAGAGTTAAAGAGATTTTGTTGTTTGTTTTTACTGCAGGACTTCTCAGGGCCTTTGCTTTGTTCATGGACCCTGGGGCTCTCTAAGAGGCAGATGGTGGATATTAAAATAGTAGATTTATTTATCCACAGACAAGTGTGTGTGTGTGTGTCTGTGTGTGTGTGTGGTGGATTTCCGCCTCCTTTTTGTGTCTCTTTGACAGCTCCCTGCCCACCTGGGGTCCAAAATGTGAGAACAGTGCCTGTACCTTCGAGCTTGCCCACGTAGCAGTAGACATCATAGGTTTCCGATGGTGGGCGCACACCGTAGGTCCTGACCCCCGGGCTGCTGTCCTTGTCACCCACACATGGGGTCCTTGGGCTCACAATGGGATACCTGCAAAGGAGGGTGGGAGGGGCATATGAGGGCCTGTTCCCAGGTGGGGGATGCTAGGTGAGGGTGGTGGGCCACTTGGGGACTCAGGCAGGGAGGGTCTCCGGTTGTCTGGGGGGATTCAAACAAGGAAGAAGCCCCTCATACTAGGGGCAAGGTCTGGGGGCCCCTCGGGAACTCCTGGCTTCAGAAGAGAGCCTGGTGCGAGGAACAGCACTGGGTCAAGCTGGAAGGGACTGCGGGGCATGACCTAGGACTTAATGTCACCCTCTCTGAATATGCTTTAGTTCTAGGGGAGAGATTAAGGGAGCACTCAGATTAATGAATTAACTTGCAGCGTAGCAGGTGCCCACCCTGTCCTGGGTCCAGAGCCAGGCTGTGGCTCCCCTGGCCTGACCTCTCCAGGTTGGGTTGGGGCTGGGAGGGGAGCCTGGTCGATTTCCCTTACCTGACGGTCTGGTCCTGCAGCCAGCCGGCGTCACACTGCTCGTAGCCGGCTTCGTAGGCGGCCTGGAGCTGCTCGGGTGAGGCGATGACTGCCCCAGTGCGCAGGCAGGCCTGCTGGGCCTCCTCGAAGGTCAGCGAGTAGCGGGTGGACCCAGGGCGGTAGTGGAACACAACTCCTGTGTGGGGAGGGGAGGGAAAGAAGGAGAGACAGAGCAGACTCAGGGCGTGGACTGTGCGCCACAATGCCGGTGCCCACAGGGCCAGTTCTCAAGGTTTTGTGGGCGTGGAGGGAGCTCTGGCTTCTCGAGGAACTGCCTCCCTTCATCCCTCCTTCCTATCCTATTTCCAGGCCATGTGGACATTGAAACTTGAATTTTATATAATTCTCATTATGTGTCACAAAATCTTCTTATGACTCCCCACCTCCCAACTATTTAAAACCGTTAATTCCATTCTTAGTTTATGAGCTGTATAAAAACAGGGGGCCAGCTGGATTTGGCCTGTGCGCTGCAGTTTGCAGACCCCAGTCATCGAGGGTCAGTGCTGTGACAGGCTCCCGGGTCACCCCGTGTGGCGGTTATCAGTGGTTCTATCCTGTGGAGGTGCCTGATGGGGTGAGGAGCCCCCGTTTTCCACTCTCCTTCACCTAGACCCCGTGGGCACCTTTACCTGCCTGATACATACACGAGCTCCCACCTATGACTTCAATGGTAGGAAATGCTTGGTGGCAAAAGAGCATGGATCTCACTGGCCTGGCCTATCCCCTTTGTCTTACAAATATGGAGAAGGGAACCTGAGAGGGGAGAGGCTGGTCTCAGGTCCCAGGTTAAGTTGAAGGTGTAAGAGCTCCAGGCCAAATTCTTTCCCCTACAGTCCCAAGGACTGAGCACTTACCGCCTGGCAATCGTGGCTGGCCGGGCACCTCAGCTTCCCCTGGGGCTGCGGTCACCTGCACGACCAGGTCCTCGCTGGTGAAGGGGCCCAGGCCAGGCGTGGACTCCCCAGGAGAGGCCCAGGGCCTGGTGGCTTCTCCAGTCTCGTTCTCAGCCCCAGGGAAGGCGGTGGCCTCTAGGTCGGGGACCAACGTGAAGGGTTCCTCGGGCTCCAGGGCCGTCGGGGAGGCGCCGAAGATGGGCTTCACCGTGAGGATCACGTTGCCTCGGGCCTCGCCCTCGGTGATGTTCCGCGGCAAGGGCAGCTCCACATCGGGCAAGGTCACTGTCTGCACGGTGATGTCTTCTTCGCCGCCCATCCCGAAGAAATTTTCTGGGATATCCACAAAGTCTTCACCTGGGTCAGGGACAAAGACAAGTGTTAGCTGCTCATCCTGGGGCTGACGGGGGAAAGGAGAGCATCGGCCCCATCTCTTTCACTGCTATGGAAAGAAAGCACCCATTGCATGCCTGGCCTGGCACCTTGCTGGGCCCATTTTGGGGTCGTCATTCTATGTGACTATTCATTTTGGAGACCCCACAGTTTTCAGATTGCAAGAGAATGCAAAGTTATCATAGCACAAGATAGTGACCGATCATCTCACTGCTTATAAAGTGAGTCCGGCTCCAACATCTCTTCCTGGTCAATGCCAGTCGCCCCCTTACCCATCTTCTGAGCACCAGCCAACGGGACAATGTAAGTCTGTTATAAAGGAAACTGGAAAATCTCGCCAAAGATGCAGGAGCTCATGAAATCGATGCAACATGAGAGAACTACTCATGACCATCTGAGGGTCTGGCAGAAACGAGCCAGATAATCATTAACAAAGAGAAAATCCACGAGGGCGCAAGGACTTTGAAAAGGGTGGCTGGGATACTGAAAGGACGACGGGGGGCTTTAGGGGAAATCCTAATTATTTTTGCAAAAATAACACTTTTCATGGAAGATTGGGCTGCGAGCCTCAATATGAATCACCACTGTTGTCCTAAAATTGATGCAACGCCGTATCATTGTTTCTTTTGTCCCTCCAAGAATTAGCATTTAATTGTAATTATTGCCCAGATGGTGTAAAATATAAAAAACTTTTAGTCTAAATTTTCAAAAATTTCCTCTCTTTTTTTTTTGACATGATCTATTTATTTTTTCCCTTTTTATTGAATTTATTGGGGTGACAGTGGACCCGCCCCCTACTCTTTTCAGTAACACTTTGGCCCTCCTTTGACGTGAATCCCAGTGCAAGGGCCGATAACAGCGCCCCCCATGGGGACGTGGTCTCACGTCGGGCCCCACCATCTTCCACGTGGTGCCACCACCTCCCCATTAGATGGATGAGAAAACTGAGGCTCAAGGCCTTGGCTGGCCTATGGTTGCACAGTAGCAGATGGCAGAGCTTAAAGTCAAACCTGAGGAAACACAGACTCCAAGGCTCATGCTTTTAGCCCATTTTGGGCTGATGAGACCAGGGCCAGATACCCTCCAGCCTCCATCCACTCTACCTTGGCTCTCCTAGGAACCTGTGGAAACGGGGGGTGCTAAAACATGGGGTTCAGGCACCCAGTGGCCCCTTGACGGGGTAAAAAAACAGCCCCCCATTCCCAGATCTCTTCCTCTGGGCCCCAGTTTTGCTGGCGTGACCCCCTCCTCCCTCCCGGCCTCCAGCCCCAGCCGTGCCTGTGTAGCAGATGGCGTCGTAACGGGAAGAGGGGTCGGGATAGCCCGTCTGGTTGGCGTGCAGGTAGACGGTCCTCACGCCCAGGAGGTTGCCCCCGCAGTTGGGCCGGGCCTTGGAGATGGGGTAGCGCACGCTGCGGTCGGCCAGCCAGCCGGCGCTGCACATGTCCATGCCGCCCTGCCAGGCCAGGTACAGCTGGCCCGTGGTGGCCAGCCGGGCGCCCAGCCGCCGGCACTCGTTGGCAGCCTCCTGGAAGGTGAACTTCTCCGGAGATGTCGAATAGAAGACCTCGCCTGACAAGGACACAGCAGCAGTGAGCATCTCCCTCTGCCCCTTGCCCTGCCCCCGGCCCATGCCCCCAGGGAGGTCCACGCGGTTCCACCAGGTCTCCAGCGCATTCTAACTTGGGACAGCGATGGCAGGTCAGAGCAGTTGGGGGTTCTGGCTGGGAGGGGTAGTGCTGGGTGAGGGACCAGTGACAAAGCGGTGCCACCCGTTTGCAGGAGCTTGGGGCCACTGAGGCCTGGAACCCCACCCTCTCCTGGCCTGGTAGAGGGGGTCCAGTGCGTGGTGCCCTGGGTTAGCGCCATGCCCCAGATCCCGAGTGTCAATAGGTCGGAGGGGACAGGAAGGGGGCTCCTGGGAAGGGGGCAGGGTAGCCTCACCCTCCATCTCCTCCGCGAAGCAGTACACGTCGTAGGTCTCATTGGTGTCGCGGATGCCGTAGGTCCTCACGCCCGGGAACTCGTCTTTGTCCCCGTAGCAGCCTTCCCGAGGAACGTGGATGGGGTACCTGCCAGGAACCCAAAGCGGGGTGTTTCCCTAGGGGACGGGGGGGCGGGGGGCTGTGCCCTCCCATTCTCCTCTGGTGGGAGGAAGCGGTGACCTACTGATGCTTTTTGCCGGTGCCCGCCCTGCATGTGTGGACTGCTTGTTTTTACAGGTTTTTCTCTGGCTTTACGGAAATACACATTTTCATAGCTACTGGTGATCAAAGGTGGCCCCTTTATTGACTGACACCAAATATGTCCTATCAGGGGTGTGCAGACCTTTTCTGTAAAAGGCCAGAGAGTGAATATTTTCAGTTTTGGAAGAACCCGATGATATGTGTGTAATTTGCACGGACAGATGCTCCCATAGGGCAAAGCTGCTAGCAGCAGCCACTCTTTCTGCCACAGGACAATATGAGGATCTGGGACTGGTCACCCGTCCAGTTCCAGCCCATCCTCCACTGCGCTCTGCCAGTGGCCTGGGGGCTCACCTGACAGTCTGGTCGGCCAGCCAGCCGGCATCGCACTGGTGGAAGCCGTCCTCGTAGGCGGCTTGCAGCTGCTCGGGTGTGGCAATGATGGCACTGTTCTGCAGGCAGGCCCGCTGCGCCCTGTCAAAGTCCAGGGTGTAGCGCGTGGAGATGGCTCTGTAATGGAACACGATGCCTGCAAGACACGTGCGGGCCGGAGAGCATGTCAGGCACAGCCCCCCGTCACTGAGGTCCTCGCAGAATCACTGCCGCAGTCAAAGGGGCCTCACAGTCTGGGCCGCTAGCTGACCCGCTAATCCCCTTTCCACATGTGCATGTGGCTTTTCTGCCTTTGCTGGGATGCCTCCAGTCATGGGGAACTCACTACCTCACAAGGTATCTCTTTTGAATACCTATGATAATTCTGATAATCAGAAAGTTCTCTAAATTGAACTAAAAGCTGCCTCCTTATAATTTTTTCTTGTCACTCCAGGACCCCCACATTTGTGTTGAGGAAAGAGACACTTAGAGCCCAGGCACCTTCAGGCCAGCAGAATCCAGTGGGAACCCTGTTTGTGGCACCCCCAGGAGTGGATCGTCTTTGATAGGGCCTCCCAACAGGAAAAATCTGGTGCTGACCAAAGTACTGAAGCCCAAAGGACACAACCATGCTCCTTGGGCCACAGAGAGAAAGGGCACTGGGGTGTCTTCATCCGTTTCTCTGGCTTCTGGATGTGAAAATGGGGGTGGAGTGGGGAGACAGAGGAGGGAAAAGACACCCGAATGAAGAGCCAGGAGGCTGCTCTGGTTCACGTCCTGGGGAAACTCCAGGCAAGTCGCTCAACCTCAGTGAGCCTGTCTGTACAATGGGGATGATCCCACGGCCCACGGAATCACAGGGTCATGGCAAAGCACCAACCGTCATCTCCATGTGACTGTGGCCAGGAAATAGTCAATCCCCGCCAAATGCAGAAAGAATATCATTAGCTCTCTGTTACATTTGAAGTTGAATAAGTTGATGGAGGTGCCAACGGAAGGGGGAGGAAGGAAGGGCTGGGACTTGAGAGCCAGCTTGTCTGGGTCCACACGGGTAGGATGGCATTTGGTTCTTTCTGCAGGGGAACCAGGATCCCTGGGGGGGGGAACTCACCTTTCACCACGACCTCCAGGGTGGCCTCGCTGTCCTCGATGCCATGCATCACCTCACAGCGGTAGATCCCGGAGTCATTGGAGCGCAGGTTCTGAATTTCCAAGGTGGCATCGCTGGGAATGGCCGGGTAGTTGGGCAGCGAGACCTTGTCCTGGTAGGCACTGTTCACCCGCACCTGCCCTTCCGTGGCCACCAACAGAACCACCTCCTTCTCCTTGGAAATGCGGCTCCACTTGATTCTCGGGGTGAGGGGGGCGGTGGAGGGGGCGGTGGTCACAGGGTGCATGGGGTCGATGAAATAGCAGGGGATGGTGATGGAGGTCCCCAGGAGGACCCGCAGTGGGGACGGCTCGGGGATGCTGACACTCAGCGAGTTGTCAGGGTCTGTGGGGGAGACACACCTGTTAGTAGTGCCTGGAGAGGACCACCCAGCCCCCCCGGCGGAACCCAATGAGCCTGTGTGTCCGCGCTGGGGACACTCCTGCGCCCTATGGAATTCCCAGGAATCCCTGCAACACCCTGTCCAGAGCAGCGTTCCGAACTCAAGAACCCTGGGTGTGCACCTCAGGACAGGAACTATGGGGCCAGAAAAGCGCAGGGGGAACTCCAGAGTCCAGACCACCTCTCTGTTTCTCAAACTAAGGTGCCCGAGGGGATGCCAAGCCATCGGATAAACAGGACCCATCTTTCTGGAGTGACAGTTGACTCAAAGACTCGGGGAAAAATTATTTGGGGGTATTAAAATTATTATGAGGAAGAAACAAAAATAATCCACAAAACTTTTAAAGCCAACAGCTTGGCCGATGTGGCTCAGTTGGTTGAGCGCCTCCCATGCACTGAGAGGTCGCAGGTTCAATTCTCGGTCAGGGCACATGCCCGGGGTTGTGGGCTCCATCCCCAGTAGGGGGCGTGCAGGAGGCAGCTAATTCTCTCTCTCTCCCCCCTCCCTCCCTCTCTCTTTCAAATCAATAAAAACATATTTTAAAAAAAATCATAGAGCGTGTTCATGGGGAAGATGCAGCGGTTCACCAAATCCTGTTAAAAGTAAAGGTCTCCTTGGTACAGGAAAGAAACAGCTTTAGGGGGAAAAAAAAAAAGCACTTTTCATGGTGAATCGTATGCTTAGGGGACCTTTTCTCCAGGACAGGTTACAGGTTGAACATAAAAATGTTTCAGATATTTGTGGGTGATAGGTACATAACAGGGCAAGGAATGGGGGAGCCAGGAATGTTTGGGGTCCAGCCCTAGCCTTTTGATGTCCTGGGCAGTCACCACCAGGCCCTTCCACACAAATCTCCCTTTGAATGCTCCATGACACAGAGTGGTTTTAGAGGTGGTGGTCCCTCAGGGAGAGCTGAGAGTCACGGCGGTGCCCAGCTCTGCAGTTTTTAAAGCTTTCAACCAGCTCTAGTGAACTGGTTTGTCTGTGTGGGTAAAACACAGCAGGTTCCAGCCAGGGGCTGGATCTCTGTAGGTCCCAGAGCAAGAGGCCACGTGGAGACCCAGATACCCTATGTCTAAATATTTAAGGGTTACAACTCAAGTGGGCAGATTGCTAAATAAAATAGGTCCCATCTTCCTATGAGACAAGGAAACCTCCTGAAACGAAACACGGGATTCACACGTAGAATTCTTGGGTTCCTGAGAATTTGGCATCAGGATGTGGTGTCCGGGTGGTGGTGGTGGTGGAGCTGGGCCCTTTCTTTTCCCATCACTGCTTGTGCATGGCAAGGGGACCGGTGAATCCCAGCCTCACACCCCAGATCGAATTTGACAGAAAAGGGGAAAGGCCGAGGGAAAAGGGCAGTACAAGCAGCACCGGGTGCGGTACCCAGAGCCCAGAGCCCAGAACCCAGTCCCTAGTCCCTGCTGGGCTAACGAGACAGGCGCGGCGATGTCCTCACCTGAGATTTCTATGGAGACGGCTGCAGCGGCCATGACTCTCACAGCAACACACACCCAGAGTAAAGTGGTCATAGTTCACCTGGAAGAGAGGGGAGGCAGGAGGGTTATTTGTGGGTTCGGATGCAGGGAGGTCGAGGAGGGTCACGTGTCACAGGACACACGGCGATACACGTCACACGTGCCCCGATGCTGTTTCCTGGTCCTGCTCTTGCATGGACCTGCGTTGGCACCTCCCTCGCCCCCCTCTCCAGTCTGTGAGCCGTTGGTCTTGGTTTAGGGCACGTTTGCATCCCAGACAGTCCACAGGGAGGACGGGGGAAGTCTGGGAGGGGAGGGAGGATCTGGAACCAAAGACAAGAATGGGGTAACTCTCAGCTGAGGCTGGGCCTGGGCTTCCCTCCCCGACCTCGGCCATCAGAGTCAGCTGGCCCAGCAGGTGGCGCTGTTGGCTCAGCCACTATCAGCTGGGCAGGATTCCACATCCAGACTAGGGTGCCCATGCCAGGAATGCTTGGGGGAGAGGCGGTCCGGGCCCAGGACTCTGGGGGACCCTCTTGGGTGACTCTGGCCTGTTGTTTTGAGTGATCTTTCCAGCATGATCCTTCATTCATTCCACATACACAGGGTGTCCCCCAAAATGTACACATACTTTAATAGCGGACAGCTCAATTGATGTTTCTTTCTTTTCAGATGTATCCCACTGGAATGAATAATTATTCAAAGTGTGCATCCATGTCTTTTGAGACACCCTCTATGTCACCCTAGAGATGAAAGGGCTGCCCGTGAGGATGCTGCTGGGGGCACAGAGGCGAATGTGGGAGGCGTGGCGTGTCTCCTCACACTGCAGGAAGCCTGGAAAACCCCAAAGGCCTAAGAGGCAGCCCCTTGCTTCTCCTCGGGGGCTTTCCTCCTTAGATGTTGCCCTCAAAAAAAGTCCGTGGCTCCAGGTTCTGGCTCTGTGAGGGGCCATTGGGTTGTGGCCCTCCCTGTTCAGGCCCAGGGTGATCAGTCATGGCCAGACAGTGCCCAGGATGCTGCGGTTCTCTGTGGGGCTTGGGCCCGCTCTGTTTTCCTCCCTGGTCTCCTCGACCAGGAATGAAAAAGGGAGAGGATTTGGGATGGGGTGTGTGTGTGTGGGGGGGGCGTGGGTGGAGTGGGGAGAAAAACTAATTTTATTTCTTTTTTTTTTTTAAAGACAAACTTTGGGATAGAAATATCGCAATAAATATGCTCTTGTGTTTGTGTGTGTTTTCTTAGCTGTAAAGAAAATAGGGGAGAAATTCCATTCTGTCCGGGTTCCAAGTGTCTGCAGAACTCACTCAGTCTTTTATGTGAGGAATGGACTTTGCCAGCCCGTCAACAGCGAGGCCTTTCTCTGCGGGGCAGAATTAGCTGGTGGTGAGGGGACTGTACCTGGGGCAGAGGAAGGGGAAAGGGGGCGCCTGTGATGAAGTGAAAGAAAGGCTTGGGGGGCAGGATGTGAATGCTGGTGAGAGAGAGAGAGAGAGAGAGAAAGAGGGAGAAAGAGGGAGGGAGAGAGACCCAGAGTTAGAAACAGGGAAACCCTCATCTCCTCAGTAGCTAGACTGTGTCCCATAGTTGCCAACCTGGCCTGAGCCTTGACCTCTATGCCATCAAATTAGAGGACTGAATGGGGGGGCCTAGCTGCTCCCCTTGAATTCCTTTCCAAGTAAAGGGAAGGCCCCTAGACCTGGGTCCTGGCTCTGGCTCAGCCACTCGCTGGACCCGCCCCCATGGCTGTTTTAAAGACGGAGCGAGAGGCTGGGCCATCAGGCACCCTCCTTGAGGGCAGGGGCCGTGTCTGGCTAGGTCCCCAGCACGGGGGTCTGGAGCTCAGCAGGCATCCATCGAAGCCGGTTTCCTCCCTGCTCCCAGGTGTCAGGCCTGGGTGAGCCTCTCCGAGGACACGTGGGGACCTAGAGAGAGGCGAGCGGTTGTCGGGAGGCTCCTTGTCCTGGGAGGGGAGGGCCGGCCTAGATGACTTTCCGCAAAGAATAAAATTTTTTCACACCAATCGTCATAATCCTCAATCCCAATCCAACCGCTCTTTGTGTTTTGATGGTTTTCCTCCCAATGTCTTTCCTATGGCATTCGCCTGTGTTTTACGGAATTGTCACCTTTTTGTGTTCTATTTGCTTTTTCCCAGGTAACGCAGTGGACCAGATGATTTTTTTTTTTGTTAAATCCTCACCTGAGGATATTTTTTCATTGCTTTTCAGAGAGAGTGGAAGGGAGAGACAGAGAAACATCAATGAAAGAGAGACACATCCATTGCTTGCCTCCTGTACTTGTCCTGACTGGAGCCGGGGACTGAGCCAGCAACTGAGGTATGACATTCCCTTGGCAGGAATCAAACCCAGGGTCCTTTAGTCCGCAGGCCGACGCTCCAACCACTGAGCCAAACCTGCTAGGGCCCAGATGGCCTTTTCTTGTTCCTTCAGAACTGATGAGCATGGGGTTTTACGGTCACGACCTCCCTGCCAGGGATCCTGTCCATGAGGCCGAGCTCTTTAGCCTCGGATCAAGTGGAAGGTATTGATTCTTTCCCTAGGTAGCCTGTGCCATGGCCGGGCAGCTCTCAGGGTGTTCAAGTTCTTCCAAGATGGGGTCAAAGTGACCCAACCCCATTATAATTTCCACCCTTAGGGACCACACTTAACATGCCTACTCCTCTTTCACGAGACTCATGACAGATCTTCAGGGGTCCAATCTGCTCTCCCGTCTGCTGTTCACCCCTGAAGATGTTCCCAATTCTTCCAGTTCTTTCTCATGGGGCTTCTAGACCTCTTTTCCCTCCCCAGAGCCACAGAAGGTCGAGCTTGGATAGACTTGTGTGAACATTAAGTCTAACTCCTTCGTTCTACAGGTGAAGAAACTGAGGCCCAGAGAGGGTAAGTGACTTGCTCAAGGCCACACAGCAAGTTGGAGATGGAGCCAGGACCTGAGCTGGTTCAAGGGGTCTGGCCGGCATCATTCCGTGTTTGTGAGCTCTAGGGGGCAGCGGCCACGTCTGTCTTGGTCCTCACTGTCTCCCTGGCCCCAGCAGAGGGCCAGGCACAGAGAGAAGCCATCAGGAAATATCTGCTGAATGAATGAATGAATGAATGAATGAATGAATGAATGAATGGACAAATATGAAATTTAAGCACCTCAGAAAGCATTTCCTCCAACTCCAGGCCTCCAAGAGACAAGGGGTAAGCCTGGAGGCTCACATTTGTTGAGCACCTATGAGGTGCACATCCCTCTGAGGTGCATATCCCTCTGACGTGGCTCATAACTGTCTTGCATTCAATGCATCTCATCTAGAGATGTATGTGCATCACTTGCTTGTGATGTGCATGGCTGTATTGATTCATGCCAACCCGTCAGTACAGCGTGTGACTCTGGGAAGGTCACAGTCCACGTGCAGCCTACCAGGGTCTCCCCTTCCCAGGTCCCCAGCACCAGAGGTGTGCTGCGGCTGGTTTGCACCAGCTCTCCAGGGCCTGTTTTAAACATCTCCTCCCAAGGGCGTGGTCAGTGATGCTGTGCAGGTAGCTCGAAATCGATGGGAGCATTTATACCATCAAATCAGCTAACACTGAAAATGAAGGCATTTTCTTTCCCTCCCTTTTTGAGAGTGGGCTTACCAGCACACTACTGGAAGGGACTAATACTAAATAAAGAAAAAGCCTGGGGGAAGGGTCATGGATACCTCTCCCTCTCCTTTTAATTGATTTCAGAGAGAAGAAGGGAGAGGGAGAGAGATAGAAGCATCAATGATGAGAATCATTGATCGGCTGCCTCCTGCATGATCGCCCCCTGCTTGGGATCAAGCCTGCAACCCGGGCACGCGCCCTGGCCGGGAATCGAACCACAATCTCCTAGATCATAGGTCGATGCTCAACCGCCGAGCCATGATGGCTGGGCCAGATACCTCTCCTTTTCTGTCTCATGAGGCCTCACTTTCCAGTGACTGTGCTGTAAGAGTCCCAGGGGTTGTTGAAGCTGACCCTAAAACCAAGGTCGGTTTGCTAGACTTAGAGCCAGGCAGGGCAGGGCCATGCTCGTCTCCATGTCATGCTCTGAGGCCCATCCTGATCCTGCCTCATCAGTGCAGCTGTGACCAGCATTTGCTGGATAAGTGAACGTAAGTGCTCCCCCATCCCTGACCCTGCTGGGCTACTGTGTCCTCAGCAGGCCCTACCCCTTGGTTCTGCACTCCGGCTGTGACTGCCTCTCCGGCCTATTGTTTAACATACACCAACTTTATTAGGCAGACAGTGACCTCCTTAGGGCTAAAAGTCAAGCCTTGCCTGGCCGATGTGGCTCAGTGGTTGAGGTTCAACCTATGATCCAGTAGATCACGGTTGGATTCCTGGTCAGGGCACATGCCCAGGTTGCGGGCTCAATTCCCAGTGGGGGGCGTGCAAGAGGCAGCCGATCAATGACTCTGTCGTCGATGTTTTTCTCTCTCTCTCTGAAATCAATAAAGATATATTTAACAAACAAACAAACAAACACCTTTCATATTAACTCACACAGTGCCAGGAACAACAAAAAATGGAATTTGACATCTATGCATTGGATGAATGGGTGGACCTCAGAATTTGGTTGACCAGTAAGATTGGCCAGAAACCAAGTGGCTCTGGGTCCATGACTTCAGTCTTAGGGGAGGGATTGGAAAGGACCAAGGTCACCCATTCCCCTCTTGTCCCTCGTGGATAAGACCCATCCTACACCTGTACATGAAAGTGGGGGCCTGTGCGCCTGAGATAGGATTTTAGGTCCAGCACAGGGAAAGGCGCAGGGATGCCACACCAAGGACACAGCTGGCTAAAGCGACCCCGACGGCACCTGAGAATACCATTTTCCATGTATTCTCAGCAGACATGGTGGGAGGGTGTGGGAAGGGGGGAGCGGGAAGCTGACTCCAATCGTATCTCTGCCCTAACCCACAGGGATGCTCAATGAGAGAGAAACATCGATTGCCTGCCTCTTGCACGTCCGCTACTGGGGAGCGAGGCCGAAACCCGGGAATCAAACTGGTGACCTCTTGGTTCATGGGTTGATGCTCAACCACTGAGCCACCCCGGCGGGGCAACAATGAGCATCTTATAGGCAGAATAAACGTATACAGTGGCTTCATGGACCAGGAGTGGGCAGGATGGGCAAAGCAGGGAGCGATGGGTGACTCCAGAGACGGCATCCAGGGACAAAGCAGGACTTAAGAGCCACGCTGGCACCTGAGGAAGGCTGCATTTCCAAGGGGCTGGGAGTGAGGCTGAGCCCAGGAGCTGGGAAGGAAGGCTGCCCATGGGTGGTGCTTCCTAAGGGTGGAGTGGGTGCAGCCATCCCTGGCCCCGAAGCATATGCCTGGACAAGGGTGGGCACTTGAGGGGAAAATTTAGCCCAACTCCACCAGCCTTTCTCCATGAATCCCACCTCTCCCTACTCTCCATGGCAGATTCCCAGTAAAACCAGTCTAAAGTGTTGAGGTACGTGGCATGGTGAATGGTGCCTGAGTCATTTACCAGGGACATTAGCTTTGCCCTGTTCTCTTTGCGGAAAAAACCCCTGGTACTTGGGACCTGCCCCTTCCTGTTCTCAGCCTTCCGTTCCAGCCCGGGCACTTGGAGATTTTCTCGAATTAATTTCAGACGCTGTGTAAATATCGGACCTGGGATTTTGGAAATGAGCGTCTTGCAGCCCAAATTTTCCATCAGGCGCAAGCACCTTTCCTGGGGCAGGGATCTCCGGCCAAGAGCCGAGTTCCTTCTATTTGGCGCTGACCGCCCACCTGGCCAGGCAGAGAGCTCCTTCCTGCAGGAACGTGGGAAGGGGCTGGGGACCTAGCGGGACCCCTCGGTGGCCTCCCTGGGTGGGAAGTGAGTTCAGGATCCTGGTGGAAACCAGTGCTTGTCAGAAAGGGCCATCGGAAGCTCAGGGCCACAGCCAAATTCCTGGGCAAAGGGGAGGGATGGGTGCCTGGGATATAACTGAGAGGAAACAGAGGCGACTGGCCCAGTCCCTTAATCTTTGGGGCAGATGGTCAGGTTATTGCAGTTTAGTCCAGGGCCCATCAAAAGTAAGACAGAGAATGGGTCATTTGGAGTCAAACCTCATACTTTGGACCCTAGTTTGCGTGTCTTGACCCCAGGCCTGGGGATGATGTCAGAGAGAACGTCCACTCAGCTCCTTTGGGGTGATGCTTCTCTTTGAGAGCCAATGAGGGTCTCCCTGTCTCTGAACTGCTCGTGGGCCCCGGTGCAGATCCTCATTCCTGCCTCAGGATCAGACCTGGCCGATTGCCTAGCTCAGCATCTCTGTACACTCGGGGAGTCCCTCAATCTGCTCCAGGAAAGGAGAGTTCCCTGGTCAGGTTCCATGTAAGCAGCCTGATGGGAGAGTCAAACACCCATCAGCACACTGAGACGTCCCACAGGAAAGGGGGTGAGGCCCCTTTGACATGCAAAGAAGCCTATGGACAGTCTCTGTGAGGCACATGCTGTGACACCCACTTTGGGGAACCCTGGCCTGCCTTCATCTGCCTCTTGGGACAACTATACTTTAATCCAGGGTCAAAGACAATGATATTAAGGAAGCAGGAGAGAGGAGACAGGGAAGCAGGCCATGACCTTCTCATTCCCTGAAAGGACAAATTAGTGGCTAGAGTCCTGCCTGCTGAGAAAATCCCACAACTAACCCCCCAGAGGCAGGGCTAAAGGGAGGGGCTTAGGAACAATTGCATGCAGAGGAATAGTTTTGGGCTTTAAATTCGGGGTTCAGAAACGGAACTGATTGGGGGTAGATTCCTAACCCTGCTCCCAATCAAGCGGCCTGGGCTCAGGCATCTCCGTCTGGCTACCTGTGATGATGGCCTCCAGGCCCCCTTTTTCAGCCTTGAAAAGCTGAACACCCACTATTTCCCTGCGTCATCCTAAAATCCAGGTGTCCCCCTCCGCCCTACCCCCGAGCCATTGGATATGAGGTCAGAGTGACTGAATCGGGTGGTGGAGGGAGCGAGCACCTGGTTGGGGGAAGGTCAGGCCAAGGTCCAGGATTTGCTGGTGAACTTACCCTGACATATGCTCCGCTCAGGGTGGGAGCTGGGGCCAGGATGCCTGGTTTTCTGAGGGAGATGGGACGCTGGCCTCCCCCTTGCCTTGGACATTTCTCTTATAAAGAAAGGGCTTTCTCTCCAAAGCAGCCCTGAAACCAGCAAGGGCCCTGGAGGGACAGACAGAGCCAGAAGGTGGCCGGTGAGTGGACAATGGATGGCCCCAGGAAAAATCTGTCCGCAGTTGGGTTCTGATGGGATAGCACAGTGTGTCTGTGAGCTGGTGTGTCCTTTTGTTGCTGGTCTGAACGGGACATGTGGTGTGCAGGGAGGAGGAGCCTCAGCAGCCCCAATTGAAGCCTTGTGCACCCCAGTCCAAGAGCCCACCCTTCTCTGAGGCTGTCTTCTCATCTGCATAATGAAGGAGGTGGGTGATTTTAATGCCCCTAGGACCCTTTCTGCTCTAATGCTTCATGATTCTAAGGAGGCTCAGGGAACCTTCGCAATTTCCCAAATCCACCCCTTCGCCTAGTGGCCTTAATTTATTGTGACTTCAACTCCATAGGGTGGAGCAATGGGCCCATTTTACAGATAGGAAAATGGAGGTATTCAATGATGTGCCTCCACTGAGATAAGTCTCTGGGTTTCTGATCCCGATTTGGTTCTGTTTTCAGCAGCTTGGTCTTCCTTGGTTCTTATGTCTTACCTGTACCTCTTACCCCTCCCCCCACGGTATCCCACCTTGGGACGCACACAACTTAAATGCTGTAACTGCAGGGGCCTCTAGAGGGCGCTGTTGCCTGGTGCTGTAACCTGGCCTGGGCACACACTGGGAACCAGAGGTCCTGGCTGCTTGTGGGAGGTTTGCCATGGAGGGTTTGCAAAGTGAAGAACTGCCCATCTGGGTATCGTTGGTACTCTCCTTGTCAAGAATCAAAAGGAATTTATAGTGTGATGGTCCATTCATTCATTCATTCATTCATTCATTCATTCATTCATCAGTGTGCGTATCACCTCCTGGATTAGGTCCAGCGCACACTAGATACAAAAGGTTCCCGCTTAGGGTTTCACAAGCACCCCAATAAGGCACCTCCCCGAACAGTAATTTACTACTGGATCTTGACCTGTGAGGACAGACCTTAGCATCTCTACCTTACAGATAAGGAGCCCAAGGCTTAGAGAGGTGAAGCAATTTCCCCATGTCGCACAGCGGTCAGTGCCCAGTTCATTCAGCTCCACGTCCAGTGTTCCTTCCATTGAGCAAACCCTTCCCCCTCCCCACCTCTCGCTGGGAACTGTGTGTGGGGAGGTGCTGACCTGCACCCCCCACCCCCACCCAAACAGATGGTATTACTATGGCAACCGTGTCCCAAACAGCAACCTTCTTTGGCCTCGCGATCACATGTCTACACCTGCTGATGCTGTACTTTTCCATCTCAGGACCTTTAAAAGCCCCCAAAATAATAATAACAGCTGTTCTTTTATCATAGGCCTACATTGTGCTAGGCCCTTTATCTGCTTTATCTTGAACCCTGTCAATCACCCCACGAGCCCCATTTCACAGGTGCAGAAACTGAGGTTCAGGGAGGATAAGTGACTTGCCTGAGAGCTCACAGCTGGGATTTCAACCTAGATCTGAGCTGCCAAAGTCCAAGTTCTTTCTACTTTTACCACTGTCGTCTTAGCTTTTTCCTTTCTTTTTGTGTGGTCCTGTCCTCACTGCGTGGCCTGGCCTGATGCCTAAATGAAGGTCTGCAGCAGGGTTTCTCAATGGGCACTATTGACATCTTGGGCCAAATAATTCTCTAGTGTTGAGGGGAAGGTGCTGTCCTGTGCATTATAAATATTTAGCAGCATCCCTGGTATCCACCCAATAGATGCCAGTAGCATTACCCCTCTCCCACGGTGACAAGAGAAAAGTATCTCTACACATGGCTGAATGTCCCCTGGCAGGACGGGGCGGGTGGGTGTCCCAAAATAGCTCCCTGGTTGAGAATCACTGCTTTATAGAAATGAGGGGTCAGGGTCAAGTCGATTACAGACCGTCTTCCCCATGAGACTGTGAGCAGCTGGGGGGCAGAAAAAGCGAAGTGTTCCATTCGTTGCTGTGTGACCTGTACCTAGTACAGCACCTGGCATGTAGCAAGTGCTCCTGAAAGGTGGATGAATGAATGAATGAATGAATGAATGGTTTTGGTGGACATGGTATGTTTCAGGACGAGGGCCCGAAGTCCTCAGATCCTCGCCAACCTGCTCTGGGCTGCCCTGAGTCATGCACCTTCTCCCCTCTAGGCCTCGGTCCCCTTTGTGCTCTCTTATAAATGAGGGTCATCACAGGCCCTGAAGGCCCTGGATATCTAGGGTCTGGGAATGGCCACGTTGCACTTCACAGGCCCAGAGTCCAGTGTCTGAGAAGGGGCTGCCTCTCAGGCCAGGCACTGCAGACCTGCCCGGTTCTGAGTTTCTCTCCTTGCTCTCGCCCATCAAGGCAAGTCAATTACCGAGAGACAGGCAAAGGCCGCCCCCCCCCAACTCCCCCAAAAAGCAACCCTATGCAGGAGAGGTGGCTTCTTTTTTGGGTGTGTGTCTTAAAAGGAAAAACATGTAACCTCAAAGGTAACCAAATATCCAAATCGCGATGCCCAGCATCGCACACCCCAAATTCACCTATTCATGAGCTTAACAAAAAGCCCCTTTAGGATACACTGTAAGGCCATTGAGAGGGAGAAAAGTCACCTCTCACAGGCCCAGGCTAGCCCACAGGGCCCGCCCTCCCAACACACACACACACACACACACACACACACACACACACACACACGGACTCTCAGCTGCTTATAAGGAGGCTCTGAGTTTTTAAAAGTAAACTCCAGCGTTTCCGTTCTTGCCCTGGATTCAACTTTTAAAGAAAGGAAGCGTGTTTTTTTTACGGTCCTCTACACCATTCCTCCTTCTTTCCGGTCTCCCCCCATGCTCTGCCCCTCCAACAGCCCCTCCTCTGCAATCTCAACTCATCTTCAACCACACCCAGGGGCCCAGGCCCCCTGCCGGGTCTGGGGGGACAAAGAGCAGCCACCCCCTGGGGGGGAGATGTCGCAGAAACAGCACTGTCTCGCCCTATCAAACCAGGCTTCCTTCAGGAAGGGGGATGGCAGTGAAACGTCCATCAGGGCCCAGGGCATGGCCAGGGATAGCCTGTGACACTCCTTTTTTCAAGATGGGTTCCACCCCCACCCCCCTTTCCCAGGGCAGCCGGTGAACCCTGTCCCCTCCCCTGTTCCACTCGAAAGCAGGCCTGCCCTCCACATCTTCCCTCTTCCCTGATTTCTGGGTCCTCTCCCTCCAACTCCCCTTTCACCCCCACCTGCAGCCTTCACTCCCAGCACAGGGAAGGGCCCAGCCCAGGTGTTAGTACGGTGCCTGGCCACCTGGAGCCATGAGGCAGGAATTTCTGAGACAGAAACTTCACCGGGATCAATGTCTTCTTTTCTTTTTAGCTTTCCCTGAGGATATTTTTTCCATTGCTTTTCAGAGACAGTGGAAGGGAGAGAGAGAGAAACATCGATGTGAGAGAGACACATCGACTGGTTGCCTCCCTCATGCTCCCCGATGCAACCGAGGTACACGCCCTTGGCAGGAATCAAACCCGGGACCCTTCAGTCCAAGGGTCTGCTGCTCTAACCACCGAGCCAAACTGGCCAGGGAGGGATCAACGTCTTTTAAATTTCTTCGACCACGACCCGCAGTAACAAATACATTATACAATTATCAAATTTGTATGTATTTGTGCATATACATATGTATTATAAACACACATACATCCACATAAGACTGCAAAATATATAACAGAAACGAGTTTCCAGAAACAATATTTATCCTGGGTGGTAGAAGGAGATGATTGTACTTGCCTGTGTCGTAAAACCCCACTAAATTGTCTTCACCACCCGCAATGGGACAAATCCGGTGTTAGAAGTTCCTGCAGGAGCAGAGATGGACTAAAAGAGACACTCCGAGCAGGGACCTGCCGGCTTCCCCGGCTCAGCTGAGATCTTCCTAGTGCCCAACAAGAAGGGCCTCGGAAGGGACCAGGTTCTAGCAGGCATCGTTAAAAAAAAATCCACACCAAAAGTTGGGACACACAGTCTTTTACGAACAGGATATTCAAAATGGGTACTATCCTGAATTTACGAATGGTGACCCCAAGGGGGCCTAGGAACGGTTGGACGAGAGGAATTAAGGTTTGTGATTCCTGCTGAGTGCTGGACAAGGCACCCGAATTATGTCTTTTAATCCTCGGTATTCCTCCCCTTTTTGGAGAAGAGGAAACGGAGTCACAGGGTGGCCAAGTAACATCACCAAAGTCATGTAGCAGGGAAGCGGCCCAGCTGGGATTCTAACCGACATCTGACTTGCCCGGCAGGCTGCTCATTCTTGGGGCTCTTGCCCACCATCTGGGGAGGTGAGCTCCCTCTCTGACTGGGGTGTGGGCTGCCTGGGATGGGGTGCGTGTGTGACAGACAGTGAGCAGGGGCAAAGTATGGGCTCAGGGGTGGCTCAAGCCAGACAGCGCAGGATGTCACCACTCGAGCACACAGAGACCGCTGCCAAATAAGTAATAATATTTCCATCATTCCCACCCCCTGCCTTGATTGTGTATTGGCCAGAGGGCTTTCAAATAATAAAGAATCCCTGTTTAAGTACAATTTTCATGGAAAATTCTAGGTAAGTAAATCTCCTACTTAATAATAATAATATCAAGCAATTATTGAGTTCTTGCCCAGTGGCAGGTACTACCTGGGCCATGTCACAGCTACTGTTTACTGAGGACGTGCTATGGGACAGCACCGAGCAGAGCCGGGCACCTAGGTGGCGCTCAGCAGAATGAATGAAGCTATCAGTGTCCCTCCAGAGACTGCACATAAATGCACCTAATTTAAACACAGCTCCGTGTAACGGGAGGAATCCCAACATTTCCCGGAGAGATTTTCTTTTTCCTTCCTTCTGATAATTCCTTCACCCCAAACGTTTTAAACTTGAGAGATCTTTTGATCCGTAGTTTTTCCTTTCTGGTTAGGAACATTCTCCCCCATTTCACCCCACCAACTCCCTCCCCAACAAGCCTTTTGCGTTTCCTCCCCCGTTGCCCTTCCATCCCTGGGCAGTGTCTTCCCAGCTCGGGCCCGCTCACAGGCCAACACTCCTACGTGGATGGGATGGTCTCCCCGCCTCCTAAAACCCCTCGCCCAGGGGCGCAGGCTACCTGACTGCTGCTTCTCCTTGGCTACCCGAGGATTCAAGCCCAGGTTTCTGCACTCTTAAATCAGGGCTGCCGCTGAGTCACAGGGCTGAGCCCAGGTTTCTGCAACTGCCCCTAAATCACAGGGCGACTGTTGGAAAATCAAGGCACGTCCCTGGGTTCACTTTCCGTCATCATGAGAAGACACGGGTGGGTTTCCCAGGCCCAGGGTCCCTCACACGGCCGGACACCCACCCCGTTGCATCATCCAGGCCCAGAAAACCCCGACACTAAACCAATTCAGCTTTGCACCTCCCTCTTTTTTTTCCTCCTGCCAGCCACCCCTATAGAACTGCAATTTAGGCATCCACCAAAATGGGGAGTTTGGGGGTGTGGGGTGGGGGAAACGGACGGCCCTGGGCTCCTAAAGGGTGAAACGCTGGAGGGATCCGACCAGAATCCCGCTCACGGACTGCAAAGGGACAGAATGACGGAAAAGTTTGGGTGGGATCCTGTCTCCGAACTGGACACAACCCCACGGCCCCAGTTTGCTCCGGCCTAGAATGGGGGTGCGCTGACCTATGGACAGTCACCCACACCCTCCCGGAGCCAGGGGCAGCAAGGGCTCCTGCTGGCCCATCCCTGGCTTTGTCCACGGAGGACGCTGGAGATGGGAACATTGCCCTGGGGTCCTGCCCAGCCCTCCCATCCCCTGACCTGCGACATGCGCCTTCCTGGGGGCAGGGGCAGTGTCCCCCTGGCCAACTCCTCCCCAGCTGGCTTTTCAGGTGCCCCGTGTGTGGCCCAGGTGGCCCAGGCCAAGGGGACCCGCGGGTCCTGGGTCCTGCCCTGCCCTCCCATCCCCTGACCTGCGACATGCGCCTTCCTGGGGGCAGGGGCAGTGTCCCCCTGGCCAACTCCTCCCCAGCTGGCTTTTCAGGTGCCCCGTGTGTGGCCCAGGTGGCCCAGGCCAAGGGGACCCGCGGGTCCTGGGTCCTGCCCTGCCCTCCCATCCCCTGACCTGCGACATGCGCCTTCCTGGGGGCAGGGGCAGTGTCCCCCTGGCCAACTCCTCCCCAGCTGGCTTTTCAGGTGCCCCGTGTGTGGCCCAGGTGGCCCAGGCCAAGGGGACCCGCGGGTCCTGGGTCCTGCCCTGCCCTCCCATCCCCTGACCTGCGACATGCGCCTTCCTGGGGGCAGGGGCAGTGTCCCCCTGGCCAACTCCTCCCCAGCTGGCTTTTCAGGTGCCCCGTGTGTGGCCCAGGTGGCCCAGGCCAAGGGGACCCGCGGGTCCTGGGTCCTGCCCTGCCCTCCCATCCCCTGACCTGCGACATGCGCCTTCCTGGGGGCAGGGGCAGTGTCCCCCTGGCCAACTCCTCCCCAGCTGGCTTTTCAGGTGCCCCGTGTGTGGCCCAGGTGGCCCGGGCCAGGGGACCCGCGGGTCCTCGCGGCGACCCCGGGCACCTGCCGCGGCCCCTGCGCGCGCAGGCGGCGCGCCCCCTCCCCAGGGACCGCGCGCCGGGGGCGGGCGGCGAAACCACGCGCAGGTAGCACCGCGAGACTTGACCCCGCGCTTCCCACACTCGGCGGCCGCCGCCGGGCGCGCGAGGGCTCCTCTCAGACCCCGGGGGCTCCCCCACCGCGGCTCCCCCGCTCCCCACGCCGGGGTGTCCGGGGGTGCCCCCCCGCTTTCCTCGCTCCTCCCTGCGCCCCATTCGCTCCGAGTCCGCCGCAGCCGGAAAGTTTTGCTGGACTCCGCCGCCGGCCCCTTCCACGGCCGCCCCTGAGGGGAAACTGAGGTAACGCGGCCGCGAGCCCCCGTTTTGGGCGGCGCCCCCCGCGCCCCCGGGGGTCAGTCTCGCGCCGACGGACGGAAAGAGAACCGTTACCTGGAAGAGTGTGCGATGCCCACCGCCGAGAACGAACTTGGGGTCCCGCAGCCCTGGCGACGCGGCGGCCGCTGCCGGGGCCCCTCCAGGCCCGGTGTCCCGGCGCCGCGGGGGAGACGCTGCGCGCGGGGCCGCTGCCCGCGTCCTGCCCGCGGGGCGCCTCGGGTGCCGGCTGGCGTGCGGGGTCGTCCCCCCGTCCACGGCGGGCCGAGGGAAGGAGGGAGCGTGAAAGGCGCCCGGAGTCCCGTGGCCCCGCGTCAGGAGCCGGCCGGCGAGGCGCGGGGAAGAGACGGAGCGACGGAGACGGAGGGAGACGAGACCTTGAGCAGCGCGCGCGCCCTCAGCTCTGCCAGCCCGGCGCCGGCGGGAGGTAGGTAGGTAGGTGGGCGGGCGGCCGGGCCGGGCGCGCGGCGACACATATACGCGGGGAGGGGGCGCGCGCCGGGGAAACCCCACCCCCGGGGGCCCGCGCGGGCGGGGCGGGGGCGGGGCGCGCGGCGGCGCCTGGCGCGCGCGGGACCCCGGCTCCCCGCCGGCCGCCGGGCTGGAGGGCGGGCGGGCGCGCGGCTGCCCGGGCAGCGGGAGGAGCGCTCCCGCCGCGCCGCCGGCCCGCAGGCGGCAGGAGAGGGCCGCGGGCCGGTGTCTGCAATGCGGTCGGTCACGGGCCCCGCGAGGGCTGCGCCCGCACCGCCGCTGCCCGGGGCTCTCGGGGTGTCCCGCGCGCCCGGGGCGCGGAGGCCCGGGGTTGCAGGGATTTCCCCCCCTATCCTCCAGTCCCCTAAGAGATGGTGGAAAGTTTTGGAGACGGGGTGCGCCGCCTGGCAGAGCAGGGCAGGGCAGGGCGGGGAGACGGGGGAGGTCAGGCGGCAGCGGGAGGTGTCTCCCGGCTGGGACCCGCCACGAGAGCCCAAGGACAGCGCCGGGGCAGCGGGGCGTCCCCAGGGCGACGGGGGCTCCGCGGACCCCCACCCTCCGAATGTTGTCTCCGGGCAGAATAACGAGAGAAAGAACAGCTCTCCAGCACCTCCTGGGAGCTGGGCGCTTCCCAGGCACGAATATCTCACTTAATTTTCCCCCAAAGCGCCCAATGCGGTAGATATTATAATGATTATACCTCTCCCTTCCCTCCCCCTCCCCCCCCAAGATGTGGAATCAGGCTCAGAGCGCAACGGAGTTTCCTGCTCAATCAAGGTGGGCTCGGAATCGAAGCCCAAGGTCATGGTTTGTGTTGCCGGGCAGGCGGCTGGCTCAGCCCCGCAGCACTTTTGGGGGACCCAGGCTGCCTGGTGGACTTCAGGGTCCTTAAGGGAGGAGGCTGGTGGTGCCTGGCGCCGAGATTTAGGGGCCTCCAGGTCGGTGTGGTGGAAACTGCTGGGCCCCCTCCTTGGGTGAGGTGCATTACAGAGATAATAATAGATCAAAATTTTTTCATTGATTAAAAGGAAACGAAGGGCCTCAGTTTCCCCATGGTGACTATTCTGGAATTGTGTGGGTATTTTACCAGCCATCTCTGCTAGGGGGCAGGACTGGGGCCTGGCTCAGCCCCACAGCACTTTTGGGGGACCCAGGCTGCCTGGTGGACTTCAGGGTCCTTAAGGGAGGAAGCTGGTGGTGCCTGGCGCGGAGATTTAGGGGCCTCCAGGTTGGCCCGGTGGAAACTGCTGGGCCCCCTCCTCAGGTGAGGTGCATTACAGAGATAATAATAGGTCAAGATTTTTTTCATTGATTAAAAGGAAACGAAGGGACTCAGTTTCCCCACGGTGACTACTCTGGAATTGTGTGGGTATTTTACCAGCCATTTCTGCTAGGGGGCATGACTGGGGCCTCCCCACCCCTTCCCGGCACAGGGCGCAGTGGAGCCTGGGGAGGGCATGGTGCCCACTCCACCCGCTGGCCGGTGGGGGAGCTGGGCCTAGGGTGTTCCATGGGGTGGCGGTTCTTGGCCTCACCCCTTTTCTACTGGAGCTTTTTGTTTCTCCTGGTCAGGTCTCCAATTTAAAGAGCACCTTGGACAGTGCTGACTCCACCGTGACTAGAGCCCCTTAGCGGGGAAGCAGTCTTTCCTCTCAAAGAAATGGGATGAAATCTTAGCAGTTACTGACCCCCAGTGCCTGGCTCAGGGGGAAATGACTGTTCTAGAAAAAAAGAAAATCCTTAAAATTCCAGCAGGAGGGGTCATGGCTTCTCATGCTAGTATATTTTCCTTAGATGAGAACACACCATGCTATCTGTAAAATGGAATCATACCTGACCTATATCGTAGGACATGTGGGATTAGTGAAGGTCGTTTCATTCAAGGACAAGTATTAGGTAATTAATCTTTGTAACGAAGGGAATGGATGTTCATTGTCATCCATCTAGTTTTGCAACAAGGCTAAGAAATATACAGCGGGCACCTGTATTCTGTGCCAGACACTGCTTGATGCAGTGGCCTCGCCAGTGGATTTTATTCTCATTGCATACCCTGAGAAACCGAGACTGGGAGGCCTCCCAGGTAGTGCATGAGTGCAGGTTGGCCCAACTCCACACCGCCTGCCTGCCTGCCCTTACAGGCTGCAGAAAACCCAAGATGATAGGAAAGTGTTTGGACACTTTATTATTATTTTAAATACATTTTTATTGATTTTTTTAGAGAGAGGAAGGGAGAGGGGGAGAGAGAGAGAAACATCATCAATCGGCTGCCTCCTGCACCCCCCCTACTGGGGATTAAGTCCACAACCCAGGCATGTGCCCTGACTGGGCATCGAACCCATGACCTCTTGGTTCATGGGTCGATGCTCAACCACTGGGCAACACCAACCAGGCTGTTTGGACACTTGAAAGAGCTAGTTCAGAGATTCAGAGCCCTTGGGTGGCACATGGACGCTCCCCTTTTCAATGTAGGAGTCCTGTTTTTTATGTGGTATTTGTGATGCTGGTCATCCTTCCCCTGCTCAAAGATTTTACAGTTGCCTAATGCCTTTTCCAGGCTGCCTGACTCGATTTGCTATCCTGGGCAAGAGCAGGGTACTAGAGACAGCCTTCCTAGGATGCCATGGCTCCATAGTCCAGTCATTATGCCCGGGTAACACATCACTCCAAAACTTAGTGAAGCTCAGTCAGCCAGTTCTAGCTTGGGTTGGCTCATGGGGTTGCAATCAGATGTCAGCTACAGCTGCAGTCAGCTGAAGGCTTGAGGATCCAGGTCTGAGGCAGCTCACTCACATGGTTGGCAAGGTTGCAGTTGGCTGTTGCCCAGTGGCCTCAGTCTTCCACACGGGCCTGCCCATGGAGCTGCCTCAGGGCATGGTGGCTGGCTTCAGTCACAGTGAGTGGTACAGGAGGCCAAGGGGAAGCTGTAGTGCTTTTACATCCTAGCGTTGGAAGTCACACACTGTCACCTTTGCCATATTCTGTTAGTCACTGTACAGGGCCAGCCCCGAATTAGTGCAGGAGGCAATATAACAGGGGTGTGACCACCAAGGGATGGTGATCGCCGGGGAACATCTTGGAGGCTGACTTCCGCACGGCACTAAACTGACTCTTACAGGATGGCCAGTCTCCTAGTCCATCTAATTGTGTCACCACAGAGTGCTTATTTCTGTCTCTTATGTGGGACAGCTTGCTAAGTCCCATTAGAAGGTGTATGCAGAATTCCTCTGAAGCACCCATCCAACACCCCTGTACAAACAAGAAGTCCAGCCTGCTCACTGGGACAACACTTCTGTCCCAGTTTCTACAGGGCAACATTCATGTAGCCTAAGAATGTTTTCATGTCACCCTTCTGTGTGTCTCTTCTCACAGGGGAATGCCTGCAGACCCTCTCTCCATTTTATCCCTGCCGGTGCAGCCAAAGATCGTTGAGTTTCAGAGCTATGTCAGGCTTTTGGTTGATATAGAAACTTCCCTCTCTCTTCCCTCTCTCCATTTTATCCCTACCGGTGCAGCCAAAGATCGTTGAGTTTCAGAGCTATGTCAGGCTTTTGGTTGATATAGAAACTTGTGGGCAATTAAAGCCATCAGGCTGTTTTCATGCTGGCCTCCGCAAAAGGACTTCTTGTCCATCTCAAGCAACGAAACAGAGTTGAGCAGGGGGATGTTCTCTGTGTTCAATAGCGAGAGATGTGAACCCCAGTTCTGGCACGGGGACCTTGCACCAGTGTCTTAATGTGTCTGGGTCTTGGTTTTCTCACCTGTAAAATGGAGCCGCCTATGGAATTGTTGTGAGAGTCAGAATGAGAGATGGGATGTCAGCACCTAGCAAGCTATCTGGCTCGAGATGATTCATTTCCTTCCCTTCCCCCTTCCACTGCCGTTTGTTGTCTCCCAGGTAGTACATTTTCTTCTGTGTGCTGCTTTTTGTGTTTGTAAAAGCTAAAAATACTCACCTTCGATGAGTGTGGCAATGATAACTACTATATGTAATGTGTATAAAGAACATTGCGGGCCTTTCTGGAAGCAAAGGGCCATAGAAACATAATAAAGAAAAGCCTTCTTATTGCAAAACTGGGCCGGGGAGTGGAGTCTTCTGAGCGCTAGTGGAACATTTGAAAAGTTCAGTTTTATTAGCTCAACACCGTGCAAGTGACAAACTCAGAGGGAAATGTTCTAATAATAAAGAACATGGGATAAGTTAATGAAACACTTACAATTCTCGTAGGTCTGTGCGGGATGACGACATACACCAATAGGAAGGGGCTCTGTTGCTTAAGACACAGAAGGTCACATTTCAGGAAACTTATTTCTTAAAGATTCAGTTCAACTTGTTTCCCTCTGAATTCATAGCAGATTCTATTTTCAGTAAAACCCTGCCATTTATAAATGGAAAAATTAAGGTGAGCACTTTACCTGTGACTCATTGGTGTTTTTGTCACAGAGAATACAGTGGGGATGATGGTGAGTGGGGTGTTACTGGGTTGATTTATATCATCATCATCATTATCACTAACACCACCATTATCATCATCATCACCATCATCATCATAATTGCCATCATATCATCAGCATCATCATCACCACCACCATCACCATCACCATAATAATCACCACCATCATCACCATTTCATCACCATCATCACCATGAGCAGCAGCAGTGACATCACCAGAATCACTAGCATCACCATCATCATCACCATCACCAGAATCACCAGAATCACCATCACCAGCATCACCATCAGCATCAGCATCACCATCAGCATCAGCAGCATCGCAGCATCACCATCATCACCATCATCACCATCAGCAGCATCACAATCACCAGCATCACCATCACCAGCATCACCATCACCATACCAGCACCATCACAATCACCAGCATCACCAGCATCAGCATCACCATTATCAGCATCACCAGCATCACCATCAGCAGCATCACCATCACCATCACCAGCATCACTATCAGCAGCAGCATCACCATCACCATCACCATCAGCAGCATCACCATCACCAGCATCACCATCAGCAGCAGCATCACCATACCAGCAGCATCACCATCACCACCAGCATCAGCATCACCAGAAGCACCATTATCACCATCATCATCATCTCCATCATCATTATCACCGTCACCATCTACAACATTTTCCAAGCAGGTCTAGGTAAGAGGAGGGGTAGGAGGATGCTCCCCGGGCAGTCCTAGAGTCTGCTCACCTTCTCTCTCCTGCATCTTGAATCTTACGTGGATGCTTCCTACGCCCCCACCCAAGCTGGCCCTTCTCTGCTCCCTCCTTTATTCCAGCCAGCAGAGGGCAAAAGGGCTTTCTCCCCAAGCACCCCCAGTCTGAAAATCAGTTGTTCCCTGTGCCCAGGGGAGCTGGGTCCTGCTGCCTGTCCAAATCTCACACCCGTGCACTCTCTCCCCATCCCTGGCCTCGCTGTGGGCCTTGGTTGGAAACGTGGCTTTTCCAAAGTCAAAAACCAGAGCACAAGGCACCTATTCACCCTGCTGGGTTTGAAATTCTCCTCCGAAATTCCTTTAGCTGCAAACGCCTTCTCCCAAGTACACTGTGCATCTTTTCAAACTTCAGACATAAACAGCAGCGTGGCCCCACCTGGCAACCCCCTTTCACTCTCCTGATAAAAATAGAAAGGGCCAAGGTGGGGAGTGCCAGGGGCAACAGTGGGGGTTTGTGGATCAGCTGTTTGGCATGGGTGTTCCTGACTCTCTCTGCCTATTTTGAGGAGGGGTGTCTCCCAGGGGAGCTTCAAGCTGGATTCTCGGGGGATTTGTCATCCCTGGTACCTTGGCCCTGGCTTACATCCTGGGCCCAAGACACATCTCTGTGGTTGTGTGTTTAACTCCATGTCCCGGAGAGAAACACGTTTACCTGCGGTTATTGGCATGGGCGTGGGTGTCGAACTCTGGTGGTTGTGGGGGATGGAAAAGGCGGCGGGGAAGCAGCTCGTTTGCAGGAGCCATTGGCGTGAAAACGTCCGCGGGTCACCCAGTTTTACATGGTGGAGGCCTGGGTGTGGTGTGAGTTTTAAATCGAGACGGGCACCATTGCCCCGTGAGCAGGTGGAGGGTTTTGGAGGCAACAAGGTGTTACTGATGAAGCATATTCCTGCTATGTGGAATGGGGGTGAGGGAGAAAGGCTGGGTGGGCTGGCAAGTCCACTAGGTGTGGGCCTGTGGGACCAGCTAGAGATCCAGCTGCACCATTTACCTGTGATGTGACCTTGGGCCTCAGTTTCCCCCTCCGTAAAAGAGGGTCCTGCTACGGCTTTGCTTATAACCCTCCAGTGGCTTCTGGTTGCACTCGGGACATCTGAGTCTCTCACCTCACTGCCTCCTCTCCCCAGGGGCGCCCTGACACTTGCTCTTTATGTCTGCACTCCATCTCATCTTCAGATTGCACCTTAACCATCAGAGAGGCCTTCCCTGCCCACCCCAACTTCTCTGCCTCCCCTGGTCTCTACCGCAGCACCCAGGTAGCACCTGTCTCCCTCTCTCGCCAGACTGTGGGCTACATGAGGTAGGAATTGTGAAATAACATTGGGAGGATTGAGTTTGGTTCCTAACCCTTAAAAGTGTAGAAAATAGTGATAGAAGGTTTCAAAAAGTACTTGACTACCTACCCTTTACTCTGAATATCATTTGGTTCATATTTAGATAGTTCCAGAAATAAAGTGACTCCTTGTGTTTTCTGATCTGCTAATACTAGAGTTGTCCGTCCATGCATCCCTTGCCATGAACTGTTCTACTTTTTCTGCAGGAAAAAACACACAACATCTCTTTACATGTAAATGTTTTTCAATTAAAGTGAAATATATTTCACTTATAATGTTTATATGTTTCAATTAAAGTTGCATTATATATCTGCATTTATCCTATATACATATAATACACACGCATATGTAGTAAATTACAAGACTGACAAAATCAAGTGTTGGTGACAATGTGACATGGTTCATGGGAATTCAAAATGGTACAACTACTTTAGCACAAGGGAGGTGCTAATCTTTGTATCATTCAAGTTTTACTACATATGCCTTGTCAGTCTTTTATTTTACTTTTAAAGATTTTAAAATTGATTTTTAGAGAGAGAAAAAGGGCAGGGAGAGAGACAGAGAGAAACATCAATGTGAGAGTGAAACATTCATTGGCTGCCTCCTGCACGCCTCCTACTGGGGATCAAGGTCACAACCCAGGCATGTGCCCTGACGGGGAATCGACCCTGTGACCTTTCGGTGCATGGATGACGCCCAACCAACGGAGCCACGCCGGCAAGGGCTGCCTTGTCAGTCTTTTAAATTTTACTTATTTAAATGAACGCAGTATAAAGGTACCACCTTGTGTTTTTAACTTGCATTTCCCGAATGACTATAATGTCGAACACTTTTTGGTGTGCGTATTGGCCATTCATATATCTTCCTTTTGAGATGCTCGTTCGAATCTTTTGCCTGCTGTGTGTGTAGCGAGTGTTGTTTAAGTTCTCATTAAGCTTAAGAGTTCTGTATATATTCTGGAAACAGGTCCTCCTTTGAGTATAAGTATTGTAGATATTTCCTCCCAGCCTGTGGCTTTCCTTTTCTGTTCCTTAACAATGAGTTTCAAAGAGCAGAAGTCTTAAGCTTTGGTAGTGTTTAGATTTCCACTTTTCCCCCTTACAGCGGTTTTGTGTGTTTGTGTGTCCAGAGAAATCGTTGCCTATCCACGTTATAAACACAGCATCAAGATGAAAATGTTAGAAGCGGGTTGTGTCTTTAACAGGACCACTTACGTGAGTGAAAATCACATACACTCACCCTGGCGATAGCCTCTCAGCCACACGGATATGTAGAAGACCCAGCGTCAGACACATTTGAGTGCGGTTGTCAATGAGCAGGGGTGGGAGTGGGTGTGGGAAGGACAGCAAGAAGAGAAATGGGGCCCGGGTATGAACAGAGATGTGTGATCTCTGCTTTGGGGGTACCTGAAATCCAAAAATAGAATACAATAAAATAAAATGGCCCTGGCCGGTTTGGCTCAGTAGTTAGGATGTTGGCCCATGGACTGAAGGGTTCCAGGTTCTATTCCGGCCAAGGGCACGTACTTGGTTGCAGGCTAGATCCCTGGTCCCTGTCAGGGGCACATGCGGGAGGCAACCAATCGATGTGACTCTCACATCGATATTTCTCTCTCTCTGTCTCCCTTCCACTCTCTCTGAAAAGCAATGGAAAAAATATCCTCGGGGTTAGGATTTAAAAAACACACCCCAAAACAAATAAAATAAAATGATAAAGATTTTGATAAGTTGAAAACTTATGTGACTGGATCCGGATAACAGTTCCCTTGTCTTCTGGAGAGACTCCCAAGTACCCCACTTTTTTTCAAAGAGGCGTTTTCCTGTGGCCTCACCATGTGCCGGGCCTGTGTGAGGCTCCTGCCAGCCTGCGTGCAGTGGACAGAACAGACTGAAACCCACTCTTTCCCCTGAGGGGGTGGACCGCTTCCCTGGGCAGGCCCAGGAGGCACCTTGGCCGGGCGGGCAGCTTGCGAAACACAGCGGGGTCTCTGTGCAGGCCCGAGGTAACCCAACAGGAGCTGGGCCGCTCCTCCTGGGCCGGGTAGAATGGGCGCCTCTGTGCGCGCTTGTTTGCTTTGGTTTCGAGCTAAAAAAAAAATGATTTCACACATAATTAGGGCTGTGGCAGCGAGATTGTGTTCGAGGTGCTTTTACTGGAAATATCAGGAGGAGGGACAAGGGAGGGCTGTGTTCCTCCTTCCAGCCCCGGCTGGAAGGAGGAGGAGGAGCTGAGCTGCTCCACGGACAGAGGGGACAACAGGCAGTGTTCAGGGCAGAGAAGCAGCTTTCAGGGAGGCATGCCCAGCTGTGAGGGGCTGAGGTTGGCTGTGGAGGTGGGCAGTGTGTGGGGTGTGCGGTGTGTGCATTGGGGGAGGTGGAGGGAGTGTGAGGGGGAGGTGGGGGTGCTACCCAGGCCTCCCTCTCCTCCCTGTTTCCAGCTGCCTGTGGATGAAACATAAGGGGGAGCAGGGAAAGGCTAAAGGAGGCAAGGGTGAGAGGGGCAGGCCTCACGGGAGGCTGGAGGGCTAGAGTAAGCGATTGGGCAGGAGGGAGCCACTGTACACTGCCACCTGAGTGTGCTGAGTGGTCCAGTGGGAGCTGCCCTCAGCCAGGCCTTGGGGGACCCGGGTTCTGGTTCCGACTCTGGATATATCTGGACAGGTCTCTGAATCTTTCTGGTTCTGGGCCTCGACTGGCTTCTCCGTGTGACTCAGGCTATCACAGTGGCCTTTGTAGAATGACAGTCCTTGGGGGGGGTGGGTTTTGGGAACACCAAATACTCTATCTCCCTCTTGGAGATCCACAGTGCACATTGTATATGAAAAGGCCACCTTAAAATAAAACTCTGTTTTACTTGGAATTTGTGTAATGAGGTGCTTTCCAAAACATTTAATTACAGGAACAACCTCCCCACCCTTTTTGCATAATATCTATTAACACCTTGTGTGTTCCAGTGCTGTTGCTCCATGTTAAGCCATCCACAAAAACTTAGTGGCAAAAAACAAACATGCTCACAGATTCTGTGGGTCAGAAATTCAAACAGAACATAGACGGGATGGTTTATCTCCATGACAAGTTGTTTGGGGCCTCATCTGAAAAGACTTGAAGGCTCTGGGGAGACTCTATAAATGGAAGCTGTCTTCACGCATGTGCCCGGCAGGTGATGCTGGCTGGGGCCGGGAATTTAACTGGGCTGTGGTCTGTCCATGTGTCTTGGATTTAGCAGCCTCTGCTTAGTTGGACTTGTTATGTGGTGGCTCAGGGCTCTCAGGTTAGTATTCTAAGAGACCCAAGAAGAAGCTATTATTTGCCTTTTACCACTTAGCTTTGGGTGTCAAAGTCATGTTAATGAGCACGTTGGATGGGAGGGATTGTCGTGGCCACTGTTGGAAAATGCAGTCTCCCACACTACGAGAAGTGGTGTGTGTGGTAGAGCTCTGAGGACTTCTAAGGGCGTTTTGAAATTCCACCAGGACTTCTGGGTCCTCTGGGTCCTGCACCCCTATTCCCTCTCTCACATTCACAATCTGCTATCCATCCATCCATCCATCCATCCATCCATCCATCCATCCATCCATCCATCCATCCATCCATCATGTACCCATCCATTTTTAATCTACCCATCCATCCATTTATGCATCCGTCCATCCATCCATCCATCCATCCATCCATCCATCCATCCATCCATCCATTTATCCATCATCCAGCCACCCATCTACCATCCGTTATTCATCCGTCCGTTCATCCATCCATCCAACCATCCATCCGTCCGTCCATCCACCCACCATTCATCCATCTATTTTTAATCTACCCATCCACCCACCATCCATCCATCCATCCTCTATCTATGTAATTTCTTTTCTGAGCTATTGGAGTATAAGTTATATACTTCTTGGCCCTTTACCCCTAAATATCTCAGTGTGTATTTCCTTAGAATAGGGAATGCTCTTGTACATAACCATAGTACAGTTATAAACATCAATAAATTTAGCATCGATACAATACTTTTATAAAATCTATTTATATTTCAGTTTTGTCCGTTGACCCAATAATGTCTTTAAAGAGAGCGTTTTCTCTTCCCATGTAGGATCCAGCCTCAGGTCAAGGGTTAAATGTCATGTCTCTTTAGCCTTCTTAAATCTGGAACATTCCACAACTCTCTTAGTCTTGCGTGACACTGACATTTTTTAAGGAGTACAACTTGCCCTCCCCTCCCCCTTAACAGAAAGTGTCTCATTTGCGTTTGCCCGATGTTTCCCGGTGATTACACTGTGGTTGGTTTTCTTGGCTGGACTACCGCACAGGTGATGACCTGTTCTCCTCAGCGTATCACATCTGGAGGCAGGTGATACCATCTGTCTCTCCCTGGTGATGCTAATTTATATTCCTCCAGTTCTAGGTGTTATCTAACTTCTTTTCATTGTATAATTATTATTTTCTCCCTTGCAGCAGATACTCAATCTAGGGGGGAACACTTAAAGACCATGTAAATATCTTTCCCCTTATCAAATTTCCCCCCTAGATTTACTATCCACTAATGCTTTTTGCCTGATCCACTCTTTACTCTGATAGCTACAAAATGACGATTTGCCCTGGCCAGTGTGGCTCAGTTGGTTGGGCATTGTCCTATGCACTGAGAGATCGCCGGTTCGAGTCCTGGTCAGGGAACACGCCAGGGTTGCGGGGTTGCAGGCTTGATCCCCAGTAAGGGGCGTGCAGGAGGCAGCCGATCAATGTTAGTCTCTCACATTGATATTTCTCTCCCTCTCCCTTCCTCTCTCTTCTAAAATCAATAATAAAAACATATTAAAACAAACAAACAAACCCACAAAATGAGGATTTCCCAGCTCCAGCCCTCCCAACACATTTAATAGTCAACTCTCGGTACCCTATTTTAACCCAGGGTCCTTCCTGTCCCCTATTTATTTGTGTACCAATTTATTATCAGCATGGACTCATGAATTCCTATTTTCCCAAGGGTTTCTAATTCATGGCTGTACTTAATTTACTTTGGTGCACAAATTGTTCTAGGCTTAGTCAGAGGCTGTCCCTTCAAGCTGGTCCTGTGTCCTTACGACATGCGTCCATCACTTTTTGAGCACTTACTGTCTGCCATAACAAGATGTTCCAGGGCTCATCTTGTACCAACCCTGCCCCAAGCCTTGAACCAGCCGTTTCTTTAAGTTGCCTTAGTTCCAAAATCTCTAAGCACTGGGTGCGGTCATTGCTACTGGGGTGTCCTTGCTTCTTGGAATCATTGTGTCTTTAAAATATTGACATAAATTAATGCTTCTGTAAAAATACAGCATAATAGAATTGTGCTATTCACTGAGAATGATGGGATTATGAAGCTGTTTTCTTTTAAGGTGCTCCGTGGTTTTGTCCTGGGTCACTGGAGCCCAGTGACGATCTTCCTCTGTCCATCCTGGCAGCTGGTATCTGTGCTTGTATGAAGAGCCACACTGGGGGAGGATTTCAGAAGTCTTCATTTGACGCACGTTGGGATTGTAAAGTCGAACCCAAAGGACCCTTCTTGCCACACCCCGGGTGCCCCATTCCAGCCACCTCCTGATGACAGGGTTAGCATTCATTTGAATAGTATTGGTGACAAGAGTCTCTTGAGCAGCAAATGGAACATACTGTTTACCTGAAGATCAGACTCCTCTCTGTGACCTTGTTGCCCTGGCCTAGAGCAGACCAGACATGCTGACCTTCCCCAGATGGACACCTCAGTCCCTCTGGTCTCCCAACAGTAGGTCTTTCTTTGGCTCCTCAGAGCTTCCCCCTTTTGCTGTAAACAGTTGTAAAACACGCTGTCCCTCCTGAGCCGAGCCCAGTCAGTGCTAGAGAAAAGCCCAGATGGGCTTGGATGCTGAAGATGACCAAGGCCTAGTGTTTTGAGAAAAAACATTCATGTTTAATATTATTATTATTATAGTCTCCCCTGTTTTGTAGAGCTGCGGCCTCATTCTCTGACCCGCAGTGCCCTGGGTCTCTGAGCTGCAAATCTGTAGGTTTCCCCAGGGGAGAGGGGCTGCTGCTGCCCCCAGGCTGCCCTGCAGGCCTTACTCCATTGGTAGAGGTTGGGTGTTGGGTTTTGAGAAATGAAGCCGTGGGGCTCAGGAGGTAGGTATTTAAGCAGCCAGTTACAAGGAAGCATCTTTGAGTCAATCGAGGAGGCTTTGTTGAGTTACAGCCCCGTGCTGGGTATGGTGGGGAGACAGACTAAGTCCAGTTCTGGCCTCAAGGAGCCTTCATTTCATGGGGAACCATATTCAACCAACTGGAATAGAATAGGCCGCACCTTCTGCTTTTAGGAGCGAGAGCAATGGCTACGTCAATCCAAAGAAGGGATAAGGTCTGTGGACTGGGAGGGGGCTTCCTGAAGGCTGTGGCGTGCCAGTGGGATCCTGGATGAGAAGGAGGGTGAGGGGAGGGGAAGGAATGGAGAAGTGAGGTTGCAGGTGAGCCTGGGGGAAGCAAGACTCACGTGCATAGACCTGTTCCCTTCCCTAACGTCTTCTTTGCTGGCTTTGGCCGAGGCTGCGAAGGCTGGTGGTAAAGGGAGAGTGTGTGGGACAGAGCGGCCAGATGGCTGTGGGAACCAGATCCTCCCCATTGTGGGCACTTGTTGGCACCTGGGACAGCGCTTATGCTCTGGGTGTGTCCACTGCTCAATGCAGTGACCTTTGGGTGAATTCAAGGTCAAAATCAGGAGCCCCAAGAAAGGAGTTGCCAGTACTGCTCAGTCTGAGGACCGTAGCTGATCTAATTTAAAATCAACTTGTCTTCAGTCTGATTTAAGAGCAGCCTTATCTGGGACCAGATTCTGGGAACATGAGTCTGTTCTCAACCATGCTCCCACCTCAGGGCCTTTGCACGTGCCGGTTCCTCTTCCCGGATCACCATTTCACTAACCACACACAGCCTCCCTCTTTCATCTGCTCTAGGCCCTTGCTCGTCTGTTATCTTCTCTGCGAGGATGCCCTGAATCCCCTGTGCATAACTGCAGCCCATCCCCTCTCTCTATCTCTCTCTCCATTGTGCTGGGTGACACTAGACATGCCATGGATTTCACTTATTCTGTTAACTGTCTCTCTCTTCCTTCCCCTGCTACCCACCCCAGAATGTAAGCTCCATGAGGGAATTTTATAATTCTTCTGTTTTCTCTCTCTCTGAAGCAAAAAGGTACCGCAGGCTCTGTCTATTGGAATAGGGAAAAGGGTCATGGAAGTCCAAAGAAGTACAAAATTCAAAGGGAACCCCCTCCACCTAGTTAACATTTCAAAATATCATCTAAGCACAGTGGCAATAGGCTCACCCCATCGTAGAATTTCTCTTTTAAAATTTTTAATTCTTACCCGAGGATATTTTTCCATTTCTTTTCAGAGAGAGTGGAAGGGAGAGAGAGGGAGAGAGAAACACTGACGTGAGAGAGACACGTCTACTGGTTGCCTCCTGCACGAGCCCAACGAACTGGGGGCCGGGGATCGAGCCTGCAACCGAGGTATGTGCCCTTGGCTGGAATCAAACCCAGGACTCTTCAGCCCGATGCTCTAATCACTGAGCCAGACCGGCCAGGGCTAAAATTTCTTGATTCTGTTGATTTTAAAGTGTGCCAGCATGTGTTGTGGTGTATCAGCCTGGAGGCAGAATGCTTGAGTTTGAATCCTGGCTCTTATCATTTACTTGCTGTGTGACCTGGTATAGGTTATTGACCCTCTCTGTGCCTCATGTTTCTCACATGCGAAATGCAGATAATAGCAAATTGACTGAGTTGTTTATAAGGGTTAAATAAGTAAGTGTATGGCAAGCTGGGGAAACAGTGACTGGCACATAATAAATATTCAATTAAACATGATTATTATGGGGTATCAGGTCCTTGGGCTTAGTTAAGGAGGCTTGGAAACCTGCTTGGGAAGATTATTCAAAGCCTGGCTGAGGTTTGGGGTGCTGTCCTGATACTATCTGGCTTAGTGTCCTCCCCCCCCCCCCCGACCTCTACATTTATCTCTAATTACCTGCCATTGGGAGATTGAAGCTGCCACTGTTTTCGGTCATGTAACAGGCACTGTGGTTTGGGAAATAAAGTCCCTCTGGGGACATACAGCTTCATATCCAGCAGCGTTTATGTGAAGGAAGATGAAGTGTTCATCATTAGAAACCAAACTGATTTGCTTTCAGAAAGCATAAGCCATAGACTGCCAAAGAGAATCGATATCCTAGGGCCAGCCTGCACGTTGGCAGCCAGCCACTCTGTCCACCCCCCCCCCCATGCTGAAGAGCAAGTGGCCTGGGTCGGGACAGGGGAAGGATTTGCCCAGAATCACCCTGTGGGAGGGCTTGTTAAAACAGAGTCCTGGGCCCAGCTGGCATGGCTCAGTCATTGAGCGTTGACCCACGAACCAGGAGGTCGCTGGTTCGATTCCCAGGCACGGCATATGCCCGGGGTTGTGGGCTCGATCCCCAGTGGGGGGCATGCCGGAGGCAGCCAATCAGTGACTCTCAACATTGATGTTTCTATCTCTCTCTCTCCCTTCCTCTCTGAAATTAAAAACAAAAAACAAAAAAAACAACCCCAAAACAAACAAATCCCACAATAACTTTAGAGTGTTTTTTTCTGGTTGTGGAATCAGCCCATACTCATTATGGAAATCTCGGAAAATACAGACAAGGACAGGTAAACAGGTAAAAAAACCATTTGGAATCAAACCTAAATCCTACATGGGCTGCTTGTCCCCTGGGTGACCTGGGGCAGGTTATTTAAACTCTCTGAATTTTTCAATTTTTTTACTTATCAAGTGGGAAGTATAAGAGTATCTTCCTCCCAGTAACTCCGAGACCTAGGCGTAGGGTGATTTGAGTGAGTGTAGTTGGGAGTTTTAGCAAATATTATTATTATTGAGAGTACCTGGCAAAGTGCGCCTGCCGCTGTGCCCTCAGCAGTGTTACAGAGAGACAAGGGTACAATCCCTGCCCTTGAGGGTACTGCAGAGAGAAAAGGGGGGGGCAACCAGACTTGACACTGAGAGGTGGGGAGTGGGGCCTTTTCCAGAAAATAAAAGTGGGACACAAAAATATATGTAAACAACCCATGAAACAAACAAGCAAGTTTATCTGTGAATGAATGACAGTAAAACTGAGAGAGAGGGAGAGGGAAGGAAGGATGGATGGGAAAGAAAGTCACAAAAATGCTTATATTTGGCAGTTTTTTCTTTTTCCCCCTGAATTTTATGTGAAGTTAATGCAACCACGTGAAGAGGTTTTTTTCACAGACATGGTTGAAGTAGACATGGGGAAGGAAAGAAAGAGCAGGAACAAGGGGGTCGCTGGCATTTGGGTTTATATTATGTTTAAAAATAACTTTATTTTTTAGTCCTACAGAGAAACCCGTATTTGGTGACACGAGTAGATTTTTAAGGACAGATTTAGCATGCTACCGCCTGCAAATAACTTTTAATTCGTTAGTTGCATCAGTATTTTTGTAGCCGGCCAAGTAGGGCTGATTTACGTCCGCTTTTTAAAGAAAACCGTTCAGAGAAACATCTCTCCCGGTCTCATTGAAACAACACGCTTGGGAATTTTTAGATTCGCAAAAAAGCTGTTTTCCGAGGGCGGTTAGGTTCTAAATGTAAACCCTCTTGTTAAAATATAGAAACGTCATCCCAAGTCACAGCGTAAAGTGGATAGGGCAGAGACCACATTCAGGTGAAGCTGTTAATATTTCAGTAAATGAGAAAAAATCACCTATTTGCTCCGCAGATACCAACTGAGTGCAGCGGTTGACCATGTCTCCTGATGGGTGCTGGGGACCCCCCCCCCCCGCTCCCCGGCTTGGTGTTGTCAGACTTTACCTCTCTGTCCTCGGGACAGAGTTCACTGTCACTAGGCCAGGGACATTGTAGAGGGCACTGTTGCCATGGCTGAGAGCTCCAATTGATCACCGCTGAGCTGCTGTGTCCCTGTGACGTGGCCCGACTCTCACTGGCTCCATGGCCTGGCTCATTCACTTGGGCAGTTTTGGCCCTTTTTAAAAAATTTATATTTACTGTTGAAAGTGTTACAGATGTCCCCTTTTCCCCCTCATTGCTCCCCTCCACCCCGCATCCGTCCCCCCCTCCCATGCCTTCTCCACACTATTGCCCCTGTCCATGGGGTTTATTCTGATCCTGAATTCCTTACTAGGGGCATCGCGCAGGAGTGTCAGGCATGCTATAGGGGGAGTCAAGCGTTAGGTGCCCCAGCAGGATGGCACGCCCGAGATGCGATCAGACCTTGTTTATTTCCAGGGTTCTTTGTTTTCACTTTCTACCTTGATGAAAAAACTAGCAAGTTTTTACCTATCTCAGAAAAATAAAAATAAAAATTGAGCCACGAATTACGTTTGGCATCCATTGATCTTGATAGGGACTGGGTAGGCTTCTGGGAAGGATTCCAAACTGTACCCACGCTTGGTTGGAGGGGGTTCAGGTGCACGGGAATGGGGTGGGGAAGCCGACAGACACTTCACTGCAAGGGGGATGAATATGTGACAGCAGAGTGGAGTGTTGAAGGAGATCAGCATTTTATTAGTCAGGGTGTTTAGCTGGGAGTTGAATCTGCCTGAGCCCAGCCCTCCCCCCTGGAAGTGAATACGTGGTTTGGGGAAAATGGGGCTGTGTGTGTCTAACTCATGGGGACTTAACCAGCCCTAACAGTGTGCACCACTGGGCAGGCAACAGGGGGCCTAGGAGGGGCAGCAGTGTGCCGGGGTGTGGTCAGCAGCCCATGGGACTGAAGATGGGTTTCCAGGATGAGCGGTGACAGCTACAGGAGGGTGAGCGTGGTGTTGAGCTTCGCTTTCGTTGACATTTAATAATTCTTTTATAAATTCTAGGGACCAGCCCACTGTCAGTTTACATCTCTTGTAAATTGCCTTCTCACGGTCTGTGGCTTGTCTTTCCCTGGCGTATTGTGTCTTGTCATGCAGAACGTTTTAAGTTTAATATTATCAGTTGTACCCGTCTTTATGGTGTACAAGTCTTTTTATATCCAATTTAAGACATTCTCCCCGGTCCCGAGGGCATAAATACGTCATCCCTGTGTTCCCTTGGCATAGTTTCAGAACGTGAATTCAGCCGTCACCAGTGACTGTCGCTTATCGTTATGATTTTGAAATTCATCCGTGGCGATGAGCCTAGTAGCTGTGGTTCATTCATTGTTACTGACCCACAGTACTCCATTGTATGAATAGATCATGACTTATTTTCCATTCTCTAAATGGACATTTCATTTGTCTTGATTTCTTTCTTTTTGGCTATTACAAACAACCCTGCTTGTCCCTGTGGTGGGCTCAGTATGCAGACTCCCTGATGCAGCAGGACCAAGCTCCGTGTCTCAGGTGTGCAAGACACTGAGGTGTCTTCGGTGTGCACACCCCCTCGCTCCTGAGGGCCATGGGGTAGCTGGGCCCTGGGGCAGGAGGGAGGACCCCCCTAGCGCCCTGTGTTGGAAGTGCATCTGACCCCTTCCGTGGGGAGAGCAGCCCAAGGGACCCTGCATTTTCCTTTGCCACTCTCCCCTGAAAAGCAAACTTGCGCTGCATGCAATCTCTGCACTCTGTGGATTTGATGGATGATTTGCATCCCTCGGAGGAGGTCTGGGGCTTCTCTCTCCTCTGGAGCTTTTCTCCAGGAGAGGGAGGGAGAGCAGGTCGAGGGGCCGAGGCTGAGGCCACAGCTCGCCCTCCTGCCGCCACCCTGCCAGGACCCAGCCGCCGCAGGAATCTGTGGGCAGCGGCAGGGACCTTCCCGGAGGGGCGCGGGGACTCGCTAATGTGCTTCTGCCTGCCTGCTGCACAAAGCCCACCCTTGTTTGGGGGCCTCGGAGGCATGCCACGGGCCCAGACCTCCTGGGGTCTTCTCTGGCCTGCGCACGCGTGGAGCCGGTCCTGACCAAGCCAGGAATGGACCTGCGGCCTGCTGCGGACTCCTGGCCCGGGCGAGGGTGGGGAGGATGCGCTCTGCCAGAGTTCACGGGCCCTGCCTTGGGCTCTGGTTGGCCACGGAAGGCCAGGCCAGGCCAGGCCAGGCCCAGGCCCTGATTGCTTGGCCTATAGCCCGTGGTTTCTTGAGTTGTGGGTCATGGGCCTCCACCACCTACCGAGGCAGTAGAAGTACTTCTGCAGTGGGCAGGTTTGGGGTGCTGGGGTGGGGCAGAGGTGGCTGCAGGCACTGGATCCCTATACTATATGCTGACATGTACCCCACCCTGAGCATGCCTTGGCCAGGCTCATCCTGGATCTACCACCTGCCCCTTTCTCAAATATGCGGTCCTTGCCCACTGAACACTGCGCACCATCAAGAATGGTCCTGTCTCCAAAGCCCTACAAATGGCAGCAAGGGACTCCTGACCCCTGGGGCTTCCTTACACCTGCACATCTCAGGGTGATAGGCATCTGTCTTCTCATCACTCTACTTAGCATCCATTTACTGAGCACCTGCTGTGTGCCAGGCACCGTTCCAAGTGCTGGGCGGTCATCGGAGAACAAGGCAGACCCATCCTCTGCCCTCGGGGTGCCCATGGCCTGGCTCCAATGCCTGCTGCTTCGCCGCTGTTCCATTTGGCAGATGGCTCCCCGGCTGGCCTGCGCATTCCCTACCTACAGTCTCAACACAACCTTAGGTAAACTGGGGACAGGCTGCCAGACCCACGCAGTTATTGGCTAAAGGATTTCCTTATCGGAAGATTGTCAAAGAACACTGCGGAGGAGAGAGAAAAAAAAAAAAATCCCAGGGAAGCGAGAAAAAACCCGTGGAAACTAGGCAGTCCTGCTAGATCAGCATTACATCCAACCAGGGCCTGGTGAGAAACGAGTGCATACCTGCTATTTCTCGCTCAGGCCTGTTATTTTTTACTCAGCAAAATTGAGCGAGAGTTCACGTTCACATCCAGAAGGCAGGGACAGTAGAAGGTCGTGATCCCCAATGTCGAGGCTGACCCTGTTTGCCGAGTAGGCTGGGAGTGGGGGGCCCCGGGGGACGTGGGGTTGGCATGATCAGAACCCAAGGGCATTGGTGACAAGACCATCACAGGCTGGACCTCCTCACCTGTTCCCTGATGCCAGCTCTGTTTATATCTTTCCCCGCCTTACAACTTTGGTGGCTCCCCGTGGCCCCTGAATTAAGTATAAACTTCCCACATGGCACATCTGTAGCATGACCCCCCCCTCAGTCTATCTTCTCAGCCCCATCTCACATGATGTTTCACACCTGCCCCCCCAGCTCTAGCCAAATAGGACAGCTTGTTGCTGCCTGTGTACCCCGCTATCTTCACTCTTGATCACCGTAGCTGACACTTGCTTAGCACTCAGTATATGCTGGGTTCTGAGATTTCCATACCCGGAGGCTACCTTGTAAGGTGGGAAGTATTGTTATCTGCCTTTTGACAGATGAGGAAGCTGGCACTCAGAATAGTAGTACCTGACTCACCCAACCTCACCTGGTGAGGGGGAATTTGAACATAGGCCCCTCAGTCCCCAGAACCTTTTTTTTTTTTTTAATATTCTTTCTTTTTTTAAAAAAAATATGTTTTTATCAATTTCAAAGAAAGACGAAGGGAGAGGGAGAGAGAGATAGAAACATCCTTGAGAGAGAGTCATCGATTGGCTGCCTCTTGCATACCTCCTACTGGGGATTGAGCCTGCAACTCGGGCATGTGCTCTGACCAGGAATCGAACCTCAACCTTGGTTCATAGGTCGATACTCAACTGCTGAGCCACGCCGGCTGGGCAGAACTTAAACTCCTGACTATGACACAGACCTTTGGTGGGATCATGGTGCCGTGCCCTGCCTGTGTGGTCTCTTATGAAAACAAGGTCTCCTAGTACTTTGGGGTGAGATACTGAAAGCAAAAGATGAGACTAGTTGACCTGATCTCTTAGAAGACCCCAGAGAGGTCAAGCCACCTTTTTCCTGCTGACTCAGCAGACCCCAAGTTTCTGGGCCAGTGACCAGCAGCACCTTCTCTCCCCAAGCCATGGTACAGGGCAGAGGTGAGCCATGACTGCCCAGGCTCTCTGGGACCCTCACACGGGTCAGTCAGCACTTCTGCTACAATTTAAGATCACCAAATGCTGTAACCCAGGCTATGGCAGAGGGAGACGGGGAAGGGGAAAAGGAAAGGGTGGTGCTGTGGAGACCAGCACCCAGTCCGGCGGGAAGGAGGGAAATGTGATCTCCTGTGCCCTTCCAGGATCCCAGGTTGCCGCAAAGAGCACCGAATGGTAAGTCCAAGAGCAGAGCAAGTCGTGGGCTGGTGGAAGGCCATTTGCTGCAGGCCTTTCCTGGGCTTTGCCCACTGCCCATTAGGCTCAAAGGTCAAGTGAGGCAGTTGAGAAAAAAAAAATCCTCACTATGAAGTGTCTGAGGCCCTTCTGAGATGAGAGAATGGCCCCCTTTCAGCAGCCCTTCTTGGAGCCGGGACAGTATTCCCGGAGGAAGCTGGCCAGTGAATGGTCATCTGTCTGTCCAGATGGACCAAGGCCTGGCCTGCAAGGGAGGAGACTCCAATTCTGGTTTGCGTTTGTGAATTCAGGGGCCCTGGAGTACTTCAGTAAATAAACACCTATTTATTGAGCTCCTACTGTGTGCGAGTGGCCCTGTGAGGGACACAAAAGGAGCACTGACTTGCAAAACCACACATCAGAATTTATCCATGCAAATGAGTGTGCTCCGTGGGGAGGCTGGACACTCACATAGCCAGTGAGGCGGCCACTATTTGAGGAGCTACTCCAAGCTATCTTGGATATTCTCAGCGGGGATGGTTGATGTTTTAAAGTTAAAAATAACTAGTTAATAGTCATTTGGAATTCATTCATGCATTGCTTACTATGAGCTGGCCATTGTTCTTGTAGCTTGGAGAGGAGACTATACTGAAAGCATTTATGGTTTGCTAGGTGTGATCAGCAGGTTGGCCTGCTGGTGGGTGACCAGCTAGCTGGTCATTCTTCTAAGAACCCCCTGGTCCACCTGGGATGGGGATGCCCCAGCCCTCAGAGAGCACAGCTCCTGCCTGGTATAAGGTGGCAGGCAGTGACAGTTCTCAGGGGTTAAATGCAATGACAGGCAACCTGGGGGTGCTGGGGGAGCAGAGAGCCTCAGTTTCCTCAGACGAGTAGCCTACCTTGTCGAGTTGTGAGTGTCAAATGAGATGATACGTAAAAGCACGATGAACATTTCTGGTCCGTTTGGGATTGAGCCATGTGAAATTGCCGATACTCAGCCATTTCTGGCCCACAAGAATGGAAATTTCATACAGTTCAAACCGTGAACTGTGTAAGTGCCAATACATAGTAACACTGTTACCCGTTAAAATATTAGTTTTTGTATTTTGCACACAAAGGGAGCCAGCTGGGAGAGCTAACTTCCCCCAAGTCCCAGAATTGGGTTTTCTGGCGTTTCTCTCTCCTCCCAGGGTCAGGAATGCCCCACAGCCTGGGGGAGTCAGCAAGGGTCCCACTCAGAAAGACTGACTCAGGGTCCTGCCCTGTTCCCCTCTCATGACTGGCCTCCCTCATGCCTCATTCTGGGCGGCGTCTGGAATGCTGTGCTCACCCGGAGTCCAAATGCCACGTCCTGCTGAGCTCAGGAGGAATTTCACAGCCTCTGTACAAACCCCGCCTGACACCAGGCTCTGTGAAGGAAGAGGTGAGGCGACCATCACCACACTCACTCGAGCCTTCATGGCTCTCACGAGCTCCTGGACCTTCACACATGTGATCTGGGTTGTTTTCCTGGCCTGGGGAGGGACAGAAGTGGCCTGAGACCCTGAGGACACAACTGAGGAAGTGCAGATGGCTTTTGGCCTTTTGCCTTTTTTATTTCCCAAAGATTATTAACTCAATGAGAACATACCATAAACAATTGACCCAATCAGAACACACCATAAACAACCCAATCAGAACAGACCGTAGACAATTGACCCAATCAGAACACACCATAAACATTCAGGAAAAGTACTAAGATGAGCCTGGAGCATATTTTGTGTCCAAAAACAAGGCGGCGCTCAAAGATAAATGGAAGTCACGTCCAAAGAACACAAGAGCCAGACTGAAGGGGCTTCCTCTCCACCAATGTGGCCTATTGCATGTTCAAAATTATAACACAGGTTAGGTCTGAAACATACCATAAATGACATTAGAATGCAGGGACGTGCTACGTGCCCCAGGGCTTAGCATGGGGATTGACATTGCTCCTCACGTTGGGGTTCCTGGGGTGCAATCAGTGCTGCATAGTTAAATGGTCAACAGCGGGATCTACAGGAATAGAAAAGCCAGTTTGTAGCACCTGCCAGTCTTCCTGGTAGAAGCACACCCACCACGGTTCATTTCAAATGCCCAATGAGATGCCACTACATGGGGAGGTGGGAAGACATTGGTGTAATCCACTCTCGAGGTCCCATGGGAGTTGGTTACAGCACACTGCTGCGATCCAGCCCGGCAAGGGGTCAGACCAGACAAAATGCACCCTGATTCCTTGGGAGTCACTGAATTAGGGTTCAGGTAGGGGTGGTGGTGGTTGAAACCTGCACCCCAGGAAGGAAGGAGCATAGCAGCTAAGACTCAGGGTTAAATGAGCCTCACAGCTTGAGATAGCCAGTCACTGCATTTCTTTGTTCTCTGTCCTTAGCTACTGCTCCTCCTAATGTTATCAGAGTTTTCTCAACACTCTTCGTGCCCCTACCCCCGACATTGAACGCAGAAACCTCCTGTTGGGCCCTTACCTGTGTGTGATACCCATGAGCCTCTTCCTGTTGAGATCAGGAGGCCTGTGTGAGGAAAGCAACCTCAGACACTGCTCAGAGCCCATGGACAAGGGCGTCCGCAGCCCTTTGTGGGTGGGTCCGCGGGCTCTGCAGCGCCTGCTCTGAGTCCTGCATCTCCATCATTATCAGAACCTGGGTCAGCCGGGCTGGAGTCCAGTGATGCAGAAAGCAGGAGCAGTGCCAGGCGGCTTGGACCAGTGGTCAGTCCGGCCCAACCCTTGGTCTGCTGTGTCTGCGAGGCTTGCTGGGAAAGCACTCTGGCGTTCCAACACTCCAACCTCAAGTGGTTGGGCCTAAGTCCCAAACATCCCCGGCCTCCCTTAATAATCACTGCGACGCTCCTACCCTAGAAATTGTCAAAACCCTCCTCGAACTGACTTTTGTCTGCCTCCCCACCGTCTCTAGGGTCGATTAATTCCAGATGTTTCTTGGGCAAAGTACTGCTTCCCTTTATTCCTCCCAAAGCATCCCTTTCCCAGCTTGTTGGGTGTCCTCCCTGCGTCCACCACTGTGAAGTGTTGAACCATCTCTAGTCTTTTTTTTATTTTTTATTTTAAATCCTCACCCGAGGATATTTTTCCATTGCTTTTCAGAGAGATGCAAGGGGGGGGGAAAGAGAGAGAGAAACATTGATGTGAGAGAGACACATCTATTGGTTGCCTCCTGCACATGCCCTGATGGGCTGGATATCGAGACTGCAACTGAGGTGCATGCACTTGGCCAGAATCAAACCCGAGACCCTTCAGTCCTCGGGCCAGTGCTCTAACCACTGTGTCAAACACTCTCTTCTTCCCCTCAATTCTCTTGAGAATAAATAAGACAGGTATTTAAACCTATGTTTAACGTACGTTTCTCGTGCTCTGATAGGTGTCATCGCACTTGCCTGAACCTCCCCTCGCTTAGTAAGGCCTCCATCAATGGGGAATGGAAAGACAGAAGGACGGGAGGACAGGGCTCCCCATCACGAGACCCATGCTGGGAGTTACTCCCCCTAGCACCTGCTAAGGTCTCACCTCTCCACCTTTGCACATAGGGCTTCCCCTCCTCAAATGCCCTCTCTCCTTGTGATTCAAGACCCCACTCAGGCAGTGGGTCCCCTAGAAGCCTTCCCTGGCACCGCCCCCACCCTCCTCTGGGCTCCCAGAACCCCCTGTGTTCCCCCCGTCAGAGTGTTTAACACATTCCACTGTAACTTTCAGTCTAGGTTACCCTCTCTGGCTTGATCTTCTCCCCCAGACTACTGAGATCTCCATGACTTCATCTCTGACTTGAAATAAATCATCTAGCCCTGCTGGCGTGGCTCAGCAGTTGAGCGTTGACCTAAGAACCAGGAGATCACGATTTGATTCCCTGTCAGGGCACATGCTTGGGGTGCAGGCTCCTCGATCCCCAGTAGGGGGCGAGCAGGAGGCAGCCAATCAATGACTCTCATCATTGATGTTTCTCTCTCTCTCTCTCTCCCTTCCTCTGTCTGAAATCAATAAATACATATTTTTTTAAAAAAAGAAAACAAGGAATAGCTCATCTAAGAAGTTCCTTGAATCACATTTTGACTTGCTCAGACCAGACCTGCTTCCCAATTTTGAAAAGACACCTTTTCCCACTACGATGACCTGTCCTCTCACCAGCCAAACCAGGCAGGTTGGATTTTTAGCAGCTACTGCCTCTTTGGAGCCCTACCTCACATCTTTCCTGGACTTTCAATATGGGATTTTTAAATAGTCTTGTGGCTTCCTCAGCACTATTTACTTTTAAAACAGAAAAATAAATCTATTTATTTCTATTTTTTCCTAACAGTATTTTTTTAATAGTCCCTGTTACTAAAAACGATGGACTTATTTGTTTCTCTCCCTATATTGCCAGGAGGTAGAGTTTAATCAAGAGTGTGCGTGTTAAGGTGGGAGGTTTACCCAACTAGTTCCTGTGCAAGATCCAGGTCATAACTTAGGACCAAGTGCAAGGTGTGTCCTTCCCTCTGTGGGTTCTAAACGGTTGTGCTAGCCCCTGGTAATGCTTGTGTATCTCCTTGTCAAACATCCCTTCCATTCTGGGTTTGAATGATATTCTTTTTTTTCTAAATATGTCTTTATTGATTCCAGAGAGAGGAAGGAAGAGGGAGAGAGAGAGAAACATCAATGATGAGAGTCATGGATCAGCTACCTCCTGCACAGTCCCTGCCAGGGATCGAGCTTGAGACCTGGGCATGTGCTCTGACCAGGGAATCGAACCACGATTTCCTGGTTCATAGGTCGAAGCTCAACCCCTGAGCCACGCCGGCCAGACCTCACTCGGTCTTCGAGTGGTTCTGGCCTTCTGTTTCAGCAGGGCCTGGAGTCCCCGGCATCCTCATGGGTCCCCCCGCCCTGTCCGGTCTGGTTGCTGAGGCTGCATTCACATGGGAGCGACCTCCAGAGGCACAGGTGTGGAGGGCACCCACCCAGAGCTTGTTCTATTGTGTTTCCCTCCCATCTTCTGTACCTTTTGGGGTATCTGTCCGCGCTGTGGTGTTGGGCTCCCCTCATGGAGTCCAGCCTTGAAGGACAGTGCGAGGTAGCATTTCGTAGGGACCTGTAGAAGGTTCATGAGCAAGTGTGAGGGATGACTCACTTTCACACCAGCCCACGGTTCCTCTCAACCCTGAGGCCCAGAATTTGTGTCCCACGTTTTCTCAGTTTTTCCTTATTGGGAGGAGACCTTACAGATAAAAGTGACATGCTAAGAGGAAACCCTAAACAAACCCTAGATTCTTTTTCCGCCCCGCAGGCTGTGAGGCTGTGTTTGTGTGCGTGAGCGTGTGTGCACGCACACGTACACTCATGGGGTCAGAGCCATGGGGCCCCAGGACTAGGGCTGCCTTTAACCATCGGGACAGATCTGTGTGGTGGGATTTCAAGGGCACACTGGGAGCCAGAGTGGCCAGGACCTTCCAGTGGGGACCACACTTGCTGAGGCTCAGGCTCAGGCACTTGTGAAGGCGCATGCCCCTAATTACCCTAATTACAGCAGAGGAAGGCTGTGCAGGGTGCCTGGCCTACCCCGTGGGCCAGCTGGCCATGGGCAGGGCAGGGGGCCTCAGCAGAGCAGGGAGAGGGGCCAGAATGCCAGGCCTATGTCCTTGGAAGGGACAGCGGAGAGGGAACCAGGAAGGCCCCTCATTCAGAAACCAGGCCCCTCCAAGGAAGACAGGCTGGGACTTAGAACTGTTTCCATCCTTCCCATTGATCTGAAAAATCAGCAGGCAGAAAACTGCTTCCCACTACCCCGGGCACACCCTGTCACTGCTCTGTTTGCAAACAAATAACTTTTATTGGCATTAAAGAAACAACACACAAAACTATTAAGTCATAGGTTTTCACAGGAAAGGACCGCAAGAAGTCCAGTTCCTTACCTTGGGGCAAGCAAAATATTATTACACCCACAGTACAGATGAGGCATGGGGCCCAGGGCCCGGAGCTTATGGATAATTAGGGACAGAGGGGGTCAAATGTAGCCCCCCTCCCTTCCTAGGGGCTCCTGCTAGACCCGCTCGGGTTCTTCTCTTTCTCTCCACCTGGGTTTGGGACTTGACTTTCTACCTTGGATGCCTTTTTGTTTTCAACAAGTCTCGTCGTGAGGGTGCTGGGTGGCAGCTGGGTGCTGGTGATTTCTCCCTGCCCCTGTCCCCACATTGGCCTCCCAGTGCCTCCTCCCAGCTTGCTAGTCCCAGGCTTGTGCGCTCTCGCTCTCTCTCCCTCTCTCTGTCTCTGTCTCCCCTCTAGCCTCCCACCCCACAGGGCTGCTCTCTGTGGCCCCAGAGGGACCTGGGCTCAGATCCGGGTGGGCTGCTGCCTAGAGCAGGGTCCCACGGTGTCTGGAGAACAGGCCTTGCTCTGTGGGCCGCCCAGGAGGCCAGCTGCTGGGGACACAGAGGAAAGAAAATCTGCTTTAAGAAGCCCAGGTGAAGGCAGCCAAGACAAACACACCCAACCAAGGGAGCAGGAGGGCTGGAAGATTCCAGGGGCCGAGGCCTCCCTTCACCACTGTGGTCTGACCCGGGGGGTTGGCAGGGAGGGAAGGAAGGTGCCAGGGCAGACTGCTATTCTACCTGCTGCCCCCTGAGCCCAGTGAGAGCTGTTCACTGGGAGCAGGCCATGGGGTGTGGGTGTGGGGGGCGGTGAGGGTTCAATCCAACAACTCAAGCTTAGGTGGGAAACCTACAGTCCCATGTGGGCAGCGGGGAGCAGTACGTGGACAACTCGAGGCTTTGTCCCAGGTGACACCCAGGGAGGGGACCCTGCCCTTCTGCTCTGTCTCCCAGCCTCACTTGTTCCAGGCCCCTGCCTTACTCACTCCAGTGTCAACACTGGCCTGAGCAAGGGGCACTGGGGAAGGTGTGAGTCCTCCCCTGTTGCGGTTCTGGGAGTCCAACCTGGGCCTCATGGAAATGTACGCTCCGCGCGGACAACCCGTCTCCCAGCCTGGGACGTTTACCCAGGGCGGGCCCGGTGAGTCAGGGGCCGCACGTCCTGGGAGAGAGTCATGGGGTGGGTGGCAGGCATGAACAGTAGGGCATTTTGCTGCAGCCTCGCTCCTAACCCCTCTCACCAGCACAGGGAGAGAGAGGAGAGCAGAACTCGCCACAGAGTTGGCCCAGGGAAGGACCACACGGGGCTGGGGCAGGTCTACAGAGCTGGTTGGGGCGATCGCTGGGCAGAGGCTCTGGCTTCAAAGTAGCCCCGCCGTGCCCCCCTGTGAATGCTGGAGCTGGAGTCAGACACACACTGGCCTAGTGCCAGGGCAGATGCCCGGGGCAGGTCAGGACCCCCCCACTGGAGTCTCAGTTTCTCATCTGTAAAATGGGCATGATATGAAATGATGCTAATAACACTTGGAGCAGTTGTGAGGGTTAAAGAAGGGAAGGTGTGTGTGGGGTACTCAGGGTGGGGCCCGGTGTGCAGTGAACGTCCAGTCCAGTCAATGTGGTCATTGTGGTGGTGGTTATGGGGCCAGGGCCTGACACACGGGGAGCTCAGAGTGGGGGTGACTAACGGACAGAAAGACTGAACAAGGAGACCTTTGCCTGTCCCCTAGCTGGCCAGGCTGGACTCTTCACCCCTTTCTGTGTAGGCCCCCTGTCCTTCCCACTGTCTTAGGGGTCAAGGAGAAGGTTAGCCCATCGAGGGCAGGGAACAGAGGGACCAAGGGGCCGAAGCTTTATCATCAGGCCCCTCCTGAGCCGCTCTGGAATTGTCCCCAGGAGGCCCTTGTTGGGGAGCTCTGGGAGGTCCCCAGTGCCACAGCCTGGGCCCCATCCCCTCTTTCGCAATTCTTGCTCCCAGGGTGCCCGATGCTTCTGGAGTTTGTTTAAGGGAAGCTGCAGAAGGAGCGCGAGCATCGGAGCCACTCGTGGCCCCGCTGCGGCTGTGCAGGCAGACACACAACAAAGCAGCCCATTGAAGGCCGGAACTGGTGAGTCCCAAAAACAGCCTGCAGAGGGGACACCTCGTCCGTCCGACACTCACAGCAATGCACCCGGCACTCTATTTAAAGCCCAACATTCTGGAAATAAGCACAGATTGGTTTATTTCTGATTGTCCACGTGTCCCTCTGGGATCCTCTCCGAAGAGCAACTCCACTTCTCTCTTGACCCCAAATAACCTCCCCCCACCCATCCCCAGCCATGTTAGTCTCTCTGGTGTTTTCATTAAGACAAACAAACAGCCTAGTCTATTTGTTGGTTTTTTGTGTGTGGTTTTTTTTCCCTTCTGGTGTAGCCAGGTCCCTCTTAGAGGCTGAGCTTAGGTCTCTTATGCATGTTTAATTGTTTCAGTGTCACAAACTGGCAAAAAGACTGGTTTTTTTGGGAGCTGGCAGGAGGTGCAGGATGAGAGATACGGGCCACCTGCAAACGTGGAGGCCACGATGGTTGCTGTCTGGGCAGAAAGAATTTTTGAAAGTACAAACAAGAGCATAATAACCCCTGGGGTCAACTACCCCCTTCCATCCAGGCCACTGGTGGGGAAGGAACTGACCAAGGCTTGGGCAGAGCCAAGTGTCAGGCTCTGGGCCTCACATGTGTGTGTTCTGCACCCATCCTGGGTGGTGCTGTATAGCAAGGGACAGGGTGAGCTCTGGGAGGCAGGAAGGTGTTGGAGTTATGGCTCAACTAGGCGACCTTCTTATCTGTCTGAGCTTGCGTTTCCTCACTTGTAAAAGAAGGTAACCAAAGAACTCACTCAGACGGTTTTGACAAGCATGAAATAAGGTGGTATTTGCAAAGCAGCTAGAACAGTGCCTGGGTCATGGCTAATAATTATCATTATTATTATTATTATTTTAAAAATGTTTTTATTGACTTTAGAGGGAGAGAGAGATAGAAACATCAGTGATGAGAGAGTCATTGATTGGCTGCCTCCTGCATGCCCCCTGCTGGGGATCGAGCTTATAACCCAGGCATGTGCCCTGACCGGGAATGAAACCCATGACCTCTTGGTTTGTGGGGTGATGCTCAACCACGGAGCCACGCTGGCTGGGCTCAATTGTTATCATTCTCATTTTAGAGACAAGGAACCAAGACTTGCAGGAATCATGCGACCTGCCCAAGGTCATGCAGCCAGTCGATGATGGAAATGGGGTTCAAACCTGGATCCGCTTGGTCCAGAGTTGGTAGGCTCACGCCCACCCTACACAACCAAGCCGGGGAAAGTGATCTGAGCTGGATGTCAAGCTGAAGGGGCTGAGGGGCACCTTGCCTACTCCTTCCCACACCTACAACTTCACCCCATGGGAACGCATTAAAAATACAGGTCCTTCCCTCTATGAGGCTGTCTGCAGACATGGCACTAAGACAGAGATGGGACTTTTAATGATGATTTCTTTGGGGGGTGCTAATGAAATTTTAGTAAGGCCTTACTTCAACCCCCAAAGCCGACTGTAGCCATCTAAGTAGGCCTTTGAACTCCAGAGCCCTTGATGCTCCCTCTGGTCCCCTGTGCTCACCTTGTCTCCTGGAGCAGTGTGAGCTCAGGTGTCTGCAGCAGCCACAGCTCTAGGACAAAGCACCCTCCTCCCTTCCAGGCGCCAGCCCCGAGGAGAACAGCCTATTGGAGCAGATCTCTTATTGGGATCAGCCTCTGATGGCCTCAGAGGCACCAGACGCCTCTGGGGACCACGGGATTAAGATTAACATCTCCCTTCTTTCTGGCAACCTCCAGGAAGGATTTTATATTTTGTCTCCTGCTTCTCTTTAATAGCAAATGGATGGAAAATGCAGGGAAAAAACCCGTGCTCAGCAGAACCTCCCTCTATAGGAAATAGCTGGAAACCACGTTCCAGGATGAGTACTGGGCCAGCTTAGGTGTTTCTTGGAGGCTTCAGCTTGGTTATGTAATGCCTGCTGGCCCGGCCCAGCCGAGCTGGCACCCCTCGAGGTTGGCGAGCCCCCTTTCCTCTGTGAGCCCCCTGCCCCTGGGAAGCCACAGGTTTTCTCTGTGATTAACATCTGTCTGTTTAGTACCAGTTCTGCCCAGTGCCCCTTCTCCCCTCCCCTTCCTCCCAGGCTCCTTTTTCATGGAAAAACAACAGTTTCCATGATGACCTCAGAGTAGAGGCAGGGACTGAACCTGTCTGGGCCGTCGCTACCCCATTGGAGGGCTGCGGATTAAGTGACCTGTGGTTTCCCCTAAGAGCCAACGTTCCATGATTCTACGGTTTTTCTCGTGGAGGAAAGCGTCTCCCTGTTCTTGAGTCTGCAGACCGTGACTGGTGGTGGGGCTGGTGGGGGGGGGGCGGTTTCCAGGCAGAGCCATCAAGCCCCCTTGTAGATGGCTGTGAGTCATCCTGTTCTCTCCCCCACCTAGCAACAACACACATACACACAGGGTATCGAGCAAGCATGCCTCTCGTGGGCTTGCGTCTTTCTTTTCATTCATCCACCCATCCACCCATTCATCCACTCACCCATCCATCTGTTCCTTCGCTTATCCATTCATTTGTTCCATGACCGTTCGTAGAGCTCAAATGAGGTCCTGTAGACACACCGAGGGGATGGGATCCCCTCCCTGCCTTTAGCTCACGGGCTGGTAGGGAAGGGGTGGCATGTAGGTCAGACCGGACAATGCTGAGGGAAGGATCTGGGACTGGGGTCTGGCAGGGGGCCCACGGCCTCCTGGACATAGTGTCACCTCCTCCATTTATGCTCACACTGGACCCAAAACGCAGACATATGCCTGTGAGGGGCCCTGAACACTTTGGGGATGAGCTATTCCCATCATGTGCTCAGGGGGGTTGGCTGAGGTCAGGAAGGGTACTCAAGTGGGGATACTGGAACCCAACCAGGGACCCTTGAATGGTATTAGGTTGGTGATTCATACCCTGATGGCCACACACAAAATTAGCAATGCTCGGGACACTAAAATAAGAATGAGTGAGCCCTAGCTGGTTTGGTTCAGTGGTTAGAGCATCGGCTCAAGGACTAAAGAGTCTCAGGTTCAATTCCGGCCAAGGACACGGAACTCGGTTGCAGGCTTGGCCCGGTTGGGGCCCATGTGGGAGGCAGCCAATTGATGTGTCTCTCTTACATCGATGTTTCTCCCCTGCCCAGTCTCTCTGAAAAGCAATGGAAAAAAAATATATCCTCAGGTGAGGGTTAAAAGAAAAAAAAAGATGAGAAAGGCACTCGGGCCTCACTGTACAATTCTAGAACCAACATCACCATCTACTTGAACCTCCTCTTGACAGGTGGGGAAACTGGGGCACAGATTGGTCAGTTCATCTGCCTGGAGTCCCCCAGCTTGGAAGAGGTCTCCTGACTCCAGGCTGGTGGTCTCCGGTAGGCTCTGGTGCAGGCACACTGCCGTAGTTGCTTACACCCCCCACTTCCTAGCACGTTCCCTGGGAGGTCTTGACTCAGGCTGCCTGGTCCCAGCAAATGCTGCTGCGCTAGCAGACAGGGGTGAGCTCATCTGCTGAGGCGGCGACGCAGGAACGTGGGGGCAGCCCGTGCTTTTGCACCCGTCTGAAATCATGGCTGGAAATAGCTCGCTTGCGGTCTATTGATACCCAATACTCTGTCATCAGATTGGGGAAGTCAATTAAAAGTGTCTGGTTTCCCCCCCCCTTTGCCAACCCTGGGGAGCCTGGGAATTGCACTGAGGCCAGAGACCAGTGGCCAACAGGAACAGGGCCACGAATCCCATTTTACAACCAAAGTCAGAGGCTGCAAGCTGCAGGCTGCGCTGAGCCGTCTGCAGGCAGCATTAGGCAGCATCAGGCAGCATCAGGCAGCTCCCAGGGAAGGGCTCCCCAGTCTGAAGATCAGGCTCAGGCTCAGGTTGCAGGAACATCTGGCCTTTCTGGAAAATGCACAGGAAACAGCTCAGGATGGGAGGGCCCTGGGATTGCCCTGCAACTTCCTGTGGCCAGACGGGTATGAGTTGGGAGAGACTGCGGCTGGTTCCAGATGGGACCTCAGGACTCTGGTTAAAGGTTCAGGCCAGGGCAGAGGTATGCGTGCCCAAGGGGATGCAAGCGCCTCTCTTGTCACATGAGCAGGAATGGGGACCTTCCTCTCCTCTCCAGCCCGATGCTGACCAGGGACAGCCAACATCAGGTTCTCCAAGCCCTTCTTGGACTGAAGTCAACCTGGACACCTTCCCCAAGGCACAGTCTGGCCCTCTGTGGGCTGTGGATCTAACGTAGCCCCACCTCGCTCAGCCGGCTCCCCTCCCACCTCTGTCCCCAGGGTCCTTCCCCTTTTCGGGCTCCTGGGTCCCAGCTTTCCTTGGGCTGGATGGTGAGAACTGTGATAGCACAGGGATAAAACTCTGGGTCGGCGGTTTTCCAACTTGAGAATGCAACGTCCAAATCATCCAGCACAGTGCAGAGGAAGTCTTTTCAGGGCTGGCTGACCCCTCCCCGAAAGCAAGCTCCTCAAAGGGTCTGAGGGCATGGGATGTTCTGGGCCAGGTGTGATAGGGGGGTGGTCAGAGGACTCTGGGAGGCTCCCCCAACTATGCCATTTGACCTGGAGGTTTGCAAGGTTGACCTGGAGTCTCGAGTGTCACCTTGCGCAGGCACCCCCATCCGCAGCCCTGTGGCATATAACTTGCATCCATAAGAAGGGGTGTCCTCGCTGGCTCTCTGCCTGCCCGACACATAGTAGGAAATCAGTAAATGTCAGGTTCTGCGCCTGCCTCCTTCCTTTTACCCACTGGCACCCACAGGCTCTGCCCAGTACCCACCCACAGGGCCACTGTCCATGACCAGAAAGTGGGCAGGCAGGGCCGGGCTGGGCCAGGTGGACTCTGAGTCCCAGGACAAGTCGGGCAAAGACTGCGGGGATGGGCAGCCCTTCTGTCAGGTGGAGGTGGGCGGCTGGTCCCGATTCCCGCCATGAAAAAGCCGTATTGTGGGGTTGTTGGGGGAGAATGTATTTATTTTGTTTCCTGAGCTGTGTGAACAGGGCGTTGTGCTGCCGGGATTGAGCGCGTTCTGGATGGCTGGGGAGGGATTGCGTTCCCCTCCTGGGTAGTGTGACATGAAAAGGCCCCATTCAGCTACAGCCGCCTCCCACCGGCTGCCCCAGGCTCCTGTGCTGTTCCTGGGGACTTTCCCTGCTTCTCTCCAAGATAGGGCTTGGGGCTGGGTGTATATGTGGGGTGGGGGTGTGTGGCCATCTTAGACCTAGTCCGTTAGAGGCCCTGCCCCCCTCCAGTCCAGGTAGGGTCTCTCAATACCTGAGGGGTGGAGCTGACCAAGGGGGTGGGAGTGGGGCGCAAGAGAGGGATCCGGTCCCTGTCTCTAAGGGCCTCACATTTTAACTAAGATGTTACCTTCCAGGGAGGTTTCATGCCCAGCTCATGCCCAGTCACAGAGATTAGGGGAGGAAGACTGTCATGTACCTCTTTAAATTCGTGTCATTGCGGGGCCACATGGCCTAGGGGGCCTCTGAGTTCATATTTATATAATTTCTGCGATCGTTTTTGTGAATAGCACGATTGTGTTGCACTGTGCTCATTTTGGGGTGTGTGTGTATATGTGTGTGTGTGTTAAAAGAGTGTTAGTCTGTTCACAGGAAACGTTTTAAACACACCCCGATTTCTGTAACCCTGCTTTGGCATTTCTTTGTTTTTTAGTACCCTGGGAGCCCCAGTCCTTGGAAGTGGACCTGGATCGTCTGGCACCCCCGAGGGCCCCTGGCAAAGGGAGTAGCCTGCGTCCTGTGCCGTCTGGACATGAGGGGTGAGGTAAGCAGCCATGGGAGTCTGCGGAGAGGCCAGGGAGGGGGTCCTTCCTCCAAACTGGCTGGCTCCCCAGGTGATCAGGCCCCTGGTAGGGAACATGAAGTTCAAGTCCCTGCTGGGCTTTTCTCTGCCTTTTCTGTGGTGCCAGGTTCCCAGGCCAAGTATGCTGCCTTCTCACTGGACGTGCCCCCCCCACCCCTGTTCAGCCCCGCTGTCCCCCCAGCTTGACACCATTCTGTCTCGCAGTGTCTGCCTGGCTCCACTAGCACAGCCTGTGTGACCCCAGGTTTCAGGGGCTGGGAAGCCCCAGAGTCCCCAGCCGCTGTGGGGTCTTGATTCTACGAGACGGCAGCTCACTGTCCCTGCCCTGCCCTATCTCAGTGTTTAAGCCCGAGGGACTGCGAGAAGGAGCCCAGAAGCTGGGGTTGTGGAAAGGAGATGGAGGCTTGGCAGGTGGTAGAGTGGGGATGGAGCGAGGATGACCTGCTCCGAGACCTGTTGAGTTTGAAGCAAGGGAGGGAGAGTCAGGCGGTACTGGGACCCTTGTCCAGGTGGGGACGTGGATTTGAGAACATCCTACAGAGAGATGATAGCGGAGGTTCTACGAATGCATCCATCTTCCAAGGAGGGACACTGACATGAGACAAAGAAAAAGATCAGGTCCCCGTGGGTGTTCATGGTTAAGGGTACGACTGAGGGTTCGTCAGCGAGGTTGCTTTCTCGTGTGTCCTGGGGCAGAGCTTTGGTAAACCATTGGCAAGGGCACATCATGACTGCTCTGCCCCTGGGAGACGGGTGGGATGGTTTTGCCTCTAGCTTCTGCGTCGTTAGTCACTTCTGTGTGGCCAGCACCGTCGCCAGTCACAGAGCTTGCCTGAAGTGTCTAAATAGGCTCCCATCAAGACTGAGCCCCTTGGCCTAGAGCCTGAGTGCTATAGCCCGCGCATCTATGTATCTGTTGTCTATATATCATCATATATCTACCATGTAGTCATTGATGAGTGATAGGTAGCATGGTGCATTGGGATGAGCCCTGTGTCAGACATCCAGAGATCTGGTTTCTGATTCTGGTTCTGATGCCAACCGACTGCATTCCCTTGGCCAGACCGTTCGACCAGAGCCCTTTATCTATATGCCAACGAGGCTGCCTATCATTCCTTGTTGCTGTTCACACTGGAGTCCCCCCCAAATGTATTACGTTGCTCATTGCGGCTGCTCAATAAATGCATTTGCTGCCTGGATGGACAGACAAAGGGCCAGGTGGACAAATGAGGAATTCTGGAGCTCAGTTTGCCCATCTGTGAACGCAGAGAGTTGACTCCAGTTTTCCTGAGATTCCTTCCATCGGCAGTCATCTCTGACTGTGCTCTTTGGATCCCTAGCAGAGCTCTTCCAAAGTTGCCTAGAGCCAGCGCACCTGGGCCAGCAAGGCCTTCGCAAATGAGTTCGATTGAGTCTCCTCGAGGGTAAAGACTGGGTTGTTTATGGTCACAGCTCCGTAGGCTTTTTTCCTATGATCAGGGATGAAATCTGAGAAGATTGATGTGAAGTGTTTGCTGAATGAAAAACCAGGTGCTTCCAACCACACCCTGGTCCTCTGGAGACACACTTCAAAATCTATAGCACATGGTTCTCGTGGTAGACACCATGCCATAGTGCTCAGAGATTCTGCTCAGTGACAGGACAAGATGTGTCCCTGTGGCCAGTTTTGGGTGTGACATCTGCACGTGGCTTTGTAGCTTCAGGTTTGGACTTGTCCCTACATCTACCAGGCCCTCAACACAGAATCAGGAAGCATCATGCATGTTCAGACCCCAGCCATGGTGTAAAAGGAGAGCTGACAACTTGGAAGGTGTCCAGAGGTGAGTGGCAGGATGGAGAAGGGTCTGGAAGTGACCTGGAATGAAGAGTGGTTAAAAGAACAGGGGATGAGGGGCTGGCCAGTGGCTCTCAGTTGGTTGGGCGTCATCCTGTGTACCCCAAGGTCACCGGTTCGATTCCCGGTCAGGGCACATGCCTGGGTTGCAGATATAAGTTGCAGGGAGGCCAATTTCAGCTCAACTTAAGAACTTTCAAAGATTAAAAAAAAAATCAACTTATAAGAACATAGAATGATGTGTCCATTGAAGTAGGGAAGAGATGACCGTCGCCCAGGATGGAGGAAAGGAGACGGCTGTAGGCTGGGCATCTCTCAGCGAGGAGATTCCAGGATTCTAAAGACTTGAGCCCTGGGGCGAAGAGAAAGTTTCTTGCTTTGTCAATTTAGAAACCATCCGTTGGTCTTCACTGTGGTTCATCTCATTCCTGCCTGGTCTCCTCTAAACACATTAAAAAAAAAAAAATTCAGTGGTTTTGGCTTCCTGACTGAAATGACGATGAAACCTCTCTCCTCTCTGTCTTAAAAAAAGAGAGAGGAAAGAATCTGTTTCTTTTCGAAATAAAGAGCTTAGGATGGATGTTAACTAAACTTTGCCTGTGGTAATCTGTTCACGACATATATAAGTCAAATTATTACAAGTACCTTAAACTGAAACAACGTCGTCTGTCAGTCGTATCTCAATAAAACGGGGGGGGGGACCACACAGTGAAGAGATCAGGAAGACTGTGCCAAAATGGAAAAACTCCATAATAAATAAATAAATAAACAACAACAACAACAAACAACCAAGGAAAGAAACAGACAATAAAGTTCCAACACCAAATTATAAGGCAGTGAAGGCCAAACCCCTCCAAATTCAGTTTGCTGGGCTGTCTGGAAAGCAGAGCTTTTTTTTGTCCGTTTGTCTTCAAGATCTCTTCGAGAAGGATGGGTTTGCTTGACCCAAGGTTGGACCATTACATTGAAACCTCCTGAAAGTGGATTGGGAGGGAGAAAGTCGGTCTCCGTGGTGACCAGGCGCCCCATACGCAACAAGCTCCTTTTCACCTGAAGCCAAGTCTTCGAACAGGGACTGCACCGCCTGAGGTTTGCACGCCCGGGGCCTCCTATGTGGTGGTTGATGATGTCAGTGGAGCCTCTGAGGGAGTGATTTTCTTGGAATTGTGCAGAGGATGGTCCATAAAATACAAATTAATCTATCAGCTGCGAGGCCCAAAATAAAAACTGATTCACAACCACTGTACGTGTGACACCACCGCCACTGCCAACCAGAAGCGGGTCATGGCTCCCCCACCCACGGCTCAGTGGGGTTTTCTTTTCATAGTAGCAGAAGCTGTCAAGAGCCAGCATGGCTCGCCGGGATCGTCCAACCCCCTCATTTTTACAGATGAGGTTTCGTTTGAAGCTCGGTTCCAAGCGGGTTTGGCGTCCAACAGGAAAGCGTTAACGTCTTCCAGAAGCAGCGCTGGCCTCCCGGCTGAATGCCCCGTGAACGTGAACGTCCACGTCTTGTTTCAATTAGCCCTGGTGCTCTGGGCACGGTGACTGGAAAATGAGTGAGCACGGGGGAGGAAGTGATGTCACTGGAGACCCCAGGTAGAAGCCGGGTGACGTACGTGACGATGGTGACCAGCAGAGCCCCCCCTTGTTGGGCTGGTGATGGAGGGAGCAAAGCAGCTGCTGCTGCTGAGCAGCTGTTTGTACCTGGCAGCTACTGGTCTGTGGTGACATAGCTCAGGTAGAGGTGGGAGCTTCTGTCTCCACCAAGTTGTGTAACAGACACAAGGGCGCCGCCTACTGGCCACGGACATCACTGTTTGGATGCACTGCGGGCAAAGAGACTATCGGGCTAAACTTGCTGGGCCACTTCTTCAGGGGTTTGAGCCCTTTTCTGAAGAGGAGCCTCATCTCCAGCCGTGTCCCCTCTCCACCAGCCGTGGCTCTTCCACCTGCCATCTCTCACAGGGAAACTAGGTTTTGCCACACAGAGTCCTGAGTTCCCCGGGATCGTGCACCCTCTGCAATGCCACAGGAGACCCTGCCTGCGTGGGTTTCTCTTCTGTGTGTGTGTGTGTGTGTGTGTGTGTGTGTGTGTGTGTGTGGTGTTTTGGGGAAAGGGAGGGTGGAGGGAGGGAGGTTGTGCTGACAATCGCGAGTCTGTTTCTGAAGCCCAGAGGAAAAAATTAGCACAGGCGAAGAGAAAGAAAATTTCAGGGTTTCCAAGAATACTTAAATAATTGCTCCTGTTCCGGCCCTCGGATTGGTGGTGTGTCTGAGTAATGGCTCTGGCACAGGGCCTTGACACCACACTTTGTCCTGGAGGCCAGGCTGGCTCTGTCATGTCTGCAGGGATATCCCAAGGGTGTGTGGGGTTTGGGGGGCCAGGAGGAGGTAAATGTGGCGCCTTACTGTTGAGGGTCACGTCCACGGGCTCACGACTTGCAGCCTTCTGGACACCCAGAGACTCTCCATGGGGCCTTCTCTGAGGTGTGAGCTCTCTCTCTTATTACCCATTTGGAGCTTAGTGAGTAGGAAGAGGCCACAAGTATCCCTGTTATTTGGGGGCACCCTCACCTTGCATGAAATGCTCTGGGATGACCTGGATCCTGGGTGTTTGCAGGACCCCCTGGGAGCAGGGAGGTCTTTTCTGGGGCTCCCAGATGTGCAGAAGGTAGAGGAGTGGTGGGCTGGATGCTGGACCCCCAGGTATTCCCTGCAACCTTAAACCTCAGATGCTCCTTATTCCTGGGACACTCCTAACTTTCCAGATCCTAAGACTCTCTTACACGTAATCTCTGGTGGCCAGTTTGTTCCCACTCAAGGCCTTTGCACAGCTGTGCCCTCTGCCTGGGACACGCCACCCCTTCTCGTCCTTCATTTCGCAGCTGAAATGTCATCTGCCTAGAAAGATCTCCCTCCCGAAAGCAGCATCTGCCCATCACGCTTCATCCCGTGACCCTGTTTTGTTTTCTTCCTAGTGCTGGTCAGTCTCCTGGAGTCGTCTTGTGTACGTGGTTACTGAGTTTGTGGGTTTGCCATCTGATGCCTCACTCGAGGGAGCTCCTCGAGGACGGGGGTCTAGCCTCTGTGGTCATCACTGGGTCTCTGGGCCTAGAGTACTCTCTAGTACAGCTCGCTGTGCAGTCAGAACCCCAGGGCAGCGCAGGGCTCCGAGCCACTGACCTCCCAGCACCGGGTGACTCATCAGGCACTGCCCCTGGCCGCCCGGCCAGCTTGGGGCAGCGGGCCTGTGAAAGAGACCCTTGTCACGTTCGCTGTGTGGTCGTCTACCGGGATTGGTTTGCCTGGCAGAGAATTTTAAAATTTTTTTGAAAAAAATTCAAACCGTATAGAAACACACAAGCCAAGCATCCAGGTGCAGGTAGGAGCAGGCTGAATTTATTCAGGAGGCTTCTCAAGGAGACCGCAGGAGGCGGGGACCCATGCTGCCTCTCTGAAGCCCCCGCTTGTGTACCCCTTTCTTAGATTTCCTACCCAAAGAACACAGTGTTCCGGTGCTCAGAGGGTGGGAGAGTCAGGAAGGGGGGCCTGGGAGCACCTGGGGTGGGGCTCAGATAGTTAAGGCGAGGTCACAGCTGCCCTTGGGAGCATCACATGTCCGGCTCTCCTGGCTCCGTCCACATCATGAAGCCTTGTTGAATGTTTGCTCCCTGAACATTTCATAAATCATCCCACTGTGTTGCCCTTGCCCCGGGGCACACCCCTGTTCACCTTTGAACCTGTCCTCCTCCAGGCGGGGCTGTGCCACCTCAGGGTGATGGCTGCAGAGAGGACAGGCTGGCACCTGTGTCTCTTCAGGTTGCTGGGTACCTGGGTACCTCTCTTTGGTGCTGGGCTGAGCAAAGGGTTCAGAGCCACAGTTTCGGCATTTAAAAAATCTGTGTCCCCACTTCCCAGCCATTTGAACTTAGGGAAGGCACTCAGTTTTCACATCTGTAGAATGGGGTCAGCAGCACAATCCACAGTCCCCTTTCTGAGCCCCTTGGGGTCAGCTGTGCCCCAGGATGGAGACTTTCAGCTTCAGACAGCTACTATGGGGCATATACACCATACGATGTAGCACCCAATAGGACCTGAGAGTGGCTTATAATCAAACACCCGAGTGTTTCCCCAGCTGAACTTTTAAACATTCACACTGAGTGAAGACCATAAACTGCTCCCTGTCCAGTCAGGTCAAATTTTGTTACCAAAGGAGTTGTTTAAAAATTCTTTTTCAGTACTCAGAGCCTTGGAGGTTTGGGGTTATAGATAAGGACCCTGCGTCTCCGTAGATAACAGCACATGACGAGATCCAAGGTGTTCATGGCTCTGAGGCTGGACCACGCCCAGCTGTGAGGTTTGAGAGGAGACTTGTGACAAGGCCAAGGGTGCGGGGGGTGGGGAGGACAACTCTGGAGCGGCTGTGCCTTCACCCAAGTGTCTGAACCACTGATCAGTAGGTCCTGATTGCCCCCAATTTGCTTAGAGCTCAGAGGCTGCCGGCAAATGGTTGGCTCCTCCTTTGTCACCCACACCCCAGCTCTGCGAATCCCTCCCCCGCCTCAGCCTAGGGGATGGCCCATCCTGGGGACACAGTAGTTGGGCTCCACCCTGATGTCCCATACCTGTTTCTTGGCTGCTAAAGGGGACCTGCCAGCAGCTGAGCATGTCCCTTTAGAGTTGTTTGCTGGCTTGCACCAGCAGTGTGTGTGTGTGTGTGTCTCCATCTACACGCATGTGTCGACACCAGAGCCCCTTTACAGTAACAGGTGGTGCAAACTTCCTTCCGGAAGGCACCGCAAGCCTTCTTCCTGTCTCACCCCGAGCCACAGAGCCTCAGAGCACAGCATCTCTGTGTCACCAGGGAGAGGGCTGTGGGAGGGGCAGGCGGGGGCAGGGGGAGCTAGCAGGAGGTGGTCCCCAAGGTAGGCAGAGGAAGCAGGTGTCTGGGTGCCAGAAATCTCATCTTATCTCTTCCTAAATCAAATTGGATAGAACCCTGGGACCTTGCTTCCCAGGATGGCGAGAAATTCCATCTCAGACTGTCCTGTGCAGTTTAGCAAAAGGATTGCCGAGGAGCGGGCTCCTCCATCCAAGCCCTCGAGGCTCGTGATGGCGGCTACTCCATCCCTCCCTGTCTGATGGGAACTAAGGGTCATCTGTCCAGGGCAGGGCCCAGTCCCCTCACGTTGGAGCTCAAAAGAAAGTTTTAACAGCTTCCCTGTTCCGCTGAGTCCAACCCTCTCATCGTGGAGACAGTGCAGCTGGACCACAGGGAGGGGCTGTTTTGTCCAGAGTGGTCCTGGATGCGGTGCAGTCAAAGATAGGAGCCCGGTTTCCTGGATCCCAGGCTGGCTGAGTCACCATCTTCATCTACAAGATGGGGTGGAGGAGGTGGTGGCGGAGACCCCATGGCTTCCCCAAACCCTGCCTCTTCCCCGTGCCCCTGGGCTGTGCCAACCTTGGAGATTAGGTCCTTCCGATGTCAGCTGGCCTCCCTCCCTCCATCCACCCGCTCTGCCTGTTTTCCTGTTGGCCCGCGGGGATCCTGTTTATTGGTTAAATCCTTCCTGATTAGACAGGCTCTCCCTCCCCCTGACCTTTGCCTGGCGGTAAACATATTTCTCTTTCATTAAAATGTGTTTCCTCCATCGCTTACTGGTTGTAAAACTCTCCAGTGATTCTTTTCAAAAACACAAATTGCTTGCATGTGCCTCCAGAGGCTGAGGGCTCCCAGACTTCCTTGTTCCTGCACAGGCTTGACTTTCCACTTCTGGAGAGTCCAGCTCTGCCGCCGAATCCTCTCTGTGTGGGTAGCTCACCATTCCTTTCGTGAACCCAGAGCCCTTTCTCCTGGGGTGCCAAGGGACTGACCCTGAGCAATAGATGAGAAAATGGAAGCCCAGAGCGAGAGAGAGGCAGATCCGAGACCCATCCACAGATGTGTCCACGGCTGGGTCCACGTCCATGGCTGGGTCCACGGCTGGGTCTGCAGTAACCTCTGCCTCTGATTCCATTCAAGTGGCCCAGAGTCCTAGTCAGGTACCCCTGGGGATGCAACATGAATAGTGTGGCGAGCTGAGTCCAAGAGGCCTGGTTTCTAGTTCTAGTTCTGCCACAGGATGACTTGTGACCACAGGTCAGTCTTGCCCCTGTTCTGAGCCTCAGTTTCCCATTTATAAGATCGTGGTGTTTAAGCTGTGTTCCCTGGACCCCTAGGGTCTGGAGAGGTTTTTTCCAAGGCCTGGCAGAGGTGGTGGAGGTTACAAGTAGGACATTAGCCTCACCACCACTTTTTAAAAAATCCTCACCTGAGCATATGTTTTTAATAATTTTTTTAGAGAGAGAGAGAGATTGGTTAGTTGATACTCATTCATGCATTCATTAGCCGATTCTCGTATGTGCCCTGACCGGGGATGGAACCCACAACCTTGGTGTATTGGGAAGATGTTCTAACCAGCTGAGCTACCCAGCCAGGCCTGAAACAGGATTTCTCGATGGACAGCTTCCTGTAGAACTTTGACTTTGAACCACGTAAACATACTACCTTTTCAAGAAAGTAAAATTGAAATTTAAAATATGTATCCAGTGGGTAAAAAGGGTCTACAGTCCCTTGTAGCTGAGGCGAGGAGGCTGGCGGGGAATCTAAGAGATGCCCACAAATGCCTATCTTGAAAGGCAGAGGAGGAGGGGAGGTGCTTTGAGTGCTGGGTGGCCAGGGCCTTCTTCAGCTCTTGAGCACACACCGTTGATGGAGAAAGCCATAGTACCCAAGCCTCAGGCTCTTCCTTGCTCCCCTTCTTGGCCTGGGCTCCCTGTCTCCCTCATCAGCAGGCCAGCCAGAGCGCCCCACCAGCGGCCCAGCCCGCCAGCACCTCCTCCACGCAGGGCCGTCTCCAGCTGACGCCAGCCCCAGACTGTGGCCTGAGCCGCATCCAGCACAGAGCCCGCTGCACAGATGCTCCCATTCTCTGGCTCTAGACAAGCTTCTTGGAAAAATCATGGAGCCAGCCCTCCTCAATCCACCTTTGAGCCCAGAGAAGAGGGGCCCTTCTCTCCTGTGGCCGCGGGCACCTGGCTGCCCGCCCCGGGGGCCAGCCGCCGGCTGCCGATCCATGCAGCCCTTGTCTGTGTTGCTGGCTCCTGTCCTAAGGTCCCTGTAGGGAAGTGGGTGGGCCGAGGGGAGGGGGGAGAGGCTCCAACCAGCCCCTGTGTAAGGCCTCCATGCTCTCTCTGGCTTTTTCTGGCTGGCTCACCAGCAGTAAGTGGTCTGGGTGAGATGGGGGGCACTGCAGCCAGAGCAGGACAGAAGAGAGTATAGGACATGACTCCTGGCCTCAGAGAAGACAGAAGGGGCTCAGTGTTTATTGAAGTGCTATTATGTGCCGAGCTTTGCAGTGAGGCAGACTCGTACTCAAATCCCAGCTCTGCCACATACTGTCTGTGTGATCTTGGGCCAGTTTCTTAACCTCTCTGTGCCTGTGAAAATGGGGACACCGCGTACAGAGTTCACAGGACTGCAGGGAGGAACAAATGAATGTAGAGCAGTGCCCGGCATGCAGTGAACCCTTTGTGTGTTACCTCTTAGGATTGTTATGCCACCTGCTGCCCCACTGCCCCCAAAGTCCTTGTGGACCCTTCTTTAGCTCATAAAATGTGTGCACTGTAATCTGAGGGCCTCTTCTGTAGCCAGGCTGGGTCTGCTGCTGACCAGGGCTCAGGAGGTGAGGGGAGAAGCTCAGTTCAACCCCATCCCTTCACCTCGACTTTAACCAGCATCTGTTTTTCATAAATCGCCCCAGTGGTTTGTCCGGGAAGGGGAGTGAGTTTCCTTAGGCAACAGAGCCTCCAGAAACACCCATCTGGGCATCCAGGCTGCTTGTGGGGTGGGCGGATCTTTCTGGGCCTCCTTCCTACCCCATATACTGCCAAGGGACATCACTCCCCTGTCCCTGCTACAGCCTGCCTGCCCCTTGGCTCCTGGCTGCCCACTGCTGCCAGCAACACACCATTGCCCAGGCCACCTGATGACCGCCATGGTCCAAGTCCATGCCGAGTCCATGCCGAACCAGGGAGCAGCTGCCCATCAGCCTATAACCGCGGTCCCCAGTCTGCGACCACTCTTTACATGAACCCCTTGAAAGAAAGAGCATGTGGTTCTTTCTGGTGTTTCCAGATTATACTGTTTCTGGACCCTGACAAGAGGCTGGCAGGCCCTGGGTCCCTCCATCATCTCTTTCACTGTCTGCTCCACTTCCATGGGGACTGGCTCCCCAGATTTCTCTTATCCCCTCCCACAAACTCAGTTTAAACTTTGTTCTTGGTGTCAACTAGAACTTTACTTAACCATAGGCACATAAAGACAGTTTTCTAGGCCGGCCGGTGTGGTTCAGTTGGTTGAGCTTTGTCTTGTGAACCTGGATGTCGCCAGTTTGATTCCTGGTCAGGCTTTTCGACTCAGTCCCCAGTAGGGACCGTGCAGGAAGCAGCTGATGTTTCTCTCTCCCTCCCTCTCTCCCTTCCTCTCTCTGAAATAAACAAAAACATTAAAAAATATATAAATAGAATTAAAAATTCAATCCCTCAGATGCACTAGCCGCGTTTCAAGTGCTCAATGGACACATGTTCTTAGTGGCAACTATATTGGGCAGTGCAGAAAGTTCCATGGGACTGCTTGCTTTATATATTCAAAGGCTGTGTTGTTAGGCTTATATATGTTTGTGTTTGTATGTCTTCTTTTTGTTCCTTTTATCAATCCATGAGCTATATCTTTGTCTCTTATGATGTGTGTTATCTCAAACTATGTTTGTCAGAATGTAAATGTGTAGCTCAGGTTTTCCTTGAATTTACTCTAAGTCTGTTTCTCTATATCTTTTTGTTTCCTAAAATCTATACAATCTACACAAATGTTTCCTTTTTTGGGGCACTAATCAAAGTGATAAGGGAATCACAGAAAATAAGATTTTGTGGCACAAAATTGAGCGTATGAGCTTTGTTGAAAAATTCCACCAAAAAATTTTTTGCTGCTTGATTCAGGTCCCGTTTCTTTGTTATGTAACAATCCCTTTTCTGCTCTCATTCATCCCTTTCTGAATTTCCTCTGGACAAGAGCCCCTAAATTTTCATTTCCTTAAATCCAATCACTCCTTCTGGCGGGCTGAAAAATATTCCCCCCAAACATATCCATGTCCAGTCCCTGTGACCTGTGGATGTCACCTGACACAGGTGTGACGAAGTTAAAGACCCCGAGATAAGGAGCCAATCCTGGGTCATCTGGGTGGCCCTGAATGCCATGACAAGTGGCCTTTTAAAAGAGAGGCCGAGGGAGATTGCAGACCATCCCCCAGTAAGGAGAAGGCTGCTTGAAGAAGGAGGCAGAGACTGGAGTGACGTAGCCACGAGCCCGGGGACACCACGGAAGGCCAGCAGCTGCCAGAAGCTAGAAGAGGGAAGGGAGATCCTTTCTCAGTGCCTCGAAGGACGGTGGGAAGCCATCCTTCCTTACAGACACCTGGCCTCCAGAACGAGAAAATGAACTGTTATTTTAAGCCATCAAGGTGGTGGGCCCTGAACACTGGGGGATGGAGCTGGAAAGGAAGATATGAGGACACCCAGCCCTGATCGAGGGACCAACCAGCTCAGTGTCCTAAAGCTGAGATGTGAGCAGCATTCCCCGGGCCTCCTTCGCCTTGCACCTGGGGACAGAGGCCAGCGGTTCAGCCGAGGATCACACAGCACCTCGCTGGGGATCGGGGTGTTGGGGCCAGGCTGATGGTTTGCATTTTCCTCCATGCCTCTGCAAAGCTACCCAAAACCCCCCTTTCCCCAGCAGGACGAACATATGCTCTTTCCATATAGAGGAGAAATTGTTCACAAATGAGTAAGCCTCTTGGCCGAGGAGCCTGGCCCAGCCTGGCCCAGCCCGACCCAGCCCAGCCCAGCCCGACACTCCGGGCAGGAAGTGGGCAGCGTCTGTTACCGCTCTGGGAACCCCGACTGCACGGGCTCCTCACCCTGGGGACAGTGGCCTTTGGAGGGGGGTGGGGGACAGTGGGGAGCAGGGGCCTGAAGATGTTGAGCAGGTCAGGGTAGAGAGTCCTGTCCCTGAGCTGAAGTACCTTTCTCCTTCCCGGCTGGGCCGGTAGAGGGGGAGGCTAAGGGTTTTGAGGGGAGCAGGTGACCACTCCAAGCCTCTCACTCCGCAGGCAGCAGACTGGTCTGAGTCAGAGGTGACTCGGGTGTGCTCAGTGAGGCTGGGCTATTTTTAGACTGTCATTCCCAGTGCTCCCCGCCCCACCAAATTCTCCCTGGTGCCTTCAGAGTTAGGTAGCAGGCGATGATCCCGTCCTGGTGCCCAAACCTTGTGACTGTACAAGTCTTTCCAAAGCCAGCCCTGGACTGGGGGATGCTGCTCATTCCCTTGGCTCAGCGGAGCCCTGGTGTTCGTCTACCTCTCCACCTGTTCCGCATCCACTGGGAACGGGGCTGGGGAGCCTGGGCAGAGAAGGGGTGGGCAGGTGAGGGAGGTGAAGTGGTGGGTGGGGCAGAGGGGGAATGGAGAGGGCCTCGGCATAAGTGGAAAAATGTTGAAGAAATTGGGGACATTTAAGTTGGCACCTTGGGGTAGAGATGAGGGTCGTGACAATTATTTGAAGATGGGTGGCAGGTCACCATGTGGGGGGGGAGCTGAGAGGGGGTAGGAGGCTGAAAACTATCCTGGGGAACCCAACATTTGCAGGGCTCGACTTTATTTCTGTTAGGACCCAGCTAGGTCAGGAGTCTCAAGGGGCGGCCCAGAGGCAGCTCTTTGTTATTGTGATCAGTAGTGGCAGGTGCTGCTTATGGGTCCCTGCTGGACACCTTGCCTATGAGATCTCAATTCTCCTCTCAGCCCCTTTGATGGATGGTTACACTGAGCCCCTCAGAGGCGAAGCAGGTGCTCTCGTAGGTCACTCAGCCTCTGTGGTTTTTCTCCCCTGGGGGCATCCAAGCATCACATCCAGAAGCAGGAAGTCAGGTTAGATTTCCTTTGGGGATCCTACCTGGTTCATCTCTCATTTTAAGGAACTCTGGGGCAGTGAAAAGAAACTTTCTGGGAATTGGACAGCCTGGGGTTACCTTCCAGGCCAGGTTGCATCACTGCCCCAACCCCTCTCTGAGCCCCTGCTCAGTGGCTGAATGAGGGCGGCTGAGAGGATCCCTTCCAGCAACCCTCTGCCGGGGTTTTGCAGACATGGCCCCTCGCAGCTCAGGCCGGTCGGTGTAGGTCATGCTGGTTCTGCCCGGGGCTGCCTGGCTGATACACGGTCTGAGGGCACCACCTTGTGGCCAGTCACGGCAAGACAAGGCAGCCGCACTATCATGCAACAGCAGAGGGCAGCAGAGAACCCTGAGAGCGCCCGCTGCCTCCCAGGCATCCCCTGGGAGCTGGGTAGGAATTCAGATTCTGGGGCCCCACTCTTGACCTGCAGAGTCAGAAACTCTGGGGGCAGGCCCAGCACCCTCCAGGTGATGCTGGTGCACGGCCAGGTGTGAGAATTACTGTGCTCACGTACTGGGACTGCTTAAGAAAGCACCTGGGACCATTAAAATGACCTAAAAAGAACAACTATTCTTGGTTAGTGGGCCTAAAGTGAGGCCCAGGCATGGATTAAAATAACAGCTCTGTAGCCCATTCTAATGGGCAGTCGTCACCCCAGGGTGGACCCTTCTCCTGCACACGATACTTCCTTCAGAGGCCCAGTTGGGTCCAGCTGCTCTTCCCGGGCTCCCCTGGATCCTCAGATAGTCCGGAGACCAACCACCAGTCATTGACGTGTGGCCGGTGCTTGAGCTCTGACAGGTGTGGTGATGGGTGTAGCATCTCCCACGAATCCTATGAATTGTCCGAGTTTCCCGTTTTACAGGTAGGGAAACTGAGGCACAGGGAGGTTAAGTAACTTGCCCTACATCGGGCAGCTACCAAATGGCAGAACCAGGAGACTGCAACCTCGTTCTCTGTGACTCCAGGGTCCACTGGCTCTCCTTCCTTCCTTAACAAATAAGAGGGAGGACTCAGTGAAGGTCACCAGGGTGGCAGCCATCACACTTCCTGTGCCTTCGCTTTGAATCTCACCGTTGCGGATATACCAATTTCAAGATGGGATGGATGGACCTCTGAGCCAGGTGCCCTCCCTGGGGAAATAATGCCACCCCTCTGAGCATGGAAGCCACAGGGAAAGGGAGGCAGTGGCTGGGGTTGTTAATGAAATCACAGAACCCACAGGATTCAAGATACTAAGGAATGGACACTTGTCCCCCACGTCCTGACTCAAGTCTCTGTGGCCTTCTCAGCACCTCACAGACTGGGTCTCATCCTCCGTTCCCCGGCTCAGAGAGAAGAAAGGAAAAGACAAGAATAGGACCGATGATGGAGTCGGGAAAATAATAGAGGCATTTACTACAAAAGATGAATTTTACAAAAACAAGGGCATTGAAGGGCATTGCTGTCCTGAAGAGATGTCTGTTCCCTGGAGGAGGGGCTGAATGGAGCCGACACGGCCCGTGGGCAGCCCTCAGTGGCCGCGGATTTTCCGGGAGATTTGATAGAGCTCCATGGCTGCCTTGGCGTCTTCCACCGAGCTGTGGCCCAGCAGGCTGTTCTGCAGACACACAGACAGAGTGGGGACTTGGGGAGGGGCTGGATGCAGAGGCCTCGTGTGACCAGCCCTTTCTTGCTCACACCTCGACTTCCAGGTCCCCTGGAGCAGGCCTAGCTCTGCCCATTAGCCCTGGGACTGGGGGCACAAGGGCACGAACAAAGCCAAGCACAACATCCAGTATCCTGGCCCTCAAGGTGCTTATACTCGGTGACCAGCAGGGGGCACTGCAGACTTGCTATAGGACACCGAGTTGCCGAGGCAGCTCTGTGCAGGGTGCTCCAGGGCACCGAGGAGTATATTGCAGAGATGTTTCAAAAATGCCACTTGCTTAGCAAATTGAAAAGGCGTCATTCAGTGAATCAGTGTGCTGGCCATTCTGTCCTTGATCCCTGGAGGCTATCAGAGGGGCCCAAACCCAGGCCCATCTCTGCCTCCTACGTGACTCCTGCTCCCCAGCTCCACAGGCTGGGGTTCCTGCTGTCCCTTCCCGCACTCCATCTCCCGCCCTCCTCCACTAACAGTCACCTTTCAGACTCCTCCTGGATCTGGTCTCCTGTCCTGCCACCCACCTGTCATCTGTGCCCCCAGAACACCTGCCCTTCCCTCCATGGGACACTCCCCATAGTGTGTTCCAATGACCCAGGCAGGGGCTACCCTCCATTGAACCAAGAGTTCCTCAAAGACAGGGTCTTGCTCACCTGATGTCCCCAGTGTTCGGTTCAGGAATTGTGTAATAAATACCTGTTGACCTGGAAGCCCTCTCAAAGGTACACAGCCCCTCGGGACCAGGGGGCATCAGTGTTTCTGGTGCCAAATACTTGCTCTGTGGCCACTGGTGGGGTTTAGAGCCTTGGAGGGGAAGGGCCAGGCCCCTAGAGCAGACGCTCCTAGCGATGCCTCTGATGGATGGGCTGCCCCCAGCTGGGAAGGGAGGGGGGCCTCACCTGGATGCTCCTTCCCAGGAGGCGCTCGCTGAGCACCCGGAGGGAGACACGCTGGCAGCGTTGCAGGTTGGCATGAGACCACAGCAGCCTGTCGGTGGCCGTGTCGTAGATGGTGTAGCCGCTCATGTCCTCCTTCAGAGCCTTAAAGTCATGCTTCAGGTCGTGACCCACCACCAGCTTGCCTTTCAGGAGCTGCAGGACCTGGCCAGGAAGACATGCACCCCCCATGTCCGTCACCCAGGCCCTCCAGGGGGGGGGGTGGTCCTGGGCAACTTGGGAGGTGGCCCCTCCTTGACTTGCTGTGTGACCTTGGGCAAACCACTGTCCCTCTCTGAGTTTCAAACAGATCACCTACACAATGAGAAGAGGGTACCGAGTCCCTCCTCATGCCTAACTGTTTAGGTCTGTGCCAAAGGCCCATCTGATTCCTTGAGTGGTTTTGACGTGGGTGAGCAGTGTGTGGAATGATAGAAAAATATCTGTCTCTGTCGCCGGCTCCTGACGTGGAGCTCCTGACACCCTTGTAATTTCCTAAGTGATCCGGCATGGGGAGCATCTTTTCCTCTATTGAGTCAAATCTGGGTGGGCTCCTGGATGGAGCCATGATTAGACACTTGGAATTCTCAGTCTCATCTCTCATTCTCTTGAGAGGGCTTCTGAACTGCAGAACTGTAAGATGATCGATTAGTGTGGCTTTAAACCACGAAGTTTATGGTTTTGTTACAGTCCTTACAGGAACTGAGTAGAGCTACAAGGTGGGACCTGTATTTAACCGACTTTTGCAAATGAAAGAAAAAAGAAAGAAACAAAAAACCCTAGAGCACTGGAGCTTAGGACTCCCCTGGGGCATATCACTGAAATCTGGATTCTGAGTTTCTAACAGGTGGTGCCTATCCAGTCCGGTCCAGGGGTCCCCCTGAGTGGTGAGGGCACAGGCCCTCAAAATCCTGTGCGTGGAGGAAAGGGGACTGGCCGGCAGGCGGAGAAAGGGCCGGGGGCCTGGGGGGGATGGGGAAGTGCACGGAAGCTGTGGGTCACGTTCCTTCCCTTGCTGACATCCTTTGTGTTTGCAAACAACTCGGCCTGTTTTCCCGGCCAAGAGCTGGCTCAGGCCCAGCTCACACATACACAGCCCCAGGGGAGCTGTCTGACATTCCAGAGACAGCCTCCAGGGTCTCAGACATCTGAGGGCTGATTCACCGTGAGGTAGATTCCGGGGAAATTCATCACTTCCCGGAGCCCGAGGTCCTGGGGGGCTCTTTTCAGCACCACAGGACTCAATGTGAGACAGATATTATGGGAAGGGGGGAGGGGGTCACTCGGGAAGGAAGGGGAAGCTGGGGAGAAGGGTCTACTTAACAGTCAGGTACCAACAACCCTTCAGGACAGAGATGCTGGGCATGGGAGGGCAGGCTGTGTGCTCTCTGGGAGGTTAAAGACCTTCTCTGGGCTTCAGTTCCCCATTTGTAAGGTGAGGCTCCGGTGGCCAGTTAGCAGCCAGGGCTTTCTGACGCAGGGCTGGGGAGGGGCGGGGGTACCTGCTGAAGCCCAGGCAGGTGGGGAGGCACCAGCCAGCGGGACCTCAGGGCTGTGCGACCCGCCCTGAGTCAGTGTAATGGGGCAGGTGTGTCAAACACCGGTGGAATTTGACTCTCAAATTCCGAGAAAGAACTGGGGAGGGGACTGGGGGAAGGGACGTTTGTCTATCTGCCTTCATCGTGCTGGCACTGGGCCAGGTACTTTCCTCACCTCCTTGTGAGGCCTCTAGACAAGAATATTCTCTGTTTCATTTTACAGAGGATGGGGCCCGGGATCAGAGAGGTTAAGACGCTTGCTCAGGTCACACAGCTGATGAGTTGAGGGCTGAGATGCAGTGTCCGGATCCGCCCGACCCTGGCACTATTATTATGGTTGTTACTGTGACCAGTACTGAGAACCTAGGGACTGTATTAGCATCGTTAATTTCAGAGCGGAGAGCACTCAGTGAAGGTTTCCTGAACCAGGAATTCAGCTTCCAGAAGGCCGGGCTCATCATAACATGTCACCAACAAGAGAACGGGGCCCAGGCAGTGTGTACCCACGTCCCCTGCCAGGGAGTGACAGGCCCAGGTGTCTGCCTGTATACTCTCCCCACTGGGTTTCACTCTAGTTCCAAGTATTTCCCAGATCAAAGGTCACCTGGGGCCCTGGTTGAAAATCCACAGGGCAGGTCCCTACTGCAGAAGCCACTGACTCACGAAGTGGGGGAGGGGTGCTCACCAGTCTTCCAGGACGTTGTCTGTCCCATGACTGTGAACATCCCCGCACCGAAGACGGTGGAGCAGCTCAGAGCTGTTGCTTCCACCATCCATCCAGTTTCATTAGTTCATGTATCCGTCTGTCCATTCCTTCACTAGTTCATGTATCCATCTGTCCATTCCTTCACTAGCTCATGTATCCATCTGTCCATTCCTTCATTAGTTCATGTATCCATTTGTTCAATTCCTTCATTAGTTTGTATATCCATCTGTCCATTCCTTCATTAGTTCATACATCCATCTGTCCATTCCTTCATTAGTTCGTGTATCCATCTGTCCATTCCTTCACTAGTTCATGTATCCATCTGTCCATTCCTTCACTAGTTCATGTATCCAACTGTCCATTCCTTCACTAGTTCATGTATCCATCTGTCCATTCCTTCATTAGTTCATGTATCCATCTGTCAATTCCTTCATTAGTTTGTGTATCCATCTGTCCATTCCTTCATTAGTTCATGTATCCATCTGTCCATTCCTTCATTAGTTCCTGTATCCATTCATCCACCAATTCATTAGTTCATGTCACTGCCCCTCTCTGGACCTCAGCCTCCTCATGAGTTCCGTCTTGTGCTGACAGTCTGATTTGTGGGGAGGGACATCATAAATACTCCTCTGACCTGGGCCTGCCAGAATGGTAGGATTTCTAGGGGCAGGGATGTGGGTGCCAGAATGGTAGGATTTCTAGGGGCAGGGATGTGGGACGAGTAGAGGTTTGTCTGGAGCACAGGTGAGTGATGGCTGAGCTGTGAGGGAAGGCAGGAGAGGTAGGCAGGGTGGGGCTTGGAGGGCCATGAATGCTGGGCTAGGAGCACCTCAGGTCATGGGGAACCCCGGGAGGTGTTTGAACAGTGGGTGGGGAGACTGTGATCTGAGTCAGGCCTGGGGAAGATTCTCTGGCAACAGGGTAGGCAGAAAGCAGGCAGAAAACAAGGGCCAGAGTCTAAGACCACAGTTCTTGGGTGGAGCCAGAGAGGGGACTGATTAGTGACCATCTGCTGTGACCCGGGCACTGAGCTTAAGGCTACAGGCCATGACTGCATGCAAACCTACACGGGACAAGGGAGGCGTGAGGAAACAGGCTGGGAAAAAGGGTCCATAACCTGCCATAGGTCACAGGGACCAGTGAGTGGTGGAGCAGGAAGCGTGAACCCCAGCCATGGTTCCAAAGTCCCACTTCAGATCCCTGACTCACTCCTTGCAAGGCTTCGTGCCTCACACGAGAAGTACTGGACCTGGCAGAGCCTCAAACTGAGAACCAAAGCATTTCTGCGCCAAGGGCCGTGGTGGACGAGGGCCGTGGTGTCTCGGCTCCCAGGCCAGAGCCCAGGGCATCCAGGGATTGCCCGAGAGTCCAGGCCTGGGGATGTGAGAAGCATGTTGTGCCACCTCCTGTCTGCCTGCTCTGGCTTCTCTTTTTCTTTCTGCCCCTCTGATGGGGTCACGCCATCCACCTGACTGCTCAGTGGGGATTTGAGTGTGGGGAGCTCCTTAGTGTCCCTGGGCCTCCTGTGGGCACTTGGATGGACCCACCTCTTCTTTATGCTGCTCTCCCCTTCTTGGGACACTCCTTGGGTATCCACCATCCTAACATTTCCTTCTTTCCAGTCCTCTGTCTGCTTTTGATGTTCCACCCCCCGTAGCTGCTCCCTGGGGGTTCTGACTCTTCTCTCCACTGTCTGCTTTTCCTCACTTCCATCTTTCCTCCACAGCACCCCCCCCCCATTGTAGTTTTCTTGAAACTGGCTTTGATCCTGCCATGCTCTTTCTCAAGAATCTTTGCTGCTCCCCATGGCTCACTCAGTTGCGTACACAAACGCCTCCCACACCTTGCGAATGCCACCAGCCTCATGGATTCTTTGCAGGACCACTGTGATGTACTGTGGCCTGTCCCCAGGGCTCCTCAGCACCCTCTTAGTACCTCTAGGTCAGTGCTGTCCAATAGAAATATTACAGGAGCCACATAAGTAATTTTAAATCATCCAGTAACAGTATTTAAGAAGGTATAAAGAAATAGGTCAAATTAGTTTTAATATGTTTTATTTAACTCAGCAGATCCGAAATATTACTGTTTCAACATGTCATCGCTATAGAAAATTACCGAGGTATTTTATGATTTAAAAAAAAATATATATATGTATATATATATATATATATATATATATACACACACACACATATATATATATGTCTTTCAGATCCACTGTACACTCACAGCATTTTGGGGTTCAGACCTGCTTTTCTGGGGCTCACCAGCCAGGTGCTGGTGGTAGCCTATTGGACACACAGCTCTAGAGGTTTTTTTGAGCCTGGGGTTTGAACCCTGACCAGCCCTTTCCCATTATGTTTTCTGAATTTGTGCAAGTAGTTTAGTGTTATGGGCTGAATTATACAAACCACGCCCCCCCTTCCCCGCCAGATTCATTTCTTGAAATCCCCAGTTCCTCAAAGTGTGATTTATTTGGAAACAGATGTAATTAGGGGGAGCCCCTAATCCTAATGACTGGTGTTTTTCTAAAAAGGGGTAATCAGGGCACAGAGACGCGCAACCGGAGAAACACCACATGAACACGGAGACTTGTTTCTAACGAGCCAAGGACCATCAAAGATCGCCAGCCAGCCAGCTGCTGGGGGCTAGGAGAGACACAGGCTCTGTCTACAGCCCTCAGAAGGAACCAACTCTGGGTGCTGGCCGGGCAGCTCAGTTGGTTAGAGCATGGTCCCAATACTTCAAGGCTGTGGGTTCCACCCCGGGTCAGGGCACCTACAAAATCGACCGATGGTGCATCAATAAGTAGAACAACAGATCTATGCCCCCCCCTCTCTTTTTCTCTTTAAAATCAATGAAAACATATCCTCAGGTGCGGATTAAACAAAACAAAATGGTAGCTATTGTGGTTTTATCGCCTGGAGCCTGGCACGAGAGCGCGTGGGAAGTTGAGAGGAACCCCAGTTCTCTCTGTTCCACTTGGACATCCCTGAGCCCCACCAGCGTAGAGACCAATGAGCTTGTCTGCCCTTCTAACCCTTCCCAGAAGTGACTAACCTAGGGGCCACCCCTAGAGAAGCTGAGTTTGCTTTCTGTTTGGTGACTCTGAGAAACAGAAAGTTAAACCCGGAGGAGAAATATGGAGTTACTGAAGGAGTGGGCGGGCCTGGGGACCACACACTGCCTGTCTGCCTTGGGCCTGGGAGCAAGCCCAGAGGACTGGGGCGAGCATTCTAGGCCTCTGAGGGCCCCCTCCTGCCAAGGGCCCAGCCAGGGAAAGCCTCCGCCCTGGACCCGCCCTCATCTCCACACAGGGCTCACCAGTGGCCACTGGGTGTGGAGGAAAGAACGGAGGATCCAGCCTCCAGATTAGTTTAGGGAACATCAGGTGGGACCCCATTGTAGACTAGCCAGGGGGACCAGAAGCCCTGAAGGCTGCTCCCGGCTGGGAGTCTGGCTGCGGCTGTCTGGTGGGGATGTGATGGAGACACCCACAGGTTTCTCCATGCCCTGCAACTCCCCACCCAGGGGTGGCACAGGTCACGGATCTGGCACTTGGGGAAGGCACCAGGGAAGAGTGTATATATGTCCAGCGGGGGTTGTCCGCAGCCCCCCTTGGCCTGGCTGGCACCTGGCCCTTCACTCACCTCCCGTCTGGCCACGGCGAAGGGTATGGCCTTTTCCATGTGCTGGGGCCTGATCCCGCTGACCCGGGTCCTGTAATCTGTGATCTCCCCCTCGGGCCGGATGAACTTGTCATAGATCACCAAGCCATCGAAGTCCACAAGGCTGCAACGGGCCAAGCCGCTCTCCCGGCTGGGCCCCAGCCCCACCATCTCACAGTCCATGGCCACCGCCACCATGCTGCTTGCCATGCTGGGACGCTCAGCTGCGCTGGAGAACGGGGCAGGAAGGCCATCACTTGGGGGGGCGTCCAGCCAGGGCCCCAGGCATCCTCAGCCACTGCCCAACCAGCCTGTGCTCTCTGCCCTGCCTTTATCACAAACACCACCTGGCAGAGGGAAGTTGGCCTCTTGCCACCCTCCCGCCGTCTCAGTCTGGCGGTCCCAGGGCCTCTGGTCCTTCTTGGCAGCCTCAGGACCGGGAGGCCACCTGCCCTGACCCGCCGCCCCGGAGACACGCCTTGGACCCGCCGCCCCGGCTCCCACTCTCACCTGCCTGCTTCCTGTGCGCTCGGCTCTCTTGCCTCTGCCTCCCTGTGGCCACTTCTCAGCTGCTGCAGTTGCTCTTAGTGGTGACTCACCTCTGACTTCGAGGGAGGGGAGCGAGCGGGGAATCCTGACCCTGCTGTAGTTGCTTTGGTTTTAGGTTCGTTTTCCAGGCGAGGCACGTGGGCCGTTGCTCCACCTCCTGCCAGAGGTCAGGGGAGGCTCCATGGCCTGAGTCAGGGCTGACAGAGGACAGGCTCCGTGTCCTGCTGTCACGCCTTTGCCCCGGTCCTCCACCTCATCGCTCAGCTGACGCTGCTGATGTGGACATGGACCGAGTGGATTGCCTCATCTCCCTCTCCTTTCTCAACCTCTGCCTGCCCCTAGAGTAAACATCCCCAAGACCGGAGCTCAGGGAATGCCCCACGGCTTCTGGGCTGCCGCCAACCTCACATTCTAGGAGTTGTTTTTTTTTGTTTTTTTAAAATGGGACATGGGGGAGCTGACTCTTGGGACATTGAGGCTCTTCATTGGGAAGGGCGAAGGGGCGAGGTGAGAGGGGGCTAGCCCCCCAGCCCAGCCCAGGGAAGGTAGGGAAGTGGTGAGGGAGCCCTTACAGCCTCCCTTGGTTCAGGGTACCCTGGACACGGCCATCTGTCTGCCCTGGACAGGCTGTGCCTCCGGCTGGGCTGACAAAGTTTTGGGTCAAAGAGAAGCAGGCTTGGAGGAAGCCCCACCAGCTCGGCTGCATTGCATCTTGGTGACTCTCTCCCAGGCTGGAACTTTCACCTGGTAGCCTGGCACCTGGTGCCTGGCATGCAGGATGCACTCAGTATCTGCTGAGTACATGGGCAAGCTACAACCAGGGCCAAAACAAAATCAGCTTTCCCAGGCCGTGGTGAGGTTCGGCGCAGTGGGCGCCCCCTATCTCGGGCCCTCCCCAGATCCACAGGGAACAAACAGTGTGGATGGAAAGGGATTTCCCCAAGTCCATGGTGTTGTAACAGGCCTCAGAAATGAAACTGGATACTGACGTGTCCCAGTGATCAGACACTGCTTCTGTGGGTTGTTCAAATTTGAGGCGCTGGAGGTTACTTTCGGTTTCCATTCTGCATGAACGAATATTACTTGAATTCAGATTCTCTGGGGACTTTCTGGTTTGCAGATGCAGGAAGGGTTGTTACCCTGACATAGGGGGTGATGAAGCACAATCCCTGTTACTATACGTGACCCTGCATTGAAAAAGTGACCCCCTGAAGCTCCACTGGGAGGTTTCTGTTTCTACTATCCCAGGAGGACCTCATGCACCCCCTGGAGATCCTGCTAGGCCCCCTCACCCCACTTACCTCCTGTCTTTTTTTAAAAAAATTGATTTTAGAGAGAAAGAGGGAGAGAGAGAGAGAAACACGGATTTGTGGCTCCACTTACTGATGCACTCGGTTGATTCTTGTAGGTGCCCTGACCAGGGATCAAACCCTCAACCTTGGCATGTCCAGATGATGCTCCAACTAACTGAGCTCCCCAGTCCGAGCACCTCCTCAGTCTTAGAACATAGCCAGCCCCTCCAAGTCTTGTCCCCGTGGTCCCTGAGCCTGCTCTGTGGTGGGTTCCAAATGCCTCTCTCGGTCTCCGTGCTCTTCTCTTTTGCTCCACAGCCCCTGTCCCCACCCTCACCCGCCCCGGCCAGCTCTCTGTCTTCCTGCCCTGCTCGAAACCTTCCTCCAGATCCTAACAGATGACGGGTGTTCCCCCGAAACCTAGTCTCGTTCACCGTTTGTCACAGCTGACAGTTGGCTCCCTCTCCCTCTGGTTTCCCACTGAGGCCTTTCCTGGCCTCTATGGAAACCGCACCCGCACCCTGGCCGGTGTAGCTCGGTGGGTTGAGCGTGGTCCCCGGGCACTGAAATGTTGCCAGTTCGATTCCAGGTCAGGGCACATGCCCGGGTTGCAGGCTCCTCGATCCCCAGCAGGGGGCAGCCTCAGTATACAGTTTTTTTCTCTGTGCTGATCAGGTTGAGAACTGTCACCTTTTCCGGAATAGGAGGCACTATATGGTGTCTCTCTCGGGCCCATCTGAACTGCTAGCGTCATCGCTCTTGCGCTTGGGGGCTGTGATTAAGTAAAACAAGGATTGTTGGATGACAAGCCCCTGGACACCGAGACAGCTGACCTAATAACCAGAGGCTCCTACGGGACTCACAGGAGGGGAGTGTCTGCAGGACTGAGATGCTGGACTAGGGGACCGTTTGCTTCCCTGGGTGGGATGCAGGGGGACAGCATGGGGCGTCGTCAACACAGTTCAGAATGGTGCTCAACTTAAAACTGGTGCATGATATATTCCTGGAATTTTCTATTTATTTAAAAATTAAAAAAAAAAAATTATTAAAATCCTCACCTGAGGATATTTTTTCCATTGGTTTTTAGAGGGAGTGGGAGGGAGGGAGAGAGAAACATTGGTGTGAGAGAGGCACATCGATTGGCTGCCTCCTGCACGCACCCCCACCAAGGCCGGGGATGGAGCCTGCAACCTGGGTGCCTGCACAGGCCAATGCTCTAACCACGGAGCCACACGGGCCAGGGCTGGGATTTTCTGTTTAATATTTTTAGGTTGTAGTCGACTGAAATGAAATCTCGGATGGGGGGGGGGACTTACCCAAAATAATTGAAAGCAGGGCCCCAAAGAGAGATGTGCACACCCACGGGCAGAGCAGCACTACTCAAAATAACCAAGAGGGGGGAGCAACCCAAGTGCCCATCAGGGGGTGAATGAATTAAGAATGGGGCATAATTGACCAAATGGATATTATTCAGGCTTTGAAAGGGAGGGGATCATGACACATACAACATGGATTTGCTTTAAGGATGTATACTAAGTGAAATAAGCCAGTCACAAAAAACCCCACACAAAACCCACAAATATTGTAGGATTCTACTTATATGGGGCATCTAGTCAAACTCATAGAAACAGGAAGCAGAATGGTAGTTGCCAGGGTCTGGGGCAGGGAGCAGTGGGGAGTTATTGTTTAGCAAGCAGAGAGTTTCGGTTCTGCAAGATGACAGAGCTCTGGAGACCAGTGTGAATGTACTGCACGCCACTGAACTCGACACTTAGAAATGGCCCAGACGATACATTTTATGTTGTGTAGTTTATAATTAAAACTAAAAAATAAAAATAAAAAAATTTAAAGATGGAAAAAAAGTGAACATCTAGCTTCCTGGAGAAATAAGTTAAATAAACTTGTACAGTTAAATAAAGCAGTTATACAGTGTTTAAAATACGTATACCATATAAATTCTGTAGCTCTAATATGTTCTTACTGTCTCCAAAGCACCATCTTTCTCCACAGTCTCCCACTGCGAAGGCCAGAGCTCCCAGCAAGACTGGGTGGCCCAGCACCCCAACCCCTCACCAGGCCTCCCTCCCACCCTCCCTTGAGGGGCCACAGGAAATGCTGATACTGGTTTAGAACCCGTCCATTCCTAGAACACTACTGACAGCTTCATGTTCCTTCTACCCACAGACAAAAGAATAGGAGCGACTGCCCAGCTGTGCGTCTGGCGTCAGCCAGACTCCAAAGGGATCCAGAACAGAGTGCTGGAGCCGGGCCAGCAGTGGTCCATGACTCAGCCAGCTCCCTACGCTGCAGACAGGACCTGGATGGAGCTGGTGACAGAACAATCTACAGCCCTGATCTACAGCCCAGGGTCCCAATAGTGTGGGGCCAGCGTCTCTTGCCTCCTGGCCCTGCCCCTTTGCTCAGTCCGACGTGAGAAATCACCATCACCTCCAGTGCACAGCAGAGGGATGCAAGTCGCTTGACTGTGGACAGCGGTGAGAACCCTGAACCTCCAGGCGGTGTCCTAGCCACGGGCCCAGCCCTAACTCCTGGAATTGCACGGACAGCTCTGCCTGGGCCAAAGTCCCTCAGCCTGGGGTGTGCTTGGGTGCTACCCTGAAGAGGCTGAAACCAGTCCTTCAGGAAAAACAGCAGCTCACGTGGACCCTGGGCTTCCCGTGGACCAGGCACCATGCTGGGTCCTGGCGTTGGTGTCCTCAAAACAATCCTGTAAGGTAGGTTGTATCATTGTCCCCATTTCACAGATGCCAGTTGAGGCTCAAGCGGGGAGCCACATAGGTGCCTGAGGTCTCAATGCTATTAAGTGACAAGGACAAGCAATGAAGGGGCTCAGAGGTCTGCATGACCTGAGCTTTTGGTCACCCCAATGCCCCCAAATTGCCCCTTAGGAAACAAGGAAAGAGGGGCGAGGGGTGAAATCCGGACAGAGAACATGTTTAGGAATTTGGAGAAAACCGAGCCACCAGGGTGATGATTGGGGCAGCCGCCAGAGGGGCCTGGGACCCGGCTGCAGGAGCCCTGGAGACCCAGGTATATCCTACTCCAGCGCCCCCTTCTGGCCCCTCATCAGTGCTCAAGCAGGTTAGGTTAAAACTCTCTCCACATTGGGGCCTTTGTTTTTCTTAAGGATGTGGCAGCGGTAGCCACTAGTGTTCGCGGGGGGGGGGGGGGCAGGGGGACTCGGGGAGGCTTCGTCGCTGCGCAGTGACCACAGACCTGGCGGGACCCGCTTTTCCCAGGGGACGGCCGATCCTGGGTCCCGCCTCCGCGCGCATCTCTGCAGTCGCCCCGAGCGGCCACTAGGTGGCGCTGTTGCACTTTCCGGCGGGCTCCTCAGTGGGGTTTGAGGGCTCCTGCCTCCCTGCTTCCAGGGGTTCCAGCGGGATCCCCAGGTGAGATAGCAACATGCCATTGTGAGCCCAGGCCGGGTTCTCGAAGGTGACCTTTGCTGAGAAACCTTCAGGGACTGCCCCTTACCTGAAAGATTCAGGGCCAAGTCCCCCTTCCCTGCCCCCAGCCCCTCCACCCCCCCACACCTCCCTAGACCACTCCACTCCCTCCCCACCTGGATGACTCATTCTTTCTGGATCTCCTGGCTTCCCCATCCTTCTGCCTCCACCGATTCCCATCACGCTCTGAACTCCCGCCTCTCCTTTAGCCCTGTGTCCATTCACCAAATCCTGCCCACTGTACTCGCTCAGTTTATTTCAGAAATTGGTCCCCACCCCTCTCTCTCCCCTCCTGAGCCCCGGACAGACACCGGGCCTCTCCCCTCCAGACTGTCTTTCCATTTCTGTTTATTTCATCACCATCTTCCTGAGATACAGTTACCCCATGAGGCATCTAAAGAACAACACTGACTGTGTTCAAGCCTGGCTTAAGACCTTTCCCTGGCTTTCCACCAAGGCCTGAGAAAGTTCCAGCTTCCCCTCCCGTGGCGCCCAAGACCCTCTGGGACCAGCCCCCAGCCTGCTTCTCTGGGCCGCTCTCATTCTAGAAAGAAATGTAACTCTTGCTGTGGTCCTCACACCAGGCGGCTCCCTGCCTGGGCACTGCTACATGCTTCCTTTGGCCGGTGGGATGAGGGGCTGGGGTGGGGGTGGGGGGAAAGAAAGCAGTGCCATAGGGGCCCCTGTGAATGTAAGTCCCAAGAGTCGGTGGGGGGCACGGAGCTCACCGCCTGGCAAGGACAGGAGTGCACAGTTGGTTTTATGTGGGCCTCCGAGGACGGGTCCATGTTGATTCAGAACCCAGCTTGCTAATTAAACTCCCTAATGATGTTGGCCTGGAAATTGAGGTCCTTTCCTGAGTCCCCCGTAAGCCTGGAGGAGCCCCAGGGGGCGGGGGTATTGCTGCTGCTAAAAAACACCCAGCTGTTCGGACAGAGAACGTGCTCGGAGAATTCCTGCTGCTCTGTGCATTTTTAAACGTGCTTCCAAATTAGGGAAAGAAGCCCCTCGGCAGCCCTGTGGCCCTTCCATTTGGGAGATTAGCACCTTGATAGTGTGTGTGTGTTTGGATGCTACCCACTCATTCACTCACTCACTCAGACACTCCCATAAATTCACTCGTTCGGTGGGCATTCAGGGGCTGGATTTTCCTTGAGGCTGGGATGTCGGTGATTCCTGCCTTCTACCTCAGTGGACTCACAGCGTCGAGGGGATAGCAATATGTATACAGGGTGTCCCCCCAAAACGTATGCACACTTTCACAGCTGGGAGCTCAGTGTTGAAAATGCAATGTGTCTGCGTAAACACTGTCTTCGTAATTATTTCAAGTGTGTGTATACATTGTATGGGGGACACCCCTTATATGTGCACAGTCATAGAAAGTGTCACATAGATATGCCCCGGGGATGTGTGGGCACAGCGAGGAGGTGGCTCCTGGTCTGCCCAGCATGTCGAGTTGTGTCGGGCCTGGCTTCCTGGAGGAGGTGGTATCAGACATCGTTTTAGGGCCTTTTGTCTTCTCTTTGTCTTTGAGAGTTTTATACTGTTTGCACCCCAGCCCCACGTCCTGTCTCGCCGAACCCATTGCTTGAAATTGGTCGTCATGATCACCAGCCACAATCCTTCCTTTTCTGAAGGTCACAGTGACAACGGCGTCTCCCTTTGGGATATTAGCACCTTGATACTGTGTGTGTGTTTGGATACTGTGTGTGGCGTCTGTGCTGTACTCTGGCCTCTTCCCGTGGCAGGTGCCCAGTCCCCTTCCTGTCCTCTTGTCCTCAATTCAGGGTCATCATCTCCTACATCCT